>NC_067487.1:23725416-24925416 GCF_947179515.1 Apodemus sylvaticus
TTATAACCAGGCTATTGTTTTTATTTGGAAATTAAGCATGACATAAGGAGATATGAATGTGTCAAGTTAATGAGGAGTAGTCTTATACTCACTATTTGTAGTGGCTATTCCTGGTTATCTGGAATGAATTACAAGCCAGAATTGGAAGACTTGCCAGTGATCCTAATCTGGAGGCTGAGAGATACAAATTTCTGGCCTGGATCTTGGCATGGAGATCTTGAGGCATAGTGGCTATGAATTTTATAACATAAAGACAGGGAAATCTCTGAATTCAAGGTCATCTGGTATTAAAGGTGTGTTAG
Organism: Apodemus sylvaticus; assembly: GCF_947179515.1. Taxonomy (NCBI): domain Eukaryota; kingdom Metazoa; phylum Chordata; class Mammalia; order Rodentia; family Muridae; genus Apodemus; species Apodemus sylvaticus. The sequence continues at coordinate 23,725,719 of NC_067487.1, forward strand.
TACATTCCTTTAATTTGGGCCACACCTTCTGCTGGAGACCTACATAAAAACATTGAAGATGAAAGTTTTGCTCTTTCTTATTTGCCTGCTTGCCTTGTGGAACTTGGCAACTGCTAGATCCTTGTTTTCCATCCACAGCTACTGCTGTCCATTGTTGGGGAGTTGGACTAAAGACTGTAAGTCATCAACAAATTCCCTAATACACTATTCTTGGTTACATTCTTGGAATTAGCTCAAATTCAAATAACTGTGAGGAATATTTCTTTTTTTTTTTTACCACATTGAAACAACAGTTTATTTTTGAAGGAGAGAGAGACAGAGAGAGAGAGACTGTAGTCCTGATTTTTTAAAGATTTCTATAATCTTAACATAAGTCAAACTACAGGGAGTATTTAAATCAGAAACAAGACACTTTTTCAATAAAAGTTAAAAATTTTAGACTATTCATTTTTAAATATGTCATTAACTTAAGCATTACAAATTATTTAGAAGTTACTGAAGGAAAACAAATGTCATTTTTTTTTTTTACTTAAAACCATTTATTATTAACTTTACCCACAAAACAGAACACATTGAAATGCCTGAGCTACCAGGCATTTTTTTTTTCAGTTTTGACCTCTAGAAAATTCTCCAGTTTTACATTTTCTGGGCTCTGTGAAGTGGGGAAACCACCCTAAATCCAGATATTTGGAGGTGGGACACTTCACCTTAAATCTAGAACCTATTCTGTAGCCGCCCACGGCCACATGTGAACTGGATACCTGGAAGAGAATTCTGGGGATAAACAGGAAGGGGACTAAAGAGAAATGAGTCAAGAAGACAGTTGCCGATAGAGACTGACTTTATTATTATTTAGCCAATATATATAGTCTTTAGAAAACCACCCTGCCTCCCAAATGGCTGTTAATTCCTTGGATCTTCTCAGCGGGTTGCCTGCTTCCAGTCACACTGGTTTTCTGCTGGTCTCTAGGTGAGACTGCCCTGAGGCAGCCTTGGTTGTTAAGGTGAAAGCGGCTGTATTGTTCCCAAGGAGAACAAGGGAGGGGAGGGTGGCTGCCCGCCAGAAATGTCGCAGCTTGAATAGGCTGGGTAACACCAGCAGAAGGGTGGGCGCTGCCAGCCAGGAATGTCACAGCTTGAATAGGATGGGCTGAGAAGTCCAGCTAAATGCTGTGGGGGAAGGGCCACTTCTGATAACAGACTATATGAAGGACATAAAAGACACTCTTTCTGTTTGCCTGTTTGCCCTCAATACCCTGGCAAGGTCATCCTTTCATTTGAATTAGAGCCTTTTTCAGGATTCTGGCATGTAATGAAGACCATTTAGATTATAGAAGAATATTGTGGATTGAACGACTCTTGGATTCTTGAACTTTACATTGGTAGGCAGCCATGTTTGGACTAGCTGGACCACAAACCATAAGCTACTCTAATAAATCAGATCCCTACCTCTCTCCGTCTCTATCTCTGTATCTGTTTCTCTGTCTCTTTATTTCTGTCACACACTCATACACACACACACACACACACACACACGTTCACTCCCTTACACAGTTATTGTGTTAGTGGTACATTTGAGGGTGGAACCACTATATTGCAATTATTGGTTTAACAATTTCTTTTGTTGGTTCTCATGATTTATGTGACTCAAAAGGTAGTTAACTGGGTCCTTTGCAGACTGAATACAAGAGTTAACTCTGTAATTTGTCTAGGTATCAGCTAGAAAGAATCTGTTTCCAAGCTTCATGGGGATTAGTAACACAAAACCTCATGTACAATATCTGAAAATCATGGCATAAAATTGTTAGGTAAAACCAGCTACCAATTCCCTCCATCCAAATCACAGTGAGACATTCAATGTGTTGAAGCTAAGAAGATAAAAGGAATCTTATAAAAATCTAAATATATTCCATTAATTAATGGAATCCATCGCCATGTGCATCCATCCCTATTTCCTATGAGGGCCAGAAGCATATTAAATGTCCTAAAGGAAAGACATTGAACCAGCTTATGAAGACTCCAGCTTCAGTTTCATTTATGCTCCTCTAGAGATTGTGTTTGACACACATTCATGTACATTTTATTTCTTAACCATAAAATGTCACTCCCAATGTTTATTTGTCAAAATAATTTGTTTTGTAATGTTGTATCTATGTTATTACATTCACATCTTTCTTATCAAGAATGATTTTCAGACCAGCCTGTTTATCTTATTAAAATTAAATAATTCTTCATTGAAATGTACCCAATGCTAATTTGGCATTTAGTTAAAATATTTTTTTTATGAGTTTTCTTGTTGATCTAAGAAAAAATCTATATATTATAGAAAAATACATTTCTGCTAGTATATTCTAATATTTAATTTACCTTTTTCTCACTGCATTGGATAGAATAAAATTCATGTGTATAAAATATAAGCAACCATATAACAGAAACACTATCTTATACATAAAATCCCTAGATGGGTTTTATCTCATATACAATCATAATTCAAATATATATTATCGAGTCATGCCTGAACAAATAATGATTAGACATGGAATAAAAAATTATTTTTAACCAAGCAATTTAATATGGGTTTGTAATACAATCTGCATAAAACTAAACTAGGAAAATTAATATTTTAAAAGATGCTTAATGGTTCCTAACCCAATGTGCTCAAAATTGCTTTTGACATAACAAAAAGCACTACTCTGTAAATAGGATTTTTTATTGAATAAATGGATGCTTTAAATTAAACCCAACATCAAATAACACCATCCTTCCCCGTTTATCTTTAATAGGAATTTGTTCAACTTTATTAGTTATTTTAAATTGGTATTGAAATTTAATATAAGATGAGAGAATCATGTATCAGAATAAAAAATAATGACATGCAATATGAGCTTGGCAATAAAAGAAGCAAATCCTTTCACTGAAAGAAAATCACATTTAATAGTATCCAATATGATGGAAGAAGATGGTTGCCAGACAAATTACTACCATTTCTGTGTTTCAAAATAGCTTTCATTAAATTTTTCCATCAGTTTCTAATATTTACATACAGATTTGAACCTACAATCTAGGACTCTGTATTTTTGATCATCCACTATATAATTACTTACAATAATGTATATGCTTTAGAGCATATGTCAAAAATTGGGACCTCAGTATTGTGAGCAATTTAACATAAAAAAGAAATGCAAGGAGGATAGTTTACAATGAAAGCCAATTTTTCCTTCTTGGTTAGATACCAAAATGAAATCCTTACAATTGTAATACTTCATTTGAATTGGTTTATAAATGTCATGTTAGCTATGAGGCAATGAATTGTGTAATGGAATTTTAGAAATCCTTTCTTCATATTCATGTGAAGTACCACAGAGGTGAGATTTCAAAGTCACAGAAACTTTATGGAAGACTAATGTTAATGAAAAGTTATAAAATTTCACAAAATATTATTATTTATGGTCCATTTAATACTAATTAGTTCAAATGAGTGCCAAATAAGGTTTTCAATCATGAAATATGTAGTTTTTAGATGCATATTGATAAGTTTTCACTTGAATTTCTATTTGAAAAATATTTTAAAAGTGAATTCAATCATATTATAGATAAACAATACAAGTATCATTGATTAATAAAAGGAAATCATTTAATTACAACGATAATTTGTTACAAAAATAGAGCAGATTATATATCACTCTCCTGAAAAAATTATTTCTTCTTACATATTTTTACAATTAGGTTTAAAGAAATATTTTCAAATGGACTTGTTAACAATTCCAAAAAATTGTATTCACTCTGATAGCAAGATTAAACTTTTATAAATATTAATAAGACAAAATATGATGTCAGTGTGAAGGCGGGTAAATTTACACGAAGAAATCAAGGTTTTTTCTTTTCTTTTTATTGTATCCAACAAATTGTAGTTTTATTAACAAATACAGAAAGAAAAGGAAGTGATTTAGTATTTCAGAAGAATAAATTCAGGAAAATCATGTGAAATAGAACTCAGGAGACTGTGCTGTCATCCTCTTTCCAGCTTACCATGTATCCAGACGCCTGTCCAGTCTGTGGCTTTATTGTTCCTCCCAGGATGCTCTGGCACTTTTGATGGCACCTTTTTCATTGGTCTACATTCAACTGACTGTTGTTTTTCTTCATGCTACATAATTCGGAGAACATCCTTGGCTCTTGTAGATCTTAGAAGAATGTGAGATATATGAAGCAGCATATGATCACTCAGATAAGCATACAAGGATGCTAGTTAGTCACTTAACCTCACTCTAAAATCAGTGATGCCATAACTGACTGATAAGGTATACACAGACTTTGCTCACACACCCTGGTTCCCAAGGCAGTGCCCATTGTGTTGACTAGTGGACTTTTGTATGAGAATAATACAGCTTTTCTCAGGCTCTGAACACAGGGAGCATTTGATACATATTAATGAGTAGTAGGTCTAAAAAGTAAATGTAGAAGGTAGCATATAATAGCTGTCACTTGGGAGGCCCTGCTAGTACATGACAAATACAGAGGGGGACACTCAGCCAGCCATTGAACTGAGCACAGGGTTCCCAATGGGAGAGCAAGAGAAAGGACCCAAGGAGCTGAAGAAGTTTGCAGCGCCATAGGAGGAACAACAATATGAACCACCCTGTACTCCCAGAGCTCCCAGGGACAAAACCATCAACAAAAGTGTACACGTGGAGTTACTAATGGCTCCAGATGCATAGGTAGCAGAGGATGGCCTTGTTGGACATCAAAGGGAGGAGAGGCCCTAGGTCCGAGGAAGGCTCTATGCTGCAGTGTAGGGGAATCCCAGGTCAGGAAAGTGGGAGAGGGTTGATTGGGGAACAGGCGGAGGAGAGATGGGTTATGAGACTCCCTTTCAGGGGAGGGGGTTGGACCAGGAAAGGGGACAACATTAAAAATGTAAATAAAGAATATATCTCATAAAAATAACATGAAATGTAGCACAATTATAATCATAGAGTGAATTGACATGAGGGAAATAAAATCCTTGAGGATAAAATAATTTTAAAAGTTTGCAGGATAAGTATGTCTATAGGGTCTTCCACTGGAGAATGGGCACCCTAATAGATGTCTCTTTTGAAGAAAACTTACTATTGTTCCCAGCAGCTATTAATTGTCAATATTTCCTAAACTCATTTGGGATTTCATGATCTCTTTCCCATCTATGCTGTGACTAAAGCTGGCTTAGTTTTACCTTTATTATCTGCATATAAAAATTTTGGTAAAATTTAATGTCAATGTCTTATAAGATTAAAAACAAGCACATTGGTTTACAGTGTTGACAAAATGGTATGGAATTTTGGTTGTACCTTTTAAAAATGAAATGTTGCCATTTTAATAATAAATCATACTGTATAAAGAGAAAGACCTTATTTTCAAGAGAAAATCATCAGTGTCAAAAATAAAACAATTCCTCATTGATATTCTTCAATGCAAATGAATAAAGCATTTTCACATCTTACTAAATTGTATGATCTTGGAGACTAGATCTGCTAAGTCAATATTGGCAGTGATAAAAGAACCCTGCATGTAGCATTTTACTGCTAGAGGCTGTCTTGGGTGGGTGGGAAACTAAAGTCTTTCAAAGAAGCTGAATGGGTAATGGCTCTCTAATGCACACCAGAGTCCAAGCTGTGACCAGTACTCTAAAGAAGCAGAAGTGGCCTGCAAACTCTAACATGCTGAATGTGAGCAACATTAAATTTTTGACAGCTTAGTTGCTTGGGATTAGAGAGCCAGCCAATCAGGGCCCCATTGGTTTTCTATAATCTGTCCTTCCTTTGGCTTTGACATATACTTTCATAGAGAAACTCTAAACTGAAGAGAAAGGCTTTAGTTTTTTTTTAACTGCCTAGTGCTTGAGGTGAACAAAGCAATTCTTTAAAAGAACTTAATTTGGAGCTTGCTTTCAGTTTTAGGGACTTAGACCATAACCATCATGGCAGGCAACAGACAGGCATAGCACTAGAAGCTTAATCATCAAGGAGCAGGTAGAAAAAAAGAATGTCAAGGGCTTTTGAAATAGTAAGTCCACCTTCAATGACATGCCTCCTCCAACAAAGTCACATCTCCTAATCCTTTGGAAGGAGTTCTTCTAACTGGACACCGAGTTACTAAACAAATGGCCCTATTGGGATCAGTCTCATTTAAACCTTTAAAATGGGAAGGTCTATCTTTTAGTCTTTACACCTTGCTCCTGGAACCTGGGGTTTCTCTTGTATGGAGTTGACTAGGGTCAGCCTCTATGATTCAAGTCTGCAAGTTGACTGATTTCTCAGAGAAGAGATGAGAACAGGAGACTTGCTTTTGTTCCTCTCATTAGTGATGTGCAGAGGTAACCTGAAGGTCTTAAGATCTATGACCTGTAACATTTCCCAGAGGTGCAATATTTTTCATAGTTGCAACAGCTCAAGGCTAACATGTCTCCTCTGTGTAGAGATCAAAATGTTTTCCTTTAAATGTTGTACAACTATTTGTTTTAAGGTGTTTGACCAATTTAGCACTCCTTATCTTGAGCTAATAATAAAGTACCTCTAATCTCCTCAAAACTTTCTCACTTTATAGTTGTAGGAGGGTAGTGTAAAATCCAGGCTGGAAATAAAAGATGATTTCAAGATGTCTCATAATTCCCCACTTTGTTCTTTTCTTTTTAAGTTCATTCTTCTCTCATACAATACATAATGAGTATATCATCCCCTCCCTCTACTCTTCCCATACTACTCCCAACCACCCCTCTATTCCTGATCCACTGCTTCTCTGTTTTTCTTCAGAAATGACAGACTTCAAAGGGTTACCAATCAAACAAGTAACCGTAAGTGTTGACACAACCCTCCATATCAATGCTGGACAAGGTAACTCAGTAAGAGGAAAATGGTCCCAGAAGCAGAGACACTCTCTACTCTCACTGATAGGAGTCCCACAAGAACAACAAGCTACACAAACAAAGACATGCAGAAGATTCTAGGTCAGATCCATACAACCACAATGATTGCTGCTTCAGCCTCTGTGAGTCCCTATGATCGCTGCTTGATTTATTCTGTAGATTGTGTTCTCCTAGTGGTCTAAACCCTCTGCTTCCTACACTCCTTCACCCCCCCTCTTCCACAGGATTACCTGAGCTCATCATAATGCTTACATATGGGTCTCTGCATCTGTTTCCATCAGCTGCTGGAGAAAGCCTATCAGATGATGACTTGGCTACCCACTGACCTACAAATACAGAGGGATATTATTAAGAATCAATTGATTCATTTTTTCTTCTCTATTCTTTTTTTTATTGTTTTTTTCTCAGTCATTTTCGGTTCTACACTAGGTCTCTGTGCTATCCAGGTTCTTGTTCCTGATAATATAAGTAATGTCAAGCCTAGGCTTCCTTTCTTGTTGTGAGCCTCAAGTTAGGCCAGTCATTGCTTGGGCATCCACAAACTCTAAGCCACCATTGCCCCAGCATATCTTGTGGCAAGCCAGGCTATTGATAGAAGGTTTTGTAGCTGGGTTGGTATCCCAGCCCCATCATTGGAAGCCTTCCCTGGTTACAGAAGATAACTCGTCGGGTTCCATATCCTCCATTACTAAGAGTCCTTGCTAGGGTAATCCTCATAGATTCCAAGTTTTCATATCTTCCCAATTGACTCCCAGTGTGGGTCATCTCTCTCAATACTCTCTCCCTCAATCCCTTCCTCTCCCACCTCTTCCATGTCTACCTGCACACAGTCCAGCAGCTAAATTCATACTATTTCTTCTTTCCAGCAAGTGCCATGAGTCCTCCATGAAGCCCTCATTGTTATTTATCTTTTCTGGGTCTGTAGATTATAGCATGATTATCCTTTACTTAGCAGCTGATATCCACTTATAAATGAGTACATATCATATTTTTATTTTTGGGTCGGGTGTCTCTCTCAGGATTTTCTTTCTAGTCCCAATTATTTGACTATAAATTTCATGATGTTTTTATGTCTTTGTTCTATTCTGCTTTGTTCTGTTCTGTTCTGTTCTGTTTTATTTTGTAAGAGAGAGTTTCTCTGTGCATCTCTGGCTGTCCTGGAACTCACTCTACCCAACAGGCTGGCCTGGTGTGCAATGATCCATGTGGTTCTGATTCCCCAGTGCTGATATATGTGTGACTACTGCACAGCATTGTTCATGATGCCATTGCTTAATCACCTGAATAAAACTCTATTGTGTGAATATGTCACACCTTCTTTTCCATTATTATTTTTAAAGAATGAAAGGCAACGGTGGTTTTCATATTTAGGTTTTGAAAAGTTCACTGACTTCTTTGTCCATTGTGTGATTTTTTTTCTTGCAAGATATAAATATGTCTGTTCACCCACTTTAGTACCCTAATGACAGGCCAATGGCATATTTTACCCTAATTCAGCATGAGGGGGCAGTGAATTTATGGGAGGTATTTACAGAGCATGGATAAAGTTTACTAACAGAAAGGTAACACTAAGGGAGCAGTGTCCATCAAAAGCCCATTTGGTAACTCAGAGAAGCTGTATCCATAGAGCTCCCTATTAACTGGCTGAGAGCCATATTAGAGAGTTTTCTTCCCACCAGAAATGACTCAATTTGGGGCATATGTACATCCCTGGGATATTATTTTTCTTCCTCCATGAATTTTCTTGTGTTAAATGACCAATATGGCTACGGAGCCCTGACATGATGAAAGCTCTGAGCTGAGATTTATATCTACCATCACGCTTAGGACAAAAAAGCTACTCTTCCTGGTTATCAAAGACACATAGGGAAAGGAGAGTCCCTTTCTAAACGTGATGTAATGTAAACTGAATATTCACATGCAAAATTGACTCATTATGAGATGGCATGTGCATTTTCAAACTCTAACTCTAAATTAATTAAAGAATTAATAAGACCTTAAATTAAAAAAAGGAGGAAAAGAACATTGGAGGAAAATCTTTTGACTTTGATCTTGACAATGATTTCTTGAGCATAAACTAAAGGAACAATCAATAATACAAGTGCAGACAAGCAGTATTACAGCAAACAGCAAATCTTCTGCACAGCAAAAGAATTGACCAGAAAAAATGACCCCATAACTTAAATAAAATCAGAAAATATTTACACAACATACTGATAATGTGGGACCTATATCTAAATTCTGTGTGAAACTTCCAAAACACAATAGACATTCAAACCAACTTTCAAAATGCTAAAGGGCTTAAGTAATACGTTTCCAAAGAAGTTCAAATGTCTAATAAGCATATGGAGGGATTTTCATATAAACATTGACTCACACCTTTAATGTTCATTTTAGAGTCTTCTATAGTCTTCTTATTCTGTAGCAGGGCTCCTTCCTGGACACGGAGGTTTATTTTGCTCCTATAAGTACATAAAGCTATGGTTATCTGTCTGGTATCAGAGAGTATAAAAACCTAAAATATTAATTTTAGGTTAAAGCACAGAAATGATATAACCTTTTAATGAAGAAAAATCTGAATGTTGTTACTTACCCAAGCTCTTCTCTCTTTCAAATGAAAGTCACTTTGTCAGAATGTTCTTCTGCAGAATTGTAATGATAAAGATCAGACTTGTAAACTCATGGCTAAAAAGTAGCAAATGAATTCCTGAGATGGGCTTATATTCTCCTGAAAGTTATAGTTTCACAGAATTGTTAATAACATGGAATGTGGGACCATCTCTGCTCTCTGAACCTTGGCTCTAGTTGACTTGCAGAATAAACCTGTGTAAGGTACTATACTTCATGTGTTACACGTTTAAGACAAATCGTAGAAATAATGATAAGATATTGCTTACTAGTTTCTTAAGGATGTTTATTAAAATATGTAAAGATCATGTCTTAAATCTTAACATGTGACAATCAAGCTGCGAACAGTACTAGGAGGTCAAGAAGAGTAGAAATAAAAGACCACCTTAAATTATGGTAGTGAGTTTCTTTCTTTTTCCTTCTCTCAAGAATAAGGCTATTATCATTTCAGAGTTTTATTTTATGTGTTCCTCTTAATTTCTGCATTATGCATGTATGTATATATGTATGCATGCATGTATGCATTTATAGATAATTTGTGTGTGCCTAGCATCCATCGACAACAGAAAACAACAGACATTGATTTTCTTGCACCTGGAGGTACAGGAATCTGAGGCACCATGTGGTCAGGGATCTTCGCCTACTACCTCCCCTGAAAAAGTAGCAAGTGCTCCTAAACACTTAGCTAATTCTCTACTTCCAATGCTATTATCATAGTAGAAGTTTTCATATGAAGAATCAAAGCAGTATTTGATACCACAAAGATAATCATAGCTTTTTGTATTTATAGGAACAAAATAAATAAATGAGGTAGGTAATTGAATGAGAAAAGAAACAAAATGTTGATTTTTAATGAGGTGTGATAAATGTTTGTTCACCCAAGAAAGAGCAATAATATTCCAAAAATGGTAAATACAACCTCAATGTGGCAAACCTATTAGTTTATTGGCTGTATTTACAAAAACGTAGTCAAGTTACTACTTTTGATTCACATCTTGGTTTGTAACAGAAAGAACTATACCAAAATGATAGACAATTGTCAGGCAGCTCCAGTAATAAGAATCGACTTTCTCACAATTGGACTTTGCTTTTATTACTTTGAGGAAAGTGATCAAGAATATTATAGCTTTTGAAATTTCTATATCACATGGAAGTCAGTAGGGGAAGGTTTTCAAATATGAGAAACTAGCTATACCACAGAATATCTTGACTTAAGCATATACATATAACCTATATAATGTGCAGAATATTTCGATTTTTCACTTAGCTTTAGCCCAATGTCACTGATTATGTTAGTATTCATTATAGTCTAGTAATCTATTCTATTTCTCATATATCTTTATATATTTTGTGTCAATTTGGGTATTCCTTCTCAGTGTGTTGTAAAATATTCTTTTTGTAACTTCTCAGAACACTACAGTAAAAATGAAATATTAAAATAGCATATCTTTTAATTTCGTCAGTAAAGAAAGAGAAGGAATAAATGAAGAAAATAAGGAGAGCACTTAAAAAATGAAGTACCTTTCAAATATCATAGGAATCTTCTTTATTGAGCAAGGGGTTATTACAAAGACAATTTGTCCAATTTCCATTCTTCGCAAATATTCTACTACTAATATAAATGAACTGTATCATAGATTTCCTACAATGGCCAAATCTACTTTTTAAACAAGTTCTGGGAGTACTCCTGTTAAAATCTAATCTAAATTTAAAAATTGTCTCCTCTTGAAGCCAAAAAAAAGCAAAAAATAAAACAAAAAACAAAACAAGAGTGGAGGGATGCGCTGGCTAGTGTTATGTCAAATTGACCCAAATGAGATTCATTGAAGTAAAGAGATCCTCAGCTGAGAAGATGCTGCCATAAAGTCAAGCTGTAGGCAAGCCTGCAGGGAGTTTTCAAAATTAGCAATTGATGCTGGAAAGCCATTGTAGATGCAGCCACCTCTGGGCTGGTAGATGCGGATTCTATAAGAAAGCCTACTGAGGAAAGGACAGAAACCAAGATCCTCCAGGGCTTCCGGATCAACCCGTCTTCACGTTCCTGTCATGTTTATGTTTCTGCCCTAATTGCTTTTGATGACAAGCTGTTTTAGGACTGGTAAGTTAAGTAAATCCTTTCCTTCCCAATTTGCTTCTGGTCATAATGTTTTCATTACAGCAAAGTAACCTAACAAACACATGGGTATAGTATCTATTAAGTTTCCAAAGAATAAATTCAGCTACTTTAAAACAATAAATAGCATATCATATACTAATTAAATTTATCAAAGAAACACTTCTCAAGTCTACTGTTAAGTACTAAAATATATGATAGTGAATAACATTGTACCTAAGCATGACTACCATGAAATAATTAGAAAATTGCAGTAAAATACAGAAATTAAAGATTAGAGTTGACCACTGCTAGAGTCAATGATATTTGAATTCCAAGTGAGACACTAAGAGATGTAAATAATATATGCAATTTACTAAGACCAACATATTTTATCAGTGTGAAGGCAGTCTTCAAGGAAAAAAAAATACCAATCCAATGTGTAAGGAGTGATTAATTAGCTATACATTCATCCATGTGTATTAAATTGCACATATGCAGATAAATTTACCAACCACATAAGTTACTTGTAACTACTGTTTCTAAATAAAAATGATATGATTGGACATATTTAGTTATTCTTTAAAGAAATGGATGAAGTCCTGAGATAGTACTTTATGACTAGAACAGGTGGTCTAAAGAAGTGAGACACTAGATCCAATTATACAGCTGAAGAAAAAAGATCAGCAAAGAGAACAAAAAAGATGGGCAGAGAAGAGAAGAAACATTCACAGTACTTTGCCTACTGAACTATCTTGGCACTCCCTTCTTACTTTAGTAGATAGTGTGAGTTATGCTTTTGTGGATACCCTCACAAGATGGCTCCCCTGAAGTAAGGAATCACATCAGTGTTCCTTCATTTCATCTTCGCAAAGACATGATAGCAAATTATTCTTTAGAGATTCTTATCACCATGTGATTACAAAGTAAAAGTTTTAAGTATATAAAGAAAATAAATCACAACTCAAAAGCATTTAATCATCCCTAAGCATAAATGATTATATTTAGTCATGATTTGTATTGGTTTGATTTTTCTAGATCAATGGCAGTCATAGTTAGAAAGTTTGTCTAGATGTCGTTTAGCTAAAAACACGTTATACTTATGATCAATGTTCATTTTATCTACTTCAAATAGCAAACAACAATTTATTTCTACATTTAGATAGTCTAAAATATGCTTTGCTGTTTTGTACTTTCAATGCCTTTCATTATTTTTCAGGGAAATGGTGATTTACAAAAGGTGACAAGTTGCAGAGCAGGCTTTGCTAGAATTTATTCCTTGCAAACTGCTCTCTTGATAGTAATCAATGACAGAATCACTGTTTACATTTTCTCATTTATTTTCAGGTTCATACATTATAGGTCTGGATATAGAAACACTCCCATCTGAGTGTTCCATACTTTTTTTTAAAAAAAACAAGTATCTTTATTACAAAGGAACTCAGTTGAGTGCTGGAAGATGTAAACTTTTGAATTAGATAAAATCCATTATCCTCATGGAATATGAAAAAAAACTCTTTTTTTTTCTCTATGGTGGGAACATTAGGAAATGATGGCCAATGTAGGGCAAACATGAGATTTTATCACAAATAGAAAGGCATAATTTTTCCATTTGTTGCCTGTTCTTAGGTGTTTCTGTTACAACACTATGCTATTCTTTCCCAGCTTCACAACATGTTTCTTCCTTTAGACAAGGCTTCAGGGTACACTGCAGGCTTGTCTCCTGTTTTTTCTCCTGACTAATGCTCTTAAGGTATTGGATGGCAGACACATTTCACTAGACCTGGATTTCCAGCTCTTTAAAATTCTTCTCTCTACTCACTTTTCCAGTTAGTGTTCAAATTTCATTTGAGTTCAAACTCAAGTATACTCTGCTATAGTTTTTTTTTTCTCTAATTTTGGCAAGACCCTGAATTAGAATGTTACAGTCAACGTTATAGTCATATCTACTTTTGAATAAAATAAAGCATCAACTTGCATCCTTTTTTTACTGTAATTGTACTGCCCTCCATGTTCCTCTTAGCAAAGTAATGAGTGTGGCCTTTCTAGAAATTGCATTATTTATAAGTTATAACTTGTCAATTTAAACAATGAGACTATGATCATGTATAGCTCTTTGACGTTCTACGATTTTCTCTGGTACACCAGGGATGTAATACCTAAAACTTTGTGTGTGTGTGTGTGTGTGTGTGTGTGTGTGTGTGTGTGTGTATTTATATATACATGGTATATATAATATACCATGGGCTTTATTTTCTTTTTACTCTTTCAGAATAGAATATATTTTATGCACTTACTCAGCCAAAACAGAAAAGTACAGAGAGAATTAGAAAAAGAAAGACAATCAATTTTATATCCTATTTCATTACTCATATTCATTACCAGAGTTCTGACTTCCTCTATACTTTTCTGTCTGGTATTCTTTTTTTTTTTTTTTTGATATTTTTATTTACATTTCAAATGTTATTTCCATCCTTGAGATTTTCATCAAGAAAACCTCTATCCCATCCATGCTCCTCCTGTTTCTATGAGGGTGTTCCCCCAACCACCCTTCCACTCTGCCCACCCCCTGACTTTTGCATTCCCCTACACTAGGGTATCGAACCTTCACAGGACCAAGGGCCTTCTCCCATTGATGCCCAACAAGGCCAACCTCTGCTACATATCCATCTGGAGCCATGGGTCCCTCCATGTGTACTCTTTGGCTGATGGTTTAGATCCTGGGATCTCTGGTTAGCTGATGCTATTTTTTTCCTATGGGGTTGCAAACCCCTTCAGCTCCTTCAGTCCTTTCTCTAAATCCTCCACCTTGGGACCCAGAGATCAGTTCAATGGTTAGCTGCAAACATCCATCTCTGTATATATCAGGCTCTGGCAGAGCCTCTCAGGAGGCAGCTGTATCAGGCTCCTGTCAGCATGCATGGCTTGACAGCCACAATAGTGTCTGCATTTGGTGACTGTATATGTGAGGGACCCCAGGTGTGATAGTCTGTGGAGGGACTTTACTTCAGTTTCTGCTCCACACTTTGTCCCCTTATTTGCTCCCATGAGTGTTTTGTTATCCCTTCTAAGAAGGACCAAAGAACCCACATTTCGACTTTCTTCTTCGTGAGCTCCATGTGGTCTGTGAACTGTATCTTGGGTATTCCAAGCTTCTGGGCTAAAATCCACTTATCAGTGAGTGCATACCATGTGCGTTCTTTTGTGATTGCATTACCTCACTCAGGATAATATTTTCTAGTTCCATCTATTTAACTAAGAATTTCATAAATTTTTTTCAATTTATATTCATTTCCTATTAGTTTCAATTTCATAATTGTTTTTAAAGGCAGAGTAGTACCCCGTTGTGGAAATGTATCAAATAACCCTATTAAAAATGGGGTACAGTGCTAAACAAAGAATTCTAAATTAGGAATACCAAATAACTGAGAAGCACCCAAAAAATGTTCAATATCCTTAGTTATCAGAGAAATGCAAATCAAAACAACCCTGAGATTCAATAGCACACCAGTCAGAATGACTAAGATCAAAAACTCAGGTGACAGTAGATGCTAGTGAGGATATGGAGAAAGAGGGATTGCAAGCATGTACAACCACTCTGGAAATCAGTCTGGTGGTTCCACAGAAAATTGAACATAATACTACTTGAGGACCCAGCTGTACCTCTCCTGGACATATACTCAGATTATGCTCCAACATATAATGACACATGCTCCACTATGATCATATCAGCATTATTTATAATAGCCAGAAGCTGGAAAGAGCCAAGATGTCCTTCAAAAGAAGAGTGGATACAGAAACTGGTACAGATACACAATGGAGTACTACTCATCTATTAAAAACTTTGTGTCTTAACTGTTCTTAAAATACATTGTACTTTTTCAAAATTCAAAATTGCTTAAGGGTACCCAATGGAGGAGCTAGAAAAATGACCCAAAGACCTGAAGAGGTTTGCAGCCCTATAGGAGGAATACCAATATGAACCAACCAGTGTCCCCAAAGCTCCCAGCGACTTAATCATCAACCAGAATGGCCTTGTCAGATTTCAATGAGAGGAGAGCCTCTTGGACATGTGAAGGTGCCTTGACCTAGTGTAGGGGAATGCCAGGACAGAGAAGCAGGAGTGGGTGGCCTAGTGAGCAGGGTGAGGTGGATGGGATAGGAGGTTTCCAGAGAGAGAAATGAGGAAAGGGGATAATACTTGAATTGTAAATAAAGAAATATCTAGTAAAGTAGAAAAAAAAGATGATGCTGGTATTTGTTAGTAAAGCAATATGGACTCAGGAGAATTTAGAAATAGCACGTTTAATGGATGCCCAACTTACCAATGCCGTGATGAAATAAAAACATTTACTGGTTAAAAAAAACAAAAAACAAAAAACAACAACAACAAAAAAAAAACGTTGTCTTACCTTAATAGTCCCAGAACTTGGAAGGCTCAGATACTACATTCATTATGAGTTTCAGATGAAGCTTGGCTATTCATTACTACCAAGCATAATAAAGTAAAAATGAAAATTGAAGACAAAAATTAATGAAATCTAGATTGAGGAGAGGGCTATTTGGCTAAGGAATCCAAGTATGTCTTGGGATACAGACACAGACAAGTCTTAGGAGCTTACTGTGCAAACAGTCTCAGCATTATGATTAGCTTTAGATGCTGTGAGAAACTGTCTCAACAGGATGTTGATGAAGCTATTGATGGTTGGTAAATCCCTTACCACCATTTGCATTGTACAATAAGTACATAAGCAAACACATGTCTATATAGCCATACAAAGTATACACATATAGACACACAAACACACATGAAGAAGAAAGTATTACTATTAGCAATGTGTGTGTGTGTGTGTGTGTGTGTGTGTACACAAGTGCTATATTTAGCACAATTCTATTAAAGGACCTAAATGCTAAGTACTACTTTGAAAGTTCTTAAAATTTTAAATTCTTAAAAGTTTATTTGAAATTGAGAAGACAAATAACATTTGAAATGTAATAAATAAAATAACCATTAAGAATATAAAAAATAAAAAATAAAAGTTTATTTGAGAAATTGAATAATGATGGTGTGACTTTCCTTCCAAATCCAACATGATTGTTTGGAATTTGAAATATTGTCATATAATCAAGGATACTAAAGAGAAAATTTTAATTCCATGTCTGACTTGACTTGATTATATGTAGTAATTATTTTAACACCTATGATATTTATATTTGGAGATGATTGCATAATACAAAAATAATTTGCTTTAATCATGGTTTGTGATTTGCAGGAACAAATTTTTTATGGAGAATTTTAGGTGATAGCATTGCCCATCTTATTATTGAAAACATTACTGAAATGATTATAAGAAAGTATTAACCTTGTTATGCTGAAAAAAATTGAAGAATGTAAATGTCTACTATATTCATTTTAATTTTCTTACAAGGTTATATAGTAAGACTAAAGATCTTCAGAGATTGTCCTTGAAATATCCTTTCAACACTCACAAATCTGTAGACAGTATACAGAACTTCTAACACAAATATCTATGATATGTTTAAAAGAGTTACTAAGCAAATTCACTAGTAAAGACCCTTTGTGCTAAATTTAAGCAGTTGACAAAACTTCCCAAACAGGGAGATATGCAAATAGACATTCTCATAAATTGTTTTATATAGACTGGCCTTATACCACTGAGACTCCCTACCCAACAAGACTTCTCTCTACTCTTTAGAGAATAATTCCAATAAAATGCATGATTCCTGACAAGATGTGCTCTTGAAAGACAAATAACTTCCTCTAGGGCCTGTCTTACTGAGAGAGGGTCATGACATCAAATTCACAAATGCAGTAAGAGAAAAATTACCCATGGAAGAAAAGATCTTATTTTGAAGTGATATAATATTAGTTGAAGGACCTATAGGTTTTATATTTTCTGGGTAGAGTTTAAGAAACACTTGCAGGTAAAGCTTGGATCATCTTACATCAGAGGTAATAAGCAGTATTTACAACTTCAGAAAAAGCTGCATCTCTTAAGATTTTAGGCCATAGTGAGTTTGTTGGTTCGATTACCTTTCAAGTAGCAACAATGCTTAGCCTAACAGGGTGCGAGAAAGGACTTCAAAACTGTTCTCTTATAATCAGAGAATTTACTTTTAAAGGTTTGAGAAGATGAAGGGCAAGAATGTTATGTGAAAATGGATTTATAAACTCAAAAGCTGGGAAAAAAAATATTCTCTCTCCACAACGCCCCTTTAGTGTACTTCCTTAGAAATCTCACAATTGGCATTTTGTGAAGGATAGGCACTTAAAGGAGTTCCATTGATCATTCTTGGAAAAAGATGTCATGCTGAGTTTTTGACTGAGAAAACACAAACCTGTAAGTCATACCAGTTATCAGAGTTCACCTGAGGAGTTTCTGTAAATCTGCCTTAGTACAGCCACAGGTACCTTTTGATCTCTCCCCTCATTAACTGCCCTCACCCTTGGGAAATGCCCACCATAATTGTAGAATCAGCTTCCAAAATTATAGACCAGTAGTAACTTACAGAAAAGGGAAGTGTGAAAGCCCTTGGGACTTTGATTTCTTAACAAAATAATAAAGGAAAAGTAAGCATTGCTTAAAGATTACAGACACTATTTCCACACTCAAAAATAAATAAAATGCAGAGATGTCCTTCTATCCCTTTAACTTAATTCTTCCCATCTAACCTCTACAGAAAATGATATTGATAAATAAATATAAAATATCATGTTTTTTCTTAAAATTTGGCCTTAATCACTCCTACTGCAATAGGTGTTTTTTCTTCACTAGCAGTCAACAACGAGACCTTTTGTTCCATGTATCCATAATAAACTACTGTGTCTGCTTTTTGTTTTGTTTCCTTTTTATCAGGTGGGTATTGTCATTGACAGCCATATTTGGCTCTAAGAGCATCAGTGTTACTATGCTGTCTTAGATCAGTACTAAGCATAGTTCAACAACACCATTTCAAAAATAAGTTCCCTACTGTGTTGGGCATTTCTAGTATACATATGTTCTAGCTTCATGGAGTTGAAGATATGATAGCTCATTTTCATAATCAAAACAAAGACAGAACTGTCAAACCTCTGTTTAGACAGTATGACAACCTGAATGTGGAACAAAATCACAGAGAAAAAAAATAAAAGCTCCACATCATAAAGAAAGCTAAGTAATGACTAACATTTTTAGACTCACAGATGTAACATAATTTATATAACAATATTGTTTTGTACTATATTTTAAAAAAGCCTGTACGACTGAATTTTGTAAGTGGAATTCATAGCCAATCATTATTTATACTAATTATTATTATTTATAACATTATTTATATATTTATTATTATTTATTTATAAATTTATATTAAAAATTTAAGTACAATTTCCTAAACTGATTGCTGCTTATAAACATATCCTTAAACAGTTCCTGCCAGTTACAAGGGTTAGTTGAGATTTCTGATAAGATCATTAGGGAAACCTATAGAAGTTATGTCTAGTATATGCAAGATATTCTCTCAACAGAAATCATGAATCAGTCTCATAGGATCAGGATTCACAGGAATGTTCATTCTACTTGGTTTTTACCAAGTAATGATGCAAAACCAAGTGCACAAATACACCTCAGCCTAAACCTGATGCACTAGCCATTTGTGACTCATTGAGTCATAAAATTGGGTTGTACAACCCAACTCAACAATCATGTGGAGTGCCATATACTCAATTGAGATATACAAGACCTGAAGGTGTTGTACTTAAATTCTATAGTCAAGGGGATTAAATTCCCATGAAACTCACTTGTATTTCCTTTCTTTATCTGTGAATCCATGACTACAGTATAATGGAATTCTCTGTATCTAGAAAATTGCATGCTTATTTGATGAATCATTGTATATAGGATACAAATCTGTGGGAGACCAGACCCTCAACAGCTCTCACCTTGAGAGTTCACTGATCTTGCGGTTTACTGCTGAACCACCCCCTTCTTCACACACACCTGATCAACTGGTTCTCATCCTGGCAGAACACCTGGGGTTGTCTAGGTGGAACCAGCATTCCAGAAATGCTGCTGGAAGCCACAGCCAGCATCCTCCACCTTCTGTGCTTTTAGCATCCCCTTCAGCCCCTCCCTACTTCCTCTTATGGAGTGTTCAAAACCAGGTTTTTTGCTTTTCACTAAAGAGGCTTTCACAAGACCCCCCTTTTGCTTGGCCTCATTCCTTTTTCCCACCCGTTTCTCTTTCAGGCTTGGGTTCCCCTCGGCTCCCCGAATAACTAGGTCTCACCAGCCAGGACACAAAACCTGAATATGAATATTATGAGTCTATCCATGGTGTCTCTGCCTGGAAAAGAGCAGGGTTGTCTGGAAATACAAGTTTATAAGTGTTTAATTTTCTAACCATATTTTTGCTAAGATTTTCTTCTCAAACTGACATTGGGGCCCATTGCTGAGGATGAGGTCCACACAACACATTTAATATGAAAATTTTTAGGTAATACCTACATAAAATCATCACTTTTCTATTCTAATATCTTTACTGCTGTTTGAATTAGATATATTCTTTATTTACATTACAAATGATTTCCCCTTTCCTGCCTTAAGAGAAGCATGAACATGAGCCCAGCCACAAATCCTTTGACCTGCAATCTGTCCTGCTTATAAGATATGCTATGACAATGGTGGCACAGGACTTGAAGAAATAGCCAACAATGATTTGATTAAGGCTCACTCTACAAAAAATGAAACCCATACAGGACACTGCCTGCACAACCAAGAACCAGAATTTAGATAACAACAAATTCTCTCCTCAGAGCTCAGGGACCCCTTGGAAGAGGATAAAGATAGTAAGAGACAGACAGGATGTAGGACACCAAGAGAGCAATACCCACTTAATCAACTGAGTAGAGCTCAAATGTACTTGCAGAGACTGAATCAGCAACTTGCAGACTACTATGAGTCTTCCTGGGGTCCTCTGTGTATGTGTTACAGCTTTTAGAATAGGATTTCTACTGAAATCTCAACTATATAAACAAGTGGTTCTCTGTTGCTTGTTCCTTCTTTGGGGACACTTTTTCTTCTGTTTGGCTGCCTTTCCAACTTCAGTATGATTTTTTTTATTGTTTTATATTATTATATTTTGTTCTGTTATAAAAAAGACAATTAGCATGGTCTATAACTCAAAATCTTTTTCTCTCACATCCATAATAAAACATGTTGTTCATGTTCATTAAGAATATGTCTGTAGTTATCTACATTTTATTTCTTCTCTGGTTTTAGTATGTGGATGATGATGATTTCTTTAATTGAATTCTGTATAATATAGGACATATATATGTCAGAGTTCTTATAAAGTTGAAGTTACCAGTTTGGTTTTGACCTCCAATTACTCTATCTTCCTTTCCTTTCTCTATACTGAGATCTTTAATTAAGATGTTGCAGGTTTTAAAAATACTTTTTTTATGTGCACTTACACCCTACCTCTGTGCTTTTTATATAAAAAAAAATGTGAGAAGATTGCTGTTTTAATGAGGATAACCTGTGGAAACTATTAAAATTATAGCTCAGCCTGCTATGGTGATGGGTGCCTTAAATATCAGTATTCAGAAGCCATTGATAGAGGCAGGCAGAACTCATATATATATATATATATATATATATATATATATATATCATCACAACCTCAATAATATTCTATGTAATTAATTATTATATTTATCACTTCATGCCTAACTTTTTAGATCATATATTAAGATCCTAGATATATTCTTTACATACAATTCAACTTCTACAACTATATAAATAAAACTATCTTGGTAGAAGTAGACTGCACTAATCATTGAAAGATTGAAAGACAGGCAGTTCTGGATGGTCTTTCTCTCAGTCTCTGCTCCCGTGGGTATTTTGTTCCCTCTTCTAAGAAAGACCAGAGTATACATACTTTGTTCTTCCTTCTTCTTGAGCTTCATTTGGTCTGTGAGTTGTATCTTAGGTATTCCAAGCTTCTGGGCAAATATCCACTTATCAGTGCAGGCATGCCATGTTATTTGTGATTGGCTTACCTCACTCGGGATGATATTTTCTAGTTCCATCCATTTGCCTAAGAATTTCATGAATTTCTCGTTTTTAATTGCTGAGTAATATTTCATTGTGTAAATGCACCACATTTTCTGTATCCATTCCTCTGTTGAGGGACATTTAGGTTATTTCCAGCTTTTGGTTGTTATAAATAAAGGTGCTATGGCCTTGTTGAACATCAAAGGGAAGAGAGAACCTTAGTCCTGAGAAGGATAAATGCCCCAGTATAGGGGGATGCCAGGACAGGAAAGCAGGAGTTGGTGAATTGATGTGCGGAGTGAGGGGAGATGGGATAGGGGGTTTTGGGGGGGAGAACCAGGAAAGAGGACAACATTTGAAATGCAAATAAAGAATATATCTAATAAAAAAGGAAATAAAAAAGAAAGAAATACAGGCTACAAGATGACCCACAGATACTCATGCATTGTGTGTGTGTGTGTGTGTGTGTGTGTGTTATATGAAAAAAGTTACCTGAGATGCATCAAGAGAATAAGTAAATCTCAATTACATAATTAGAGTTATACAATATAAACATATAGCTTGGAGACTATACAAATATGGTTTTCTTCAGAGTCAGAGAATCAGTGATTAAATAAACATTTATTGAAAATACGAGGTACTACCAATAAAATACACATACAAGGTCAAATAAACAAACATTTTGAATATGAGTGCTACAAATACTGTGTGCTCCTAATTGTTAGAAAAAATTAAAATTTGTTCATGACTTTCTGCATTTTTCAGTTTTGCAAAGTAGAAATCAAGTCTAAAACATATGAATTCCATTTCCATTTGCTGACTATAAAAACAAAACCAAAGAAGCTACACTTACTGATATACAGTCCTGAAAGTTATTTCTTCAGAAATCACAATGGCAGTGATCCTAAAAATGTTACTATGAAATAAAACAGAGGAAGCAATTGGCAGGAAGTACATGAAGATGAAATAAAATCTTAGGAGTTCTATATGAAATACGGCATAAAGTGAAAAGTTCTCTAGTACTATAAATTAAACTGAGCTCTAAAGGAAGACAGATAAATATAATCCAACTCCTAAAAAATAGTATTGTTGAAGTGCACAGAAGAACAAATAAGGTTTTCTGTTTCTTATAGGAGATCAGAAATATAGCCTGGGGAGAATTCTCAGGTTTAAGTTCTCAATAAATTAAGAACAATGAAAGGCTGTAGTATGTCTTCATAACAATGGAAAAACAGACAGAGTTCATGGCTTATGTTAGGCTCTTTGATTTAACAGAATTTTCATCCTGAACATCTTAAAGAAGTAGGGTCTGCCTCTGTATCCTGATTCTCCAGGACAGCTGAAGTTATGACTAATGCCACTGCAGTGCTTCCATTCTACAAGGTAGAAAACACTGTAGCAGCAGGTTTAAGACCATTGGCCTTCACAGAAGATTTCTTTGGAGTTTATGGTAATATTATACTGTCATATGGCTTATAATCTACATGTTGCCTTGTAGGTTCCCTTCAAAATGTGCAATTCTAAGGTCTAAGCTTCTCCTAGTCCGTGACTAACTTCTGGAAGAGGTTTCTCCCACATGTGAACAAATCTTTCTGACCAGTTGTGGGTTAAGTTAATCAAGCAATTTGTTTTATTTTTTATTTTTTGGATTATTTCTGCATTTACAAAGTTGAGTAATCAGAAAACATTTTCATCCACAATTTTAAATTGCAAGAGACATTTTGTGTGTTGTGTATTAATCTCCATATTCAAGTGATATTAATATGTTTTAAATATACTATATCACAGAACTGAATTGGATTTTAAAAAGCTTCGATGGAATCACATATAGTAATTTAGTATTTTATTAAATCTAGCCTATCTGCCTTTCGTCCTTTTTTTTAGGACTTTTTAAAAATTCGATATATTTTTTATTTACATTTCAAAATGATTTCCCCTTTTCTGCCCCCCCCACTCCCCGAAAGTCACATAAGCCCCCTTCCCTCCCCCTGTTCTCCCATCCACCCCTTCCCACTTCCCTGTTCTGGTTTTGCCCTATACTCTTACACTGAGTCTTTCTAGAACTAGTGGCCACTCCTCCCTTCTTCTTGTACATCATTTGATGTGTGGATTATGTTTTGGGTATTCCAGTTTTTTAGGCTAATATCCACTTATTAGTGAATGCATACCATGATTGAACTTTTGAGACTGGGTTACCTCACTTAGTATGATGTTTTCACCTCCATCCATTTGCCTAAGAATTTCATGAATTCATTGTTTCTCATGGCTGAATAGTACTCCATTGTGTATATATACCAAATTTTTTGCATCGATTCTTCTGTTGAGGGATACTTAGGTTCTTTCCAGCTTCTGGCTATTATAAATAGGGCTTCTTTGAACATAGTGGAACACGTGTCCTTATTACATGCTGGGGAATCCTTTGGGTATATGCCCAGGAGTGGTATAGCAGGATCTTCCAGATGTGACATGCTCAGTTTTCTGAGGAATCACCAGACTGATTTCCAGAGTGGTTGTACCAATTTGCAACCCCACCAGGAGTGAAGAAGTGTTCCTCTTCTCCACATCCTTGCCAACACCTGCTGTCTCCTGAATTTTTAATCTTAGCCATTCTGATTGGTGTAAGGTGAAATCTCAAGGTTGTTTTGATTTGCATTTCCCTAATGACTAATGAAGTTGGGAATTTTTTAAGATGCTTCTCCACCATCCGATGTTCTTCCAGTGAAAATTCTTTGTTTAGCTCTGTACCCCATTTTTTAATAGGGTTATTTGGTTTTCTATGGTCTAACTTCTTTAGTTCTTTATATATATTGGCCTCTATCTGATGTAGGGTTGGTGAAGATCTTTTCCCAATTTGTTGGTTGCCGATTGGTCCTTTCATTGGATGCAGAAAAAGCATTTGACAAAATTCAGCATCCTTTCATGATTAAAGGCTTGGAAAGAACAGGAATTCAAGGCTCATACATAAACATAGTAAAAGCAATATACAGCAAACCGGTAGCCAGCATCAAACTAAATGGAGAGAAATTTGAAGCAATCCCACTAAAATCAGGGACTACACAGGGCTGTCCCCTTTCTCCTTATCTTTTCAATATTGTATTTGAGGTACTAGCTCGGACAATTAGAAAACATAAGGAGGTCAAAGGGATACAAATTGGAAAGGAAGAAGTCAAACTATCACTATTTGCAGATGATATGATAGTCTACCTAAGTGACCCAAAAAACTCCACTAGAGAACTTCTACAGCTGATACACAACTTCAGCAAAGTGGCAGGTTATAAAATCAACTCAAGCAAATCAGTGGCCTTCCTATACTCAAAGGATAAGCAGGCTGAGAAAGAAATCAGGGAAATGACCCCCTTCACAATAGCCACAAACAGTATAAAGTACCTTGGGGTGAATTTTATCAAACATGTGAAAGATCTGTATGACAAGAACTTCAAGACTCTGAATAAGGAAATGGAAGAAGACCTCAAAAAAAAAAATGGAAAAATCTCCCATGCTCATGGATTGGCAGGATTAATATAGTTAAAATTGCCATTTTGCCAAAAGCAATATACAGATTCAACGCAATGCCCACCAAAATCCCAACTCAATTCTTCATAGAGTTAGAAAGAGCAATTCTCAAATTCATCTGGAATAACAAAAATCCCAGGATAGCTAAAACTATTCTCAACAACAAAAGAACTCCGGGGGGAATCAGTATCCCTGACCTCAAGAAATACAACAGAGCAATCGTGTTAAAAACTGCATGGTATTGGTACAGTGACAGGCATGTGGATCAATGGAACAGGATTGAAGATCCAGAAATGAACCCACACACCTATGGCCACCTTATCCTCGACAAAGGGTCTGAAAACATCCAATGGAAAAAAGATAGCCTTTTTTATTAAATATTTTTATTTTCTATATTCTTTGTTTACATTCCAAATGATTTCCCCTTTCCCGGATCCCCCCTCCCCATATGTCCCATAACCCTTCTTCTCTCCATCCATTCTCCAATCACCCCCCTCCTTTTTCTCTGTCCTTATATTCCCCTCCAATGCTAGATCAATCCTTTCCAGGATCAGGCCCCTCTCCATACTTCTTCATGGGAGTCATTTGTTATGCGATTTGTGCCTTGGGTATTCAGAGCTTTTGGGCTAATTAATATCCACTTATCAGAGATTGCATTCCATGTGTATTATTTTGTGACTGTGTTACCTCACTTAGGATGATATTTTCCAGATCAAACCATTTGCCTAAAAATTTTGTGAATTCATTGTTTCTAATTGCTGAGTAGTATTCCATGAAGGAAAAAAGAAAAATAAATAAAAGCCAGGCGGTGGTGGTGCATGCCTTTAATCCCAGCACTTGGGAGGCAGAAGCAGGTGGATTTCTGAGTTCGAGGCCAGCCTGGTATCCAGAGTGTGTTCCAGGACAGCCAGGGCTACACAGAGAAACCCTGTCTCAGAAAAAAGCAAACAAACAAACAAACAAACAAAAACCAAAACAACAACAACAACAAAAAAAAAAAACAAAGAAAAAAGATAGCCTTTTCAACAAATGGTGCTGGTTCAACTGGAGGTCAGCATGCAGAAGAATGCAAATTGATCCATCCTTGTCTCCTTGTACTAAGTTCAACCCCAAATGGATCAAGGACCTCCACATAAAGCCAGACACTCTGAAACTAATAGAAAAGAAATTGGGGAAGACCCTGGAGGACATCGGTACAGGGGAAAATTTCCTGAACAGAATACCAATAGCATATGCTCTATGATCAAGAATTGACAAATGGGACCTCATAAAATTACAAAGTTTCTGTAAGGCAAAGGACTCCATCAAAAGAACAAATCTGCCTTTCTTCCTTAATGTTTTGTATTCAATTTATTTATTTGATAGCATCTCACATTGTTGTTGCACAGTTTTACTTTGAATTAAGAATTCTTTTGCCATGCAGTCCCAGGTTTATAAGCCCTGGTTGTCAAACATGCACTGATTACATATAGACCTGTAGCCATGGGTCTTTCTATGTGTACTCCTTGGTTTGTGGCTTAGACCCTGGGAGTTCGTGGGGTGGGGGGAGCTGGTTGTTTGATATTGTTCTTGCTATGGGGCTGCAAACCCCTTCAGCTCTTTGGGTCCTTTCTCTAGCTCCTCCATATACATTGGGTATACATTGCTAGTTCCAATGGATGGCTGAGAGCATCCACTTCTGTATTTGTCAGGCACTCCCAGAGCCTCTCAGGAGACAGCTAGAGCAGGCTCCTGACAGCAAGCACTTTTTGGCATCCACAAGAGTGTCTGCATTTGGTGACTGTATATGCGATTGATTCCCAAGTGAGTCAGTCTCTGGATTGCCTTTCCTTCAGTCTCTGCTCCACACTTTGTCCCCATATTTGCTCCCGTGAGTATTTTGATACCCTTTCTAAAAAGGACCGAAGCAACCATACATTTATTTCCTTCTTCTTGAGCTTCATGTGGTCTGTGAATTGTATCTTGGGTATCCTGAGATTTTGGGACTAATATCCACTTATCAGTGAGTGTATACCGTGTATTATTTGAGATTGGGTTACCTCAGTCAGTATGACATTTTCTAGTGTCATCTATTTGACTAAGAATTTTGTGAATTTATTGTTTTTAATGCTGAGTAGTACTCTATTATGTAAATGTATCAAATATCCCTATTAAAAATGGGGTACAAAGCTAAACAAAGAATTCTCAACTAAGGAAAGCCAAATGGTGGAGAAACACCTAAAGAAATGTTCAACATCCTTACTCATCAGGGAAATGCAAATCAAAACAACACTGAGATTCTATAGCATACCAGTCAGAATGGCTAAGATCAAACACTCAGGAGACAGTACATGCTGGCGAGGATGTGGAGAAAGGCGAACACTCTTCCATTCTTGGTGGGATTGCAATATGGTACAATCACTCTGTGAAACAGTCTGGTGGTTCCTCAGAAAATTGGACCTGAGGACCCAGCTATACCTTTCCTGGGCATATATCCCAATGATACTCCAACAAATAACAAGGATACATGCTCTACTGGTGTTTTAGACCCTAGGATCTCTGGTTGCTTGATATTGTTCTTCCTATGTGGTTGCAAAACTCTTCATCTCCTTCTGTCCTTACTCTCACTCCTTCATTAGGGACCCAGTAATCAGTTTATGGTTGGCTGTGAGCATCTGACTCTGTATATGTCAGGCTGTGTCAGAACCTCTTAGGAGACAGCTATATCAGGCTCCTGTCAGCTATATCAGGCATGCACTTCTTGGCATGCATGGAGTAGTACTCACCTATTAAAAACAATGAATTCATGAAATTCTTAGGTGAATGGATGGAGCTAGAATATATTATCCTGAGTGAGGTAACTCAATCACAAAAGAGCACACACATTATGTACTCAACTGGTGAATGGATATTAGACCAAAATCTTGGATTACCCAAGATACCATCACAGACCGCATGAAGCTCAAGAAGAAGGAAGATCAAAGTGTGGGTGCTTCAATTCTTCTTAGAAGAGGGGATCAAAATGTTCACATATGAGACAAAGTGAGGAACAGAGACTGAAGGAAAGGCCATGCAGATACTGCCCCACCTGGAAATCCATCCCATATATGGATTAATCACCAAGTATGGACACTATCATGAGAAATTTTATAGAATAAATTTTTTACTAAAAAAAATCATATCAAGTGAGGTAACCCAGTCTCAAAAGATTAATCATAGTATGCACTTACTGATAAGTGGATATTAGCCTAGAAACTTGGAATACCCAAGTCATAATCCACATATCAAATGATGTCCAAGAAGAACTGGGGAGTGACCCCTGGTTCTGGAAGGCTCAGTGCAACAGTATAGGACAATACCAGGACAGGGAAGTGGGAAGGGGTGGATAGGGGAACAGGGGGAGGGAAGAGGGCTTATGGGACTTTTGGGGAGTGGGGAGCCAAGAAAGGGGAAATCATTTGAAATGTAAATAAAAAATAATTCAAATAAAAAAATGAAGGTCATATATACTTTTTCTTTGAAAATTGAAAATCTATAGGAGTATTCAAGTCTAACTTCTATAAAATTAATTTTTAAACTACATAACCAAAATTGAGTGAATCATTCATACAACTATTAGAATTATAACAAAAAGTGTTCCCATTATAGATGGAATCTAATGTTCACCTCACTCAGAAAAAAAAAATCATTTTAAAGCTGTTTTTTTTTTTTCAGTAGACACAGTAATTGTGACTACTGCACTTTATGCTTCTGAAGTGGTCAGTGTAAATGGGAAATATTGGCTGAATTAAAGGAAACATATGCTGAAAAATGCATGTATTACCCTGAGAACACTGTATGCATCTTTTTGTTGGAGATAATCTCTGTTCTCAGTTGACTAGGGATAAGTATAAATAGCATGATCGGTTTGTTTTCAAGTCTTCTGACTCTGGATGGCTATTGACAGCATCTGTCTGCTCTATTTACAAATCTTATTTGTATATGTGTTTGTATATACTTTACTGAACTCTAATCCGAGCTATAGGCAATAGGAAAGAGTATTGATACTCTAGTGAACAGTTACAGAACATAATCTATATTGTTCATTTTTAAGAAGGTATCTCAGATTCAAAATGAGATTGGACATCCAAGACTTTGTTGTGACTCATCACAACAGAAGAATTAAAAAGAACATGCATGGTATGTACTTACTAATAAGTAGATACTAGCCAAAAATATAAAATAAAATAAAAAAAAAACCTACAGAATACCCAAGATACAGTCCACAGAACTTGAAAGGCCAACAAGCTGAAGGGCTCAAGTGAGGATGCCCAGTCTCAGGTGAGAGGAAATAGGAAGCAGTCACAAGTGGGGAGGGAGGGAGGGACCTGGGAGGGAAAGTGGACTGGGGTTGGGGGAGGAGGGGGACCTGATGTGATATTGGGTGTGAGAAAAGAACTGAAGCCCTGAGAGCCAGCAGAAAGAATGGAAACAGGCAACATCAGGAGGGAGGAGGTTGGGGGTGACACTCCAGAATGCAGCAGAGACCTGGCATGTGACTCTTAAGGCCTTAGATGAAATGCCTGACAATCGGGAGAGGGGACTTATAGAGTCCACATCCAGCAGCAAGACAGGGCATCAAGTGAGTGATGGGCTTGTCATCTTACAGTCAAAACTCTGACCCATAATTGTTCCTGTCTGAAAGAACTGCAGGAACGGAAAGAGAGAGGAGCCTGCAGAAAAGAAGGTCCAGCAACAGGCCCTAAGTGGGATTCAGCTCAAGGGGAATCCACAAAGCCTGACACTATTACTGAGGCTATGGGAGCACTCACAAAAAGGGACCTATTGTGAAAGAGTCAGATGCAGATATTTGTACCCAACCAATGGACAGAAGCTGCTGACACCTGTGGTCAAATTGGGGAAAGGTTGGAAGAAGCTGAGGAGAAGGGCAACCCTGTAGGAGGACTAGCAGTCTCATTTAACCTGGACACCCAAGATCTCTCAAACACTAGACCACCAACCATTCAGCATACACCAGCTGATATGAGATTCCCCAACACATATACTGCAGAGGACTGACAGGTCTGTGTTTAGTCAGAAAAGATGTGCCTAATCCTCAAGAGACTGGAGGCCCTAGGGAGTTTGGAGGTCTGGTTGGGTGAGTTGTGGGGGTTGAGGACATCCTCCTAGAGACAGGGGGTAGGAAGAGGTATTGGATGTGGAACAGTTGGAGGGTGGAACTGGGGGGTGGATAAAATCTGGAGTGTAAATATAAATAAATAAATAAATAAATAAATAACAAAAAATGAATTAAAGCTTTTTAATTCTTATCTAGATTAATGCTACATATGTAATGCTAGTGAGATTAAGCTGGTATGTTAATTATTCTAGTACAAATAAAATTACCACATGTAAGCAAATACAACAAAGGAGCCCTTTTTAAGAGAAGAACTTCAGGAAAAAAAGGCTGACTTTTTTTGTTTGTTTGTTTGGTTTTTGGTTTTTGGTATTTTTCAAGACAGGGTTTCTCTGTGTAGCCCTGGCTGTCCTGGAACTCACTTTGTAGACCAGCTGGCCTCGAACTCAGAAATCCACCTGCCTCTGCCTCCCAAGTGTTGGGATTAAAGGCGTGAGCCACTACTGCCCTGCTTTTTCTGACCTTTAATATGATGACCAAGCTCCATTGAGCTGACTATGTGCATTTTATACCCTTGCTTTGAGCAAAAATGCTTGGGCATGAACTGAGACTAAATGGGCTTTCATACTTGCTTTTAGGTAAATCTGATTATTCCAGTCAACACATGAGCAAGAAAGTTCGGCCAGAACCTCTGGGTCACTTTTGCTATCTTTCCTCTATTGACATTCTATTACTAAAGATACTCCCCAGTTTTGTAGTTTTAATCAATACATATTTGTTGCCCTAAGTTCATGTAGGTGAGGTCAGGTCATTTGGTTTCTTGCTCAGGATCTCAAAAGCCTGCAAGTGAGGTTTCAGATCACCTTTCTTCCTTTTAATGTAGATGTTCAACTTGGAAGAAGCCCCATTTACAGCTTTGAAATTAAAGGAAGAACTCCATGATAAGGAATACTATGAATGGGAATCTTGGGTGCTTCAAGAAGTGATGGTGGATTTATTATCATCATCATCATCATCATCACTTATTTTATTTATGGGTAATGTTGATGTTCAAGTTCAGGAGTTTGTATACCCCGGGGTGGGGGGTGGGGTGGGGGGGTGGAGCACATTTCCAGATCATAGCAAAGATCCTTGTGTTCTAATGGTGGTAATATCAGCCCCAGTGGCTTTTTGCAATGAAATAAAGTATTCCTATATATTCCAATATAGTCTAAAACTCAGAATCTTTCTGCTTTAGCCTCTTGAATGCTGGAGCTATACCCTGCAAGTAACTGTGTCTTTCTCTTTCCTGTCTTGAAATTAGCACTTAGACTTTCATATATATCAAATGTTAGATGTTAACTCAGCATTTTCTAGTTCTATAGAATGCCAAGATTCATTCTCAGCTTGGAAAGGGGTTCTGAGAGACGGTGTGTTTGGGAGGAGAGAAAAGAAATGATTTAAAGTCAAATCATGGGTTCAGCCTTGTGGTCTATGTTGTGGATTTCCAGACTGCTATCTCTCTCTTTGTGCTCTGCTCTGCTCTAGACAGTTTTTTCTTGCTATTCCAAAATCTCTTTGCTTGAGACAGCTCTCTCTGCTAGTAAAAAAAATTAAAAGCTCTCTGGATAGCTCATAGATTTTTCCATCTAAAATCAGAAAGGCTGTTAAAAATTCTTGTATTTTACAACCAAGTCAAAAATCCTGTTAAAAAATTCTAAAATTAACTCTTAGATTTTCTGATTAAAATGAGAAAAAAAGCTGTGTTTGCTCTTCAGTCAGCCTTTTCTGGGTACTTGCTAGAAAACATTAGAATATTCTCTAGTCAGAGTTGAGATGTCTGGAGATCTCCAGAGATCTCTCGAGAGTGAACACAGCTCTTAAGATTTGTTTTTCTAACAGGATTTCTGTTAGAGAAAGAGCTATATCCACTCTCTAAGTAATTCTTGGAATTTCTGACCATCAGAAATCCTGCTAGAAAAAGTTCTAAAAGAGCTATGAAAAATTTTAAAAGAGGTATGTTTGCCCTGCATAGATTTTTCAGACTAAAATCAGAAATCCTTTTAGAAAAAAACCTTGAAGAGCTGTTTTCACTCTGCAGAGATCTCCAGACAGCTCAGTTCCTGCTGGAGAACTGCTATTGCTTTCTACTTGCACTTCTCAAGTAGACCAAAAGGCCAGGTTCTTGTTTACATATCAATACAATTATCTATTCCAGTTCCCTTTTTATTATCCTATAAATCAACATTCCGTCCCCCACCTAGAAATTCTCGAAAAGACAGCAAGCACTCAGGGCAGTAGGCGGTGGTGGTGCATGCCTTCGATCCTAGCACTCTGGGAGGCAGGCAGGGGCAGTCAGATTTCTGAGTTCAAGGCCAGCTTGGTCTACAGAGTGAGTTCCAGGACAGCCAGGGCTATAGAGATGAACCCCGTCTTGAAAAAACCAAATCCAAAAAACCCAAAAACCAAAACCCAAAAAACAAAAAACAAA
Source organism: Apodemus sylvaticus (assembly GCF_947179515.1). Lineage (NCBI taxonomy): Eukaryota > Metazoa > Chordata > Mammalia > Rodentia > Muridae > Apodemus > Apodemus sylvaticus. The sequence goes on from NC_067487.1 coordinate 23,758,473, forward strand.
AGCAAAAACAAAACAAAAAAACAAGCAAACAAACAAACAAACAAAAAACCAAAACAAAAAACAGCAAGCACATTTTATTTTTTTTAAATTGCAAAAGATCAGAGATCTTCCTGCCTTTGTAAACTTATCTGGGTGGGCCCTTGTCCTGAAATTACCATTTCCACCACACCTGGATCTTCACCTAAATTAGTTCTTTCCCATGCTGACCTTGACCTTGAATCTGCCTGCATTTGTACCTGCTTGTCCTTTTTGACCAGCTGCCTCTGTTCCTTGGGATCTGTTAAAGATTTTGTTCAAATCATATTGCATCCTTATATTTTTGCATAGCTGGGAAATTGGGTATTTTGGAACTTATGTTTTTACATTTCTTTTCCACAGCCTTAAGTGCTGTCCTGAAGTTCCTAACATTTACTATTTTGCCAAACACATAGACACATGCTTGATTCCTAGACTAGTTCTGTTCTAATTATCATGGAGTCATTAATGTTAACATGGAGGCCATTATTCTGAGGAATATGAAAACATGGTCATTATTATACAAGCAATCTGATTTCATTGAGAATTGACTAAAGGGTGTTGCAAAGGGGAAGCTTCTCCTGAAGTGATTGACTAAAGGAGGTGTTGTTGTCAGCCATGATTGTGTAAAGTACTGTGGCCTAGGCTGGTGGCCCAAATGGAATAAAAAACAAGAAAGAAGGAGTTATGCTCATGTAAGCAAGCATTCCAACTCCATCCCCTTTCTCATTGCAGTCAAAATTTCTATAAGGCTTTCAACATCTATTGGGAGAGACTGAGAGATAGATTGAAGTAAGTGCTAAACATGATATGTATACTCGTACTTTGACTAGTAGAGAGCATTTTGTGGTTGAGAAATTCCTAGCAGAAAGCACAAGAGGTTGTGCAGTATCAACGAAGTTGAAGCCAACAGAGAAAATGGTTAGTGTAGATTGTAGTTTTTTCAAAACCTACATTTTTATTAGATATATTCTGTATTTACATTTCAAATGTCCCCTTTCCTGCTCCCCCCCCCAAAACTCCCCTAACCCATACTCTCTTCCCCTGCTTACCAAACCACCCACTCCTGCTTTCCTATACTAGGGATTCTAGCCTTCTCAGGACCAATGGCTTCTCCTCCCTTTGATGTCTGACAAGGCCATCCTCTGCTACATACATGGCTGGAACCATGATCCCTCCATGTGTACTCTGGTGATTTAGTCCCTGGGAGCTCTGTGGGTACTGATTGGTTCATGTTGTTGTTCCTTCTTTGGCACCTCAAACCCCTTTAGCTCCTTGGCTCCTTTCTCTTGCTCCTCCACTGGGGACCGTGTGCTCAGTTCAATGGTTGACTGAGAGTGTCCCCCTCTGTATTTGTCAAATTCTGGCAGAGCCTCTCAGGGGACAGCTATATCTGGCTCCAGTCAGAAAACACTTGTTGGCATCCACAATAGTGTATGAGTTTTGTAACTGTGTATGAGATGGATTCCTAGGTGGGGCAGTCTCTAGATGGTCTTTTCCCCAGGCTCTGCACCACACTTTGTTTCTGTATCACCTGCTGTGGATATTTTGTTTCCCCCTTCTAAGAAGAACCAGAGTATCCAAAACTTACTTTTAAGGATGGTTTTTAAATGCTTTCACCTCCCTTCTGGCCCACCACCCACAAGAGGTTGTGGGAAAGAAACGTTATTATGATAGGGGAAAGAAGAACTGTTTCGAAGTCATTCTTTGGGGAAAATCGCAACTGTGTTGTCAGGAAATCAGCAGTTCAGGTCCCAGGTCAGCTGAGGCAGTTCAATCAACTCACAATTACTTTAAGAATATACCAACAGTCCAGTTCAGTAGAGACTGGATAGCAAACAGGAATCAACAGTGCTGGCAAAACATAGCAGAGACAGTCAAACCTCAGCTGAATTAGCACAAATCAGAAAGAAAGACTAGGGCCAACAGAGAACATCAGGACCAGGTTTCTGCTATGCAAGAAGCCTTGCACATCTGACTCTACCATCGAGCCCAGCCTCCATCACTGTCCATTGAGTCCTATTTATACTCTCTCCAAATATTGCATGTCCTCCATGGGTCTTGCTTTACCAGTATCTTGCTTCAGCAGGTGAGTCTTGGAAAAACTCTACATGAGTCTGTTTCAGTAGACATCACTCTGCCATCTGAGAAAGCTGTAAGAATCTGCCAGCACACCTCCAAAAGATTTTTTTGGTTCATTTCTTTCTATATAGCTCAACTATGCAATGTAAGGCTGATTAATACATGCATGCTGTTAGTGAAGAATTCTTCATCACATGACTATTCATGTGTAAAACTGTCATTACCTGCACCCATTTCAGGAAAACACTGCTTCATATGTTTGCCACAGCAAATCACCATCCAACACACCTGAATTTCCAAAGAAACTTTAAGTTTCTATCTAAGTAGACAATACAGACAGTAGAAAATACACCACAAAATTATTTATTTTTTTCATGGTTAAAGATCAAAAGACTGAGGCTAATTTTCAGATATTTCACACATAGGTTTCAGTTTGTAGAATAAGAAATGCTAGGATTTAGATTGAAACCCATATTTTAACTTCTGAAGAATAAAATTGAGTGTAAAATTTTAACAACACATGGCAGACACCAGAGAAATCCTATAAATTAAATCCTGCTGTGATCATGGGTACATCTGGTTTCAGACACAGATTTTTATCATTTATCAATATTTTTAGACATCTGCTCTTGTCTCCTACATTCTTGATATGTCAGAGTGTGTCTATGTATATTCTCTCTAGTTGATGGCAAAAGAATTAGAATTGTCAGTCTCAAACAGGGAACTGCATAAAACCTTCTATGTGACTATGGACAAATCAGTTACAGCCACCACCACCACCTCCACCAGCCCCATCACTACTACCAGCACTACTACCACCACCACTACAACCATTACCCCCACACTTTTCCATATTGTAAAGCTTAGTAATGACTTAGAACATTCAAGCAATGCAGCATCCTGATGTGAGAGGATATTGGCCATGATAAACTAGGCTGGTTGTGATGCTCAGAACAAACCATCGCTCATTGTATTAGTCAAGAGATTCTTACAAGCCTGAGGTATATACATAGAGTAATGCGATTTACAGAGTATATGACAGGCAGTGTGAATGGTCCACATGTATATAAAACTGACACACATTTAACACCTCTTCAACTTTTGGGGACTGGCTCACAATCAATAAGGCTTCTGACCTTTCTGCTTCTCTGTCAGAAGTAAGCTGATTTCAAGTAAATAGCTTAAATGTATGAAAGACCTTTCATTAAATTCATATGAGTTGGTAAATATGCCAACATATTTCACAAGCACTACAGAATTTACCTATACTTGGTACTCAAAAGTAAGGATTTGAAAAACGAGTAATCCAAATTACCTTGCTTTTACAAAGAAAGCAATAGCCACAAAGTAGCATTGAATAAAGACTGACTTTTCCAATGAAAATTTCTATAGAGATTTTTTTTGAATTTTCTTTAATTTTATTAAATATATTCTTTATTTTTGTGTCAAATGATTTCCCCCTTCCTTTCCAGGTCCCCTCACCCCACAACAATCCATAAGGCATCTCCCCTCCCCCTGTTCCCCAATCAACCTCTCCCCCTTTCCTCTCCTAGTATTCCCCTACACTGCTGCATCTAGCCTTTCCAGTACCAGGAACCTCTCCACTCTTTGATGTCCAACAAGGCTGTCCTCTGCTGCCTATGTATCTGGAGCCATAGGTAACACCATGTGTACTATCTGGTTGATATTTTTGTCCCTGGGAGCTCTGGGAGTACTGGGTGGATCATATTGTTGTTCCTTCTATTGGGCTGCAAACCCCTCCAAATACTTGGGCCCTTTCTTTAGCTCCCCCATTGGGAACCCTGTGCTCAGTTCAATGGCTGGCTGAGAGTGTCCCCCTCTGTATTTGTCATTCACTAGCAGAGCCTTCCAGGTGACAGCTATATCCACCTCTTGTCAACAAGTACTTGTGGGCATTGATAACATTGTTTGGATTTTTAACTGTATATGGGATGGATCTCTAGGTGGATGGGTGTATATGGGAAAAATCCCTGAATGATTTTTCCCTCAGACTCTTTTGCACCTTAGATCTTATTTAAAACAAGTAAAGAATACATGGTTTTATGTAAAGTTTGCCCTAAAATATTATGAGATGGAGTTTTAATAGATTATTTTTGAAAAAAGTCTGATACTGTAGTTTTAGTTTTTACAATATTTTACACAGTCATATCTGTGAAGAAGCTTCATCTGATTGTTGCATTTTATATTCTATACTAAAGGATCAAGCTAGAAATCGCAATTACCATTACCTAAAATTACAAACTATAGTATATGTATTGTACAGGAATATCTAAAAAGGTAATATGTTAACACCACAATAAATGCTTAATGATTTTAACAGAGTAGAACCTTTTCCTCCATTTTAATTCTCCATTTTTCTCTATTTGATAATAAAAACCCATTAATATATCCTTATTGCTACTGCCTATTTACCCACCCTCATCCAATATTTTTGTCCTGAAAATAGTTATAGCTTCCCCATTTTTCTTTTATTAATATATATATATATATATATATATATATATATATATATATATATATATATACATTTGCTATACTAAATTTATTTGCTATAGTTATATAGTTATAACTTTGAAATGCCAATATGGCTTTGCATTTTTATGCCTGAAATATTCATAGCCTGAGGACAGAGGTAAAAATGCTTAGCTCACCAGAAAATCTTTCCTGACCTCTAGCAAACTTTAGTAGAACTTTTATTGTGTGTTCTTTCAGTCCTAAAGGGTGAACATATTCTTGTGTCTCCTGATATGGCCTTACTTTGTGTTTATTTTTCAATACTTCTTACTAGATGCTGCAATAGTTTTCTACTGAATTTGTTATTTTCATAAAAATTGAATTACAGATATAACTCATTGGAAGAACTTGTGTATAAAATGAAGAAAGGCTGAAACTCCTACAACACAAAGAAAGATGCACTATATTTAGGTTTATATAAATCTAGCTTGAATAATTTGATAAAAATTTGTATTTACAATGTCCTTAATGCACTGTATAGTAATGCATGAAACACATCACTAGCAGTATCACATATCTTTTCTTGTCTAGTGTAAATCCTAGGAATAAAATAACAATTCATTCCATTTCTAATCACTGAAGATATTTCTTCATTCTAGCCAGGGACAATCTGCTTTTAGTGTAATAATCTAGTTTATGTATGTTGGTGTGGCCAAAGACAAATTCAGTAAGAACAGACATTGGTATGTGATGTTAAGGTCAGTTGAAAATATGAGGAATTGTACTTGGTGAATATAAAGATGTTAAGCATAGAACCTGTTTCATTTTAGTGTATATACTAAATTGTAAACCTCAACTGGATGCTTTGGAAGTTGACGGTTAAACACTGCTCCTACTCTCCAGCACCAAGACATATTACTGTGCATTCATTTTACATTTAACATATTTGTTTTATTCTTCCTATTTTGCTTTAAGATGGAAAGTTTCATTTAAACAGAATAACAGAGACAACCTGCCTAATTTGATAATACTTTTATATGTTCATTGATTTAATAAGTAGAAAGTTATTACAAAAACTCATAGAGAATGATGACAATAATGCTAGTATTTATAAAATTACTTGTAAATGGTAAGATAAATATTACTACATAAGCAGATATTAGAGTACACACATTGAGTTGAAGCATACCTCACATAATAATTATTTTCAAATCTTTGCCTTCTGTAACTCAGAAGGTTAATACACCTGGAACCAGGGGATTCATAAATAAAAGCAATTTAAAACAACTGTTGGAATTCTTTGTAGTTCAGTGTGACTTTGTAATTATTAAAGAGATAAAGCCAAGCATAAACTGTTTGGGTTACAGAGAACTGACAAGCAAACAACACATGCAAACCAGAGTCAATTTGGCATTCAACACATCCTTTAGATAGTTCAATTGTGAACAATTGAAAAATACATTATAGTTCCGGATCCAGATCAGCCTGGGCAGCAACACCACATCTCCAGGTCCTGCAAGAGGCAAGAAGGGCTTCCGGGCAGCCAGCTGGGAGAAGTCGGTGTGCTCCAGTGAATCCAGCGGGCCCCAGCAGGAGCCTTCAGGTGCCTGCTTCCAGCTCTGAACAACCTGGGCCACAACACTCGGTCTCCAGGAAGTGCTGGAGACATGGTGTGCACCCAGAGGCAGTCTGGGAGCTCACAGCACAGCTTGCTCCTGTGGCACAGAGCTTAGGCTCCAGTCCAGAGGCCTCTGGCAGTAGCCCTCAGACCTCTCTGCTTCCGGATCCAGATCAGCCTGGGCGACAACACCACATCTCCAGGTCCTGCAAGAGGCAGAGGGGCTTCCGGGCGGCCAGTGGGAAGAAGTGGGTGTGCTTCAATGAATCCAGCAGGTCCCAGCGAGAGCCTTCAGGTGTCTGCTTCAGGTTCTGAACAGCCTGAGGAACAGCACCCTGTCTCCAGGCAATACAGGAGGTAAGCTGTGCACCAGAGGCCAACTGGGAAGGGGCAGCTTGCACTGGTGAGTCCAGCATTGACAAGACCAACTAACACCAGTGAGTTGTTAACATGGCAAAAGGCAAACGCAGGAACGTCACTAACAGAAATCAAGACAATATGGCAATATCTGAACCCAATTCTCCTTTACCAGCATGTCCTGGATACCCCATCACACCAGTAAAACAAGATTTGGATTTAAAATCACTGGTCATGATGCTGGTACAGGAACACATGAAGGACATACTTAAAGAAAATCAGGAGAAAATGGATCAAAAGTTAGAAGCCCTTGCAAGGGAAACACAAAAATCATTGAAAGAAATCCAGGAGAATACAAAAGCCAATAATGAGGAAACACAAAAAACACTTAAAGAAATACAGGAGAACTTTGGACAACAGGCAGAGGAAACACAAAAATCTCTTAAAGAATTACAGGAAAGCACAAACAATCAAGTGAAGGAGCTAAGCAAAACCATCCAGGATCTAAAATCAGAAGTAGAAACAACAAAGAAAAATCAAAGGGAGACAACTTTGGAGATAGAAAGCCTTGAGAAGAAATCAGGGGACAGAGATGCAAATATCAACAACAGAATACAAGAGATAGAAGAAAGAATCTCAGATGCTGAAGATACCATAGAAACCATGGACTGAACAGTTAAAGAAAATGCAAAATGCAAAAAGCTTGTAACCCAAAATATCCAGGAAATCCAGGACACAATGAGAAGACCAAACCTAAGGATTATAGGCATAGATGAGAGTGAAGATTTACAACTTAAAGGGCCAGCAAATATCTTCAATAAAATTATGGAAGAAAACTTCCCTAACCTAAAGATAGAGATGCCCATGAATATACAAGAGGCCTACAGAATTCCAAACAGACTGGACCAGAACAGAAATACGTCCCGTCACATAATAATCAAAACACCAAATGTACTAAACAAAGAAAGAATATTAAAGGCAGTAAGAGAAAAAGGCCAAGTAACATATAAAGGAAGACCTATCAGAATCACAGTAGACTTTTCACCTGAGACTATGAAGGCTGGAAGATCTTGGGCAGATCTCATGCAGACTCTAAGAGAACACAAATGCCAGCCAAAACTACTATATCCAGCAAAACTCTCAATCACCGTAGATGGAGAAACTAAGATATTCCATGACAAAACCAAGTTTACCCAATATCTATCCACAAACCCAGCCCTACAAAGTATAATAGGAGGAAAACTCCAATACAAGGAGGGAAACTTCACCCTGGAAAAAGCAAGATAGTAACCTTTCCTCAAACCCAAAAGAAGTTAACCAATCAAATTTAAAAAATAACGTCAAAAATGACAAGAAGTAACAATCACTATTCCTTAATATCTCTTAACATCAATGGACTCAATGCCCCAATAAAAAGACATAGACTAACTGACTGGATAGGTAGACAGGACCCTACATTTTGCTGCTTACAGGATACACACCTCAGGGTCAAAGACAAACACTACGTTAGAGTAAAAGGCTGGAGGAAAATTTTACAAGCAAATGGTCTCAGGAAACAAGCTGGAGTAGCCATTTTAATATCAGATAAAATTGACTTTCAACCCAAAGTCATCAAAAGAGACTCTGAGGGCACTTCTTGCTGGTCAAAGGAAAAATACAACAAGAAGAACTCTCAATCCTGAACATCTATGCTCCAAATGCAAGGGCACCCTCTTTGGTAAAAGAAACTTTATTAAAGCTCAAAGCACACTACACCTAACACAATAATTGTGGGTGACTTCAACACTGCACTTTCCTCAATGGACTGATCAGGAAAACAGAAACTAAACAGGGACACAATGAAACTAATTGAAGCTTTGGACCAATTAGATTTAACAGATATATATATATATATAGAACATTCTATCCTAAAGCAAAAGAATATACCTTTTTCTCAGCACCTCATGGTACCTTCTCCAAAATCTACCATATAATTGGTCACAAGACAGACCTCAACAAATATAAGATCGAACTAATCCCATGCCTCCGATCTGATCAATATGGAGTAAAAGTGGTCTTCAATAGCAACAAAAACAACAGAAAACCCTCTTACACGTGGAAACTGAACGATATTCTACTCAATGATACCTTGGTCAAGGAAGAAATAAAGAAAGAAATTAAAGACTTTTTAGAACACAATGAAAATGAAGACACAACATACCCAAACCTATGGGACACAATGAAAGCAGTGCTAAGAGGAAAACTCATAGCCCTGAGTGCCTCCAAAAAGAAAATGGAGAGAGCATACATTACCAGCTTAATGAAACCCCTAAAGCCCTGGAACAAAAAGAAGCTATTTCACCCAGGAGGAGTAGAAGGCAGGAAATCATCAAACACAGGGCCGAAATCAATCAAGTAGAAACAAAGGGAACCATAGGAAGAATCAATGAAACCAGGAGCTGGTTCTTTGAGAAAATCAACAAGATAGATAAACCCTTAGCCAGACTGACCAAAGGGCACAGAGAAAGTATCCAAATTAATAAACCTAGAAATGAAAAGGGAGATATAACAACGGAAACTGGGGAAATCCAAAAAATCATCAGATCCTACTACAAGAGCCTGTACTCAACACAACTGGAGAATCTGGAGGAAATGGACAATTTCCTTGACAGATACCGAATACCAAAATTATATCAGTACCAAATAGATCATCTAAACAGTCCCATAATGCCTAAAGAAATAGAAGGAGTCATAGAAAGTCTTCCAACCAAAAAAAGCAAAACACCAGATGGTTTCAGTGCAGAATTCTATCAGACCTTCAAAGAAGAGTTAACACCAATACTCTTCAAACTATTCCACAAAATAGAAACCGAAGGAACACTACCCAATTCCTTTTATGAAGCCACAATTATGCTGATACCAAAACCACACAAAGATCCAACAAAGAAAGAGAACTTCAGACCAATTTCCCTTATGAACATCGATGCAAAAATACTCAATAAAATTCTTGCAAACCGAATCCAAGAACACATCAAAACGATCATCCACCATGATCAAGTAGGCTTTATCCTGGGAATGGAGGGTTGGTTCAATATATGGAAATCCATCAATGCAATCCACTACATAAACAAACTCAAAGAAAAAAAACCACGTGGTCATTTCATTGGATGCTGAAAAAGCATTTGACAAAATTCAGCATCCTTTCATGCTAAAAGTCTTGGAAAGAATAGGAATTCAAGGCCCATACCTAAACATAGTAAAAGCAATATACAGCAAATGGTAGCCAGCATCAAAGTAAATGGAGAGAAAATTGAAGCAATCCCACTAAAATCAGGGACTAGACAAGGCTGCCCCCTATCTCCTTATCTTTTCAATATTGTACTTGAGGTACTAGCTCGGGCAATTCGACAACATAAGGAGGTCAAAGGGATACAAATTGGAAAAGAAGAAGTCAAACTATCATTATTTGCAGATGACATGACAGTCTACCTAAGTGACCCAAAAAAATTCCACTAGAGAGCTCCTACATCTGATAAACAACTTCAGCAAAGTGGCAGGTTATAAAATCAACTTAAGAAAATCAGTGGCCTTCCTATACTCAAAGGATAAGCAGGCTGAGAAAGAAATTAGGGAAATGACCCCCTTCACAATAGCCACAAACAGTATAAAGTATCTTGGGGTGACTCTTACCAAACATGTGAAAGATCTGTATGGCAAGAACTTCAAGACTTTGAAGAAGGAAATGGAAGAAGACCTCAAAAAATGGGAAAACCTTCCATGCACATGGATCAGTAGAATCAATATAGTTAAAATTGCCATTTTGCCAAAAGCAATATACAGATCCAATACAATACCCATCAAAATCCCAACTCAATTCTTCACAGAGTTAGAAAGAGCAATTATCAAATTCATCTGGAATAACAAAAAACCCAGGATAGCTAAAACTATTCTCAGCAACAAAAGGAATTCTGGGGGAATCAGTATCCCTGACCTCAAGCAATACTAATGAGCAATAGTGTTAAAAACTACATGGTATTGGTACAGTGACAGGCAGGAGGATCAATGGAACAGGATTGAAGATCCAGAAATGAACCCACACACCTATGGCCACTTGATCCTCGACAAAGAGGCTGAAAACATCCAATGGAAAAAAGATAGCCTTTTCAACAAATGGTGCTGGTTCAACTGGAGGTCAGCATGCAGAAGAATGGGAATTGATCCATCCTTGTCTCCTTGTAGGAAGCTCAAATCCAAATGGATCAAGGACCTCCACATAAAGTCAGACACTCTGAAGCTAATAGAAAAGAAACTGGGGAAAACCCTTGAGGACATCGGTACAGGGAGAAAGTTTCTGAACAGAACACCAATAGTGTATGCTCTAAGATCTTATATACCCAGAGGATTCCCCACCATGTAATAAGGATACATGCTCTACTATGTTTATAGCAGCCCTATTTATAATTGCCACATGCTGGAAAGAATCCAGGTATCCCTCAACAGAAGAGTGGATGCAAAAAATGTGGTATATCTACACAATGGAATACTATTCAGCCATTAGAAACAATGAATTCATGAAATTCTTAGGCAAATGGATGGAGCTAGAGAACATCATACTAAGTGAGGTAACCCAGACTCAAAAGGTGAATCATGGTATGCACTCACTAATAAGTGGATATTACCCTAGAAACCTGGAATACCCAAAACATAATCCACGCATCAAATGAGGTACAAGAAGAAAGGAGGAGTGGCCCCCTGTTCTGGAAAGACTCAGTGAAGCAGTATTCGGCAAAACCAGAACGGGGATGTGGGAAGGGCTGGGTGGGAGGACAGGGGGAGGGAAGGGGGCTTGCGGGACTTTCGGGGAGTGGAGGGTTAGAAAAGGGGAAATCATTTGAAATGTAAATAAAAATATATCAAATAAAAAAAAAGAATAAAAGAAAAAAAACACAGGTGAAACCCAAGACTACAAAAAAAAAAGAAAAATACATTATGTTCTTTATATTAAATTTCATAATACGATAGGTTAGAATGATAGGAGAGACTCAGTATTATAGTAATTAATATTTATAACCCTAGCCCAGGGCTTCTTCTCCACCTTAGACCATTTATGTTCTTGGATTAAAGGCACACACAGACTTTATATTTTCAATATGCTGTAGGCAGTACAATCACTGGGTAACTGCCCAGTCTCCATGCTGCTAGAATCTTCTTTCCTATCAATAACCCCAAGTTATCACTTACTATTAAGTATGTTACATCTGGGTTGTACTTAATCCACTTGTGCGGCCCTCTGGGCCATATTTTCCTGGTCCTTAGCCCATGGCAGCTCTCCTGTCTCCTGCATGTTCTTCACTTTCCTTGAGTTTCCTCTCTCCCACCAAGTATGCAAAATCCCAGCCCCAACTATGTCTCTTCTACCTGGCTATTGGCTGTTGGCATTTATATTTACCAATCAGAATTAACTAGGGGGCAGGGTCCCAGATACTGTAAGCAGATTCCAGGTCTTGGGGACCTGCACTTAGCATTATAATAGACAGTGAAAAATAAAACCTCAGCACAGTATGTAAAATTTATTTATTTTTGATAAATACAAGTACAAAGCAATAGTACATGAAATCTAATACCATTATGTATTTTCTCAAATCAGCAAGTCATTTCTACATTTTGTATTCTGTAAAGAGGATTAAAATCAGAACCTTGCATGTACTGAAAAAAAATATGTACCAAAGACATACAATCAAGCTTTGAATGGTTCATTTATGTTTTTAATTATTCTATCAGCTTATTTGTTTCCTTTTGTATTTTAGTAAGCAGTAATAAGAAACCACACCATAACTCTCAACAATTCCCTGAGAAATATGTAACAACTCATCTTATTGATTAAATATTCTGCTTTATACATATTTTGAAACGCAATCTGAGAAAGTTTTTTGAGTCTATTGAAAACTATTACATTTCTACTTATTTCCAATAAAAGGATTTTCATTCACTTCAGAAAAAAACATTTCCAATGATATTTCTAAGATTATATACCATCAAAAACACACTCATTACATAATATAGCAATCAGATATTTGGGTTTATACTTTAAGGAAATAAAATCACTTATGCTTTTCTATATTCACAATACCCAAGTTATAAAAATAAGCTAATAGGAGAAGAGATAAAAGAAAGTGGTAAACACAAACACACATACACACACACACACATCATGTTGATGGCAAATTTTGTCATAAATAACCTCTTAATTTTAATTAAACTTTTCTAGATTTGTTTCATTGGAAGAATCTTACACATAACCTGGAAAGTGTATGCATCTACTAATCTGTTTTCTTTTCTATCAACAGTTGTCAGTAAAGACAACAAAAACAGTCTTTACAGATGCCAAATCAGTTAATATTCCTTTGGTCACCTATAGAGTGTATGGACATTTGAAATGTGCTTTAATTTAAGTCATGAGGAATTTGAGTATCTTTCCACTGCACAAGACTGTAGTATATCTGAGGATGCATAAAATTAGCTAAAGTACAGAAGCCTTTTCCCTTGCAAGAAATTAGTGTGTGGGGCATATCAAGATATTACTTTTAGTGTGAAGATTATAATCTGTTGCATTTGAGCCCTAGTAGAATATAGTTGGTGTTGAATTGACCAATTAACATTGCTTGGGATCTTAGACATAGCATATGCTTCATCTGTGGGCTAGATACTACCCACTTTAGTTGCTCCTTGACTAACTGATGATTTCCAGTAGGCACTGAATATGAGATTCTGTGTTGGATCCTATTCTTCCCTTTGTAGCATATGCATTAGGGTATCTCATTTTGCTTGAAGTATAGGTGACACAGAGGTACATTATTGAAGGCTATGGTAGACTTTCATAGTTAATTTTCAGGATGTTGACATTACAATCCTTCTTACAAAGAATATATACATATATATATCTGTTTGTGTGTATGTATGTATGTATATATATATATATATATATATATTTGAGCTATAAAATTACCTTATAAGATATATTACCCAACTATTTAAATAAGTATGAACCACAATTAACAGAATGATAATCTTACATGACTTAGAACATTTATAGGTTGTTATATTCAGTAGTTTAACCAACAAGTCTGAATCAAGGAGGATATTAGTATAACAAAATTCTAGACTTTTAATTGCATTTTGCAGCCCCTCACTAATATTTATACCTTGAAGAAGGCCTACCATATTAATTAAATCATTTTGCTTCTCAGGTTATGATAGCATAAAAATTTTACTTGAACCTCTGTTTTCATCTGCTTCCATTTTATTAGATTCCTTTTTGTCTGAGGAGCCACAGAAAACAGAGGGTCGTGCTTTTTGAGTTAGGAAGTGTAAGTTATCTTCAAATACAAATCAAACACTCATATAATTACAGAAAACATTTTTCATTTCTCTAATTGAAAGAATAATTGTGTAAAGGAAAGTATATTGCTAAGGACTTTATCTCAGGTATGGATTTGGCATCAATTTTAATGATAACTTTATAGAAGAATTACACAATAAATTAACTTCTGCTGAGCATTTTGTGCCCTAAAGTAAATAAAGCCTTTTAAAGCCCTTGTAAAAGCTGTATTACACAGTGACTAACAATTACTGATATGAAATTCATGGTGAGTGTAATGGTCAAAATATTTAACCCAAGGTACAGTGAACTTTGAGGTTTTGTTTTTGCTTTAAATTGGGTATTGACTCACTTATGGGACATAAAATATTTCTGTAATCAGGTGTTATTGGATTTTTCACTGCTTTATTACTGAAGTTTATTGTTCAATCAAAAAAACATATATTTTAGTGCCTGTGTTGACAGGAAGTAATTCCAAATCCTTCATGCTGAAATTCTTCTTCCTATTTCTCTTGCTGCCCTCAGTGAAAGAAAGAGAACAAGTCGGCAGCTTTTGTATTTTCTCGATTCATTTTCATGCTTTATTTTATATAAAGTAGGGTATTATTAAATCCACATAAACAGAATTTGATGATCTTCAATATAGCAAAAAGTTAATTCAAATATTGAAGTTTTGTGCAAGTTGTCCCCTTGAAGAGTACTGATTTTATTTAGTGATTGGAAATAAGAAATTCTAATCTGAGAAAAGTCAAGTGAACATAATATTATTTGTCACACAGTATCATTTTTTTAAAGTGACATGTAAAGATGGCCATTTGAATGATATTTCATTTCATATACGGTAAGTGAGGAGAATGTACCATGTGCATGTGTACAGAGGCCAGAGATGTCCTGCTCTATCACTCTGCTTCGATCTCTTGGCACAGGATCTCTCACTGTGAGTGGGAAACAGGCAGCAGCCTGTATTTGGCAACTCCAAGTTCTCCACTGTCTCTTCCACATCAAGCTCTGTATGTGGGTGCTAGATGTGAACACAGGTCCTCTTGCTTTTTCTACTGACCCCCAGACCCAGGCTAAAGAATTTTTTAAATTTCCATTAATTTATTTATTCACTTTATATTCTGGCCTCTGCCCCTTCCCAGTTCCAACTCACACAGTAGCTC
This sequence comes from Apodemus sylvaticus, assembly GCF_947179515.1. NCBI lineage: Eukaryota > Metazoa > Chordata > Mammalia > Rodentia > Muridae > Apodemus > Apodemus sylvaticus. The sequence goes on from NC_067487.1 coordinate 23,773,540, forward strand.
CTAAAAATTCCCCCTCTCCTGCTCTGAGAGGATTGTGGTACCAGCCTTTGTTACTGCCTACCCTGGAATATCAAGTCCCTGCTGGGCTAGGCATATCCTCCCCCACTGAGGCCAGAAAATACAGCCCAGCCAGGGGAATGGGTTCCATAGGCAACTGCTATAGGGATAGCAGCAGCTCAAGTGTGTGTGTGTGTGTGTGTGTGTGTGTGTGTGTGTGTGTATCAGGAAGGTTCAACCCATATATGCTCTTTAAATAGTAGCTCAGTCTCTTCTAGCTCCCAAGGGAACAGGTTAGTTGACAATGTTTGTCTTCCTTTGGAGTTCCTATCCCCTTTGGGGCCTTCAATCCTTCCTCCAACTCTTTCATAAGAGTCCCTGAGCACCCACCAATGTTTGGTTTGTGGGTCTCTGCATCTGTTTCAATCAGCTGTTTGGTGGAGCCACTCAGAGGACAGACATGATGGGCTCCTTTCTACAAACATGACAGTATCATTAATAGTGTCAGGGATTGGTTCTTGTGCATGGAATGAGTGAGTCTCAAGTTGGGACAGTTATTGTTTGGCCATTCTCTCAGTCTGTGCTCCATGTTGGTCCATTTATATCTTGCAAACAAAACAAATTTTGGCTCCAAAGTTTTGTGAATGCTTTGATGTTCTTATCCCTCTACTACTGGTCCTGCCTGGCTACAGGAAGTAACTGCTTCAGGTTCCATATCGCCACAGTTCTACCTGAAGGACCAGCCATACCACTTCTGGGAATAAATACAAAAGATGCTCCACTATACCACAAGGACATGTGCACTACTATGTTCATAGCAAATTTATTCTTAATAGCTGGAAAATGTAAAGTCCCTGCCATAGACTCTTGGGAGCCTCCCCTTCCCAGGTTTCTAGCATGTCCTAGAGACACACCCTCCTCCCATCCCCCCCACCCAGGCCTTCTGGCCCTCTCTCCTGTCTCTCCATACACTGGATCCTGAAATGAGATTCAAGCATCCTTGTTTGGGCTTTATTTCTTGTTTAACTTATTGGAGATTGTGGAGCACCGTGTACATATTTTTTACTTTATGGCTAGTATCCACTTGTGATTACAATCTATGCATAGCCCATTGAATCTCTGTTTGTCTTGTTCAGAATATTATTTTCTAGTTGCATCCATTTGTTTAAAAAAGGTATGATGTCTTTGTTCTTAATAGCCAAAGAGTGTTGCCTTGTATAAATGTAGCACATTTTCTGTAAGAGTTCTTTGGTTGAGGGGTTTCTGGGTTGTTTCCAATTTCTGGCTTTTAAGCTTCAGTGAACATAGTAGAGCATATGTCCTTGTAGTATGGTGGGACATCATTTGGGTATGTGCCCAGAAGTGGTATGGGTTGTTCTTCAGGTAGAACTATTTTTAATTTTCTGAGAAACTGCCAGACAAGTTTGCAATTTTACCCTCAATGAAAGAGTATTGCCCTGACTTCTCATGCTTCCCAGTAAGTGCTATTACTTGAGTTTTTGATCCTAGTCATTCTGATTGGTGTAAAGTATGACTGCAGGATCATTTCATTGCTCAGATGACTAAGGATATTGAACACTTTTAAGTGCTTCTCTGAGATTGAAGATTGCACAGCTGAGAATTCTCTGTTTATTTCTGTACCCCATTTTTAAATTGGATTATTTTGGTTGTTGGTATCTAACTTCTTCAATTCTTTACATATTTTGGATATTACCCCCACGTTGGATGTAGGGCTAGTGAAGATCTTTTTCCCAATCTGTAGGCTGCTGTTTTGTCCTGAGGACAGTGTTCTTTGCCATACAGAAACTTGGAAGTTTCATGAAGACCAATTTATAAATTGTTGATCTTGGAGACCAAGACATTGGTGTTCTGTTCAGGAAGTCATGTCCAGTAACAATGAATTCAATGATATTGCCCACTATCTCTTTTATTAGATTAACTCTATCTGCTTTTATGTTGGAGTCTTTGATACACTTAGCCTTGAGTTTTCTGAAGGGAAATAAATATTGATCGATTTGCATTGCAGATATTCAGTTTGACAAGCACGATTTGGTGAGGATGCTCTCCCTTATTCATTGTATGTTCTTGTTTTTTTTTTTTTTTTTACTCTTTTTCAAAACTGAATTGTCCATAGGTGTGTTGGGCTTTTTAGGGGTGGGGTTTTTGACTTGATCAACTTGTATATTTCTATTCAAATGCTGTGCAGCTTTTATTGCTGGTGCTTTGTAGTATAGGTTGAGATCAGGAATGGTAATAGCTCTATAAGTTCTTTTATTATTCAGGATTGTTCTTTTCTATCATGATTTTTCCCATATGATAGCAAAAATTACTCTGTCAAGGTCTGTAAAAAATGTGTTGAAATGTTCATGGGAATTGCATTAAATCTGTTCATCACTTTGGGTAAAAAGGCCATTTTCACTATGTTAATCCTCATCTATGTTCAAGACCTTTCCATCTTTGGATTTCTCCTTTAGTTACTTTCTTAGTTACATAGATGAATTAATCCTCATCTATGTTCAAGACCTTTCCATCTTTGGATTTCTTCTTTCGTTACTTTCTTAGTTACACAGATGAGTTAATCCTCATCTATGTTCAAGACCTTTCCATCTTTGGATTTCTCCTTTAGTTACTTTCTTCAGAAACTTGAGGTTCTTCTCATCTGTGTCTTTTCCTTGCTTGACGAGAGTTACACCAAGATAATTTATATGATTTGAGGCTATTGTGAAGGGTGTTGTTTCCCTAATTTGTTTATCAGCCCATTCAATTCAATGTTTGTATAAAGGAAGGCTACTGATGGTTTAGATAATTTTGTCTCCAGCCACTTTGCTGAAGGTGTTTATCAGTATAGAAATTCTCTGGAAGAATTCTGGGGGTAACTTATCTAGACTATCATATCATACATGAATAACAATATGTTGATGCCTTCCTTTCCAAATTGTCTTCCCTTGATCACCTTTGGTTGTCTTATTGCTCTAGCTAGAACCTCAAATACTAAAGTGGATGTATATGGAGAGAATGGGCAGCTTTGTCTAGTCCCTGCTGTTAGTAGAATTGCTTTACGTTTCTCTCCATTTAATATGGTTTTGACTGTTGGTTTTGCCTTGGAGCAAGCTAAGAGATCTTTAAACAATAACAATTTTGTATACTAAAATTTCTAACAGATTATATAATAAATTTCTTGTCTTTTTCATCAACAAGTCATTAAACACTGGTGTACATATGGTGATCACAACAGTAACTACAAAAAATCAATAGCTTGCATTTCTTCTCCTTTTTTCATTTTTTGTACAGATGACCTGTCTGTTGGAGAAAATGAGGTAATGAAATCAGTCTCGAATGCTATTAGAGGGAATTTGTGTGTTTATGACAACTAGTATGATTTAAAAAAAATTAAGTAAGCTAGTGTGGTACTGTACTGGCTGGATTTGTGTGTCAACTTGACACAGGCTGGAGTTATCACAGAGAAAGGAGTGTCATTTGGGGAAGTGTCTCCAAGAGATCCAGTTGTAAGACATTTTATGAATTAGTGATTAAGCAGGGAGGGCCCGTGTGGGTGGTACCATCTCTAAGATGGTATTCTTGGGATCTATAAGAGAGCAGGCTGAGCAAGGTAGGGGAAGTAAGCCAATAAGAAACAGACCTTAATGGCTTCTGCATCAGCTCCTGCTTCCTGACCTGCTTGAGTTCCAGCCCTGACTTCTTCTGGTGATCAACAGCAGTGTGGATGTTGTAAGCTGAATAAACCCTTTCCTCCCCAACTTGTTTCTTGGTCATGATGTTTGTGTAGGAATAGAAACCCTGACTAAGACAGGTACATCTATGTTTAGGAGCATAATGTTTCCTTTGTTAATTGTTCCCTTGAAGAGACTAGAATGCCCTACCTCATCTCTTCTGATTACTTAGATTTATAATCTATTTTTTCTGTCACTAAGAGACTAATACTTGCTTCCTGTACTTTCTATTTGGTTGCATATTTTTGTCATCCTTTCACTCTAAGGTGATTCAAACCTTCAAAGGTAAAATGAGTTCCTGGCATACAACTAAAAGATCAGCCTTGTTTTATTTGATTTTGTTTATGTTTTGGTAGTTGGAGGCATTAATATTTAAAGCTGTGAGTTTGTGAGTTGACTGCTAACATGTTCTTTTATTCGTCTGTTTGTATTCTTAGTTCTCTATTGTGTGTCCATTGTCTCTTCAGTCGAAGTATAGATATTTCAGTGAAGTTTTGCTTCATGGACTTGTCATACAGTAACTTAAGTGCTTGCCATTGTTTTCTGTGCGCTTACAACTTTTCATATGCTCCAGACCTCCATAATCTGCCTATGAGGCTGAGAGAAGACATTATCTGTGGAGAACAATGTATGATATAATTGTATAACATTATAAGTAGCTTAACCACCTAACCTCCCACTTATACAACATAGATTCTCATGATCACCTCTGCAAAGTAGGTAAGGAACAATAGCAAGGAATTGACAGAAGAACTTATTATTGCTGTTCTGCAGGAAAAGGACAGGATTGTCTTTAATTACAGACAGAAATGTCTGTAACTACGATGACTTCCAACCACTTGTCAATAAAGCCATAGATTAGGGATTATTAACCCTCATCATAGAAGCTTTTTTAAATATATATTTTCCAGTGGACACAGAATACCACAACAGGCCAGTATACTGAGAATCAAAGGATGGTCCATTCCTCAGGCTTATGTGGGGTATTTATATCATACCTTCTCTATCCAGAGCTCAGAAATCATTATGGAAGAGAGAGTAGAAAGATGGAGAGAGACAGAAGTGGTAGTTGGCAAAGAAAACAGGGTTTTCCTGGCATGTCAAGGAGCAGGTAAGTGCTTATAACAACATTTGAAGACTTGCGGGAGTCAAAGCAGAAACAATACTAAATATGGAGGGCAAGGTGGGTACATATTCCCACACCTGGATGAGGAGTTGAGAGATAATAGCAATTGGTAGCTTTTTAGACAGAATGAGTTTTTTTGTTTTTCTTCTTGTTTTTGTTTTGTTTTTAAGAATCTGGCTCTTGAACATGGCCCAAGGAATCAACTACTCTGGGACTCATAGAGGCTCACAAAGATATGAATTTGGGCTAGGCCTTCTGCTTGTATGTTATCATTATTTACCTTGGGGTTTGTGTGTGTCTCTTAATAGTTGAAGGGGGGCATCTCTGACTCTTGTGCCAGTTCTTGGGACTCATTTTCCCCTACTAGGTTAAGGTATCCATCTACGAATGAGGATGCCACATTGGGGAGCTATCCTTGGGAGGCCTGTGCTTTTCTGAGAGGAAACAAAAGGAGTGGATCCTAGAGAGATGGGAGGGAAGGAGACAACTGGGAAGAGCTGAGGGAGGGAATGCTGCCCTTGGGATTAAAGAAAAGAATAAATAAAATATAAAAAAAAGTTTGAAAATAAAATTTATAGAAAGAAAGAAAGAAAGAAAGAAAGAAAGAAAGAAAGAAAGAAAGAAAGAAAGAAAGAAAGAAAGAAAGAAAGAGTGTGGTTCTTGTGAAACCAACAAGTATTATCCAAGTACGATCATTTCTTTTACAACTGAAAGCAAAAGGCTCTCTGATTAGACTTTTGCAATCTTCTCTTCCTCTCCCTCTCCCTCTCCCTCTCCCTCTCCCTCTCCCCTCCATTCTTTCCTCCCTCCCTTCCTCCCTCACTCTCCTCTCTCTGTCATACATGTGTTTAATAAAATATATGATAAACAAATATTAATAATTACAAACTCAATACTATAACCACCCCTCACTCTATTGAACTTAGTACTCACACTTTCCACCTTACATAGCCTTTTACTTTGCATAATCCTTGAAAGGGCAAACTGAAACCCAAGGTTAGCTCATCTGCCTTCTTTGACTTGATATTCTTTACCATTTCACTCATTATGAATTCAGTTTCTAGAGAAATAAACATATTTTGATTGATCTTCTACTTAAAATTTCAAATGATTTCTCACTTCAACATTTATCACCCTGACATTTAATACTATTTAAACGTAGGCATTTATCTCCCTAAGCTAATATGTCTCTGGTTACAGCATGCAATTGACTTATCTAAAAGGGGAATCCTAATATACTTCAATGTATTTATCACATAGTACCTTCTTATCCATGGCTTGTCCAATTGAAATTCTATTTTCTTTGGAATCTATAGATGCCCAAACAAAAGCACAAGAGTCAAATATATTCATATTTTAGTCATAAAGTGGGACATTTGGGCCATGCTCTCTGTTGACTGGTATGCCAGTAATTTGGAGCAGTTTTATCTAGTGTACAATACGGGCTTCTGCTCTTAACATGGAACTCTGCTGCCAACACAGTGTATCCTAAAATACTGCAACAAAGTCTTGCTAGGACTTAGTTTTTAGATCACTAAATTCAGAACACTGTTAACTAAACTTTTCTGCTACCTGTTAGTACCATCTGAAAACTCTTTCTGATTCTTCTTTTATACAGTTTCAGCACTTTTCCACCATAAAGATCTCACTTTTCACCCGAGGTTTATTTCATTTCAAAATGATGAAATCGGGGAAGTAAATGCTGTTTATATAATGCAGACTTCCATTATGATTACTTTCCATCAGCAATTTTCAAAAGCATCCTCATTTACTCTTCCAATTGCTGTGAAAAACCACTAAAATGGTCATTTATTCCCCTAGTCACTACCAGTAATCTAGGCAATGTGTCTTTTCCAACTGCCAATAATACTGATTTATACATCCTGTTGGGGGTTTTCCTTGTAACAATCAAATAGAAATTTTATTTCACTGAGCAGTAACTTGCTGAAAATTAATGGAATTTGTTCAAACTTAGCCTTGGTTAGAAAAAATATTTTGTTTAAAAGCCTCCATGCAGATAGAATTAGGTTTGAAGTATAAGACTTCCTCTCTCATTAGCCAGAAAACTAATTAGCCTTATTCAACTGAAACTGAGACCTCGTTTTAGGAGAAATAATGTGTTTGTGTGGACCTGGATTTAAGGTGGTGTTATTTATAAACAAATGCTGCCTTCATTAAAAGAAGTTAAGCATTAGAATCACTTAGCAATGACACTATGGAGTCAAGACACCATCCCTGATAGGAGAACAAACATTTCATATCTATCACTACTACACATATTAGCTAATTCCTACTATTTTCATCGTGGTGTTTCTGAAAGGATGTTTAAAAATGCAGAAGTATCTTTAGGGGAAAAATGCATTTTCAAAGACACCATTGATTTCCGCAGACTAAAATTAAGTAAAATCAATCACTCCTATATCTAATATTATACATACCTATGGAAATTATTTTATTGGAAGCAAATGAAGCAAACACTATTGTTTTTTGGTTTGTTGGTTTGTTTTTTGTTTTTTTGCTACTTCTGGTTTCCTTTATATGATGTGTGTTAAAAAGGTATTCTTTTCCCCATAAATTAATCAAGACCTTAAATATCTTCATTCATTTCCCATAATGTTACCCACTTAATGGTCACTTGAAGTAATAAAAAAGAATGAGCAATTAGAAAGATTTAAGGTCATTATAAGCAAATTACCTGCCAATCTTATTCCTTGTCATTTAACCAAGAAAAAAAATATTCCTTGTATCTTGTAACTGAATACCTTGGGGCATGTATTATATTGGATTTTATGTCAGGTCATGAGAGGCTCATAATGGACTTTCAGCAGCACAGTCTTTACATGACAGGGAATGTAGCTTTGAGTCCTTAAATTAGTTTTCTGTCATCTAGGCTGATACTAAGTGGCAGTTGTTTTTTTCAAAGTCTTTAAATGATTGATGATCCAATAGTTTAAAATACTAAGAAAGAATCTGTAACTACTCAAGCAATCCATATGCATCAGAAATAATATATTTCCTGGCTCCCTTCACCGGATCTTCACTATCTGTTGTTGTGCCAGGGAAAAGTTAGTGATCCCCCAAAAAACAGACAGGAGCCCATCGGATGCAACTCAGAGCAGGGTCTTCATTCTCTTTGAATTTGCTCACCCCACCTCTGCCCCCAAACACCACCATCGTGCAGGACAGTTGTGGTGGTGGGGAAGCCCCAAATGTCTATGGGGCAAAGCTTTACAGTAAGCAGCAAGCAGGGAGTATGTGTGCAAGCATCTAATTGGAATGCTCCTGTGGCCTTTAACATAACTGGCTGGTGCTGGGAGTCATTATAACTTTATTAACTTAACCATTAACAACTTAATTTCTGCTCCCCTCTGCATGGGTATTCATTAGGAACGGGGTGGGATTATAACCTGGGGGGTGCAGGTTGTTCAGGGAAATCAGGTGATACTGGTCTTGTTGAGGGTGTAACCTGAAAATGCTGGTCTTGTTGGGGATTAGCCTAGAGACTTGAACTAAGCTCAGGTTTTGTTTTGGGACAACTTGGAAGCTAATGCTAGGTACCAGCATATTAATTTACCTGAGTCCAAACTTAGGTCACGTTCTCTAAAATAGAGTGTGAGCTTACATGATTTGGCCTCTCATTGTCTCAGTGAATCCTGAAATGTGTAATTGGAAAATTATATATTCTGTGTATATCCAAATAGATTTCTTTTAGAAGCTCTGTAATCACACAAGGATTTATTTAATATCTTAAGTAAGAACTTTTACTAAATCATTTTTTCCTTTTTTTATTGAATATCTTCTTCATTTACATTGACAATGGTAAAACCTTTCCCGATACCCCCCCTCCCCTAAGACCGGGAAGCCTTCCCCTCCTCCTTACCCCTGCCTCCACATATATGCCCCTCCACCCAACACACTCCCACCTCTCCCCCTTGGTTTCCCTTTGTTGGGGCCTCTGTTGAGCCTTTACTTGACCAAGGACCACTCCTTCCACTGATGCCAAACAAAGCCTTCCTCTGCCACATTTTTGGCTGGAACCATGTGTGCCCCTTGGTTGATGGTTCAGTCCCTGGGAGTCTTGGGGTGTGTGGGTGGCTGAAGTCATTGTCCTTCCCATGCGGCTGTAAACTCCTTCAGCTCCTCTGGACCACCCTCCAGCTCCTCCATTGGGGAACCCATGCCCAGTCCAATAGTTGGTTGCTAGCATCTGCCCCTGTATGTGTAAGGCTCTAGCAGGGCCCCTCTGGAGACAACCATAACATGCTCCTTTTGGTATACATTCTTGTTGTCCATAGTAGTGTCAGGTTTGTTGACTGTTTATAGGATGAATCCCCAGGTAGGGCAGTCTCTGAGTGGCCTTCACTTCAGTCTCTTCTCCACACACTACCTCCCTTATTGCTCCTGTGATTATTTTGTTCCCTTTCTTAGAGGAGCCGAATCACCCTCATTTAAGTTATCCTTGAACTGGGTGAATTGTAACTTGTTTATTTTGAGCTTTTGGGCTAACATCCGCTTATTAGTGAGTACATACCATGTGTGTTCTTTTGTGATTGGGTTGCCTCCCTCAGGATGACATTTTCTAGTTCCATCCATTTGCCTAAAAATTTCATGAATTCATTGTTTTTAATAGCTGAATGGCCCATTGTGTATATATACCATAGTTTCTGTGTCCATTCTTCTGTTGAGGGACATCTGGGTTCCTTCCATCTTCTGGCTATTATAAATAAGGCAGCTATGAACATAGTGGAACATGTGTCCTTATTACATGTAGGAGCATCTTCTGGGTATATGCCCAGGAATGGTATAGCTGGGTCCACAGGTAGTACTATGTCTAATTTTCTGAGGAATTGCCAAAATGCTTTCCAGAGTGGTTTTACAGTTTGCAATCCCACCAACAATGCAGAAGTGTTCCTTTTTTCCTACATCCTCTCTAGCAACTGCTGTCCCCTGATTTTTTCATCTTAGCCATTCTGACTAATGTAAGGTAGAATCTCAGTGTTGTTTTTATTTGCATTTCCCTGATAACTAAGGATGCTGAACATTTCTTTAGGTGATTTAGAGCCATTTGAGCTTCCTCAGTTGAGAATTCTCTGTTTAGCTCTGTACACCATTTTTAGTAGGGTTATTTGACTTTTTGGAGACTAACTTTTTGAGTTCTTTGTATACATTGGATATTAGCCCTCTATCGGATGTAGGGTTGGTAAAGCTCTTTTCCCAATTTGTTGGTTGCTGTTTTATCTTATTGACTGTGTCCTTTGCTTTACAGAAGCTTTGCAGTTTTATGAAGTCCCATTTGTCAATTCTTGTTCTTAGAGCATAAGCCATTGGTGTTCTCTTCAGGAACTTTTCCCCTGTGCCCATGTGTTCAAAATTTGTCCCTACTTTCTCCTCTATAAGCTTCAGTGTGTCTGGTTTTATGTGTAGATCCTTGATCCACTTGGACATGAGCTTTGTACAAGGAGCTAAGAATGGGTCAATTTGCATTTTCTTGCATGCAGATCTCCAGTTGACCCAACACCATTTGTTAAAAATGGCTTTTTTCCACTGGATGTTTTTAGCTCCTTTGTCAAATATCAAGTGAGCAAACGTGTTCCAGTTCATTTCTGGGTCTTCAATTCTATTCCATTCATCTTCCTGCCTGTCTGAATACCAAGACCGAACAGTTTTTATCACTACTACTCTATAGTAGAGCTTGAGGTCAGAGAAGGTGATTCCCCCAGAAAATCTTTTGTTGTGGAGAATAGTTTTTGCTATCCTGGGTTTTTTGTTATTCCTGATGAATTTGAGAATTGCTCTTTCTATATCTATGAAGAATTGATTTGGGATTTTGATGGAGGTTGCATTGAATCTGTAGATTGCTTTCGGCAAGATGACTATTTTTACTATATTGATTCTACCAGCCATGAACATGGGAGATCTTTCTACCTTCTGAGACTTTAATTTCTTTCTTCAGAGACTTAAAGTTCTTGCCATATAGATCTTTCACTTGCTTAGTTAGGTTCATACCTAGGTATGACATATTATTTGGGACTGTTGTAAAGGGTATCATTTCCCTAATTTCTTTCTCCTCTTGTTTATCCTTTGAGTAGAGGAAGGCTACTGATTTGCTTGAGTTAATTTTATAACCAGCCACTTTGTTGAAGTTGTTTATCAGCTTTAGGAGTTCTCTAGTGGAAGTCTTGGGGTTGCTTAAGTATACTATCATATCATCTGCAAATAGTGATAGTTTGACTTCTTCCTTTCCAATTTGTATCCCTTTGACTTCCTTCTGTTGTCTAATTGCTCTAGCTAGGACTTCAAGAACTATATTGAATAGATAGGGAGAGAGTGGGCAGCCTTTTCTGGTCCCTGATTTTAGTGGGATTGCTTCAAGTTTCTCTCCATTTACCTTGATGTTGGCTACCGGTTTGCAGTATGTTGCTTTCACTATGTTTAGGTATGGGCCTTGGATTCCAGATCTCTCCAAGACTTTTATCATGAAGGGGTGCTGGATTTTTGTCAAAAGTCTTTCCAGAAGGTTTTCTATCTTCAGAGATGTCGCACTGCGATTTCTTTGTTGATTCTATTTCCAGTTTTAGATCCTGGATAATTTTGTATAGTTCTTTCACTTATTTGTTTGTTTTTTCCTGAAATTCTTTAAGGAATTTTTGTGTTTCCTCTTTAAGGGCTTCTACCTATTGACCCATGTTCTCCTGTGTTTCTTTTAGGGATTTTTGTGATTCCTCTTTAAGGGCTTCTGCATGTTGACCCATGTTTTTCCATAATTCCCTAGTGGGATTTTTGTATTGCCTCTTTAAGGGCTTCTACCTGTTGACCCATATTCTCCTGTATTTATTTAAGAGATGTTTGTCTTTCTTCTTTAAAGATCCATATTCTTTTGTCTTTCTTTAAGAGATTTTTGTGCTTCTACCTGTTGACCCATGTTCTCCTGTATATCTTTAAGAGAATTATTTACGTCTTTCTTGAAGTCCTCCATCAACAATATGAGGCGTGATTTTAAATCTAGCTCTTGCTTTTCTAATGTGATGGAGTATGCAGGATTTGCTGTTGTGGAAGTACTGGGTTCTGATGGTTCCATGTTGCCTTGGTTACTGTTGGTAATGATCTTGCGTTTACCTTTGGTCATCTCTTTATCTTTGGTGTTAGCTGGTCTTGCTGTCTCTATCTTCTCTGTCCTGTAAGCCTGTGTTTCTGTACTCCTGGGATTTCCTTTCTCTCCAATGCCCTGCAAAAAGCTTGTTCTCCAGGAAATATCAGGTGATGGGGTCTCTCCTGTGGCAGCCTTGGCAAGGGTTGTATGCCCTGCAGGCTGCTATTTCTCAAATATTCTGCTGCTGCCAGATTTCAAATGCTCTGCTGATGCTGGTTCTCAAATGCCCTGCTTCTACCAGTTCGAACGTTCCTACTGGTGCTATTTCTCAAAGGACCTGCTACTGCCAGTTCTTGAGTGCCCTGCTCCTGCCAGTTCTCTAGTGAGTTTCCGGAAGTAGGCTCTTCCCTGTGTCAGAGGGGGCACAGGTCTACCACATCCGACCTAACAGGGTGGTGGCAATGGAGGGGGAAGGGGTAAAAGTGAAGGAAGAGGAGTGGTGATCTGGAAGTTTCTGGGTAGTGAGCAACTCTGGGCCTCTAGGGGTGCAGATGGTTCTTATGGAATAACCTGTTCCTGCCAGTTCTCCAGAGAGTATCAGGAAGTAGGATCTTCCCCGTGTCAGATGTGGCACAGGTCTACCACATCTGATGAAATGGGGCAGTGGCAATTAACCTGCTCCTGCCAGTTTCTAGGGAGTATCCGGAAGTGGGAATCTTCGCCATGTCAGATGTGGCATCTCTGAAAGAAGGACTCCCTGTAAGTGCACGACTCCATGCTGGTCAGATGCTCCCTTGCAGGATACATGCCCAGACAATTAATTGTAGGACTGCCCAGCTCCTATATGCAAAAGGAACCCAGGCAGGCTGTGTCCCTAGCAATCTCACTCTGGTGTTCCCTGCATACCTGGTTGAGCTGGTTGCTTGGTCACAGGAACCAAAATGGTGGCGACCTCAGACCACAGGGCTTCCTCTAACCATGGGACTTCCTGCAGGTCAGATGCTCCTTTGCAGTATACATGCCCAGTGCCCAGACAGCTGTAGAGCTGCCCAGCTCCTATGTGTAGAAGGAACCCAGGCAGACCTTGTCCCAAGAGATCTCTCACTCTGGTGTTCCCTACGTACCTGGCTGAGCTGGCTGCTTGGTCATAGGAGCCAAGATGGTAAACTTTTACTAATTCTTAAAATGCACGTTTGATACTCTAAAATAATTCATAAAACCTCATTTTAATATAAATTAATTTTTATCGCAAAGACATTTGTAAGGAATAATTCAGTGAACATTGCATATTAGATATTTTCCTTGTCAGACTCAATACATACTAATATTTTTCTAAATTACTTATTTTCATACACATACAAAAATGAAAATTTAAATTTTAAAACATTTCATTATGTAAAAATGTAGCATTTTTATTAGATATCTCTTTATTTACATTTCAAATGCTATTACCTTTCCTGGTCCCCTGCCCCAAAAACAACCTTTCTCATCACCCCCTCCGCTCACCAACCCACCCACTCCTGCTTCCTGTCCTGGCATTTCCCTATACTGTGTCATTGAACCTTTATCTCTGAATTTTTAAACTCACTAAATAGAATCAAATCAGATGGAATTCACTCACTCATATGAAACACAACTCAGTGACTTATGCTAACAGAATTTGCAATAAAATGTATTTTTTAATTTACCCCATTTGCCTAAAATGTTTTAGAACCTACCCCTCACATAATAACATTTTACTTTGTTGTATATATTCATTTTTATTGGATGATTGCTTTTGCTTGGAAATGTGATAACTCTGTGTACCCCAGATTATCCTAAAAACACAATGATCTTTCTTGTTCATATGTTAGATTGTTCAGATTACATGGACCTCAAAATTTATTATATTCCTATATTATATTGTATAAACTTTTGATTTTTTGATACAGGTCTTTCTACTTAGTCCTGTTTAGGATTAAACTCTTGTGGCACCACATCAAGCTATATTCCTTTATGTTATTTATTCTTGTGAAAGGGACACCATTGCTAAAGCAGAGAGCAAATGTATTCTGAAGGTTATACTCAAAGAGAGTATCAATTGGTCTTGATGTCAATTCCTTGTCTAACAGTTCCACTGTCATCAATTTATAATTACAAATAATAATAATATATAACAATAATTCATATTATGGTTTTCTACCTCTATGTGTGTCCTTCTGTCTCTTTCTTTTTTCACTAGCTCTGTGCTGTTTTGCCTGTGTGTGTCTGTCACTCTTTCGTTCTCTTTATGATATACTGTTGAGGTTGAGATCAGGGACCTGAACATGCTACCTTCAGGTGATGACTAATTTTGATGATTATGACTGATTTTGACTGTTAAGGCATGACAAATGCTTCTGAAGGAGTCTGAATGGGAGGATTGAATTTGTCATAGTGCCCTATGACCAACTTGGTAGAGCATTAGTATTTGTTAATTAATCTAGATGTGCACAGCCCACTATGGACAATTCAATTCTTGGGAAGTTGGCCTGGATTCTATAAGAAAACTAAAATCAATCAAAATGTAGTTATAAAACTGTATCCAAATGACTATATTTATGAAACACCTACATACATGGCTCAAGCAACATTTTGGAGAGAGTGCAGAAAGATTATAAGAGCCACACGAAAAGGGAGTTTGCTGTGAGATTGTTTCTCCTCATAACGTCAGAGGTATAGTAAAAATTTTAAGTAATCCCAGCACAGAGTTTTTTTCCAGCTTAGACCATTTATGTTCTGGGAAGAAAGACACACATAGCCTTTATATTTTTAAGTACACCATAGACAGCAAAATAGCTGGGCAACCCTTTGCCCTGCATGCTATTGGAATCCATTTCCCTATCAATAACAGCAAATTATTACTTACTATTTACTAAATTTCATCTGGGATGCCCTTAAATCCAATTCACTAGCCCACATGGCCACATTTTCATTACTCTTACCCTGTGACAGTTCTCTCTCTCTCTCTCTCTCTCTCTCTCTCTCTCTCTCTCTCTCTCTCTCTCTTCCCTAGCTCCTGAAAGTTGTTCTTCTTCCTTAGCAGCTCCCTTTTTTCTCTGCTCTGATACTTCCCCCTAAGCCTACCAAACCTCCACTCCATGTATTTCTCCGTTCCTTAGCTGTTGGTTGTCAGTATTTTTTTATTCGATGTATTTTTTATTTACATTTCAAATGATTTCCCCAGCTGTTAGTATTTTTATTCAGCAATCATAATCCACTAGGGGAAGAGTCACTTAGTGTCTTACATGCAAACTCTCTCATCTTTGGCACAAATGATCTCAGGGACCAAAAATTAGAATTAGGACACAAACAGCTTTAAGCCAATCCACTACATAGAAGCCACACATAAAGCCTTACTAGCCTTACATTTTAAACATGAGATGAATAAGGACAACATGAATAGATAGGCCAAAGGTAATGGGAAAGGCACAAGACCTTCATTTTCCATGCAACAAAGGAATGTTGAAGTGGAAAAAATAGTCTTAAATGATCAGCCCTGAAAACATACTCAAAAGATACAGTATACAGACTGAGTAGATAATAATTAGGAATATATAGGTTATAATTAGAAATATATTTTACAAATTATATTATATAGAAAATATATATAAATATAAATGTACATAAATATTCATGTAACTGCAATTAATACAGGGTACATATTTGAAAGATTGCAAAGAGGGACATATGCAAAGGTTTAGAGATAGGAAAGAAAAGGAGAAAATTATGCAATTATATTATACTCTCAGAAATTATATATATATATATATATATATATATATATATATATATATATATATGAAGCTGGGTAGTAACGTAAGAGAAAGCAAACGAGAAGTATTCTGCCTTTACTTCTGCTTCTGCTTTGGGTTCTAACCCTGCTAGAAGTACTTGCCCTAACTTCCTTCAAAGATAGACTACAAACCCGTAAGATGAAATAATTTCTTTCCTGTCCGAGTGGCTTTTAGTCATAGCATCCAAAATGTAAAGGATGACAACTAGTCTCTGTTCTCCTATGTTCCTATGACACAGTAATCACATCACTGGGTGCTCAGACTTGCCTTGAACATCAGATAGTTTTGCTTCAAGTGTTCAACTCACAGCCAAGTCATTTACTGTTTCTTACTCATTTGTTTCCATCCTATTTCTTTCTTTGATTATTTTTGTGTTTTACTTTGTAACCTGGGAAAAGCACAGAATCTTACAAACTCCCTGACCTAGCCTCTAAAGCATTAGGATCATAGCCCAGCACACCATGACAAGTATTCATTTTTCAAATATATCTAAATATTTTCTAAATATCTGAGGATCATTAGCAACATTCAGTATCTGTGATTTTGATCAGTTTAACTACCAACACTGTGTAGCATATGGGTGGTGGGTTCCTTGTTCAAAGTAATTTGTGGGATAAAGATAAGGTTATTTTTATTAGATATATTCTTTATTTACATTTCAAATGATTTCCCCCTTTACTTTCCTGGTTCCCCCACCGCACCAAAATCTATAAGACATCTCCCCTCCCCCTGTTCCCCAGTCAACCCCCTCCCCATTCCTTGTTCTAATATTCCCCTACACTGCTTCATCAAACCTTTCCAGGAATAGGGGCCTCTTCTCCCTTTGATGTCCAACAAGGCCATCCTCAGCTTCCTATGTATCTGGAGCCATGGGTAATACCATGTGTACTATCTGGTTGATATTTTTGTCCCTGGGAGCTCTGGGAGTACTGGGTGGATCATATTGTTGTTCCTCCTATGAGGAACAACACCACACAAAGATCCAACAAAGAAAGAAAACTTCAGACCAATCTCCCTTATGAACATCTATGCAAAAATACTCAATAAAATTCTTGCAAACCGAATCCAAGAACACATCAAAACGATCATCCACCATGATCAAGTAGGCTTTATCCCAGGGATGCAGGGTTGGTTCAATATACGGAAATCCATCAATGCAATCCACTACATAAACAAACTCAAAGAAAAAAACCACATGCATGGTCATTTCATTGGATGCTGAAAAAGCATTTGAAAAAATTCAGCATCCTTTCATGCTTAAAGTCTTGGAAAGAACAGGAATTTAAGGCCCATACCTAAACATAGTCAAAGCAATATACAGCAAACCGGTAGCCGGCATCAAATTAAATGGTGAGAAACTTGAAGCAATCCCACTAAAATCAGGGACTAGACAGGGCTGCCCCCTTCTCCTTATCTTTTCAATATTGTACTTGAGGTACTAGCATGGGCAATTAGACAACATAATGAGGTCAAAGGGATACAAATTGGAAAGGAAGAAGTCAAACTATCATTATTTGCAGATGACATGATAGTCTACCTAAGTGACCCAAAAATTCCACTAGAGAGCTCCTAGAGCTGATAAACAACTTCAGCAAAGTGGCAGGTTATAAAATCAACATAAGCAAATCAGTGGCCTTCCTATACTCAAAGGATAAGCAGGCTGAGAAAGAAATTAGGGAAATGACCCCCTTCACAATAGCCACAAACAGTATAAAGTATCTTGGGGTGACTCTTACCAAACATGTGAAAGATCTGTATGACAAGAACTTCAAGACTCTGAAGAAGGAAATGGAAGAAGACCTCAAAAAATGGTAAAACCTCCCATGCTCATGGATCGCAGTATCAATATAGTTAAAATGGCCATTTTGCCAAAAGCAATATACAGATTCAATGCAATACCCATCAAAGTCCCAACTCAATTCTTCACAGAGTTAAAAAGAGCAATTATCAAATTCATCTGGAATAACAAGAAGCCCAGGATAGCTAAAACTATTCTCAGCAACAAAAGAAATTCTGTGGGAATCAGTATCCTTGACCTCAAGCAATACTACAGAGCAATAGTGTTAAAACTGCATGGTATTGGTACAGTGACAGGCAGGCAGATCAAGGATTGAATTTGAACTGGAACAGGATGGAAGATCCAGAAATGAACCCACACACCTATGGCGACTTGATCCTCGACAAAGGGGCTGAAAACATCCAATGGAAAAAGGATAGCCTTTTCAACAAATGGTGCTGGTTCAACTGGAGGTCAGCATGCAGAAGAATGCGAATTGATCCATCCTTGTCTCCTTGTACTAAGCTCAAATCCAAATGGATCAAGGACCTCCACATAAAGCCAGACACTCTGAAGCTAATAGAAAAGAAACTGGGGAAGACCCTTGAGGACATCGGTATAGGGAGAACGTTTCTGAACAGAACACCAATAGCATATGCTCTAAGATCAAGAATTGACAAATGGGACCTCATAAAAATTACAAAGTTTCTGTACGGCAAAGGACACCATCAAAAGGACAAATCGGCAACCAACAAATTGGGAAAAGATCTTCACCAATCCTACATCAGTTAGAGGGCTAATATCCAATATATATAAAGTACTCAAGAAGTTAGACTCCAGAAAACCAAACAACCCTATTAAAAAAATTGGGTACAGAGTTAAACAAAGAATTCTACCTGAAGAACTTTGGATAGCAGAGAAACACCTTAAAAAATGCTCAACTTCATTAGTCATTAGGGAAATGCAAATCAAAAGAACCCTGAGATTTCACCTTACACCAGTCAGAATGGCTAAGATTAAAAATTCTGGAGACAGCAGGTGTTGGCGAGGATGTGGAGAAAGAGGAACACTCCTCCACTGCTGGTAGGGTTGCAAATTGGTACAAACACTCTGGAAATCAGTCTGGTGGTTCCTCAGAAAATTGGGCACCTCACTTCCAGAAGATCCTGCTATACCACTCCATATCCAAATCCAAATGGATCAAGGACCTCCACATAAAGCCAGACACTCTGAAGCTAATAGAAAAGAAACTGGGGAAGACCCTTGAGGACATCGGTATAGGGAGAACGTTTCTGAACAGAACACCAATAGCATATGCTCTAAGATCAAGAATTGACAAATGGGACTTCATAAAAATTACAAAGTTTCTGTACGGCAAAGGACACCATCAAAAGGACAAATCGGCAACCAACAAATTGGGAAAAGATCTTCACCAATCCTACATC
Organism: Apodemus sylvaticus; assembly: GCF_947179515.1. Taxonomy (NCBI): domain Eukaryota; kingdom Metazoa; phylum Chordata; class Mammalia; order Rodentia; family Muridae; genus Apodemus; species Apodemus sylvaticus. The sequence continues at coordinate 23,792,521 of NC_067487.1, forward strand.
AGATAGAGGGCTAATATCCAATATATATAAAGAACTCAAGAAGTTAGACTCCAGAAAATATGCGAGGATGTGGAGAAAGAGGAACACTCCTCCACTGCTGGTGGGGTTGCAAATTGGTACAACCACTCTGGAAATCAGTCCGGTGGTTCCTCAGAAAACTGGGCACCTCACTTCCAGAAAATCCTGCTATACCACTCCATATCCAAATCCAAATGGATCAAGGACCTCCACATAAAGCCAGACACTCTGAAGCATATACCCAAAAGATTCCCCAGCATGTAATAAGGATATATGTTCCACTATGTTCATAGCAGCCTTATTTATAATTGCCAGAAGTTGGAAAGAACCCAGGTATCCCTCAACAGAAGAGTGGATGCAAAAAATGTGGCATATATACACAATGGAGTACTATTCAGCCATTAGAAACAATGAATTCATGAAATTCTTAGGCAAATGAATGGAGTTGGAGAATATTATACTAAGTGAGGTAACACAGACTCAAACGATGAATCATGGTATGCACTCACTAATAAGTGGATATTAACCTAGAAAACTGGAATACCCAAAACATAATCCACACATCAAATGAGGTACAAGAAGATGGAGGAGTGGTCCCTTGTTCTGAAAAGACTCAGTGAAGCAGTATAGAACAAAATCAGAACAGGGAAGTGGGAAGGTTCGGGTGGGAAAACAGGGAGAGGGAAGGGGACTGATGGGACTTTCGGGGAGTGGGGGTCCAGAAAAGGGGAAATCATTTGAAATGTAAATAAATATAGCAATAAAAAAATGAAAACAAAAAAAAAAAACAAAAACAAAAACAAAACAAAAAAAAAAGAAAAAGGAAGAACAAAGTATGGATACTATGCTCTTTGTTAGAAGGGGGAAACACCCACAGCAGATACAGAGACAAAGTGTGGAGTAGGGTCTGAGGGATAGACCATCCAGAAGCTCAGTTTTTAAAGGAATAGCAAAAGAGTTTGTCAGAAAAGTTTGAAAGTTAGCTATAGAGAACTGATGCAGTACCTTCCTACAGAGAAAGGTTAGAAACAGGAGCTACTGCCATTGTTACACAAGAGGAGTACTGAGGTACAATAAATAAAATGAGAAAATTGTAGACTAAAAACTCTAGATGTCCTGGTTTTTCAAAAAAGAAAGGCTTGAACAATTTATTCATATCAACTGTCCCACTATCTACTGTAGGCTTGATTGACTTCATCTGTTTAGGAATAAAAATAAATATTGAAGCATTGAAGTTAGTTACATTTAACATTTTCTGATGGTTACTTGAAATGACTGGATTTGGAATCATGGAAGACACACCCTGTATAAATGCATGGCGATGTTTTCAGGCAGGCTTAACTGCAGTGTGAAGTCCCACACTGAAACACAGGTGGCCATCCAATAGACTCCAGGGTGAGAGAAAATAAACTGAGTGAGAAATAAAAAGGCTGCCTGAAGAGGGTGTATCTTTTCCTGTTTCCTGACTGCAGAAGCAACTTGATCAGCTGTCTGAAACTTCTGACACCACATGATACTTTACAATCCATCTATGAGAAAAACAAGCCTTTCTCTCCATACACTTCTACTCAGAAATTTCTTTAAAACAAGAAGAAAAGTAACTAATACAGAAAACTTCTACAAGCTGATTGTGGCCATGAGAAATCTAAATAGATCTTAGGCCAAAGCTTAAGCTATTGTGGAGAAAGACTTACCAAATCATTATATGCCATTTTGGTAGAAATAAGAAAGACTGAAATGTTGATAGTGATACATACCATAAAGGTCATGCTTCTGAGGTACTAGAATCAAGTACTGTGCTACAGGCTATTCATAATATATTCTGAAAAAGAATATGGAATATATTATGTTCATCTTCTTAATCTTGAGTAACACTGAATTTAAAAATAACTAAATTTCAATGACTAAGTTTCAATGCAGCATATTTAACCTGTGACATGATTATTAGTTTTCTTCTTATACCTTATAATGAAATTTAAATCATGAATATATAAATTTTTGTCAATGAAAGAAGCATATATGGATAAAAAGGAGCTGAAGAGATGGTTTTAAAAAAGCTGCACTAGTTAGATATTATTGTTACTAAAAAGAAACCTCAGAGGAACTGAGAACATGATTCATTTGGTTAAATGTTTGCTATACAGGCCTGGGTTGTGAATTTAGAGCCCTAGCCCATGGAAATGTCAGGTATAGTGATAACATATGTGTAATTTCTGTGCTGGCAACATAGAGACAGTGGCACCCCTGGCACTAAAGTAGACAGTGTGAACAATTGGAGATCTTTGGGTTAAGTGAGTGTCCTAGTCAGTGATCTATTGCTGTGAAGAGACACCATCACTATGACAACCCCTAGCATTTATGAATTTTCCTAAGGAAAGCATTTAGCTGGGATTTGCTTACTTCAGAGGTTTAGTACATTGTCTTAATGGTAGGGACCATGGAAGAATGGAAGTAAACGTGGTGCTGGAGAAGCAGCTAAGTGTTCTATATCTGGATCCACAGGTGAAAAGGAATGTTCTTCCAGTGGACCTGTCTTGGGGTTTTGAAACCTCAAAGCCAATCCCCTGGTAAAATACTTCCTTCAAAAAGACCACACCTACTCCAACAGGGCCACACCTGCTAATCCCTCCCAAGTATTGTTACTTTTTGATGACTAAGCATGCAAACATATGAGCCTATATGGATCATTCTTATTCAAACAATTACATGCACGCACACACACACACACACACACACACACACACACACACACACAGGTAGAAAGTGGCAAACGAAGACATACAAACTTGATTTCTGGAAGAAGCCCTAACTCTCTATTTGGACAATGGAAAATTTCCTTGAAGCAAAAGCCCCACCCTTCAAGCATTCCAAATTATGAAACGCAAATCCATTTGCATGGACAAGACCTGTTTTGCAATTGCAATATATTTCTGGTTCAAAAACAATTCAAATTAATGTTTCTCTATATTCAACTACTAAGTCATATGTAAGGATGTAGACAGATACAGTATAGCTGTGCTAAAACTGTGGTAACTGAGCTAGACATCATTATAAACTTGTGGGGAATTTTGACAATGTACTCTACATGGTAGAAGTTTTGTAATCGTGTGAAATGCATGAATTATGGATATTTGCATCATAGTTCTAGCAAATTAATCTGGCTTATTGTGTGAAGGGATCATGCTATTACAAAAGGCTAGGGAAGACAAAGAATGACAAAGTGGTCAGTAATACCATTAGTGCCTACTGAGGAACATTTGAGTCCACAGGCCCAAAGTGAATCCAGCCATAGAAAGCTTACTAGTATTTCAGGCAAGAGAGGTGAAGTACTGAACCACAAAATACTCTTGGAAGCCAGATGATGACACCAAATGGCTGAGATGTCAGACATGGAGCTATGAGGACTGGTCTGGCCTTAGTCTGTTCCTTCCTGGTTTTTCTTACCTCCTCCCTTTTAGGAATTGTGTATACAATGTGGCATTGTATGTATATTAATGCCATTCGTACTCTTAGTGTAAAACAAATAAACAAACAAGAAATGCATTATAGAAAAAACTTCGAGTTTTTGAACTATACTCAAACTTTTAAAATTTGACTTCAGCAATTTAAAATCATGTTTAATTTTAGGATAGCCTTAAGGTTTTGAAGATTACAAAAATGGTGTGTTTGCCAACTTACAATGATTCATTTTCATGTTTAATCTGCTTAGATTTTGAATTATAGAAGAAACAAAATACTAGGCATGTTTTGGAAGGTGTTGCAGAAAATGCACTTTCAATATAGATAGCAACATCTGATGGACAGTGATTTCCATAAGGAAGAGAAAGGGTAAAAAGCAAGAAACCAGTTAAGCAGTGTGTGTGTGTGTGTGTGTGTGTGTGTGTGTGTGTGTGTGTGTGTGTCTGTATGGTTGTATATAAGGTTATAACAACTAAAAGGAAGCCATGAAAAAAGAGGAAGCAAAGGAAGGTAGGAGATGCTTACAGGAAAGAAAGGAAAAGAGGGAAATTATTTGTTTTAATTTTCAAAAAATTTTAAAAAATATCTCTGTTTCTTGACTATGTACACAATGTCATCAGCTGGCTAGAGTTCCTGGCTTCTCACTTTCTATGGTCTGGAGACTTCTTTTCTAAACTATGAACTAAAACAAATCCCTCCTTGGCTTTGGGAAGTTTCATTAAACAAAATAGAAACTACACAAATGTTTTAATTAAATTTGGTAATTTTAACTTCAGAAATTATACTCTTGCAAAAAAAGATAATTTTAAGAATTGTCTATAATCAACAAGGAAGAGCAAGAAGAAATCATTCTAAGGAGCAGTTTCCAACAAGCTTATATTCTAGAGGAAGTTTAATATATTAAAATAAAATTTGAATATCTTTAGTGTTAATAAATTTAAATTTCCTCTTTTAAAGTGAGAAAATTTTTTCATAAAACAAGGATAATAACTCCCTGGAAATGACACATATATTTGGTATAAATACAAAATCCTAACATGATTATAGAAAATTATTTTTCCATGCTTTATTAAAGAAAATATGTACCACCTGTATCTATATCACTATATTTCCCAATTTAAAAAACAATGTTCATTCAAAAACCTTATGAAAATTTTTACTTTGGCTCATGTATAACTACCAATGCTAAAATATCTAAATGAATGAAGATATTCTGACAAATCCATATGCTGTAATTTGAACATGGTCTAGTTTTCACTGGCCCAAGTATCAAATATTTCATCTCAACTACAGAGATTTTATAATGATAGGAATTTGAGTCTGGCTTTAATGTAAAGTCCATAGGACACCACCAGCTCTGCATTTAAAAGGGATTAATGTAGCATTCATGGTACAAGGAGTTGCTTCTCATACTTGCAATTTTTTCTGAGTGAACATCACCCTTGTGGAATTCATGTTTGAAAAGGTAATTTTCTTGCTCTCATAAATGTTCCTATTCACTGGAAATCTTCACTATAGCCTAGCCTATAATGGCCCAATGACCTTTATTTTCAGTACTGGGAAATTAACAATATTTGAACCTCTTAATATAGACTTAGGTATCCACCCTCTTTTAGTAATACAGAATTGACTAAAACACAGTGATTGTTATATAAGTCCATAATAACCTATATAATAAAGCATTGCTACAAGTTAGATATTATGCTGTTTTTCCAAAATCACATCATTTGCAAAGTTTGGACAAAAGAAATTCTCTATGTTACTGGTCCAGTTGGTCCTTATAGTTAGTCCTATGACCATCACGGCCACAAACTGAAAATATATCAAGAAAAATAACAACATAGAGACATCATAATATCCAATAAAATGCATAGTTTTCCATTACATAAAAAATAAAGTAAGAAAAAATAAATGAGTTCCAGAATCCAAAGGCAACATAGTTTAGCAATGGATAGATAGATAGATAGATAGATAGATAGATAGATAGATAGAAAGAAAGATAGATAGATAGATAGATAGATAGATAGATAGATAGATAGATAGATAGAGTAAATCCTATGAGCATGTTATCTGGATTTAGAGGGAGAGTTTGGAACAAAATATATAAAGGAGAATGTGAAAAATAATAAAAGTACCCTAATCTATTATTGTTAGGTGAGTTATAGGCCCATATTCCTCTTCAAAATTCATAGAACTGTATCCTACAAAAATGTTTACTGTTTGTAAACCATACATCTGCAACATTGCTACAAAAATGATGTTGGATATGCATGTCTGTTTTATGTTCTAATTTATATTTTCACCCTTAAAGACTCATGCTCTATGTGCCTTTTGCTACCCCTTGCTTTGCATACTAGTATTTTGCCATATTTGTATTTTGTCAATAGTATTTTGTCATTTCTCTGTCAATATACTAAAGCCTTAGCTCCTGATGCAATAACTTTGCAAATGTGTAAGTAAAAATCAAATGAAGTCACGTACAATATAATCTTCAAATCATCTATGACATTATGTTAAATACTGTGTAATATGTTTGTATGAAATCTTCTGTTACATATTAATGAGGCAGTTAATGATATTTACATAATCAAATGGCAAAGAGGAATAGTTTAAACTCTACTGCTTATTCTCCAAGATACAAAGATGGAGTCCATAATATAAGTTCAGGTATCCTCTGAGCCTCTCTTTTTATTTCCTAAGAAATGCCTTGTTATGGAGCAGAACCATGACCTTTACTAATGAACTTTGATTCTGCTTTCTCTTGTTTGGAAAACACCAGTATGTTACATTAAATGGTCACTGACAGTGTTTACTGTTAATAGTCTCCTAAACATTTATGATAGTACATTTTATGCTTTCCCCTAGGTGAATCAATATGTGAGTTTGTTGGTGACATATTCTAGTTTAAGATAATAACAGTTGAAGTCATGAAAAAGTCATCTTGTGAAGGTCCAGGACATGAAATATTAAATTCTATTTAATTATTTCATGACCTGTAATGAGTATGGTAGTTTATCCAACTAAAGTCTCTTCATGTCTAATGGAATGAGAATATGAAGTTGTTAAGCCATTTGCTCACAAATTATAAATAATATCTCATTTATATTAAACATACAAAATTCCAATAACTAAGTCATTTTATAAAAGCAATTGTCTTTCATTTTTTTTCTCTTATTGGTTTCTACTTCAAGCTCCTGCTTGAAGCCATTGCTTTGGTTTCACTTGTTGGGCAGTAACCGGTGGGTGAAATGAGCCCTTCCCTCCTCAAGTTGCTTTGGTCAGAGTCTTTTATCACAGCAACAGAACAATCCAGGACATCTCTGCCCACAATAAACAAGATGATGGAAGTGGTCTGGGAGCTTTCTGTAAATCAGACAGCTAAGGAAGAGCCTTTCTGAAGATCCCAACAGATATTTCCTGGTATTGTTGGGGAACAATTATCTGACATCTGTAAGGAATGGCAGTTATGAATCTTGGAACTCATTTTTTTTTTATTTTTTTTTATTCGATATAATTTATTTACATTTCAAATGATTTCCCCTTTTCTAGCCCCCGCCACTCCCCGAAAGTCCCGTAAGCCCCCTTCTCTTCCCCTGTCCTCCCTCCCACCCCTTCCCAGTTCCCCGTTCTGGTTTTGCCAAATACTGTTTCACTGAGTCTTTCCAGAACCAGGGACCACTCCTGCTTTCTTCTTGTACCTCATTTGATGTGTGGATTATGTTTGGGGTATTCCAGTTTTCTAGGTTAATATCCACTTATTAGTGAGTGCATACCATGAGTCACCTTTTGAGTCTGGGTTACCTCACTTAGTATGATGTTCTCTAGCTCCATCCATTTGCCTAAGAATTTCATGAATTCATTGTTTCTAATGGCTGAATAGTACTCCATTGTGTAGATACACCACATTTTTTGCATCCACTCTTCTGCTGAGGGATACCTGGGTACTTTCCAGCATCTGGCAATTATAAATAGGGCTGCTATGAACATAGTAGAGCATGTATCCTTGTTACATGGTGGGGAATCCTCTGGGTATATGCCCAGGAGTGGTATAGCAGGATCTTCTGGAAGTGAGGTGCTCAGTTTTCGGAGGAACCGCCAGACTGCTTTCCAGAGTGGTTGTACCAATTTGCAACCCCACCAGCAGTGGAGGAGTGTTCCTCTTTCTCCACACCCTCTCCAAACCCTGCTGTCTCCTGAATTTTTAATCTTAGCCATTCTGACTGGTGTAAGATGAAATCTTAGGGTTGTTTTGATTTGCATTTCCCTAATGACTAATGAAGTTGAGCATTTTTTAAGATGCTTCTCCGCCATCCGAAGTTCTTCAGGTGAGAATTCTTTGTTTAACTCTGTACCCCATTTTTAATAGGGTTGTTCGGTTTTCTAGAGTCTAACTTCTTGAGTTCTTTATATATATTGGATATTAGCCCTCTATCTGATGTAGGATTGGTGAAGATCTTTTCCCAATTTGTTGGTTGCCGATCTGTCCTCTTGATGGTGTCCTTTGCCTTACAGAACTCTGTAACCTTATGAGGTCCCATTTGTCAATTCTTGCTCTTAGAGCATACGCTATTGGTGTTCTGTTCAGAAACTTTCTCCCTGTACCGATGTCCTCAAGGGTCTTCCCCAGTTTCTTTTCTATTAGCTTCAGAGTGTCTGGCTTTATGTGGAGGTCCTTGATCCATTTGGATTTGAGCTTAGTACAAGGAGACAAGGATGGATCAATTAGCATTCTTCTGCATGCTGCCCTCCAGTTGAACCAGCACCATTTGTTGAAAAGGCTATCTTTTTTTCCATTGGATGTTTTCAGCCTCTTTGTCGAGGATCAAGTGGCCATAGGTGTGTGGGTTCATTTCTGGATCTTCAATCCTGTTCCATTGATCCTCCTGCCTGTCACTGTACCAATACCATGCAGTTTTTAACACTATTGCTCTGTAGTATTGCTTGAGGTCAGGGATACTGATTCCCCCAGATTTTCTTTTGTTGCTGAGAATAGTTTTAGCTATCCTGGGTTTTTTGTTGTTCCAGATGAATTTGATAATTGCTCTTTCTAACTCTGTGAAGAATTGAGTTGCGATTTTGATGGGCATTGCATTGAATCTGTATATTGCTTTTGGCAAAATGGCCATTTTAACTATATTGATTCTACCGATCCATGAGCATGGGAGGTTTTCCCATTTTTTGAGGTCTTCTTCCATTTCCTTCTTCATAGTCTTGAAGTTCTTGTCATACAGATCTTTCACATGTTTGGTAAGAGTCACCCCAAGATACTTTATACTGTTTGTGGCTATTGTGAAGGGAGTCATTTCCCTAATTTCTTTCTCAGCCTGCTTATCCTTTGAGTATAGGAAGGCCACTGATTTGCTTGAGTTGATTTTATAACCTGCCACTTTGCTGAAGTTGTTTATCAGCTGTAGGAGCTCTCTAGTGGAGTTTTTTGGGTCACTTAGGTAGACTATCATGTCGTCTACAAATAATGATAGTTTGACCTCCTCCTTTCCAATTTGTATCCCTTTGACCTCCTTATGTTGTCGAATTGCCTGAGCTAGTACCTCAAGTACAATATTGAAAAGATAAGGAGAAAGGGGGCAGCCTTGTCTGGTCCCTGATTTCAGTGGGATTGCTTCAAGTTTCTCTCCATTTAGTTTGATGCTGGCTACCGGTTTGTTGTATATTGCTTTTACTATGTTTAGGTATGGGCCTTGAATTCCTGTTCTCTCCAAGACTTTTAGCATGAAAGGATGCTGAATTTTGTCAAATGCTTTTTCAGCATCCAATGAAATGACCATGTGGTTTTTTTCTTTGAGTTTGTTTATGTATTGGATTGTATTGATGGATTTCCATATATTGAACCAACCCTGCATTCCCGGGATAAAGCCTACTTGATCATGGTGGATGATCGTTTTGATGTGTTCTTGGATTCGGTTGGCAAGAATTTTATTGAGTATATTTGCATCGATGTTCATAAGGGAAATTGGTCTGAAGTTCTCTTTCTTTGTTGGATCTTTGTGTGACTTTGGTATCAGCGTAATTGTGGCTTCGTAGAAGGAATTGGGTAGTGTTCCTTCTGTTTCTATTTTGTGGAATAGTTTGAAGAGTATTGGTGTTAACTCTTCTTTGAAGGTCTGGTAGAATTCTGCACTGAAACCATCTGGTCCTGTGCTTTTTTTGGTTGGAAGACTTTCTATGACTCCTTCTATTTCTTTAGGCTTTATGGGACTGTTCAGATGGTCTAGTTGGTCCTGATTTAATTTTGGCATTTGGTATCTGTCAAGGAAATTGTCCATTTCCTCCAGATTCTCCAGTTGTGTTGAGTACAGGCTCTTGTAATAGGATCTGATGATTTTTTGGATTTCCTCAGTTTCCGTTGTTATGTCTCCCTTTTCATTTCTAAGTTTGTTAATTTGGATACTTTCTCTGTGCCCTTTGGTCAGTCTGGCTAAGGGTTTATCTATCTTGTTGATTTTCTCAAAGAACCAGCTCCTGGTTTTGTTGATTTTTTTGTATGGTTCTCTTTGTTTCTACTTGATTGATTTCGGCCCTGAGTTTGATGATTTCCTGCCTTCTACTCCTCCTGGGTGAAATAGCTTCTTTTTGTTCTAGGGCTTTCAGGTGTGTCATTATGCTGGTAATGTATGCTCTCTCCATTTTCTTTTTGGAGGCACTCAGGGCTATGAGTTTTCCTCTTAGCACTGCTTTCATTGTGTCCCATAGATTTGGGTATGTTGTGTTTTCATTTTCATTGTGTTCTAAAAAGTCTTTAATTTCTTTCTTTATTTCTTCCTTGACCAAGGTATCATTGAGTAGAGTATTGTTCAATTTCCACGTGTATGTGGGTTTTCTATTGTTTCTGTTGCTATTGCAGACCACTTTTACTCCATAGTGATCAGATAGGAGGCATGGGATTAGTTCGATCTTCTTATATTTGTTGAGGTCTGTCTTGTGACCAATTATATGGTCAATTTTGGAGAAGGTACCATGAGGTGCTGAGAAAAAGGTATATTCTTTTGTTTTAGGATAGAATGTTCTATATATATCTGTTAAATCTAATTGGTCCAAAGCTTCAATTACTTTCATTGTGTCCTTGTTTAGTTTCTGTTTTCCTGATCGGTCCATTGAGGAAAGTGCAGTGTTGAAGTCACCCACAATTATTGTGTCAGGTGCAATGTGTGCTTTGAGTTTTAATAAAGTTTCTTTTATGAAAGAGGGTGCCCTTGCATTTGGAGCATAGATGTTCAGGATTGAGAGTTCTTCTTGTTGTATTTTTCCTTTGACCAGCAAGAAGTGTCCCTCAGAGTCTCTTTTGATGACTTTGGGTTGAAAGTCAATTTTATCTGATATTAAAATGGCTACTCCAGCTTGTTTCCTGAGACCATTTGCTTGTAAAATTGTCTTCCAGCCTTTTACTCTAAGGTAGTGTTTGTCTTTGACCCTGAGGTGTGTTTCCTGTAAGCAGCAAAATGTAGGGTCCTATTTACGTATCCAGTCAGTTAGTCTGTGTCTTTTTATTGGGGCATTGAGTCTATTGATGTTAAGAGATATTAAGGAATAGTGATTGTTACTTCCTATCATTTTTGACGTTATTTTTTAAATTTGATTGCTTAACTTCTTTTGGATTTGATGAAAGGTTACTATCTTGCTTTTTCCAGGGTGAAGTTTCCCTCCTTGTATTGGTGTTGTCCTCCTATTATCCTTTTTAGGGCTGGGTTGTGGATAGATATTGGGTAAACTTGGTTTTGTCGTGAAATATCTTAGTTTCTCCATCTATGGTGATTGAGAGTTTTGCTGGATATAGTAGTTTTGGTTGGCATTTGTGTTCTCTTAGAGTCTGCATGAGATCTGCCCAGGACCTTCTAGCCTTCATAATCTCAGGTGAAAAGTCTGCTGTGATTCTGATAGGTCTTCCTTTATATGTTACTTGGCCTTTTTCTCTTACTGCCTTTAATATTCTTTCTTTGTTTAGAACATTTGGTGATTTGATTATTATGTGACGGGAAGTATTTCTGTTCTGGTCCAGTCTGTTTGGAGTTCTGTAGGCTTCTTGTATATTTATGGGCATCTCTCTCCTTAGGTTAGGGAAGTTTTCTTCCATAATTTTATTGAAGATATTTGCTGGCCCTTTAAGTTGTAAATCTTCACTCTCATCTATGCCTATAATCCTTAGGTTTGGTCTTCTCATTGTGTCCTGGATTTCCTGGATATTTTGGGTTACAAGCTTTTTCATTTTGCATTTTCTTTAACTGTTGAGTCCATGGTTTCTATGGAATCTTCAGCATCTGAGATTCTTTCTTCTATTTCTTGTATTCTGTTGTTGATATTTGCATCTCTGTCCCCTGATTTCTTCCCAAGACTTTCTATCTCCAAAGTTGTCTCCTTTTGAGTTTTCTTAGTTGTTTCTACTTCTGATTTTAGATCCTGGATGGTTTTGCTTAGCTCCTTCACTTGCTTGTTTGTGCTTTCCTGTATTTCTTTAAGAGATTTTTGTGTTTTTTCTTTCATGACCTCAGCCTGTTGACCAAAGTTCTCCTGTATTTCTTTAAGAGATTTTTGTGTTTCGTCTTTCATGACCTCAGCCTGTTGACCAAAATTCTCCTGTATTTCTTTAAGTGTTTTTTGCATTTCCTCCTTGTTGGCTTTTGTATTCTCCTGGATTTCTTTCAATGATTTTTGTGTTTCCCTTGCAAGGGCTTCTAACTTTTGATCCATTTTCTCCTGAATGTCCTTCATGTGTTCCTGTACCAGCATCATGACCAGTGATTTTAAATCCAAATCTTGTTTTACTGGTGTGATGGGGTATCCAGGACATGCTGGTAGATGAGAATTGGGTTCAGATGTTGCCATATTGCCTTGATTTCTGTTAGTGACGTTCCTGCGTTTGTCTTTTGCCATCTAGCTCTCACTGGTGTTACTTGGTCTTGTCAGTGCTGGACTCACTAGTGCAAGCTGCCCCTTCCCTGTTGGCCTCTGGTGCACAGCTTACACCCTGCACTGCCTGTAGACAGGGTGCTGCTGTCCAGGCTGTTCAGATCCCGAAGCAGGCACCTGAATGCTCCCGCTGGGGCCCGCAGGATTTATTGGAGCACACCGACTTCTCCCAGCTGGCCGCCCGGAAGCCCCAGCTAGCCTCTTGAGGGACCTGGAGATGTGGTGCGGCCGCCCAGGCTGATCTGAAGCGGAGAGAGTTGAGCTAAGGGCTTCTGCCTGAGGCCTTGCCCCAGATTGTGGGCCAATGGAACCCGTGTGCACCCCCAGGGAGTGCCGAAGGTGTATGCTGCTGTGACCTCCCCTGTGTTCTGCTCACTCCGCTGGGCAGCCGATTTCCCCAGCCATGCTGGCGCACACTAGGTTAGCCTGGCCACCCAGTCCCTGAGTCCAGGCAAAAGCCTGGGAGGCCAAGGTCCGAGCAAAGTTCCCCTAGGGCTATGACTGTTATTTGGGTCCGCCAGGTGACCCAGGTGGCCGGCGTGCACGTCCAAGCTCCCCGAAAGCACCGGGAGAGTCTGTTGTGCTAACAACCTCCTGGGCGGGTTGACACACAGATGGCCCACCAAGCCGCCCAGTTCTTGGGGTCAGTCCTGTGCCTTTTGGGGCCTTGACCGCTGTTTTGTTAGCCTCAGGCTACGCTTGTTAGCCGTCTCTGCCCTCCCGAGCACTATGGGTCCTGTAGGCAAAATGGCGGCGCGTGCGCCGGCCAGGGCAAAAAACCTCCTGTCTGGGTTGGCACCCCGATGGCCACACAAACAGCCCAGGGCCTGGGTGCAGGCCAACGCCCGTCGGGCTCAGACCCCTGCGGTGTTGGGCCTAGGATTATGTTTGTGTACCTCAGTCTGTCCGATCTCTGGAGCCCGGAATCAAGATGGAGGTGAGTCTCTCCTGACTGGCAGGAAGCCGAGTTCTGAAGTGGCTTCCATGCAGCGAAAGGCTCCGCAGAACCGCAGCTTATTGCCGCCTGGCTGGTCAGCGAAGGTCAGTGGTCCTGGGCGCAGGGCCTAACTGGACCCTGTGTCGCCTTGGTTCCACCGCTGATGGCCCTTCAGCTGGACCAGCCACTGCTGCACTGCTGCTGCCGCCGCCGCCGCTGCCGAAATCTCCTGGCTGTCTTTCATTTTTATGGAACGGAAAATTTGACCAAAAGGTGATTTTATTTTTTAACGTAATTTTCAAATATCAGTATCTAATTCCATGAAAATCTTTATGAATTTTTGTCTGTATCTACTATTAAGCATCTTTACTTTCTTTCTTTTTTAGATATATTCTTTATTTACATTTCAAATGTTATCCCCTTTCCTGATCCCCCCCCCCCAAATCCCATAACCCTCTTCCCTCCCCCTGTTCCCCAATCAAACTTCTCCCACTCCTGGGTCCTGGTATTCCTCTACATTGCTATATTGAGACTTTCCAGGACCAAGGGCCTTTCCTCCCTTTGGTGTCTAACAAGGCCATCCTCTGCTGTTTATTCATCTGGAGGCATCTGTAACTCTATTTGTACTCTTTGGTTGATGGTTTTGTCCCTGGGAGCTCTGGGAGTACTGGGTGGCTCAGATTGTTGTTCCTCTTATGGTGCTGCAAATCCCTTCAGCTCCTTGGGTCCTTTCTCTAGCTCATCCATTGGGGACCCTGTGCTCAGTTCAATGGTTGGCTGGGCGAGTCCTGCTCTATATTTGTCATGCACTAGCATTGCCTCCCAGGTAACAGCTGGGATATCCTGGTCTGGTCAGCAAGCGCTTGTGGGCATTGATAATAGTGTCTGAGATTTGTAACTGTATATGGGATGGATCCCTAGGTGGCATAGTTGTAATGCTAATGAAAATGTTGGGTTTTCCCTTTTATCAGCAATATACAAATAATACAGTTACAATAAATATTTACATAATAATTTACTTATTAATAAATTACTTTCAAAGTCTAAAATTACATCTAATATTGGAGAATGAGTATAGGTTTTCTGCCAAGACTATATAGCTTTTGATGAAAGTGGCATTAGCAGGTTTTGCAATTCACAGAGGTGCAAGAATGAATTCTATGGAGACACTATGGGATATCTAAAACTTTAAGTAGTTTCTTCTCTTTATTAGCATTTTTAAAAATAATTAACTAAATTTTTATATTGAAAATTCTGAAAATATGTGATCTTATTTTACAAGAAAGTAATATAAATATACTTTCTATCAGTGTAAACAGAAATTAATACTTGCATTAAAGCATCACAGATAAAATTGTGACAGAACGTTCTGCAGCAAGCACTTCTATTTTCCAGAAGGTAGTATGATTTTCTTTACAACATTTCCAATAGAAAAGTTGTCAATATTACAAACAGAACTAGCTTGCTATCATAATCTCCTCAGTGAGTGTCTATATTTAACGATCCCCAGCTGTGAAGCATCTAGTTCTGATTTTCTAACAGGTCTGAGAAAAGCAGCTACTGCCACAGCCATTTCCTCTGATTGAGCAGGAATGCCACCTAGTGTCACAACAGTTGCTGAGTTCTAGCTGCTTGCTGAAAGAATTTAACTTCCCACAGCACAGGGCTGCCAGACTCTTCAAGGTTATACATCAGAGTAAACAGTGTAGAATGGCTTGATATAACCTAACAGCATAGGAAAAAAACAGCTTTAGCAATTTGGAGCTTCATATTTTATGAAAATTAAATTACGTTAAATAAAAATACTTATTAAGCTAGTTTTCACAGACCAGGAGTACTAAAGGAAGAAAAAGAAAAATCTCTATGCAACCAACTCAATGCTCTAACATTCACATTTTAATTTTGTTTTTAAAAAAGTCAGAAGTAGAGCAAAAATAAGTTATTTTCTGCTGTTCAAACTTCTTTAGTTGTTGTGAATTTCTAGTGAAAATGATGAAGACTTTAAGACTAACATAACTCTGTTTCAAATAGTGTCTGGTATTAAAGTAATTTTAATTGATTCTATTCCTAACTGATGTTGCCTGAAAATAATATTTAATTTAAACTTTTAATACAAATGCATCTACCTTTGGTGTATTAATATGAGAAACACCCCTGTTATTTTGGTGATATTTGAACAGAGAATTCAAAAAGAAAAAGAAAACCAAATCCACTAGGTTTGTCAGTTTCTTTTGTGTAACTACATAAGTACAATTAGATACTTAATGTTCACCCTTTGGAAGCCATGATTAATTATACAAGTGCTTTAAAGAATTGCTTTGTTAATTTTTGCTTATAAAGTAGAACAGTGGTTTTAAAAATGGTAACATGTACTTGAGTGGGAAGTGATAAGTTGCAGGTTGAAGTAAAAATGGAGTTTAGTACATAGGATTATTTCACAATGGAAACAGCAAGAATATTTTACAGTGTCTTAATTTATATAACCCAGTGTCCCATTTTTCTGTCTTTTTACAGTGAACCTGTAGTCACCATTACCAGAAGCTTTATTGTCAATTAACACCTTGAACAAATACTCCTAATGTCACCAAAACATCAAACAAGAGGACAATTCTGGGAAGAGAAACAGAGTTGAACATTGGTAAATTGTAAGAATCTGGGTTGCAGGTGTAACCTAAAGGAGTTTTCCAGATATCCAGTGTCCTGATGTACAACTTCAGTCACAGCTAAAGTCCACTTTAACTCAATATGAAATGGTAGAAAGTAAGCTGAAAACTCATTTCTAAAGTTAGATGCATCTGGTTATTATATGTGGTGCATGGTGTTCCCATATACTACTTGTACCATGAAAAAGTTGCATTCAAGATTAGTTGAAAGATATGAGTTTTATTTTACTTTGTTCTTGCTAATTATTTTAAATTTATTTTATTTTTTTTAAACTTTGTATCCTGCTCACTGCAGCCTTCTAGGTCATCCCCTTCTCAATTTTTTTTTCCCATGCCCTCTCCTTTTGCCCTCTGAACCATTGCCCACTACACAACACCCTCTTTATCCACTCACCCTAGCACTTTAAGTCTTTACAAGGAGGCTAGGTGATTCCTCCCCTACTGATTCCAGACAAAACAGCCCAGCTAGAAGAACACATCCTATGTATAGGCAACAGTATTAGCATAGTCTCCATTACAGTTGTTCAGGACCCACATGAAAACCAAGCTGCACATCTGCTACATATGTCTGGGGAGGCCTAAGCCAAGCTCATGTATGTCCTTTGCTTGATGGTTCAGACTGTGAGAGTCCCAAAGGTCCAGGTTAGTTTACTTTGCTGGTCTTTGTGTGGAGTCTCAATCCCCTTAGAGGCAGCGATCCTTCATCCTGTTCTTCCATAAGAGACCCCATGCTCCATCCTCTGTTTGGTTGTGGGTGTTTGTATTTGTCAGAGTGAGCTGCTGAGTGTAGCCTCTCAGAGCACATCATGTTCCCATCTGCAAGCATTAACAGAGTACCATTAATAATGTCAAGGATTGGTGCTTGCCAAAGGGGTGGTTCTCAAGTTGGGCTGGGTTTTGGTTGGCCATTCCTTCAGTCTCTGCTCTAACCCCCATCCCTATATTTCTTGTAGACAGGATAAATTTTGGTCTGAAAGTTTTGCGAGTGGGCTGGTCTCTTTATCACTCTGCTGGGTTTCCTGGCTATAAGAGGCCACTTCCAGTTCCATATACCCAATATTGTGAGTCACAGCTAAGGTCAACCCCATTGATTCTTGAGCACCTAACAGATCCTAAGTCTTGGTCTCATTCTGGAGATGATGTGAGACTTAAATCATTGCAATTATATTTCCAAGGAAAAAATATTATATTTTATGTTTCAAGACGATTTCATGTATTAGTAGTAGACAAAAATGTAGGTTCAACTGGTCATAAATTTAGCATATCTATTGATGAAACACTGCATTATACATTTAGGCAAGTTCTGACATTAACTACATATGTTTAAGAAAATAATTTTTATCATTTTCTTCATTGATAAAAATCAAGCATGATGTACATTAATCTATAAATTTGTTCTTTAGTCATTAAAGAGTTTCAGTTCCAGAGGTGTAAAAATTATGTATTTATTGCTGCACATTGCATAATATAGGATATGGAGTAAGTAACTGAAAGAATATTTTAGTAAGAAAGGCATAGGCACTTTTACAACAGAAATGAGGAGGCTATAAATGAATTATATCTTTAAAAAATAGTATTCACAGCAAGACTAAAGAAAGTAGAATTGTTGCTGGTTGAAGAGGCAGCACTGAGTGGAAGCAAAGATTTGCATGAATGACTGAGTATATGGGTAGTTTATGGAGTTACTGAGATTGGAAAATTTAAAAGAAAAATTCATAAAGTGCACAGTGGATATAGTTGCTCTCATGGTATGCCGCAAAAGTTAACTAGATTATATAATATGTTCTTAAACCTAGTGTGTGTGTGTGTGTGTGTGTGTGTGTGTGTGTGTGTGTGTGTGTGTTCATAGAGTGCATGAATCTTTGGAGCATGAGTTACTGTGCTTGGGACCCGAACCAAAGATATGTAGTCTTCTGCAAGCTCAAAGAGCATTTTTAAACATTGAACCATCAATCCAGCCTTCTGTGCTGGGGAACAAATTCAAAGAACTGTTGCTTTTGAAGTTATTTCATAACTTCAAGGTTATGAAATATAAACATGTTAATTTACTTAATAGGAACACACACAATTTAGTCTAATAAAATTTCACTTATCTGAGCAGAGCTAGTACAATGTGAATTAATGGAATGCAACTGAAAGTAACAGTGAAATGTCAGAACATCATTGTCAAAGTCTAAAACAAAAATAACATACTGCAGAGAGCATAGAGAATTAAATTACTCATATAATAATACTTGAGGCATGAAATATTTCATTCACACAAGTAATTTGACAGTTTTCTTTAAACTAGGCATGTGTGGACCATATGGTATAGCAATTGCACTTTCAAGAATTTGTGCTGAAAATGAAAATCTATGTTCACATAAAATCTTGTATATGATTGTTCAGTATATTTCAATTCATTAAAAAAGATACAATTTTAGACATCATCCATCAGACAATGATTCAATCAGCTCTTTAAATACTAAGGATTATTTCTCTTATGCTTTGTCAACTTAACAAAATGGAAAATTAATCTGGAAGACCAACCTATGGCTATTTCTGTAAAAAAGTCTTGAAATTTGCTCATTTAATATGGGAAAACTAGTTTTAACTCTGGGCAGAATTAATCCATGAGTTGGGATCTCAAACAATAAAAAAGGAGAAAATGAACAGAGTATTGACATATATCTCTACATTACCTGACCCCTGACACAGTGACCTGCTGCCTCAATATGCTGCTACGTAGTCTTGCTTCCTTTTATGATAAAGTATATCCAGAAATTCTGACCAGAATAAAATACTTCTTCCATTTAGTTGCTTTTGCTAGGAATTTTGTTCTACAATCAAAAGAATTACCTATTCAATTTCTCCAATTTCTCATAAACCATATATCTATATCTATATCTACATCTATATATATATATATCACATTTTCTCTCAAAATTATGTGTATTAGAAACAGTTGTTTATATACTTTAAAAATAAATTAATATACTTTTCTTGAAATGCTAACATAAATTGCTTATAAACAAGTTTATAAATAGATGACAATGTTATTCTGGGTTTTGAAATGTGCAAAGAAAAGGAAAACAAATTGACAAAGTTAACTTCAGAGAATTAATAAATGAAAGAGCCAATATTTAAGTCTTAGTTGTGTATACCCACTTTTATCTTTTTTGTAATAGTTGGTATTTCAGGGGTACCAAATATAATATAATACTTTAATAAGAATTGAGAGCTGGACAAAACCACATGGCTTGAGAAGCTCAGGGGGAAAAAGCCATTATGAACAACTTCAGCATATTATGGTGAGAAAAAAAGAGGAAGGACCAGGCTATAATATAATGTTGCCAAGGAATCAAAAACACATGTGACTCTTTAAACTTTTTAGTATGTAAGAGGCAGGATAGGAACAGAAACAACTGAAAAAATTGCCTTGATTAAGATAGAGAAATATATTAATAGAGACACCATAATGGTTTACATAGGGAAACAGAAGAAGGAGAAAGTTGGTAACACCAATGATAAAAATGACTGATGTTGGACATCAGTTACTAAGCATAAACCATTCCAACAATAGCATTTTCCATTATTAGAGACTGAGTACTACCTTCAGAGGCTTTGCCATGAAGCTAGTTTCATTCCAGTGTTCACTGCACCCCCTAGAACCTAAGAATTGGTTCCCCTCACATGTCAATTCTCTTTGGGAAGGGTGTTTTAACTCAGAAAGTCTCTTAATAACTAAAGTGATATCAAGTTCCACGTACTTGCTGCAGAGAATGGAAACTCTTAGTAGTTGTCCCGCCTTAGATATCTGTCTAGGACACTGAGATCTTTACCTGGGATTCATCACTGTTTGGAGTACCTCCAAGTTTGCTCTGCAAAAATCCCAGCAATTACCATGGGAATTCTAGCATTATTCCATCTGTTTCAAAACAACCTGTGATGAATAGTATGTAACTGATCATATTTTATCCTTCTTGATGTAAGTGGATTCCTTAACATGCATATAATATTTGTATTTAGCTACTATCTGATTAGCAGTATTGCTTTCATTTAAATGTCCTAGCAACATCAAACAAGAAATAATGTCTGACATCTGGGATCCATGGTTTGACTTCTTTCTGGGTTCTGACCTGTGCTTGATAATATCTTAGGAACTCTTTTTTCTAAACCACCAATCAAAGAGTACACATGGTGGGTCCCATGGCTCCAGCCACATATGTATCAGAGAATGGCCTTATCATCAATGGGACATCAATGGGAGCTGAGGTCCTTGATTCTGTGAAGACTCAGTGCCCCAGTATAGGGAATGCCAGGACAGGAAAACAAGAGTGGGTAGGTTGGTGAGCAGGGGAAGGGGAAAGGGGATAGAGGGCTTTTGGAGGAGAAACCAGGAAAGGGGATAATATTTGAAATGCAAATAAGAAAATATGGAATTAAAAAAATACATAAATATCAATACACTAATAAAATGGAAAAATTAATTTTGAGCCTGTCACTCCTCTACCTTCTGTTGTTTTATTTGAGCCTATCTTTCATACTTTAGCAGTTTTATTTTATTTTTTGATCTATACTTCCATGTTCAACCTATTACAGGCATCTTTTTAATATTTAATCTTCAACTTAATAATTCTAAACTCAGAATTTTTTCATGGTTTTCTATTACTTACAGAAAAACATAATTTCAGAGATATATAATAAATACATACTTTAATATCGTCCTACTATTATGGAAAGCAAAAATACATTAACACAATCACAGCACAGAAAATTAAAATAAAATAAACACATAAGTAAGTAAAATAAACCTACAACTTCACTACCTCACAATTACTACAATAAAAACATCTCAAATTAATCACAGTATTTGTTCTTAACCAGAAGCTAGTCATCCTTAGACAGAAACCAAGCTGAAAATCCTTATAAACTTTTATGAGATTAGGTAAGATCTTAGGTGTGATTAAAAAAGAAAATGCATTGAATGATTTTTTTTATAAAAAAAAAAAAAACAACCAAACAAAAATGTCCTGAAAAAAACCACATTAAGAAAAGGAAAATGAGTTGAGCCTTTAAAACCTGAGCCATCTCTCTAGCTGAGATTCCATTTTACATCTGTCAGAATACCTAAGATCAAAAACACAAGTTTTGTCAAGGCCATGGAGGAAGGAGAACACTCCCCCATCGCTGGTGCGAGTGCATAATTGTTCTGCCACTTTGGGAATCAAAATGAACTTTTGATTCATTTGGTTCACCAGAAATCTGGGAAGCAATCTACCTCAACACCCATCATCCACACTCATCTAAGCTCTTGGGCGTATACCCAAAGGAAGCTCGCCCTATCATACTATTTACTTAACTATGCTCATAGCAGCAGCCTTATTAGTAATAAACAGAAAGTGGAAACAGCCTAGATAGCCCTCAATTGAAGAATAAATCGGGAAATATGATACATTTACCAAAGGGAGTATTACTCAGCTGTTAAATATACAATGTCATCATGAAATTTGCAGACAAATTGATGGAACTAGAAAAAAAATCCTCCCGAGCCAAGTAACCCAAACCCAGAAAGACAAACATGGCAGGAACTCAATTTTAAGTGGATATTAACTGAAAAGTAAAAGATAATGATACCATAATTCAGTGACAATGAAAGGCTAAGTTCCAGTGATGAGACGATGAAGGATAGACAGATCTTCCTAGGTGCCAAGGACCAGCCTCGGCTTGGAGAGGGATTTTTAGGATGGTGTATCTGGGAGCTGGGAAAACAAACATCTCAAAGTCAAGTCAAATCAGCCTACTTTTCCCCTTTTCTTTCTTTGTTTCTTTCTTTGTTTCTTTCTTTGTTTCTTTCTTTCTTTCTTTCTTTCTTTCTTTCTTTCTTTCTTTCTTTCTCTAATCTCCTTTCTCTGTATATCTCTAGACAGCTCTTTCTGTCTTCTGCTGGAGAGAGCTCTCTAGGCCATTTTTTCTTACTATTCTATATACTTTCTGTGGATAGCTCATCTCCTGCAGATTATAAACCCAGTCTTTAATTTTATATATCAATCCACTAATTTACTTCAGGCTTCCTCTTGATTATCCTATGAATAAGCATCTGCTGATCCAGCCCCTTAACTCTCAGGAGATAGCAAGCACATTCTCTTTTAACACTGTGAAAGAATTCAGACGTTAAGATGGGTGGGTGGGACTCTGTCCTGAAATTACCATCTCTACCACACCCCATGGACTTGGACTCACTGTGTTCCAGACTGACCATGAACTCAGGAATCTGCGCCTTTGTATCTTTCTGACAACCTGGCTTATTAATGAGGCTGCCCTTGTTCCTTTAAATTCTTAAAGCCCCTCATATAATTTATATTCCATCATTAATTTTTGCATAGTTGAGAAATACTATATTTTCAAATTCATGTTTTTAGAGTTCTTTTCCACAGCCTTGAAGGCTGTGTTGAAGGTCCCAGTGTTTAACATTTTGCTGACATTAGGCACATCTCCTCACAGACTCCGGCAGTCCCCATATTACCATGAAGACAATAACATCAACAGGGAGGACATGTCTTGAAGGAGGAATGCAAAATATGAACATTATTGTACAAACAAGCCTTATGTCTGTGGCAGCCACTCCAAGCCCATGTCCAATGGCTCAGTCCAGGGGACAGGAACCACATCAGTCTGTCCCTACCAAGGCCATGCCTGCCTGGGCACCTAGGATAAATACAATGGATAATGCAGAGTGACTGAAATGGGGCAGAAAGCAGGAGAGACAAGATGGGGGAAAGAATGATGGGGAGAGTATTGAGAGAGACATCTGGAATTTTGGGGTAATTCTAAGCCAAGATAGAATCCTAGTGCAATAGAAACTCCCAAGAATCTATTAGGGTGAACTTAACTAAGACTCCTTGTAAAGACAGATACAGAACCTGAATAAGTCTTGTCCTATAACCCTCAACACTGGACAGTTTGGACACCAACTCAGCCACAAACCTTCTACCTACAATTTGTTTTGCCTACAAGATGTGCTGAAGTAAATGTAGCTTAGAAATTGTTCAAGCAATGACTGGTCCATCTTGAAACCTATGCCACTCGAGGCAGCCCACCCATGACACTGCCGGAAGGGCCAGAAACATGAAGCCAGATAGCCCAGAGACCTAGGATAGAACCAAATACACCTGGCCAAAAAAAGACAGAAAGAGAAAGAGAGAGAGAGAGAGAGAGAGAGAGAGAGAGAGAGAGATGATTCATAATGATATTCTGCTATCCATTCAACATCTGATGAAAAAGCTGCAGAGACCAGAAGACACAGAAAGACCTGTGAGGATCCTGCTAAAGATGGGGAGAACTGCAGAAGCAAGAGAGTTCAAGGACACCACAAGACAAAACACAGAATCTACAAACCTGGACTCATGGGTACTTACAGAGACTGAGCGGACTATCAGGAGCTCCCATGGGTCTAACTTAGCCCTGCAGTATACATGTTGTGTAGCCCTTCTGCTTTTGTGGGACACCATAATAGAAGTAACAGGGACTTTTTTGAAGCTTTTGCCAGATTTTGGGGATCCTTGCCCTCCTACTGAGTTGCCTTGTCCAGCCTTAATATGAAGGAGGTGCCTAATCTTATTGCAATGTGATATGTGCCATGTTTGGTTGATATGGGAGGACTGCCCTTTACTGAAAGGAAACTGAGGAGAAGTGAATGGGGAAGGAGAAGATATGGGGACAGAGTAGAAGAAGGAGTAGAGGAAGGAACGGGAAACAGCACTTGGGATGTCATATATAGAATAATTAATTTAAAAAAGAAAATGAATAAAATGTAAGGCACAAATGAGAAGAAACTGTTTTCAAATATTCAGTCTGATAAAAACTTTATATTCAGAGTGAAATGAATAAATAAATAAATAAATAGTATGAAAAACCACTAGAGAAACTGAGGAAGATGGCTCAGAACTATATGACCAACATTCATGTCAGTAATGTACAAGAATTTGAATATATATTTTCCAAAAAATATAAGTATATGAAATGATGTTTGATATTGTTACTTTTAGAAAATGTCACCCAAACCATTGCAGGCCTGACAGCCAAGTTCTTAATTACTAATAATTGTAACTACTAACAAATATAGGAACTGGAACAAGGAGAGGTTATGAGATTTGTATTCTTCTGGATCTGAGTTGCTTCATTCAATACAAGGTTACCTAGCCCATGTATTAGCCTGTAAATGCTTTCTTCATGTTTTTCATTTGAATAGTATTCTAAAGTAAATATGCACCACCCTTTTACCCTCCATGCATGAGTTGAAAGGTATTTAGTTTATTTACATTTCCTGTTTATTGTGAATGAGGCATTAATGCACAGGACTGAGTACCTGTGGTATAGACTGTGGAGTCCACTGGACATATGCTAAGAAGCAGTATAGCTAGGCAGTGGTTTAGATATATTTATAAATTTTTATGGATTCTCTATACCAATTTCCCGACTGGCCACACAAATTTTCATTTCAACCAACAATGAATGAGGATTCTGTCAACATTTACAACAATCTAACCAGCATTTGTTGATAGTTGTTTTGTTGATGTTATCCATTGTGTCTGAATTGAGATGTTCTTTTAATTTCCATTTCTCTGATACAAAGAATAATAAATGTTTTTGGGGAACTTGTATATTTTGAGTAACTTGTATGTATGTATATATATATATTCAACAAAAATGAACTTATTAACTTATATTTATATATTTCTATACACACACAAATATGTGTGTTTGTATATGTTTGTGTGTATATGTGTGTTGTAATATTGACTATCAAATGAAAGAGGATATCATTTCAGGGGCACTGGAGGATTTGGAGACAGAGTAACTGATAGGGGCAGTAGAGTGGAAAATGATGTAATTCCAATTCAGTTTAAAACACATTTTCAAAAAAATCCACATAATATTTCAGTGGCTGTAAAGAAAATATTTTGAAGATCCTCATTTTCCACATGAAGAAATTATGTACTTGAGTATACATGCAGGCTTAATCTAATCACAACATTTACATAATTTACATAATATATTCATGTATTAAAAAATCACACTTCCATATTTTAATATACTTTTTTGTGGTTTTCAGCACAAGTACAATAAATTTAAATTTCTTTGAAAGAATAAATGAAGTTTAGTTTGTGCTGAAATAATACTAAGTCACAGAAAGCAACAGAGTGACTTGAAACAATATGAGATGAGAAAGTAAAAGAATTTGGACACAAAATATATTGACTTTTATTACATATGATTTATATCTAAGAAAACAACATAGGAAATGAGAAATAGAATACTTGAACACAATTGACCTAAAGGAGCTTTCCTGTGAATTAAAATATATAAAACATAACATGTGAGATTAATTGTCCATCAGATGATCAATGTACTCAACTTATGTGCACATGTTTTAACATCTTCATAAAAATAACAAAATAAGAAAAGTGATGTGTCCTTTAGTAGTTTAAGACTACAAATATGATTGCACTAAGTACTTTGTTTGTACAGACTCAAAAGACAATTATCACCAGCAAAACAAAAATTACACTCAAAGAGGCAAAAAAGATGCATGGCATTTTTTTGTAGATGAAGGTATTTTTGTAAAATAGAGTGAACTACAGAAGTTCCTGGTTTATTTCTAGATATTATGTAAAGATAGTCCAGCAGGAGGGAAATAAAAAATATGCTATAGGCTTTTGGATATTGCTACCTATTGGTAGTATTGGGGTTTTAGGAGATGTGCAGCAGATGCTAGGTTGTGAATGACAGCTATCCTAACCATTGGATCATCAAGACCACTGCAAGTGGGCTTCGAGAGCTATAGTCTTGCCTCAGTTGCAGCTGGATCTATTCACTATTTGTAGCTAAAGATATAATCTCCCAGTTTGCTTTTCACATCTCTGTTTTCATTGTCCATTTCAGGCACAAATAGTTTTTCTCTCTGAAATTCTGAGTCAAAATAAATTCTTCCTTTTATAAGTTGCTTCTGGTCATGATATTTGAACACAGCAATAGAAAAATTTATGAAAAGATGACCAATATAAAATTAGTAAGACATATCTAGAGTTGAATAACATAAAGTTTAAAACTCTCTGGGAAGAACCTGTACGACTTATGGAGATGTGTAGATTAAATACTTTAATTATCTTTGGCTGGTTAGACAGGCAGAATTGATTATTTGAAAAGCACTGTATAAAAGTAAGTCACTTCAGGAAAACATTGATTAAGGTTCCTTAGACAAAAATTTTCTAGGCAAATGCCAAGTGCCAAAGTTAAATCAGGATCAGATAAATTTCTAAACAGTCCCATAAACCCTAAAGAAATAGAAGTCATTAAAAGTCTCACAACCAAAATCTCCCAGGACAAGATGGGTTTAGTGCAAAATTCTATCAGATCTTTGAGGAAGACCTATTACCAATATGCTTTAAATTATTCCACAAACTAGAAACAGAAGGAACAGAGCCCAATTCATTCTATGAAGCTACAATTACTCTTATAACTAAACTACACAAGGACTCAACAAAGAAAGAGAACTTCAGACCAGTTTCACTTATGAATAGTGATACAACCATACTCAATAAAATTCTTGCGAACAGAATCCAAGAACACACCTAAATGATCATCCATCAAGATCAAGTAGACTTCATCCCAGGGATGCAGGGAGGGTTCAATATATTGAAATGTATCAATGTACTCCACTACAAGAACACAAAGAAAAAACCCACATGATAATTTCATTAGATGCTGAGAAAGCATTTGAAAAATTCAACACTGCTTCATGATAAAAGTCAAGGCCCATACCTAAACATAGTAACAAGAATATACAGCAAATCAATAGCCAACATCAAACTAAAAGGAGG
Source organism: Apodemus sylvaticus (assembly GCF_947179515.1). Classification (NCBI taxonomy): domain Eukaryota; kingdom Metazoa; phylum Chordata; class Mammalia; order Rodentia; family Muridae; genus Apodemus; species Apodemus sylvaticus. The sequence continues at coordinate 23,819,382 of NC_067487.1, forward strand.
AAAACATGAAGCAATCCTTCTAATATCAGGGAGTAGACAACGCTGCCTACTCTCTCCCTACCTATTCAATATAGTACTTGAAGTCCTAGCCAGAACTATTAGACAACAAAAGGAAGTCAACAGGATACAGATTGAAGAGGAAGAAGTCAAAATATCACTTTGTAGATGATATCATAGTATATGTAAGTAATCTCCAAAATTATATCAGAGAACTCCTAAACCTGATAAACAACTTCAGCAAAATAGTTGGATAAAAAATTAACTCAAACAAATCAGTAGCCTTTCTATATTCAAAGGATAAACAGACTGAGAAATAAATTAGGAAAATGACACCATTCACAATAGTTACACATAATATTAAATACATTTGTGTGATTCTAACCAAGCAAGTGAAAGATCTGTAAGACAAGAACTTCAATTTTCTGAGGAAAGAAATCGAAGCAGATCTCAGAAGATGGAAAGAACTCCCATGCTCATAGATTGGCAGGGTTAATATAGTGAAAATGGCCATCTTGCCTAAAGCAATCTACAGATTCAATGTACTCCTCATCAAAATTCCAACTCAACTTTCCATAGAGTTAGAAAGGGAAATGTGCAAATTCATTTAGAACAACAAAACTCTGGAATATCAAAAATTATTCTCAACAATAAAAGAACTTCTGTTTGAATTACCATCCCTGACTTCAAGCTGTATTACAGAGAAGTAGTTATAAAAAAAACTGCATGGTATTACTACAAAGACAGGCAGGTATATAAATGGAACAGAACTGAAGATCCAGAAATGAACCCACACCTCTATGTCACTTGATTTTCAACAAAGGACCTAAAATCCTCCAGTGGAGAAAAAGACAACATTTTCAACAAATGGTGCTGGTTCAACTCTTGGTCAACATGTAGAATAATGCAAATTGATCCATTTTTATTTCCCTGTACAAAGCTCAAGGTCAAGTAGATCAAGGACCTCCACATAAAACCAGATACTCTGAAACTAATTGAGGAGAAGTTGGGAAGTGCCTTGGACACATGTGCACAGGGGAAATTTTCCTGAACAGAAGAAAATGGCATATACTCTGATATCAAGAATCAACAAATGGGACCTCATAAAATTTCAAAGTTTCTGTACTGCAAAGGATATTGACAAAAGGGCAACATGGCAACCAAAACATTGGGAAAAGATCTTTACCAATCCTACATCTGGTACAGGGATAATATACTATATAAAGAAAGAACTCAAGAAATGAGACTCCAGAGAATCAAATAACCATATTAAAAAGTGGGGTAGAGGGATAAACAAAGAATTGTCAACTGAGGAATGATGGGTGACTGAGAAGCACCTAAAGAAATGTTCAACATCATGAGTCATCAGAAAAGCGCAAATCAAAACAACCCTGAGATTCCACCTCACACTAGCCAGAATGGTTAACAGCAAAAGCTCAGGTGACAGCAGATGCTGGTGAGGATGTGGAGAAAGAGTAACACTCCTTGTTTGTGGGATTCCAATCTGCTACAACAACTCTGGAAATCAGTTTGGTGGTTCTTCAGAAATTAGACATAGTACTACATGAGGACCAAGCAATATCATCCCTGGCATATACCCAAAAGATCCTCCACCATATAACAAGGACACATGTTACACTATGTTCATAGCAGTCTTATATATAATAGCCAGAAACTGAAAAGATCCTAGATGTCCTTCAATAGAGGAATGGATACAGAGAATGTGGTACATTTACACAATTGAGTAAATTAAAACAAAGAAATTAAAAAATGAAGTCATGAAATTCTTAGGCAAATGGATGGAACTAAGAAATGTCATCCTGAATGAGATAACCCAGTCACAAAAGAACACACATGGTATGTACACATTGATAAGTGGATATTAGCCCAAATGCTTGGAATACCCAGGATACAATCCTCAGACCACATGAAGCTCAAGAAGAAAGAAGACCAATGTGTGGGTACTTCAGTCCTTCATAGAAAGGGGAACAAAATACTCACAGGAACAACTACAGAAACAAATTGTGGAGCAGAGACTGAAAGAAAGGCTATCCAAAGACTGCCCCACCTGGGGATCCATCCCATATACAGTCACAAAATGCAGACACTATTATGGATGCCAAGAAGTGCATGCGGACAGAAGCCTGGTGTAGCTTTCTCCTGAAAGGCTCTACCAGAGCCTGACAAATAGAGGTGGATGCTTGCAACCATCCATTGGACTGAGCACAGGGTCCCTAATGTGTTCCCTAATGGAGCAGTTAGATAAAGGACCAAAGATGCTGAAGGTGGTTGCAACCCCAATAGGAAAAACAATAATATCAACCAACCAGACCGCCCCCCCCAGGAGCTCCCAGGGACTAAACAAGAAGGGAATCATGTCTCCAGCTGCATATGTAGCAGGGGATGGCCTTGGGAGACATCAATGGGAGGAGAGGCCCTTAATCCTGTGAAGGCTTGATGTCCCAGTGTAAGGGAATTCAAGGTCGGGAATGGGTGGATGGGTGGGGAAACACCATCTAGAAGCACTGGAGGGGGGATGAGGAAGGGGCTTCCAGTCAGGGGAACTAGGAAAGGAGATAACATTTGAAATGTAAATGAAGAAAATATCCGATAAAAAAATAAAAATAAAGAAAAGTGCAGGGCTGGAGAGAATGCTTAGTGGTTAAGAACACTGACTGCTCTTTCAGAGGTCCTGTGTTCAGTTCCCAGTAACCACATGGTGGTGGCTCAAAACCATGTAATGGTTAAAAGAAGAAAAGAAAAAAGAAAAAAAAAAGAAAAAAATCATCCTGAGTGAGGTAAACCACTCACAAAACAACACATATGGTGTGCACTCATTGATAAGTGGATATTAGCCCAAAAGCTCAGAATACCCAAGATATAATTCACAGACAGCATGAAGCTCAAGAAGAATAAAAACAAAAGTGTGGAGGCTCAATCCTTCTTGAAAGGGGGAACAAAATATTCATGCAAGGAAAGATGGTGATCCATCCCATATGCAGTCACCAAACCCAGATACTACTGTGGATGCTAAGATGTGCTTCCAGACAGAAGCCTGATATAGCTGTCTCCTGAGAGGCTCTTTTAGCCTTTTAGAGCTTTACAAATACAGAGGCAGATGCTCACAGCCAACCATTAAAATGAGCATGAGAACCCGAATGGAGGAGTCAGAGAAAGGATTGAAGGAGATGTAGGTGTTTGCAACCCATAGGAAGAACAACAATATCAACCAACTTGACCCCATTTCCCAAAGCTCCCAGGAACTAAATCGCCAACCAAAGAGTACACATGAAGTTCCCCATGGCTTCAGCTGCATATACAGCAGAAGATGGCCTTGTGGGACATCAATAAGAGAGAGGCCGTTTGTCCAGGAAAGGCTCCACGCTCCAGTGTTCTGGAATGACAGGGCCGGTAGGCCAGAGTTGGTGAGGAGATGGGTGAGCACCTGTCTGGAGGCAGGGGAAGAGAAGATGGAATAGGGATTTCCAGAGGGGAAAGAAGATAAAATTTGAAATGTAAATAAATAAAATATCCAATAAAAAATGGAAAAAAATCTTTGTAAGAAAACGAATTGGATAATATTCAAACAAACATATTTTCTGTCAGTGGACAATAAACCTGGTTATAAGTGAAGACTTCTACCTGTACATCATTAAATTTGGGAATTTGAAATTATTGGTTTTGTTTATTTCTCGTTTATTGAATATAAGTATAATATATCCAGGCTACAGTCCTGAAACCCAAAATAGTAAGGAAGGCCCATGGGAAGATGTTTTAATCTCACTCTAAGGGAAAATAAAAAAAAATCATCTAAAGTAGATGAAGGGAAAGAATTAGGTCAGAGAGGAATAGGAGTGGGAAAAGGGAGCTGGGAGAGGGAAGGCTGAGAAAGAACAGAAACTAGTACTTGGGGCTTCCTGGAATCTATGGTAGTTACTCTAGCTGTCACCTCTACCAACAGGGCATATGGAGGCTAAAGTCTCCTGTAGATAGGTGGGACTTCCAGTGGAGGGAAAGGGATACCAACTGTACTGGTTTGTTTTGTGTGTCAACTTGACACAGGCTGGAGTTATCACAGGGAAAGGAACTTCAGTTGAGGAAGTGCCTTCATGAGATCCATCCAAAAGGCATTTTCTTAATTAGTGATCAAGCAGGGAGGGCCCATTATGCGTGGTGCTAACCCTGAGCTGATACCAAGGCAGGGGAAGCAAGCCAGTAAGAAACTTCCCTCTAGGCCCTGCCAGAGCCCTACAAATACAGAGGCAGAAACTAGCAACCAACTATTGGAATAGGCGTGGGTTCCCAATGGAGAATCTGGAGGGTGGTCCAGAGGAGCTGAATGGGTTTACAGCCCGATGGAAAAAACAATGACTTCAGCCACTCAGATGTCACAAGACTCCCAGAGACTGAACCATCAACCAAGGAGTATACATGGTTCCAGCCAAAAATGTGCCATAGGAAGGTCTTGTTGGGCATCAGTGGGAGAAGTGGTCCTTGGTCAGGTAAAGGCTCAATAGAGGCCACCAGCAAAGGGAAACCAAAGTGGGGGGAGGTGGGAGTGTATAGGGTGGACGGGCATATATGTGGAGGCAGGGGATGGGAGAAGGGGTTGAGGGTCTTTGGGGAGGGGGGAAAATCAGGAAAGGTTTTACAATTGGCAATGTAAATGAAGAAGATATTCAATTTAAAAAAAAGAAAAAAAGAAAAAAATGGCACAAGCAAATAAATAAATAAATAAATAAATAGGAAAAAAAAAAAAAAAAAAAACAAACTTCCCTCCCTGGCCTCTGCATCAGCTCATGCTTCCTAACCTGCTTGAGTTCCAGTCCTGACTTCCTTTAGTGATGAACAACAATGTGGAAATATAAGCTGGATAAACTCTTTCTTCCCCAACTTGCTCCTTGGTCCTGATGTTTTGCCCAGGAATAGAAACCCTGACTAAGAAAAATTGGTACCAGTATAGTAGGGTATTCCTGTGACAACTTAACTAACATTTGGGGAGGATTGTGGAAGGAATTTGGAACTTTGGGCTAGAAGACCCATTCAATTTTAAGAGCTCTGAGTGATGCATAGGAGCTTGGAAGATAATGTTGAGAACAGTGCAGAAGATGGAGGCCTGGCTTGGGAAATTTCAGAGGGAATATTAAAGACACTTATGAGGGCCAATGCTATTTTGATTGTGAAGTTTTTGTGGTTTTGGTTAGCTGTGGCTGAAAAATCAACTGTGATTTAAAAGATACCAGAACTACTAAAGTGAAAACTTGGCATTACTGGGATTATTGGTGCTGGTTAGATGGAGCTAAGAAATTAGAGGTGGTTAAGAAGAGATCAACATTTCTGAGGTGATGTCTTCTGGAAGGGTTTTCTAAGAGTACACAGAGGTTGTGTTCCAGAGATAGCCAAGGTATACCTTGTGCTGTGGCTGGACATAGTAATGTATAAGAGTCACCCAGGTGGTATTGCTTTTGAAGGCATGAAGGGGTCATGAAGAGCAGCTGAGGCTTAGCACTATGAGAGGCCTTGGAAGGCCATCAGTAAAGGTGCAGCCTCAGTTGCAATTGATGGTCCACGACTGAAGGGAGTTGCAGATTGTTACCATGAAGAGAGCCTAGGCTATTGGTTACAGCAGAAGACAGAAGTGTTTTGGAGATGCCAGTACCATGAGATGATCACTAAGAACAGCAGCAGCAGTGGAGTATAGGCAGCTGGGGCCTAGACGACAGATGTGTGCTGCAAACAGCAGAGAAGGAGAAGTGACCCAAGCCCTCAGAGGTGCCCAGAAGATGATGAATTGGATCCCAGACATTGGATAGCTGAAGATCAATTTTTGCCTTTGATTGTGACCGTGCCCTGATATTTTTCCATCTTGAAGGAAGAAAGTATTGTAGTGGAGCCCACAGTTAAGAGAATGAATTTTTCTAAAGTATCTTGGGGTGACTCTTACCAAACATGCGAAAGATCTGTATGGCAAGAACTTCAAGACTCTGAAGAAGGAAATGGAAGAAGACCTCAAAAAATGGGAAAACCTCCCATGCTCATGGATCGGTAGAATCAATATAGTTAAAATGGCCATTTTGCCTAAAGCACTATACAGATTCAATGCAATACCCATCAAAATCCCAACTCAATTCTTCACAGAGTTAGAAAGAGCAATTATCAAATTCATCTGGAACAACAAAAAACCCAGGATAGCTAAAACTATTCTCAGCAACAAAAGAAAATCTGGGGGAATCAGTATCCCTGACCTCAAGCAATACTACAGAGCAATAGTGTTAAAAACTGCATGGTATTGGTACAGTGACAGGCAGGAGGATCAATGGAACAGGATTGAAGATCCAGAAATGAACCCACACACCTATGGCCACTTGATCCTCGACAAAGAGGCTGAAAACATCCAATGGAAAAAAGATAGCCTTTTCAACAAATGGTGCTGGTTCAACTGGAGGTCAGCATGCAGAAGAATGCGAATTGATCCATCCTTGTCTCCTTGTACTAAGCTCAAATCCAAATGGATCAAGGACCTCCACATAAAGCCAGACACTCTGAAGCTAATAGAAAAGAAACTGGGGAAGACCCTTGAGGACATCGGTACAGGGAGAAAGTTTCTGAACAGAACACCAATAGCGTATGCTCTAAGAGCAAGAATTGACAAATGGGACCTCATAAGGTTACAGAGTTTCTGTAAGGCAAAGGACACCATCAAGAGGACAGATCGGCAACCAACAAATTGGGAAAAGATCTTCACCAATCCTACATCAGATAGAGGGCTAATATCCAATATATATAAAGAACTCAAGAAGTTAGACTCCAGAAAACCGAACAACCCTATTAAAAAATGGGGTACAGAGTTAAACAAAGAATTCTCACCTGAAGAACTTCGGATGGCGGAGAAGCATCTTAAAAAATGCTCCACTTCATTAGTCATTAGGGAAATGCAAATCAAAACAACCCTAAGATTTCATCTTACACCAGTCAGAATGGCTAAGATTAAAAATTCAGGAGACAGCAGGTGTTGGAGAGGGTGCGGAGAAAGAGGAACACTCCTCCACTGCTGGTGGGGTTGCAAATTGGTACAACCACTCTGGAAAGCAGTCTGGCGGTTCCTCCGAAAACTGGGCACCTCACTTCCAGAAGATCCTGCTATACCACTCCTGGGCATATACCCAGAGGATTCCCCACCATGTAATAAGGATACATGCTCTACTATGTTCATAGCAGCCCTATTTATAATTGCCAGATGCTGGAAAGAACCCAGGTATCCCTCAACAGAAGAGTGGATACAAAAAATGTGGTATATCTACACAATGGAGTACTATTCAGCCATTAGAAACAATGAATTCATGAAATTCTTAGGCAAATGGATGGAGCTAGAGAACATCATACTAAGTGAGGTAACCCAGACTCAAAAGGTGAATCATGGTATGCACTCACTAATAAGTGGTTATTAACCTAGAAAACTGGAATACCCAAAACATAATCCACACATCAAATGAGATACAAGAAGAAAGCAGGAGTGGTCCCTGGTTCTGGAAAGACTCAGTGAAACAGTATTTGGCAAAACCAGAACGGGGAACTGGGAAGGGGTGGGAGGGAGGACAGGGGAAGAGAAGGGGGCTTATGGGACTTTCGGGGAGTGGGGGGGGCTAGAAAAGGGGAAATCATTTGAAATGTAAATAAATTATATCAAAAAAAAAAGAGAATGAATTTTTAAAAGACCTTGAATTTTAAAAGATATTGGATATTTTAAAAGTATTGAACTTTAAATATGCAAATCTGTGGGACTTTTAAAGTTATTTAGGTCTTGGGAATGAATAAGAAAGTAAGGGTTGAGGCTTAATAGTAATGTGTATGTATGTCAAGTTGACAAGGGGTTAATTTTGCTGCTTACTTTTGTGTGTCAACTTGACACAGGCTGGAGTTATCACAGAGAAAGGAGCTTCAGTTGAGAAAATACCTCCATGAGATCCAGCTGTAAGGCATTTTCTCAATTAGTGATCAAGGATAGGAGGGCCCATTCCAGGTGGTGCCATCTCTGGGCTGGTAGTCTTGGGTTCTATAAGAAAGCAAGCTGAGCAAGCCACAGGAAGCAAGCCAATAAGCACCTTCCATGGCCTCTGCATCAGCTCTTGCTTCCTGACCTGCTTGAGTTCCAGTCCTAATTTCCTTTAGTGATGAGCAGCAATGTGGAAGTGTAAGGTGAATAAATCCTTTCCTCTCCAACTTGCTTCTTGGTCATGACTTTTTGTTCAGGAATAGAAACCCTGACCAAGACACCAACCCACCCACAAAAGCTTCCCACCCACAATCTGTCCTGCCTTCAAGAAATACAGGGATAAAGATTGGGCAGAGATATAAGAGAATGGCTATAGAGAATGGCCAACCAATGGCTGGCCCAACTCAAGACCTACCCCATCAGAGAGAGGCCACCAGTTACACTATTAATGATAATCTGTTATGCTTGGAGAAAACAGTCTAGCATAAGTGACTTCCGAGAGACTTCATCCAATAGCTTTTTCAAACAGATGCAGTGACTCACAGGCAGACCATAGCCAGAGCTTGGGGATAATAAGGGAGAGTGGGGTAAAGGATTGATGGGGCCAAAGGAATCAAGGACAGCACAAGAATTCCTACAGTGTAAACTAACCTGGACCCACAGGCTCTCACAGAAACTGAGCCACTGACCAAAGAGCATGCAGGGGCTTGATGTAGGCCCCCTAAACAGATGTGCAGCTTGTTCTTCACATGGATCCCCTAATCATTAAGGCAATGTCTGGCTCTGGCTCTGTTGCATGTTGTTGGATCCCTTTCCTATAGCTTAACTGCCTTGTTTGGCCTCAGTGACAGAGGTGGCATTTAGTACTGTTTTGACTTGATCTACCAGGGTTTGTGGGTACCTATTATGGCTTCCCATTCTCTAAGGAAAAGGGAATGGTAGAATGAGCGAGGGGTAAGCATGTGGGGCTGAGGGGAGAAGTGGGAAAGGGGGCGCGGTCAGGAAAAATATGTCTATGTCATGATTTTAAGTCTCAATTTCTACTATTCCTTCATCCAACTCCTTCAAGATTCCCTTCCCTTCTCAAAGTTTTGCCAGCCTTCTATAATTACAGAAGACAGATGATAGATAGAGAGAGATAAGCAGATTATAGATGCATAGGTGATAAATTGATATATGATAGACAGACAGACAGACAGACAGATTCATAACAATGTAGGGGGCTCCTCTGTCTATCTCTCTCCCTGGAGGAACACTGCTAGCACTTTCAACAACCCTAAGTCTCCAGTCCTTTATGATGGAGGAGGAGCCTATAATACATTTTCTTCCATGAAAGCATATCCATTGCTGATGTGTTTGTTCAAATCATATTTAGGCTGCTATATTGCTTGTATATCGCTTGTGTATCATGGGTGAAGACTTCCTGTTACTTCTAGGAAACACAATCTCACAGATTTTCTACTATCTGAATCTCACAGTCTTTCCTCCTTTTTTCTTGAGTCTTAGGTGCAGAAGCTGTAGATAAATCCATTGTGGTTTGGCATGCATTAATGAATTTTTGTCACAATTTTGACCAGTTTTGATTTTCTGTAATGGCCTTTGTTTATAGTGAAGAGCAGCTAATTTGGTGAGAACTGGAAGTACAGCTATTGGTGTTGATATAAGTATTTATAACACAATTAGTAATTCTGTTTGGTTGATAAATAACAGTAGTTCAGTTTCCTCTAAGATATTCACCCTTAATAGACATGGAGTTTGCTAGGTTTTTCAATGTCAGGCTTGAATTATTTCCTATTGAATGGGTCTTAAGGCCAACTACAAGGTTTTCAATCATGAAGGCAGACACCTTTAATATATTAATATTTTTTAAATGATAAAGTCATAAACAATCATAAAGTAACAACATTTCTTTTTCCTAATTTGAATATATTAAAATAATATTAAATAATAATATTGTACATATATCCATGTAAGCAAGGCATTTGTTGGTTTTTCTTTTTAGGATTAAAATACTCTGGGGATATCTCACTGGGTAATGGTGTGTGCAGCCAAGTGTGATGACCTGTGTTTAGTCCTCATACTCTACATGACAGAAAGACAAAACTATGTCCTTCAAGTTGCCATGGTACTGAAACACCATCACAATAGAATACAAGTACACATACGCATAAAATAAATGAAAAGATGTAAATAAAAAGTTAATTTTGAGCCTGAAAAAGACACTTTAAAACTTCTTAATTTAATATCTCAATGTTATTAATTATATGATAATAATGGTTAAATGGCATGAATAGTATTGTCTTTTATTATTATTTTTCTACACTAAATAGCATTACATGATAATAAAACAGATAAGTTTACATTTAACAAGGGAGAACTATACTGATAACCTCACTTCTGTCTCACATTACAAATTACCTTAGAGAGTTCTCTGGGATGATTCTGTTTCCTTCCACTTTCCTTTGTAATCCAATTTTATTTGATTAAGCAAGAGATAGCATTCTCCAAAAAAAAATGCTAAAGAACCATAATTTTCTTTTCCATTCATTTTCCCTTAGCCATTGGCAAGATTTTAAGTTCTGCAATCTCACTAACTGCAGGAGAAAGAAACAAAAAAAATCTAGATAACTCCTTTAATAGTTATTAGATGCCACTATTTTCAAAACAAATATGTACACTGTTATTTTCAACAGCATACCAAATCTATTTATTTTGCTTTTGCAATTTAGTTTTGCAATTTGATCTCTGGTTTATCCTTTCTGTTAAGCTCTATCTCTCTACTCTGTTAGGTTTCATTAGAGCTCTTCTTGTTAATGTTTCTTGCAATCCAATTTATGAAACATGCTCTTAAAACTGCAAGCAGTAAATGGTTCAACCTAATGTCTTTCAAAATGTAAGTCAAACATAGTCCATAGAATTTGAATTGTTTAATATGAAGATGATTAGAGTGCTCTGCATCTCAGAGTATGATTGAACATGCCTATGGGGTTTCGCGGCATGTAAAACACTGTCAAAACTTGTCATCATTGTGATCCTTTACAAAATGAACAGCTGACATCTTTGCCTATGGCTTTTTATCATTAACCCCTCAGTGATCTGATTCTAATCACTTTTTCCTGCAGTGTGAGTTATATTTACTACAGAAAAGAGCTGACATTTTATAAAACCTACCAATCACACTGTAGGAATATCTCTGAGGCACTTTTTACATTTGCCACATTTATTTTATATCTTCAACTGCTATTGTGAATATCATCATTTTGACAATAAAAGAGAAAGAAAAAGAAAATATACAAGTGAATGTATAGTTGTGACAAAATAAAACATGGTGATTTTCCTAAACTGCATTCACTCAGTTGTATATTTGTTGGGTCATGAAATTAATTATCTGCTTATTAGCAAGACTATTGGTGTCACATCTGCAAATGAGTAGCAATCAATAGCTGTGATGCTCAGAGTTATTTGATCCATTCCAGAGAAGGAAAATGCTGCAGAATCAATTGTCTTTGATCAGTTTTAATACTGTTTGCACACATGAAAGCTCAAAACTTTTGCAAAGGAAATACTGCAATATTTATTTTGATTGTTGAAATAGGAAGGCAGTTTTGCTGGTAGAATGACCCATTACATTTTGTTTTAGTAGCTTTTGTCTTTCCAATAATAAAACTGCAAAAAAAAAAAAAAGAAATCAAAAGCACAACAAAACAAAACAAAACAAAACAAAAAACTCCTCAAAATAGTAGTTATTTACTTTGGTGCTTAGTTCGAGAGGGTTTTATTCAAGTTCAGTAAACTTGATTATTTGTGAAACACTGTCCAGTATAACTAATTGTAGTAGTGCATGAAATACATGAACTGCTCAACCCTTGACAGCATGGAGACATAGATAAAATGGATGAATTAACAATCATCATTTTGTTCTATCTAGGTTCACATCAAATTGGATGATGCCACCCACACACAGGGAGGTAGCTTCCAATCATTACCCTCTTTGGAAATAAGTTCATAAGTACAACCAACTCTGTTCTTTCGAAATATTCACATCTCTATTTATTATTATTATTGGTATTATTATTATTAAATCTTTTATTACAGTCCAATTTTTATCCCCCTCCCAGTCTGCCCTCTAAATGTTCCTCATCCCATACCTTCTACCTTGTCTCCAAGAGACTGTCCCCACGCCTCAACCTGTACCACATCAGACCTACAAACTCCCTGGACCTCAAGTCTCTCAAGGGTTTGGTACATCTTCTCTCACTGAGGCCAGACCAAGCCCTCTGCTGTGTATGTGCTGTGGGCCCTATATCAGCTGGTATATACTGCCTGGTTGGTGGCTCAGTGTCATGTCTGAGAGATCTAGGGTGTCCAGAGAAGTTGAGACTGCTAGTCTTTCTGTGTGGTCACCTTCCTCCTCAGTTTTTTCCAGCTTTTCCTTAATTCAACCACAGAGGACCCCATCTTCTGTCCATTGTTTGGTGCTAGTATCTGCATCTGACTCTTTCAGATGCTTGTTGGGCCTCTCAGAGGGATAGGCTTCTTTCTTTCTGTAACCACAACATAGCATCAGTGATAGAGTCAGGCTTTGGAACCTAGCCTTGGGTTGGATACCAATTTAGGCCTGACACATATCCATATTTCTAAAGCCCATAAAATTGACCCTTGTGTTAGTGAGAAGTCGATAGTTTTTCATAAAACCCCATGGCCCAAAGCAACTTTTGAAGGAAAGAGTTCATTCTGACTTAGGCTTCCAGAAAGATAAATGTCCATCATGGTATGGAGTGGTAGCACAAGTGACAGGCATGGCAGGAGGAGTAGGAAACTTCCCCTTACATCTTCAACTAAAAACATCAAAAAGACACACAAACTGAAAGTGACATTAGGTTTTCAGCTCCCAAAGCCATCCTTTTCCAATAGTTCCATTTTTATCAGGAAGGCCATACCTCCTAGCTATCTCCAAATAGCCCTAGCCAAAGGGGATCAATTATTTAAGTATTTAAACCTGTGTGATAGAAAATTATAAACCAAACCATTACAACACTCAAAATTATATATCACTTAGTACGGTCAAAAATAACAACCGTTTAGTTTTCTTTATATTTTTTGTTTCATCCAAAGTGATCGCAGTTTCTCAATGTCATGAGTGAAGTCAAATTAAGTGGCTTATGCCTTATCTGTATCCGGTTACTAAAAGTTGGAAAATTATATCTCATATCCATCATTAAGTACAATATGAATAAATGTCAAAATAACTTACAGCATTACCAAAGTGTCCATGAACCCAGTCCCTGAATTTAAACCTGATAAAGTAGCTGAATATCTAGTCATTTATTGGCTTAAAATGTTGAGAATGGTAAAAATAAATATTAAAATTAACTGACATCTATCACTTCCTATCTGTATGTCACTTCCATTTTTTTCTGGCAATAAATATATGTATTAATACAGAGTGGGCACATTCTCAGCCTCCTTTAGTCTAGCAGTTTAAACATTTCTAAAGTATTTTACTTGCTCTAAAATATAATATAATTTGATCGTATCTTTTATCCTATTATCAAATGTTTTCTTATGGATCCATCATTAGTTTCATAGCTTGATTGCCTTTTTGATAACATTCAGAATAAGAACATTTTCAATCAGTACAGAAAGGTTATTTAATATTTCAAATATTACATACTTTGAATACTGTTAGACTAAAAATTGATTGTTAGGGAGAAATATAATTGTATAGTTTCTTCTAATTTGATTTCATCCTCTCATTGCATATTAAGCATACCTAAAATAAAAAGACATGGTCCATAAATAAATTCTTACAGTTCTCCTTAACTAAAAAGGTCAAAGAATCTGTGGGCCATAATTGCATATTGATCCTGTAACTAAAGTTGCCAAAATTCAAAATGGATTTTGAAAGTAATATTTTATATCTATTAAAACAGAAAACATGGATTTTGTTAGGAAAACTATGACAAAAGATGCTATTATTTAAAATAAGAATAAACTGATAACTTTATTTAAGCCTCTATCTACTCTTATGAAAAAAATAAGGACTATTAAAAGCTCTACCACACTCTGAAGGCAACACTTGTTATGGTTAAAATTTGGAATTACTAATTTTGATTTGTGAGTGTTCTGTGACATTTCATTTACCCTTCCAAATTTTTTCAGGCATTATTATGTCTTCTGAAAGTCCTCAGCAACACTGACTGACACTTCTTTTTGACATAATAATTTAATTTTACTTAATGTTAATTTGTGTCTTGCTGTGTGTATGTGAGTGTATTAGAAACACTGGAACTGGTAGTATGCATAGTTGTGACCTGTCATGTAGGTGCTGGGAATTGAGCCAAACTCCTGTTGAAGAACAGTGTGTTCTTAACCACTGAGTCATCTCTCTTGACCTCTCCCCCTGCCCTACCTGATGGTTCTATTAGAAAAAATTTCTCTACTCATTAAACTGAAGATGCAGACAGTACTGATTACTATCGGCATGAACTAACTTAATTCCATCACGATGTTGTAGGTGGAAAGGGATGTAACCAATTGCAAAGAGGGGAAGAAAAAGTGAAGAAATGCAGCAAGTAGAAAATACTTTTGCTGTTCAACCTCAGGATGTATAACAGAGACCTATGCAGAAGAGAAGACAAAAAGACTGTATATGACAGAGGTGATGGAAACAATATCTCCCAGATATAACACTATTGAGTTCACTATTGATGAACTCACAGAGAATGTGGCAACATGCAGAGGGCCTGCACAGATTCAAGACAGATGGAGTAACAGTACTGAGAAAGAAAAGTGGACCCAAGTTTCTATCCATAATGAAGAAGCCATATGAAATTGATACTTATTTGCTATCGAAAAGAATTACTCTTCTCAAATGGAGACTTACTGGGTATATTTACTCCCCTTCATAGTTCATACATCACCCTCAGCCATTAGGATCTTAGGAGACCAAAAGTTAGTTCATTGTCCAATGTCTCTGAATGGGAGCACTACTGGGTAATGGTCAAAATTGGTATATTATTCACTGAAGGTTTAATTAACTCTCTACATGTTCTTATGACTTAATCATCAGTGTTGGTATTGCTTTGTGAACTCCATTCTCAGTTAGGGAACATGAAAAAATTGTGAAATATTCAACATGCTTTTCTAAAACTATTCAAGATGTATTTTCCAATACAACTATTTGTAGCAGAAATTATCGTGAAAATATATGTCAATTTTGCATATATTTGTCTTTGAAGTGCTATATGATATTTTAAAGCATTTAATACAAATTCCTCTAGGAAGTGCTCTTAATGCTTCTACCAAATTCACTTGACTGGATGAACAATTTACTCCCTTTACCACTCGACTGGAGATAAAATTTAGTTATGTTTATAGTTACATAGTTAAAATATGTAAGTATTGTTACATAGTTAAAATTTGTAAGTATTGAGATGCAGAAAGAAAATGTACATAGATGATAACAATGATGTATAATTATTTATAAAGAAATATTTCAGAAAATCTTCTAGGCCCAAATGTTAAAAATAATTTTGAAATCCATACATTGAGGTATCCCAATATTCTGTTCCCATTGGGCATGATTTAGATGATGGTTCTCATAGATTCTTCTTCACATCATTCCAGATAACAATTTTGACTGTCTTCCTCTGTTTTGATAAGAAGAAGATACCTTTCTGGTTCAATGATTCACTAATGTAATAAGTCAAACAATTTTCTAGTTGGAAATTATTCTTAATACAAAATTCAAAATACCTGGTGACCTACAAGTAAAACCCGTCCTTGTATTAGAAAAAGCACACTATTCAATATTTACAACCACCCTAGAATATCTTGGTGTCAACTGTCAGATGACCTTGCCTTTATGCTTGCTTATAAAATCATTATGCCTGCCAACCTTGAGCTTTTGTGTGCTTCCATTTTCCTTGGCATGCTAGGTTTTCAATGAGGTGTTTTTCCCTGTTCAAAGACCTGGAACCAGTGGCTTTTGTAGACTGCCAAGCAAGGAACCTGGGTTCATGCTTCTAGGGCTTAGGCTTACTTGTATTTGTTTACTCATTCAAGAACATCCAAATCATATTGGACAATGTTATTGACTAATGCTTGTTTTATTTCAAATTATACTGTGCACTTCTTGCACAAGAAGTGGTGGTTTTCATAAGCACCACCTTTTAGCATTTCAGACATGCTCTTGAGTGCATTCATACACTCTCAGACTCCCTCCTTCTCTCTACTATAGGACAACACAGTCAAAGGGAATTACTTGCAAGCCATGGTACTCCACACAAGGAAACTCATTAGTCATCACTTTGGTGATGAACTCTTCTTTCTTTATAAATGTGAGAAAAATCATTAATTGTATCATGATTGCAGCTTATAGTACTCTGTGAGTCAGCATATACAGATAAATACAGGATATTTAATTACATACAACATCTTAAGAAGCCTTATTTTTTCTCAAGTTAATGAGACACATTGACTGCGTGTATCTTTTGTACATGTGCTCCATTTATTTTAGTATGTGATTAATACTTTTATATAAGACAACTATTTGCTGACTTTTCAAACTACCATAGTCATATATATGCTATGATTAGGAGACACAATCTTGTACAAAGAAATGCTTATTAAAGATCATGTTGTCCTTTTTTGGGAGAAAAAAATGTCAGATTAAGTAAAAATTTACAAATTTTTCTGTTATAAAAATTTTCACTTATAACTTAATATAAATTGTTTCTATCCAATTCTAACCTTATGAGCTTATTATTTGCAAATAGATTATAACCATTTTAGCCTTTATATAAATAATGGATAAAATAGATCTGTAAAATATGGGATAAAAGGCCTGTAAACGCTAAGAAAATTTTCAGATATAAAGTAGTTTATGCCAATGATATGTATAAAGAATCTAAAATCAAGCAGATTGATTTTTATTTAAGTAAAAATTTGAAATCAAACTAAAGGAAAAAAAAAGCAACCTAAAGAACAGAGGTTAAATACAAAACGTAACATTTTTTTAAAAATAGTGTAGAGTTATTAGAACAATTAATTTAGTGTATTTAATATCTATTAGTTATAAATTTTATTCAGTTATTTTAAATTACATACATTATGTTTTAACTAATTGAGGTAGCAAATTGAGATAACAAATTTAAGCAATTGAGGGAGCAAACAATTTCTCCTTCCTCCAATGGAGTCACAATTATGTGTATTAAGCTCATCATAAAGAATACATGGATTTTCAATGGAAAAGAAATAAATGCAACATTATTTTGGTTTTGCTTATAATTTTTGAGACAAGGTCCATGAAATAAGTAGTTCTCAAACTTTCTTTTATTTTTATTCGATATATTTTTATTTACATTTCAAATGATTTCCCCTTTTCTGGTTCCCCACTCCCCGAAAGTCACATAAGCCCCCTCCCCTCCCCCTGTTCTGCAGCCAAAGCCAGCATCAAACTTTTTATCTACTGAGGCCACTTTCCAAGAGCTAGGATTACAGGTGTGAGCATTTCTATACTTGTCTGTTTTATGAGCATGTCCATATTAGTAGCAAATCTTTTATTCTTGAAAACTTCTCATCAGAACCTATTCACATTAATGGTACTTGCTTTCTGTATAGAGATTCTGTTTTGTTTTGCTTTGTTTTTACTGTGTAGCATGCTTTGTATTACAACTAATCCAGTTGTGTATCATAAAGAATAACATATTAATATACTTTAAAGCAATGATTTCCAACATCTCTAGTGCTTTAATACAATCCCTCATGATGTAGTAACCCTCAACCATAAAATCATCCACTTCATTAATATAATTTTGCTACTATATTGAAACATAATGTAAATGTTTGTGTTTTCTGATGATGTTAGGCCACCACTGTGAAAGGGTCATTCAACTCCCGAAGGAGTCACAACTCTCAGGTTGACAACTGCTACTTTAAGAAAATTTGTTTTTCTGAAGAAATTATTTTACTTATTCAGCACACAATAAGTAACATATGATTATTAGCAAGGCTACTGTAGTATCATAAAATATAAATGAGTAACATGATCACTCCAAAAATGGAAAATTATTTAATGTATATATTTCTTCCACTATTTCTATTCCCAAACAGAAAGATCTGTCTCCATATTTATTTCTCAGTTATATTCTATAGAATAGTATTTCATAGCAGTCATTAATGTTTTGAAAATTGAATTGTTTTGAAACATTATTTTAATTCACATGTGTGCATTATATTTAATCAATGAAGTATATATGTGATTCATATCATATTGTCATATAAACAAATGCATTCAATCTGAAATACGACCAATCATAAAAATGTACTCTGGATCCTTTTAAATCAAGTCAATGTGGATTTGTAGCTGCTCCAAGGAAATCTGAAAAATATAACTGGAGGTACTGTTATAATTGCTAATTAAAATATTCTCTAGAATAATCTCTTAATTTATCATGAGAATACACTCATTGACTTTGGAATATGTAGAAACATTTTAATTCAGCCATTCCACTTATAATTAGCCACATTTTAATTATGCTATTGTTCATTATGAGTAATTGAAAAGCATATCTACTATAATAACAGGCTATTAAAGTAATGGTAAAACCTTATTGACTATCTATAATATAGACAGTCTGAAAAACAGTTAAATTGCCATAAAATTATTAAAATTTTCTAAGTAATCCTAAGTTTCATATTGTAAGACATCTGATAATCATAATTCATAAAACATTTTGTAATATAAAATTTACAGTAAACTTATTAGATAGAATAAGCTAGATACCTGTCTCTGTTCATATAATAATAATATAAAAGTGACTGCAACAAATATTTTAAATTGAAATTAATATACTAATTTCATTTGTATATGTTCTTCCTATTGTTAAAAACAGTGGTCTTATTTGCTTTTTAAATTGTTCCTATTACTGTGTATATTTCTTTAAGTAGAATTATATAAGTAGAATGAAATGGATTTAAATGTATTTTCCATAATTTTGAGATATGTTTCCTTATTTTTTATTATATATGACAGCCTTATAGTCCATATAGAACAATAAATTGCTTCCAACATATTGGCAAGGACAGTGACTGACATCAGAAAAATACAAGCCATATTTTCCATTTAACAATAAAAATTTGGAAAGCATTAAAAAATACCAAATGCATATCCTACAATGTTATATAAAAATTTGAACTTGATATATTAACTTTATTAGAGCATTAAAAGGAAACATTTCATTGAACAACTAACTGTGTTACATGCCTGATTTTAGTAGTATATCATTTACTTTTTGAGATTACAGTGTAATTGCAGCATTATACTCTTGCTTTTCCTATCTCCAACATACTGCTACTTGCTCTCTCCCAAATTTATTGCCTTTTTTGTATATTATTATACAAATAATATACTATATATATATATTCTCAAACACATATTCACAACCTACTTAATCTGTGCAATATTATTTGTATTTGGGTTTATTTTTAAAGTTTTACTGGAGAGAGATTTGGAGTGGGGGTTACTTGTGAAGATACTTTCTTCATTTTTAGATAGCCATAGAAGCTTTCAATGTACTTTCCAATAAACTCTATTTTGTCACAAGATCATATTAATATAAAAATAATGAAAGAAGAAAATAATTTGTCATTTATTAATCCTAACCATAGCACAGTTATTTAAATGACTAATTGTTTTTAGACTCATATCCTATCATCAGTTTAATTGAACATAACAAGCTATATAAATTTTAGAATTGAAGCCTAACTTTATACTGCCTTTCTATTTTTTGAGTTTTTTATTAGATTTATTCTTTATTTACATTTCAAATTTTGTCCCCTTTCATGGTGCCCCCCCCAAAAAAAATCCTCCAACCAATCCCAACTCCCCCTGCTCACCAATCCACCCACTCTGGCTTCTCTGTCCTGGCATTCCCCTATTCTTGGGCTTCTAGCCTTCTCAGAACCAAGGGCCTTTCCTTCTTTTGATGTCCAACAAGGCCATCTTCTGCTGCAAATGCATCTCTAGCCATGGGTCCCTCCATGTATACTCTTTGTTGTTTAGTCCCTGGGAGCTCTGGGGAGTACTGGGTGGTTCAAATTGTTCTTCCTCCTATGGTGCTGCAAATCCTTTCAGTTCCTTGAGCCCTTTCTCTAGATCCTCCATTGTGAACTCTGTGCTCAGTTCAACGGTTGGTTGAGAGTGTCCTGCTCTGGATTTGTCATGCACTGTCAGAGCCTCCAAGGTGACAGCTATATCAGACTCCTGTTAGCAAGCACTTGATGGCATCCACAATAGTTTCTGGGTTTTGTAACTGTATATAGGATGGATCCCTTGGAGTGGCCGCCTCTGGTCTTTCCCTCGGTCTCTGGTCCATGTTTTGTCTCTGTGTCTCCTCCTGTGTATATTTTGTTCCCCTTTCTAAGAAGGACCAGAGTATCTGTCCTTAGTTCTTCCTTCTTCTTGTGTTTCATTTGTGAATTATATCTTGGGTATTCTAGGTTTCCAGGCTAATATCTACTTATCAGTGAATGTATACCAAGTGTGTTCTTTAGTGATTGGGTTACCTCACCAGGATGATATTTTCTAGTTTCATCCATTTGCTTAAGAATTTCATGAATTCATTTCTACTACCTTTCAAATCATATAGTTAATGGTGAGCCATGTAAGATTGCAGTTCCTGAACCATATGTATATTATGTCAAATATGACACCTGTAAGGTTTTTACTCTCTAAGATTCCTTCAGAACATTTAAGGGTTTGTGTTCACAGAATAAAAAATGAGTGCCACTTACTTCCTTGAGTTGTGAAAGTACCCCAGATTAAATATTTTTGTAAATTTAAACATAAGTTGCTGCAAAACAATAAAATGGACTTTTTAAGAAAAGCTAAGAAAAGCTATCAAATAGATAATTTGATGTCAAAATTGACTACCGAATTAAATCTTTGAATTAGTCAAAATGTGTTATATACGTTCAATAGGCACTATTTAAACAAAATAGGTGAAAGAAAGCATAAGAGAAGTTGTGTAGCAGATATCTTCATCATAGTGGCAAATATGATAATCATGCTTTATCATATACGCAATTACAAAGACTTGCTCAAAGGAGGAAGATCTGCTGTGAGACTGTGCCTCCTAGAAACTAAAGGGAATCTTTACCCATGATACCTCAACAATATTACTACCTAAACAATGCTTGAATAAGTACACAACTAATTGCCATGCTAAAATGGAAGGAGTTAGTCTCAGAAAGCCCCTCCCACAGACAAAAAAAAATTACAAGAGACTTAAAACATGCTGAGAGTGAGAAAACCAGTGAGCAGCACAGAAGGGGCTGAAAGAAGAGAAGGAAAGGTAAGAAAGGTGTAATTCTATTTGCATTTAACTTTTTTGGTTTTTTTTTTTTTTTTTTTTTGGTTTTTAGAGACAGGGTTTCTCTGGCTGTCTGTCTGTCCTGGAATTCACTCTAGAGCAGGCTGGCCTCGAACTCAGAAATCTGCCTGCCTCCCAAGTGCTGGGATTAAAGGCATGCACCACCACTGCCTGGCTGCATTTAACATTTTTTAATGAACAAAAATAAATTTCTCTAGAATGCACTGCAATCTCACAGAATAAACAAATAAAAATAATACACAACCAAAGATCAAGTGCCTCTAAGTATGCGGTTTTGTTTCTGGGTTTTTGATTCTATTCCATTTGTCAATGTGTCTGTCTCTGTAACAATACCATGCAGTTTTTAATCACTATCGCTCTGTAGTAAAACATGAGGTCAATTTGTATCCCCCGATGTCTTTTTGCTGTTTTATTGTTCCAGCTTATCACTTCAAGTACTATGTTGAATAGATATGGGGAGAGTGGGCATTCTTGTCTTGTCCCTGATTTTAGTGAGATTTCTTCAAGTATCTCTCCATTTAATTTTATATTGGCTGTTGTTTTTATTATTTTATTATTTTAATATTACTTTTATTATTTTTAGGTATGGACTTTGAATTACAGGCACTTGATCTTTGACAAATAAACCAAACATATACAATGGGAAAAAAAGAAAGCATCTTCAACAAATGATGCTGGTCTAACTGGCTGTCCATATGTAGAAAAATGAAAATTAAGCCATAGCTGTCACCTTGCAGAAAGCTCAATTACAAGTGGATCAAGGAGCTCAATATAAAATTAGATACACTAAATCTAAATGAAGAGAAAGTGGGAAAGAACCTTGAACTTATTGTTACAGGGGAAATTTTTCTGAAGAGAACTCCAATGGCACATGATCTAAGATCAAGAATTGATAAATGGAACCTCATGAAACTAGAAAGCATTTGTAAGACAAAAGATATAGCCAAATAGACAAATCAGCAACCAACAAATTGGGAAATATCTTCACTATCTCCACCTCCAATAGAGGACTAATATCCAAAATACATAAAGGGCTCAAGAAGCTAACCACTAAAGAACCAAACAACCCAATCAAAAAATGGGGTATAGAGCCTCTTTCTTGCCCTCTCTTGGGCTCTCCTCCCCTACCCCTCCTTCCACCTGGTCACGGCCAGTCCCTGCTTCTCTAGTCTCTCCCTCTCTCTGCCTCTACTACCCCCTTAACTCCCCTCCCTGTGCCCTGAATAAACACTATTCTATAATAAAAAAAATGGGGTATAGAACTAAAATGAGAATTCACAACAGAGAAATCTCAAAGGGATGAGAAACAGGGGAGGATAGGACAGGAGAGAAGGGGAGAGTAGGGGAGAGGAATAGATAACTCCTGTCCTCAAATTTTTAGCTTTAGATAACTCTAGATGAAATCAAGTTGACAACCAAGAATGCTCCTTGTGTTTCTGGCCACCTCTGGATTGCACGTACTTCATCTACAATTCTTATGCATTGCTTTGCTAAGGTAGATTCCATGCAGTAATCACATCACAAAGAATTAAGGTTTTGGAAATTGCTGCAATTTATGAACCTATTCTGAAAGACCCCAGCCCCACAGCTTTAGCCAGAGTAACGCCATTTTGTGCAAGGCTTAAGACAAGATAGAAGAGTTCAGTTAAAGCAAGCCAGCTACCATTTTGCCAAACAGGGTATCTGCGGTTGGACATCTGGCCAGGGGCAGGAACGGGAAGTACCGGAAAAACACCATCTGGGGCTAAGTCAGCACTTATCTGTTTTCTGGGGCTAAGTCAGCACTTATCTGTTTTCCAGGAACCCAGAGACCGTGTCACCCTAGCCTCATTTGAATCAGCCAATGAGAACCCTGTAACCATGCATCTCGCTTCTGTACCCACGCTTTCTGCTCCCCTACCCTATATAAGCCCTAGACCTGAGCCTAGGAGGCGCGCAAGTCCCCCGAGAGACTTTGTCGCCCCAGGTACCTGTGTATCTGAATAAACCTCTTGCCATTTGCATCCGTACCCATGGTCTCGTTGTTCCTTGAGCGGGGTCTCCCCAGCAGAAAGATACCCTGAGGGGGGGTCTTTCAATTCAATCCAACCTTAATTCAATGTGAGCATATAGAAAAAAGTTGACATTTATAAGGTTTGTTCATTCCTAAAAATGAGACCTTTCCAAAAATGAATGTGAACAAGATCACTTTAAGAAGAGACATGAAAGAGTAGAATCCTTCCATCCTTTTTCCTCTTTTTCTTTTCTTTTCTTTTCTTTTCTTTTCTTTTCTTTTCTTTTTTCTTTTTTCTTTTCTACATTCTTTGTTTACATTTCCCTTTCCTGGTTCCCTGCTTCCCATAAATCCCATAAGCCCTCTTTCCTCTGCCCATTCCCTGAACAACCCCTTCCCACTTCTCTGTCCTGGTAATCCCCCACATTGATGCATCAAGCCTTTCCAGGACCAGGGTCCTCTCCTTCCTTTTTGGGAATCATTTGATATGTTAATTGTGTCTTGGGTATTCAGAGTTTCTAAGCTAATATCCACTTATCAGTGATTGCGGTCCATGTGTGTTCTTTTGTGATTGGGTTACCTCACTTAGGATATTTTCCAGTTCCAACCATTTGCCTATGAACTTCATGAATTCATTGTTTTTAGTTGCTGAGTAGTATTCCATTGTGTAAATATGCCACATTTTCTTTATCCATTCCTCTATTGGGTACATCTGAGTTCCTACCAGCTTCTGGCTATTATAAATAAGGCTGCTATGAACATAGTGGAGCATGTGCCCTTATTGCATGCTGAAGAATCCTCTGGATATATGCCCAGGAGTGGTATAACAGGGTCTTCTGGAAGTGTCATGCTCAGTTTTCTGAGGAACCGCCAGACTGATATCCAGAGTGGTTGTACCATCTTGCAATCCCACCAGCAGTGGAGGAGTGTTCCTCTTTCTCCACATCCTCTCCAACACCTGAGTTTTTAATCTTAGCCATTCTGACTGGTGTGAGGTGAAATCTCAGGGTTGTTTTGATTGCATTTCCCTAATGACATTAGGGAATGTTGAACATTTCTTAAGGTGCTTCTCAGCCATTTGAAGTTCTTCAGGTGAAAATTCTTTGTTTAGCCCTGTACCCCATTTTTGATAGGGTTGTTTGGCTCTCTGGAGTCTAACTTCTTGAGTTCTTTTACCTCTTTTATAGTCTCCCCTCTCTTCCCCTTCCCTCCACTTTCCTCCCTTCCCCTTTGCTCTTTTTCTTCCTCTCCCCTCTCCTCCCCACCTTCCATGTCTCTCCTCTTCAGTCTTCTCTTCCATTTCCTTGACTTTGCTTCTCTTCACTTCTCTTTGCTTTACCTCCCCTCACAATGCCTGGCCCTGCCCTCCCCACACCACCATTCTACCCCTCTCCTTCCCTCTCCTCTTCTCTCCTCTCTTCCTCTGCCCTCCTCTCCCCTTTCTTCCTGTCCTCTCCTGTCTTGTCTTCTCCACTCTGTTTCTGTCAGACTCTGTAGGGGAAACCATAATGAGTTGACCTTGAAGTGATCATCATCCTATGAGTCCTATACACATGATGTAAAATTCTATGCAAGAGAATGTTTCTACTTTCAATAAATGAGAGGAAGAGTTGGTAGAACCTACTGTCCATGAGTTGAAACATAATTGTTCACTTTTCCACAGCATTAAAGTAATTTTCCCAGTAGATAGAATGAACTTCTTTCAGATTTTTATTGATTGCTTTAAATTTATTTCAGGACAAGGTTTAACTCAGTACCCAAAGCTGTTCTAAAACTATGTGCAACAAAACCTGAATTACATTAATGGAATTACCTTATTTATCTACCCAATCTCCTGATTGTCAGGATATAAATTAAAATACTGAGCTGGCCAAAATTACTCAAATTATCTAACTCACAAATAATCCTTTAAATTATCCCCTTTCATTCTGTTTGTCAAATATACTACCTTTGTAACCCTGTTTGCCTCTATACACTCTGAAAAATGCCTGCCATCATTTTCTTCTGAAGCTGTAACTCACAAATGATTCTGTCTTTCATCCAACTGTTATTGTCTTTGTCTTTACATCAAAACCATTTTTTAAATGAGATGAAATAAGGAGGAAAACTTGAAGCAATTTTGAGTCACTAAAGGGCACTGATCATCAAATCCTGACTTGGCAAATGAATGTTTACTTGGTCAAATTAGTAGAGTTATAATACTGAGCAATGGCAGAGTCACAATAACAAAATATGCACATGAAAACCACACTACTTCAAAGTCAAAGCAGGGCAAATATGATTATATGTACATTTGGTGTAGTTGTTGTCAACTTATCTATATCATGAACAAACTCTGACCTGGATCTTGGCTTGGAGATCTTGAGGCATAGTGTCTATGAATCCCAGAAAATTAAGACAGGGAGATCTCTGAGTTCGATGTCATTTGGGACAAAGCAAGTCTCAGATTTAGGCAGGGTGGCATACACCTTTAATCTGGACCATACCTTCTGCTGGAGACCTACATAAGGACGTTGGTAGAAGGAAGATTCACTCTCTTTTTGCCTGTTTGCCTTATGGGACTGAGCAACTGCTAGACCCTCGGACTCCCATTCACAACTGCAGCTGACCGTTGTTTGGAGTTGGACTACAGACTGTAACAAATTTCCCTACTATATAGAGACTACACTTAAGTTCTGTGACTCTAGAGAATCATGACTAATACATGTGGAGTGGTTGGATTTATATTGCTTCTTACTTTGATTCTTTATAGAATGTGTCAATCATATGTGAAGCAAAGTAGAATGGGGTAGATGTTACAAGTAAATTTTCCCCACATGTGACTTGAGACTGAGTCATAAATTCTCAAGGCAAATTGAAGCTGTAAGAAACATGTTTCCACAATGATGCATATAAATGTTAGATTGGAGGGAAGATATTGATATTCTAAACTTCAATTTCTTAATTCTTTTTTTTATCAATAACACCACCAGCTCTGCAAACTACATTGTCAGGCATAAAAAATTTGATACTTTTCCTACACATGTAATTTTGAAACTTGGCTCTTCCATAATTCAAGTTTTCACTGTGTATTTCCTGACCTATACTCAAAGGAGAAGCAGGCTGAGAAAGAAATTAGGGAAATGACCCCCTTCACAATAGCCACAAACAGTATAAAGTATCTTGGGGTGACTCTTACCAAACATGTGAAAGATCTGTATGACAAGAACTTCAAGACTCTGAAGAAGGAAATGGAAGAAGACCTCAAAAAATGGGAACATCATCTGGAACAACAAAAAACCCAGGATAGCTAAAACTATTCTCAGCAACAAAAGAAAATCTGGGGGAATCAGTATCCCTGACCTCAAGCAATACTACAGAGCAATAGTGTTAAAAACTGCATGGTATTGGTACAGTGACAGGCAGGAGGATCAATGGAACAGGATTGAAGATCCAGAAATGAACCCACATGCCTATGGCCACTTGATCCTAGACAAAGAGGCTGAAAACATCCAATGGAAAAAAGATAGCCTTTATAACAAATGGTGGTGGTTCAACTGGAGGTCAACATGCAGAAGAATGCGAATTGATTCATCCTTGTCTCCTTGTACTAAGCTCAAATCCAAATGGATCAAGGACCTCCACATAAAGCCAGACACTCTGAAGCTAATAGAAAAGAAACTGGGGAAGACCCTTGAGGACATAGGTACGGGAGAAAGTTTCTGAACAGAACACCAATAGCGTATGCTCTAAGAGCAAGAATTGACAAATGGGACCTCATAAGATTACAGAGTTTCTGTAACACAAAGGACACCATCAAGAGGACAGATCGGCAACCAACAAATTGGGAAAAGATCTTCACCAATCCTACATCAGATAGAGGGCTAATATCCAATATATATAAAGAACTCAAGAAGTTAGACTCCAGAAAACCGAACAACCCTATTAAAAAATGGGGTACAGAGTTAAACAAAGAATTCTCACCTGAAGAACTTCGGATGGCGGAGAAGCATCTTAAAAAATGCTCAACTTCATTAGTCATTAGGGAAATGCAAATCAAAACAACCCTAAGATTTCATCTTACACCAGTCAGAATGGCTAAGATTAAAAATTCAGGAGACAGCAGGTGTTGGAGAGGGTGTGGAGAAAGAGGAACACTCCTCCACTGCTGGTGGGGTTGCAAATTGGTACAACCAGTCTGGAAATCAGTCTGGCGGTTCCTCCGAAAACTGGGCACCTCACTTCCAGAAGATCCTGCTATACCACTCCTGGGCATATACCCAGAGGATTCCCCACCATGTAATAAGGATACATGCTCTACTATGTTCATAGCAGCCCTATTTATAATTGCCAGATGCTGGAAAGAACCCAGGTATCCCTCAACAGAAGAGTGGATGCAAAAAATGTGGTATATCTACACAATGGAGTACTATTCAGCCATTAGAAACAATGAATTCATGAAATTCTTAGGCAAATGAATGGAGCTAGAAAACATCATACTAAGTGAGGTAACCCAGACTCAAAAGGTGACTCATGGTATGCACTCACTAATAAGTGGATATTAACCTAGAAAACTGGAATACCCAAAACATAATCCACACATCAAATGAGATACAAGAAGAAAGGAGGAGTGGTCCCTGTTTCTGGAAAGACTCAGTGAAACAGTATTCGGCAAAACCAGAACTGGGAACTGGGAAGGGGTGGGAGGGAGGACAGGGGAAGAGAAGGGGGCTTATGGGACTTTCGGGGAGTGGAGGGGGGGCTAGAAAAGGGAAAATCATTTGAAATGTAAATAAATTATATCGAATAAAAAAATTTAAAAAAAATTTTAAAAAAAAAGATCTTGGATAATGGAGTTTTTAGCATTGCTGATTGATTTTGCTTTGTTACATATATATAAAGATATCTCCCAGAAAGTGTGACTTGGTTGCAAGTACCAATTAATAGAAAAAGAGTTATGTTTCTTAGCCCAGGAATGATATTTCAAACAGAAGTATGTAGTATCTATGTACTCCATACACAATATAAACTCTTTTCAATCACTCACAACCACTAAATACTAGAGAGTTGAGAATATAATGAGGTAACATTTTTATTTTTTTTATTCTTTAATCTTTTTTTTTTCACTCCAGTCATTATCCCCATCTAGGTCTGCCCTCTGAGTGATCCTCAACCCATACCTCCTCTGCCTGTCTCCCAGAGGATGTCCCCACCCCTCATCCCCATCCTACCAGGCCTCCCCACTCCCTGGGGCCTCAGATCTCTTGAGGGTTAAGTGCATCTTCTCTCTTGCTGGAGCCAGATCCAGCAGTCCCTGCTGTATATGTGTCTAGAGCCTAATATCAGCTGATGTATGCTCCTTGATTGGTTGTTCAGTGTCTGAGAGACCTGTCTGAGAGCTCTTGGGGCTCCAGTCTAGTTGAGACTGCTGGTCTTCCTAGAGAGTCACCCTCTTCCTCAGCTTCTTCCAGTTTTTCCCTAAGTCAACTACAGCCTCCCCCCACCCCCAGCTTCTGTCTATTGGTTGGATGTAAATATCTGCATCTGACTCTTTCAGCTGCTTGTTGGGCCTCTTGGAGGGCAGTCATGCTAGGCTCTTCTCTGTAAGCACACCATAGCATCAGAAGCCTTGGAGCCACTCCTTGAGATGGATCTCAAATTGGGCTGGGCTGGTTATTTTTAATCCCCTTTCTTCAATTTCAGTATGTAGGAACATAACCAGTGCTGTTCAGTTCTCTGTAGGAAATGCTTTTATATCTTACAAGATTTAAGATTTAGGCATATCTTAAATTTTTTTATTCATTTTGCATCATAAAGATAGAAGAATTTTCAAACTATTTATATCATAGAAGAACATGTAATTAGACTGTCTCTAGTCAATCACCACATAAACTGAGTTAATTATATGTTAGAAATATTGACTTTCAAACTTTCAAAACTTTCAAAAAACTAAGCAAAAACTGGAAAATAAAAGTATATAACAATTATTTATACAAATCTAAGGAAATTAAACTTAATATAAGAAGTCATAAAAATCTCTTAGAAATAAAGTGAACAGAACTATTTTCATTCAATGTAAAAATGATAAATAATTATTTCCAATAGACAAAATTAGAACATATTAGCAATGTGTCCATCCCAAAAAGGAGCTAGACATTACATGGAAATTTTTTTCTAAATGTATCCTGTGAATGAAGATGAAATAAATATATTCACAAATCATACAAGCAAAATTTTATGGCACAGAAATTTTTAGAGAAAAAGAAAACAAGCATGTAGGAAGAAATAATCACAAAAGTGGGAAGTAGGTGGTGTATAATGTTAGGCATATTCAGAGCTTTTCAATATCATATATCAGCCTCAGCCTGTGAGCTAACTCAAGTAGGTAAAGGAGCTAGCCAGGCAAATGCAAGCTTAAAGACTTCAGTTCAATCCCTTAATGAAATTTAAAGGGAGAATGATAAAAACAATTTTTTGCTCTAGCTTCCAAGTAAGTGCCACAATAAATTCATCTCACACACACACACACACACACGCACACGCACACACACACACACACACACACACAGAGAGAGAGAGAGAGAGAGAGAGAGAGAGAGAGAGAGAGAGAGAGAGAGAGAGAAACAGAGGCAGAGACAGAAAGAACAAAATAACAAAATAAAGTTGCAAGTGAAAGAAATTGGATACTAAAGAATCCATATTGCATTTCTATTTATATTGGTTCCAAAAAATGACCCATTTATAGAGAAAGATAGTCACTAGGGAAAGTGAGTGGAAATACCATTAACTGTAAATAGAGATCTTACTGGAATAATGTGATTATTCTAAAAATATGTACCCAGAAAGTCACCAGCCCATTGAATAGTCTCCATTATGGTCATTATCCTTCTGACATGAACCTCAGATATATGCATTCACCTTAACACTGTGATGCCAAATTAAAGTGTACTTTATAAAATGTGTGGGTGGTTTTGAGGTTAAAGTGCTAGAAAGTTCTTAAGCAGTATGATTAGTGTGGGAAAAAATGAAGATCATTAGGAAATCTGGTGTGTGGCAACTGTATGGACTGTTATGGTGATATATCTGTTAAATATTCTTTTAAAATTCACTTGTTTTTCTACATAATTTGAAGTTTCAAGATTAGAGTTGAAATCAGTTTCAAATGCAATTAGATTTTTTTATTGGGACAATAAAGTAACCTTGACATAAAGACTATAATAAAATAAAAATAATAAATGAAACTAGATTGACTTATATTGTCCTTTTGGTTTTATTTTTTAATTTAATGAATAATTTATTATTTGCTATTTTAATGAATAAATTGATAAATGAAATTTCTAATTTAATGAATAAAGATTCTTTTCTTATACAATCTATTTTGATTATTGTTTCTCCTCCCTCTGTTTCTCCCAATATTTCTCTATCTCCTTTTTCCTATGGATCCACTCCTTTTCTGTCTCATTAAAGAAGAATCACTTCAAGAAGATAACAAAATAAAATATGGAAAGATAAAACCAAAACAATCTCATTGGACCATTGACAAGGCAATGCTATGGAAGGAAAATAACACCAAGAGTAGACATAAGAATCAGCATCTTACTCATTCATACACCGCAAGTCCCATAAACATACTGAGAGGAAAGCTATAATATATATGCAGAAGACCTGGATCATATCCTTGGAGGTTCTGTTCTTGCTGCTGCATTTCTGTGAGTTTATATGAGCATTGCTCAGTAGAGTCAGAAAGCCTTAAAATGATGTAATATATATATATTACATCATTTTAAATTACTTTGCAGAGGACAACTCAATTGAATGCATCCCAGTAATGGTACTAGGAGACTCATTTTGTGACAAGAGATGGACAGTTGGGATTGTATCATCCCTATTATTAGGAAACTTCATTGGGATTGCCTTTGCATATATTGCTGATTTTCCACAACATGCGGATTCCATACCATCTCTTAATGCCCCACAACTCTACCTGGCTTTCCCCACATTCACTGCTTCAAGTCTATATACCCTTCCCCTTCTTAACTGATCATTTAATTATCATCTATCCATCAAATGCACTCAATCTCTCTCTCTCCTAGAGAGATATATAGAACTCCTGGTATAGACTTCTATACCTAACAACTTGGTTTCTATGGAGTATAGGTTGGTTACCAATTATTTAATAGCACTAATATCTTTTTTTTTGAGACAGGGTTTCTCTGTATAGCTCTGGCTGTCCTGGAACTCCCTCTGTAGACCAGGCTGGACTCCAACCCAGAAATCTGCCTGCCTCTGCCTCCCAAGTGCTGCAATTAAAAGCATGTTCCACCACCACCTGGCTCACTGATATCTTAATATAAGTAAATACACACTCTATATTTTTTTGTCTGGGTTACTTCACTCAGGATGACTTTTCTAGTTTCATCCATTTGCCTGCCAAGCTCATGGTATCATTTTTTTAATAGCCAAGTAATATTCCATTGCATAAATATACAACAGTATGTTCAACAATTCTTCTGTTGCGAGACATGTAAGTTGTTTCTAGCTTCTCACTATTATGAACAGAAAATCAGTGCACATATTTGAGCAAGTGTTCTTGTAATAGAAAGAAGATCTTGGTTCTGTCGGATGTGGTAGACCTGTGCCACATCTGGCTAGAGGAATATCCCACTTCCTGATAGTCCCTGGATATCTGGCAGGAGCAGATTATCTGGTCACTGTGCACCCCTAGGAGCCAAGAGCCACTTCGGGACTCATTACCAAGCAACCCCCCAGAACACTACTCCCCTTCCTTCCCTGATACCTCTCCCTCCTTCTCTGCCACTTCCTCTGTTCTGTCAGATGTGGTAGACCTGTGCCACATCTTGCAAGAGGAAGATCCCACTTTCTGATACTCACTAGAGATCTGGCAGGAGCAGATTATCTGGTAAGAATCACTCTGCACTCCCAGGGGCCCAGAGACACTCTAGGACTCGTTACCCAGCAACCCCCAGAACAACACTCCCCTTCCTTCCCTGACACCCCTCCCTCCCCCACCACCACTGCCCTGTTCCATTGGACTTGGTAGATCTGTGCCATATCTTTCACAATGAAGATCCCAAGCTGGAGTGGCCATTCTTATATTGAATTACTTTCAAACAAAAGCTGTCAAATAGATAAAGAGGGACAGTTCATACTGGTCAAAGGAAAAGTTTACCAAGATGAACTCTCAATTCTGAGCATCTATGCTCTGAACACAAGAGCACCCACATTCATAAAAGAAACTTTAATAAACCACAAAGCACACATTGGACCCCACACAATAATAGTGGGATACTTCAAAATCCCACTCTCAAAAATGGACAAATCATGGGATCAGAAGCTAAACAGAGATATCGAGAAACTAACTGAAGTTATGAACCAAATGGATCTAACAGATATTTATAGAACATTCCACCCTAAATCAAAAGAATGTACCTTCTTCTCAGCACCTCATGCTACCTTCTCCAAAACTGACCATACAATTGGTCACAAAACTGGCCTCAAGAGATACAGAAATAATGAAATTATTCCATGGATCTTATCAGATTACCATGGCCTAAGGCTGGTCTTAAGCTCAAACAAAAGCAATGGAAAAGACACATACACATGGATTTGAACATTGCTCTTCTCAATGACAACTTGGCCAAGGAAGAAATAAAGAAAGAAATTAAAGACTTTTTAGAATTTAATGAAAATAAAGACAAATCATACCAAAATTTACAGGACACAATGAAAGCAGTGCTAAGAAGAAACCTCGTAGCTCTGAGTGCCTCCAAAAAGAGAATGTAGAGAGCTTACACTAAAGCTTAACAGTGCACTTGGAAGCTCTAGAACAAAAGAAAGCAAATACCCCCAAGATGAATAGACAGTAGGAAATAATCAAATTTAGGGCCAAAATCAACTAAACAGAAACAAAAAGAACTATAAAAAGAATCAACAAAACAAGGAGCTAGTTCTTTGAAAAAACCAACAAGATAGATAAAACCTTATCCAAACTAACCAGAGGGCACAGAGACAGTATCCAAATTAATAAAATCAGAAATGAACCGGGAGATATAACAGAAACTGTGGAAATACAAAAATTCATCAGATCCTACTACAAGAGTTTATATTCCACAAGGTTTGAAAACCTGAATGAAATGGACAACTTTCCATTTCTAGATACATTTTTAGATACATACCAGGTGCCAAAGTTAAACCAGGATCAGATAAACCATTTAAACAGTCCCACAAGTCCTGAGGAAATAGTAGCAGTCATTAATAGTCTCCCATCAAAAGAAAGCCCAGAACCAGATGGATTTAGCAGGGAATTCTATCAGATGTTCAAAGAATACTTAATACCAATACTCCTCAAACTTTTCCATGAAATTGGAACTCAAGGAATACTACTCAACTCATTCTATGAAGCCACAATAACACTTATACCTAAACCAAACAAAGACCAAACAAGGAGAACTTCAGACTAAACTCCCTCATGAACATTGATGCAAAAATACTGAACAAAATCCTGACCAATTGAATCCAAGAATGTATCAAAACTATAATTCACCACTATCAGGTAGGCTTTATCCCAGGGATGCAAGGATGGTTCAATATACTGCAATCTGTCAATGTAATCCATTACATAAACAAACTAAAGGAAAAAAAAACCACATGGTCATTTCAGTAGATGCTGAAAAGGCTTTTGACAAAATCCAGCATCCCCTCCTGATAAAAGTCTTGGAGAGATCGGGAATACAAGGCCCATACCAAAACATAGTGAAAGCAATATACTGCAAACCGGTAGCCAACATCAAATTAAATGGAGAGAAACTTGAAGCAATCTCACTAAAATCGGGGACTAGACAAGGCTTCCACTCTCTCCCTATCTATTCAATATAGTACTTGAAATCCTAGCCAGAGCAATCAGGCAGTAAAAGGAGGTCAAAAGTATATAAATTGGAAAGGAAGAAGTCAAAATATCACTACTTGCAGATGATATGATAGTATATTTAAGTGACCCCAAGACCTCCACAAGAGAAATTCTAAAGCTGA
The DNA here is from genome assembly GCF_947179515.1 of Apodemus sylvaticus. Lineage (NCBI taxonomy): Eukaryota > Metazoa > Chordata > Mammalia > Rodentia > Muridae > Apodemus > Apodemus sylvaticus. The sequence continues at coordinate 23,853,790 of NC_067487.1, forward strand.
TAAACAATTTCAACAAAGTGGCTGGATTTAAAATTAACTCAAGCAAATCAGTAGCCTTCCTCTACTCAAAGGATAAACAAGAGGAAAAAGAAATTAGGGAAATGACACCCTTCACAATAGTCCCAAATAATATGTCATACCTAAAAGATCTATATGGCAAGAACTTTAAGCCTCTGAAGAAAGAAATCGAAGAAAGTCTCAGAAGGTGAAAAGATCTCCCATGTTCGTGGATTGGCAGGAACAATATAGTAAAAATGGCCATTTTGCCAAAAGCAATCTATAGATTCAATGCAATCCCCATCAAAATCCCAAATCAATTCTTCATAGATGTAGAAAGAGCAATTCTCAAATTCACCTGGAATAACAAAAAGCCAGGATAGCAACAACTACTCTCCACAACAAAAGTTCTTCTGGGGGAATCACCATCCCTGACCTCACGATCTACTACAGAGTAGTAGTGATAAAAACTTTTCGTTATTGGTATGCAAACAGGCAGGAAGATCAATGGAATAGAATTGAAGACCCAGAAAATAACCCACACACATACGGTCACTTGATATTTGACAAAGGGGCTAAAAACATCCAGTGGGAAAAAGACAGCATTTTTAGCAAATGGTGCTGGATCAACTAGAGATCTGCATGCAGAAAAATGCAAATCGACTCACACTTATCTCCTTGTACAAAGCTCAACAACAAGTGGATGAAGGATCTACACATAAAACCAGAAACACTGGAGCTTATAGAGGAGAAAGTGGGGATGAATCTTAAACACATGAGCACAGGGAAAAATTACTGGACAGAACACCAATGGCTTATGCACTAAGAACAAGAATCAACAAATGGGACCTTATAAAACTGCAAAGCTCTGTAAGGCAAAGGACATGATCAATGGGACAAAACGGCAACCAACAAATTGGAAAAAGATCTTTACTAACCCTACATCCAATAGAGGGCTAATATTCAATGTATACAAAGAACTCAAGAAGTTAGTCTCCAGAGAGTCAAATAACCCTATTAAAAATGGTGTACAGAGCTAAACAGGGAATTCTCAACTGAGGAAACTCGAATGGCCCTAAAGCACCTAAAGAAATGTTCAGCATCCTTAGTTATTAGGGAAATGCAAATCTAAACAACACTGAGATTCCACCTTATACCAGTCAGAATGGCTAAGATAAAAAAAACTCAGGGACAGCAGAAGCTGGATAGGATGTGAGGAAAACGGAACACTTCTCCATTGTTGGGATTGCAGGCTGGTAAAACCACTCTGGAAAACAGTTTGGCGATTCCTCAGAAAATTAGACGTACCTGCTGACCCAGCTATACCACTCCTGGGCATATACCCAGAAGATTCTCCTACATGTAATAAGGACGCATGCTCCACTATGTTCATTGCTGCCTTATTTATAATAGCCAGAAGCTGGAAAGAACCCAGACGTCCCTCAACAGAGAAATGGATACAGAAACTGTGGTATAAATACACAATATAGTACTATTCAACTATTAAAAACAATGAATTTATGAAATTCTTAGGCAAATAGATGGAATTAGAAAGTGTCATCCTGAGCTAGGTAACCCAAATCACAAAAAATCACACATGGTATGCACTCACTAAAAGTGGAAATTAGCCCAAAAGATCAAAGTAAACAAGTTAAATTTCACCCTGCACAGGAAGCTCAAGAAAGAGAACTTAAGTAAGGGTGTGTTGGTTCCTCTAAGAAAAGGAACAAAATACAGGAGCAATTAAGGAGACAATGTGTGAAATAAAGGCCACCCAGAGACTGCTCCACCGGGGGATTCATCCTATAAACAGTCAACAAACTTGACACTACTATGGACAACAAGAATGTATACCAAAAGGAGCATGCTATGGTTGGCTCCAGAGGGGCCCTGCTAAGAGCCTTACAAATACAGAGGCAGATGCTAGCAACCAACTATTGGACTTGGCATGGGGTCCCCAATAGAGGAGCTGGAGGGTGGTCCAGATGAGCTGAAAGGGTTTACAGCCCCATGGGAAGTACAATGATATTGGCAGCCCAGATGCCCCAAGACTCCCAATGACTGAACCATCAGCCAAGGGGCACACATGGTTCCAGCCAAATATGTGGCAGAGGAAGGCCTTGTTGGTCATCTGTGGGAGGAATGTTCCTTGGTCAGGTAAAGGCTCAACAGAGGTCCAAACAAAGGGGAACCGAATGGGGGAGGTGGGAGTACGTCAGGTAGAGGAGCATATACATGGAGGCAGGGGGAGGGAGAATTTGGGGGTCTTTGGGGAGGGGGGAAATTGGGAAAGGTTTTACCATTGCAATGTAAATGAAGATGATATTCAATAAAAAGAAAAAGAAGTCTTTGTGTTTATGCCCAAGAAGGGTATAGCTTGGTCTTGAGGAAGAGCAATTCTTCCTTTTCAGAGAAACAGCCATATTGAGTGAAGTTTACACTCACATCAACAATGGAGGAGTGATCCTTTGGCTCTACATCCTTGTCAGCATCTGCTGTCACTTGGGATATTGATCTTAGCCATTCTGACAAGTTAAGGGTATATTTTAATTCATATTTCCTGATATTTAAGGATGTTAAATACTTCAATAAATATTTCTCAGACATTTGAGTTTCCTATATTAAGACTTTTTCTGTTTAGTGTTGTACTCCATTTTTAACTAAAGTACTTGCTTTTATTATAAACTAATTTCTTGAGTTTTTTTGTTTATTTTGAATATTAGCTTTCTATCAGATGTATAGTGGCCAAAAATCTTTTCCCTTTTTGTAGGCTATGGAGTGGAACCTTAAGAGTTCTTGGAAATTCAGTTGTATTGGATGCTGTTTTCCTAAGTCAAACACCTGATGGAATGTTTCAGTGAAGAAAACACAGAGAAAAGGATATCATGCTAAAGCAAGCACATGAAAGGACATGTAATGAAAGATTCTTTGCTAACAACATGCAGGTATTAGTCTGCCTTATATTTTGTAGTTGAGTTCCATTTTGTCTAGACTTCATAGAGAGAAATGCACCAAAAACTTCTCGTGGTGTGCTGTAGTTTCTTGTTGCTTCCTCACAGTTGGGCTTATTGACAAAGTGATGTCTCCTGAGACAGACTTACATGCTCAAGCAAGACGTGGTGAGACAAGACCTGTGGAGGACACATGGAGTTTAGAAGAAGTATAAAAAGGACTCAACTGACAGTGACAGAGGTTGAGTTTGGCTTGCTTGCATTGCTAAATGCTGCTTGGTCTGGCATCTTCGTTGATCTCCAAAGGCACAGCCAAAAACTATGGCTTTTCTGCTGGTCCCCAAGTCTGAGGCCTGGCTGTGTCTGGTAGGTCATATGACCACTGCTGATTCATGTTTTCTATCTCACCTCTACTGAACCAAACTGCTTGTACATCCATGGTGTGTTTGCAGATGGATTATACTGATTTGTGAACTGAGATGCCAATTTCCAGACAACATATATGCGAGTTGCTCCAAAGAACCTTTCTGAACAGGTCCACTTTTTCTCCCCATCCCCTCAACATTTCTTTTCCACTACATCTGGCAGGTGGTGGGCAAAAACGGTTGGTTAATGTCTTTAAGAACCATCATTAAAAATAGGCTTTAAAAGAATTACAGTCACCAGGCTGCCACCTTGTCCATATGACTGAGTCCTTTACTTTAAAGAAGCATTTGAGATTCATGAGGTGCCATTTACTGTTGATCTTAGTGCCTGCACTATCTGTGCTCTGTTCAACCATCTTGTCCTGTGTCAATAGCTTCAAGTCTACTATCTCTTCTTTCTGGTTCAGCATATGTGTTTTTTTGTAAGTTTTTAATCCATTTGATGTGATCTGTGAGCAGGGTGATAAGTATGGATCTGTTTGCATTCTTCCACTTGCAGACATCCAGATCTTAGTGCCTGGATGGCACTATCCATGTTCTACAAGTTCAGGAATTCTTTTACACTGCGACGTGTAAAAGAATTTTTATTCACCAGCTGTCATTTTCACCTCAGAGCCTGACTGATGAATAAGCTTGCCCTTTCTAGTTCTTTCTAAACTCTGCCTGACTGGTTCAACTGAGCTGTTCTGGCCCATGTTCATCTCCAAGCGGACTGATTCAAACTGGATTTTCTCAGCTTCTTACTCAATTGGGTTTTGGATCCTATAGCAATTTTAGCATTATGTTCAAATCTTACTGCTAACCTGTCACCCTGACTCATTCTGTCTTTACCTACAACCTGTCTCTGTAAAACTGTTCTGGAAAGCTCTCTCTACCTCCTTTCCTCCCTCCCTCTCCCCCTTCCTCTCTGCCTCCCTTCATCTCTGCACTATTCTCTTTTTTTATATTTGATATATTTTTATTTACATTTCAAATGATTTCCCCTTTTCTGGTCCCCACTCCCCGAAAGTCCCATAAGCCCCCTTCCCTAACCCTGTTCTCCCACCCACCCCTTCCCACTTCCCCGTTCTGGTTTGGCCGAATACTGCTTCACTGAGTCTTTCCAGAACAAGGGGCCACTCCTCCTTTCTTCTTGTACCTCTACCTCACTTGATGTGTGGATTATGTTTTGGGTATTCCAGTTTTCTAAGTTAATATCCACTTATTAGTAAGTGCATACCATGATTCATTTTTGAGAGTGGGTTACCTCACTTAGTATGATGTTCTCCAGCTCCATCCATTTGCCTAAGAATTTCATGAATTCGTTGTTTCTAATGGCTGAATAGGAATCCATTGTGTAGATATACCACATTTTTTGCATCCATTCTTCTGTTGAGGGATACCTGGGTTCTTTCCAGCATCTGGCAATTATAAATAGGGCTGCTATGAATATAGTAGAGCATGTATCCTTATTACATGGTGGGGAATCCTCTGGGTATATGCCCAGGAGTGGTATAGCAGGATCTTCTGGAAGTGAGGTGCCCAGTTTTCTGAGGAACCGCCAGACTGATTTCCAGATTGGTTGCACCAATTTGCAACCCCACCAGCAGTGGAGGAGTGTTCCTCTTTCTCCACATCCTCACCAACACCTGCTGTCTCTTGAATTTTTAATCTTAGCCATTCTGACAGGTATAAGGTGAAATCTCAGGGTTGTTTTGATTTGCATTTCCCTAATGACTAATGAAGTTGAGCATTTTTTAAGATGCTTCTCCACCATCTGAAGTTCTTCAGGTGAAAATTCTGTTTAACTCTGTACCCCATTTTTAATAGGGTTATTTGGTTTTCTGGGGTCTAACTTCTTGAGTCCTTTGTATATATTGAATATTAGCCCTCTCTCTCTGATGTAGGGTTGGTGAAGATCTTTTCCCAATTTGTTGGTTGCCAATTTGTCCTTTTGATGGTGGCCGTTGCCTTACAGCAACTTTGTAATTTTATGAGGTCCCATTTGTCAATTCTTGATCTTAGAGCATATGTGATTGGTGATCTGTTCAGAAACTTTCCCCCTGTACTGATGTCCTCAAGGGTCTTCCCCAGTTTCTTTCCTATTAGCTTCAGAGTGTCTGGCTTTATGTGGAGATCCTTGATCCATTTGGAGTTGAGCTTAGTACAAGGAGACACGGATGGATCAATTCGCATTCTTCTGCATGCTGACCTCCAGTTGAACCAGCACCATTAGTTGAAAAGGTTATCTTTTTTCCATTGGATGTTTTCAACCCCTTTGTCGAGGATCAAGTGGCCATAGGTGTATGGGTTCATTTATGGATCTTCAATCCTGTTCCATTGATCCTCCTGCCTGTCACTGTACCAATACCATGCAGTTTTTAACACTATTGCGCTGTAGTATTGCTTGAAGTCAGTGATACTGATTCTCCCAGAATTTCTTTTGTTGTTAAGAATAGTTTTAGCTATCCTGGGTTTTTTGTTATCCCAGATGAATTTGAGAATTGCTCTTTCTAACTCTATGAAGAATTGAGTTGGGATTTTGATAGGTATTGTGTTGAATCTGTATATTGCTTTTCGCAAAATGGCCATTTTAACTATATTAATCCTGCCAATCCATGAGGATTGGAGGTTTTTCCAATTTTTCAGGTCTTCTTCCATTTCCTTCTTCAGAGTCTTGAAGTTCTTGTCATACAGATCTTTCACATGTTTAGTAAGAGTCACCCCAAGATACTTTATACTGTTTGTGGCTATTGTGAAGGGGGTCATTTCCCTAATTTCTTTCTCAGCCTGCTTATCCTTTGAGTATAGGAAGGCCACTGATTTGCTTGAGTTGATTTTATAACCTGCCACTTTGCTGAAGTTGTTTATCAGCTGTAGGAGCTCTCTAGTGGAGTTTTTTGGGTCACTTAGGTAGACTATCATGTCGTCTGCAAATAATGATAGTTTGACTTCTTCCTTTCCAATTTGTATCCCTTTGACCTCCTTATGTTGTCTAATTGGCCAATGACAGTCGGGCTTAGAAACCTGAGATGTTGGCCTCGGGTTATGTTTGCATACCTCAGGCTGTCTGATCTCTCTGGCATCCAAGAACCAAGATGGAGGCGAGTCTCTTGTAACTGACTGTCGGGAGGCAGATTTCTGATGTGCTCTGCACTCCTCTCTTAAGTTGCCTCTCTTCCCTGTCTTCCGGAAAGTTGGGTGTATCTTATCTCTGATTCTGTCAAATCATTCTTGGATTTGTTACTTTGGCTCATATTTAGATGTCACTTTCAAACCACTACTGCTTCCTTCTACAAACGAACTTTACCTTCATTGTTAGGGATTAAAGGCCTTGTCTCTATTCCAGCCAGATGGCTTAAAGATGTGTAGTTCGTCTGCTTTCTAGCTGGATCACACAGAACTAGGTTTTTGGATGTGATTCCTTTCCAGAACATCTATGTTGCTGAATTAAAATTCCTCTACATCCCTGAGTTCAAGACAGTTCCCCACTTTTTTTTCTATCAAGTTCATTGTATTGGGTCTTATGTTGAGGTCTTTTATCTAGTTTGTGCAGGTTATTAACATGGGTCTACTTACATTCTTCTACATGCAGACATTCAGTTTGAACAGCACCTTTAGTTGAAGATGTTGTCTTTGTCCAGAGTGTATTTCTGGTTTCTTTATATAAAAAAATAAGAACAACAAAAAAATCAGGTGTTTATAGGTATGGGAATTTATAGATTGTCAGTTATTTTCCATTCATCAATATGTCTGTTTTTATGCCAATACCATGCAACTTTTGTTACTATTCCTCTGTAATATAATTTAATTTCAGAAATGTTGACACATTCAACAGTTCTTTTGTTCTCAAGGAATGTTTTAGCTATACTGGCTTCCTTTGTTTTTTACATGTGAAGTTAAGAATTGTCATTTTGAGAACTGTGAAGAATTTTGTGGAAATTTCAATGGAGATTGCATTGAATACGTAGAATTTTCTTGGTTGGATGCCCATTTACTATGTAAATGGTACCAATGCATGAGCATGGGGTCTTTCCATCTTCTACTATCTTCTTCATTTTCTTTCTTCAAAGACTTTACATTTTTATTATACATGTCTTTCACTTGCTTGATTGAAGTTATCTCAAGAAAAGTTACCATTTTGATTCTCTAACCTTAAATAATACGCCAAATCAAATGCATGCAGGAATCTCCCTATCTGAGAAAGGAGAGCTCCAGTGGATTCACAGGCCCAGCTTTTGACAGGGGAACTTCAGGGAAGTGTGTGTGTACCTTTTTGTCTTGATTGCTTAGCTCTGTATGTAGGGGTCAGACTGATTCTAGAATTGGTTAAGCTCTGGAGAGTTCCCAAGGTTGCTTACTCATTCTAGCTACCTATTCCTACTGCAGGCCAGATGACAAGGTGTCCCCAGATTGCCTGACCACAGCTGTAGTTGGATGACCACAGCTTCCTGGGTTCTCATTTCTGGGAAATGAGAATTTAGGCCTAATCATCCAAACTCCCTGCTTACAGACTATCATGGAGTCAGCCTCGCTCTGCCTAAGTCAGTCCTCTCAAGATGTTCCTCAGGTTGCTAGGTTTGCTTAAGTTTATGAGTTTTATACTTAAAATTGATGAGTTTATGACATAAATTACTTTTCTTCAAGGACAGATAATTCTGTCCTTTTCAATTTTACATATACCTATTTTTAAAAGTAAAATGAAATAGAATTTTCAAACAGAATTTTATTTATAACTAGAAATATACAGTAATTGTTCAGGAAAAAAATTGATAATACTTTAGACTCTTGACCCCATACAATTTTAAAATAAATGGAAAATAAACCAGCACCCGTGGGAGCCCTTAATCTGAGCTGCCAAGGGCACATATGTAGCAGACAGGTAGCTCAGTCATAATGACTGCCCTGTCTGTCCTACATTGGTGAGGGTTTGCCTACACTGGCAGACACTTGATATGCTAGGATTGGGAGGTACCCAGGGTGTTCCTACCCTCTCAGAGAAGACTGAAAGATGAATAAGAGTGAGAAATTCAGTGAGAGGAGGGACCAGGGAGGAGAGCAGTATTTTGGATAGAAATAAATGAATAAACACATAAAAATAATAATCTCTGTTAACTACTCAATATGTGAAATGTGTATGTGTTAATTTGTATATATATGTGCATATATGTGTGTAAACATGGAAATTCCCACCTCTATAGATGTCATTGGGCTTCCTTCCCTTTTCTCTGTGCAGAGTTTCTCCCACAGAAACATGAGCTTGCTGTTCAGGTTAGTCTGCTGATCAGTGAGAACTAGTCATGCAAAGCCTTGGAATACATTCCTCATTACATTGGAATACATTCCTCAACCAAACCCAAGCGGTTTTTTTGTTTGTTTGTTTGTTTGGTTGTTTTTGTTTTTTTGAAACACTGGGTTTGAAACTCAAGTCCTTATGCTTGAGTCACAAAAGTGCCTAAGTCTTTCAACTTTCATCTTTTCAGTCCATGATGAAGTATTTTATTACTTATAGACTGCTCTATTTCAAACAGAACAAACTGGATCTCAGACGCTTTACAGTCTGCCATGACCCCAGAAGCAGAGTGAAAGTTTTAGAAACTGTTGGAAATAACTACAAACATGTATCTTTCAAAATTAAGAAGAATGAAATAATATGAGTTCTCATGAAGCCATAGAAACTGTGAGTACAAACTATGACATTGCTGACCTGAAAGAACAAAGTCTCAGGAACTTTACATCCCCAAACAAATTTTGCCCTCTATCCCATCATTCTATTTTTTGAACAGGGTTGAATATTACTCAAAGTTGATATTTCTCAAAATAATTTCCACATTCAAAGAGCCTGATAGAGAAAATAGCACTATCCCATTCAATAAACCTAATAAAATCTGTGCACTATTTGTAGTCTTAGGGAACTGAAACGCAAAGCCTAGAAATGTCAAATATATTTCAATGTGAGAGGAGCTAGTTCTCCAGAGATGGCTGACTCCATGATTGCAAACCTACAATTTGGGAGACGTGGCTTAAGTTTCTGTTTCCCAAAACTGAAAAAGTCTAACACAAGCCAATTCCAGAAAAAAAGAAAACAAAAAGATAAAACAAACCAACAAACAAAACCACCCCCTCATGGGCAGCCAATTAGTAAGCTGCCCTACCACCTAACCCGAGCCAACCTCATGGGCATCTGTAGGTGTGGCTCTACCACCTAGCTTGGGCCAAGCATAGTTAATCAGCAAAAATCCCCAAAATATCCCAGAGTCTTAACCAATTACAAATGAATCCTCCTTCACTATAGGAGGCACAGTCACAAGACAGCCTATGAGTTCTAAGGAAGAAAGAGACATATACAAAATAATGACAGGTCATCCCCTTTGTCAACAACTTCTAAATCTTCCCTCAATTATTAGTAATCATGTTTGGAATTCATGTAAACACATTCTTTATCAACATATACACCTAGGTCTTAAATATGTTTGTATATAAGTTTCTTTTTGTGAGTAATTAAGGAAGTAACATCATTTAAAATTAATTTTCATTATACATTTAGACAAAGTCACTTTATTCTTATAAGCAGCCATAGTATATTATGAATAATATATTAGTATGCAATGTCATTATTTCCTTTCAGAGCACATACAAATAGCTTAGCTCTAATGTACTCAACATATTTTACTTCATCTTAATTGTCTTGTATCTAACACTGGTACTCATAATGAATATTTTAGACTGCTACCATTTAGATAGCTTATTTTTTGCCATTTAAGTGTACAAAGTAATGAATTTTAAACAGAAAAAGTTACTCAAGCATGAAACTGTTTAACAAAATATTTCTTCTCTAGTTGCAGATACTTAATTTCCTAGGAAAGGTCACTGAGTATAAATATGACATTATGAAGAGTGTGGCTGTGGTAAACCAAAATCCATTTTAGAACATTTATCAAGTAGTAATGAAATCCATGTCTATCTCATTCTCATTAGCAGTTAATTCATACATATCTATGTAATTAGTAGTTCTGCATATGACTTCTTTTTTACTTTTCCTATTCACATTATGTTTGCTGGTATATAAGATCTAGGCTCTCTTTTGTTTTATTTTTACACTAAAATTTACATTATGCTAGTGGAAATTGTATCGTCTATTGTGAATATAAGTCCTGTTATCTATTTGAATATTTAACTAATGAATATTGTCAAATGGTTTTATCTAGTTTCATATTTTAAAGCATGAATTTATAATATATATATCAATATTTTCTGTATAAATACCTATATATTTATTTATGTGGTTATGTGTTTATACACATGTATGTTTTTGAGGGAACGTGCCTTTCTACTTATAAGAAAACCAGAAGAATATTAGGGTTTTTTTTTTTATATTTTTCTGTACTGATTTTTATGAGTAGGGTATCTCTATGATCCTGGGACTGATATTTATTGCCTAAACTGCTGCTGTCATGACACAATGATTTCTGCTCCATCTTCTGTGTAACTCTGATTACAAGTATGGATTAGACACTCAACTTGTTATGTAAGTATTAGGACTCAAAACTATGTTTCTAATGCTTGGGTAATTACCATTCCCAATGGAGTCATCTCCTCAATTTTACATTTCTGTACACCAAGCCAAGCACTAAGAATGTACCAAAAAATGAGATTCTGTTTTTTGTCATTTTTTAATAATGATTTATACTTCCCTGGTAGTTTGTAAAATAATTTTATTCTGGCATGTTTTATTTTATTATTATTTACTAGAAATAATTTCATTAAGGTTGCTTGCTTTCCATTCATTTCCACCCTGGGACAGAAGAGCAAATTGTTAATTTTCCTACCACTAAGAATAATGCAGTAAAAACGCAGATTTCATCATCTTTACTCACAAACCCTTCAGGCTTAAATAAACCCATGTCAAGTTCTGTGAATAATTACCATACAAATAGGATGAAGGAAAGTATTAACATAACTAATTACATGAATTAGAATTACATTTTCTTTAATCTCTGTACAAAACCTGAAATTATTAATTCCCTAGATTTCCCTACATGAGGCAGTAAATGCAGGTCCTCCATTTCTCAGTCCCAGTATATCTGGGTTTCTATCATTACTAAGTTTCATAACAGAGATTAGTCAGTGCACTCACATGTGTGTCAATGGGCTAAGTCCAAGAATGGAGACTGTATCTTGTAATCTTCCGAAGATCTCTGTGTATCCAAGAGGAAAAGAGAATAAGCTTATAGATTTGCATCATCTGAAGAGGAATTCTAATAAACTATGGACATGTCAGCAATCAATATTCTGATACCCATAGTCAAAAATTGCCTACAGATCTGATACACTTATGGAATACTTGGGGGAAGGATTGAGGGTCCTGAAAAGGAAGGGAACCCCTCAGAAAGACTGACAGGGACAACTAATGTGGGCCCCTTGGGATGAGCCTCTCAGAGAAAATTATACCAGACTTCTGTCATGTTTGTCCTTTGGGGTCTGGATTACCTCATTGAGGATGATATTTTCTAGTTCCATCCATTTGCCTGCAAAATTCATGATGTTCTTGTTTGTAATAGCTGAGTAGTATTCTATTGTGTAAATGAACCACATTTTCTGTATACATTCATTCTGTATCCTCAACTGTATTTTATTCTTCAGTTGAGGGATATCTGGCTTGATTCCAGTTTCAGGATATTACAAATAAAGATGCTATGAACATAATAGAAGACATGTCCTTGTAAGGAAATGGAACATGTTTTGGGTATATGCCCAGAAGCAGTATAGTTTGGTATTCAGGTGGGCCTATTTCCAGTTTTCTGAGAAACTGCCAGATTGATTAACAGAGTGGTTGAACAAGTTTGTACTTCCACCATTAATGGAGGAGTATTTGACTTTCTCTACATCCAAACCAGCATCTCCTGAACCTTAAGTTTTTGATCTTAGCCATAATTACAGGGTCATTTTGATATACGTTTACCTGATGACTAAGGATGTTAAGAATTTCTTCTTGGTCATTCACAATTCCTCTGTTGAGAATATACGGTTTAGCCATCTACCTATTTTTAATTGGGTTATTTAATTTGTTGGACTTTAACTTCATTATTTATTTAATTGGTTATTTTATTTATTTATATTTCAAATGTTTTCTCTTTCCCAGTTTCCCCTCACAAACACCCTATCTCATCTCCAAAACCCCTGCTTCTATGAGGGTGCTACCCCGCATCCCCACCCACCCACTCTATCCTCTTAGCCCCACTATGCTAGGCCATCATGCTTCCATAGGACCAAGAAGAGCCTCCCCTCCCATTGATGATCCCCTGGACAAATAGCAATCCTCTGCTACATATGGACCTAGAGTTCTTGGGTCCCTCAATGTGTACTCTATGGTTTCGTACCTGGAAGCTCTACATGTTGAAGTTAGTTGATATTGTTGTTCTTTCTATGGGGTTGTGAACTTCTTCAGTTCCTTTAATCCTTCTAACTCCTCCATTGAGGTCCCAGTGCTCAGTCTGACGGTAGGCTGTGAGCATCCACCTCTGTATTCATCAGGCTCTGGCAAAGCCTCTCAGGGAAAAGCTATACCTGGCTCCTGTCAGCAAACATTTCTTAGCATCATCAATAGTTTCTGAGTTTGGTGTCTGCATAGCCTTTTCTTCAGTCTCTGTTCCATTCTTTGTCCCCATATTTCCTTTAGACAAGAATAATTCTGGGTTACAATTTTTGAGATGGGTGAGTGGTCCTATCCCTCAAACAGGGTGATGTTTATCCACTGGATATAGTCTCTATAACTTCTATCTCCCCATTAGTTGAATATTTTTGCTAATGTCATCCCTGTCAGGTCCTGGGGATCTCTCGCTTCTCTAGCATCTGGGACTTTCTAGTGACTACGCCCAGTTCCCCATCCTCCACTGTTGCAAACCTCTGTTCAAATTTCTGACCCTCTGTACTTCTCCCCATTCTCCTCCTACACATGATCCTGGCCCCCTTTTACTTCCCCCTCTTCTGTCCCTCCCAGGTCACTCCCTCTCTCCCTCTAGCTGCCATGATTATTTTGTTCCCCCTTATAATTAGGACTGAAGCATCCACACTTTGGCCTACTTTCTTCTTGAGCTTCATATGGCCTTGAGCTTCATGTTGTCTGTGAGTTGTATTGTGGTTATTCCAAGCTTTGAGCTAATATCCACTTATCAGTGAGTACATACTATGTATGTTCTTGGTGGTTCCTCAGAAAATGGGAAAGAGTTCTACCTGAGGACCCAGCTATACCATTCCTGGACAAATACCCAAAAGTTACTCTACTGTGTTCATAGCATTCTTATATATAATAACCAGAAGGAAACGACCAAGATGTCTCTCAGCTGAGGAATGGTTACAGAAAATGTACATTTACATTATAAAGTATTTCCAGGTTATTAAAAATGACTTTATGAAGTTCATATGCAAATGGATGGAAATAGAAAATATCCGGAGTGAGTTTAACTACTTGAGTTCTTTGTATATTTTAGATATTAGCTCTCTGTCAAATATAGGCTTAGGGGATTCTTTTCCCAATTTGTAGACTGCCTTTTTGTCCTGCTGACAGTGTTCTTTTCCTTACAGAAGCTTTTAATTTACCTGAGGTCAGATTTATCAATTGTTGATCTTAATGCCTATATCATGGAGTTCTGTTCAGGAAATTGTCTCTTACACCAATGTGTTCAATACTATTTCCCAGTTTCTCCTTTGCTAGATTTACTGTATTTGTTTTTATGTTGAGGTCCTTGATCTACTTGGACTTGAGCTTTTTTGCAGGGCTAATATCCACTTATCAGTGAGTAAATACTATTTTGCAGGATAATAAATATGAATTCTTTTACATGCAGGCACAGTACCATTTGTTAAAGATGCCATCTTTTTTCTATTGAATGACTTTGGCGTCTTTGTCCAAAATCATGTGTTCATAAGAGACATTGGTCTGTAATTATAGTTATTTGTTTAGTTCTTATATGGTTTATATACTGGTATAAAAGCAGCCTCATAAAGACAAATTGGGAGTTGTTGCTTATGTTCCTTTTTTGTGGAAAAATTTAATGAATATTGACATTAGTTCTTTGAAAGTCTGATGAAATTCTGTGCTCAAACCATCTGGCCTTGTGCTGTTTTCACTGGCTTCTTTTTTTGGTTTGTTTGTTTGTTTGTTTGTGGTTTGTGGTCTTTAATTTGTTGCTTGCATTTCACTAGGGTTTGTGCTTCATATATTCTTATTTTGAATATCACAGTAGGTCACTAGTGAATATAACCATGATGAAAAAGATCTTATATTATTACAAGTATTAAAAAAATCTTTAAACTACATAATTATTCCTTTGATCTTTTTTTTTACAAAAAACTTTATAATCAGCCATTAGTAACTATTAAGTAAATAAGTGAAAAGAACAATTGTGTTTAGTGTAAATTATCAGTTGATGAACCTAGCAGACAAACCTTAAAAACTAAATCATGCTTGCTTGTAAAGAGTAAAATATTGGTCAGAGGCCAATCAATAGGGCATCTAGTTTTTAAGCATTTTTGTGTCACAAAAATAAATACTGATAACACTCATAGTATTCTTTTAGTATAAGTTCTGCTTTGTCCTGCTTGTCTAATTAAGTTTGCAAGAGCTTTTCATTAGAACAGCAACTTGTAATTTCCCACATTAATGAAAATAAAACTATATTTGTTGACAAATTTTCATATACTGGTCATTTAAATATAAATGTGTTCATATGTTTTCATGTAAATAAAAATCAAGATTACTGAAAATAAATATTCTCAGATCTTTAGTAATCCTTAGTTCTCAGGGACAATTTAAATATTTCAAGGATGTTTTCTTGGTAATATGTTAACATATTTGATTAAAAGTCTGTCTGGCTTAGGTTTATTAATATTATGCTTCACCAGAAACCCCTGGAGTGAGCCTGTTGCTTAAACTGTGGAAAGGTCACACATTTATAGCATATTACTCTGTTTCAAAAATAATTACCTTCTTCTTGTCTATTGGGAAAATAGAAAGAAGGATAAGGTCAACAATATATGCAATTAAATTTGACCTTCTAAATGGAACATTAATGATCTGGGTTTACTTCCAACATTCATTGAGAAGAAACTGCATTAATGCATGTGTGCTTATATCATGTGTATATATTCTTTTAATGCAGAAAATAGTGGTCTGTTACATTGTAGGCGTGAATTGTTACATGATTTTTAAACAGATTAAATGATTTACCAAATATCAAAACATATAATACTTGGGGACTTCTGTCCCTAAAGATGCAAAAATGGATGATCAGGAAAACCGAGGTCAGTATAGTTTCATTCATTTATTTATGTAGCAGTATAGGTCCAAACAAGTTTTTATTTTTTTGATTTAAAGACCAAATCTTATTGAGAATATTTCTAGTCACATTACAAACATTGAAAGGACTAAGAAAGTGAAACATGAAGCATGAGAATTTCAGGACAGTCTAAAGTATCTCAGATCATCTGGGCATTTATCAGATGGATTCTAAATCAGTATGCCATAGAAATGCCATCATACCCATCTATAATATGGCTCTATTGTCTATACCAAATGTATGGTCCAGTCTACAGATTTTCCAATTGGTGAATCAATAAATACAATGTGAAATGTGAAGTCTGCATGTATATATGTGTGGTGTGTGTGTGTGTGTGTGTGTGTGTTTGTGTGTGCGTGAATGTGTGTGTGTGTGAATGTGTGTGAGTGTGTATGTCTGAATGTGTCTGTGTGATTGTGTGCATGTGAATGTGTATGTGTATATAATGTGAGATTCATACACACTGAAGTTATATTTAGGCATGAAGAGAAACAAAATTATGCCATTTTTAGGAAAAGTTATAGAAATTGGTATTATCTTATATTTTATGATTGTGAGCCTAGCCTTTAA
This sequence comes from Apodemus sylvaticus, assembly GCF_947179515.1. NCBI lineage: Eukaryota > Metazoa > Chordata > Mammalia > Rodentia > Muridae > Apodemus > Apodemus sylvaticus. The sequence continues at coordinate 23,870,050 of NC_067487.1, forward strand.
TGGCTGAGCCATCTCTCACTCCTGGGCATATACCCAGAGGATTCTTCAGCATGCAATAAGGACACATGCTCCACTATGTTCATAGCAGCCCTATTTGTAGTAGCCAGAAGCTGGAAAGAACCCAGATGTCCTCCAACGGAGGAATGGATACAAAAAATGTGGTATATTTACACAATGGAGTACTATTCAGCCATTAGAAACAATGAATTCATGAAATTCTTAGACAAATGGATGGAGCTGGAGAACATCATACTAAGTGAGGTAACCCAGTCTCAAAAGATCAATCATGGTATGTACTCACTGATAAGTGGATATGAGCCTAGAAACTTTGAGTACCCAAGACATAATCCACATATTAAATGATGTCCAAAAAGAATGGAGGAGTGGCCCCTAGTTCTGGAAAGACTCAGTGCAAGAGTATAGGGGAATTCCATAACAGGGAAGTGGGAAGGGGTAGATGGAGGAACAGGGGGAGGGAAAAGGGCTAATGGGACTTGCGGGGAGTGAGGAGCCAGAAAAGGGGAAATCATTTGATATGTAAATAAAAAATATATCAATAAAAAAATAAAAAATTTTAAAAAAGAAATTGGTATTATAATATTAAGTGAAATAGGCCAACCCCAGAAGGACCTAACTTGTATGTTTTCTATCACATTCAGAATGTAAAATGTGTTTATACATATATATAATATGCAAGTAGAAAAGGGATCACATAGAGGAAGGCACAGGTCTATGATTGGCAGATAGAGGAAAAAACAGGTCATTTGGAGAGAAGAGAGTCCACCCACAAATAACATGCTTTCTCTCATATGTAAAATATACATGTATTTGAACTTTTTTTTTTAGTACAAACAGCTTCTTATTTAGAATATACACTTTATGTATTTCAGGGAAGAATTTAGATTTTATTTATATCAACAAAGTGTTATAGACATGTCAAGTGTTAACATTCATTTTTATTATAATTTTTTATTTTCTATATTCTTTGTTTACATTCCAAATGATTTCCCTTTACCGATTTCCCCCTCCCCATAAGTTGCTAAGCCTTCTTCCCTCTGCCCATTCTCCTATCAACTCCCTTCTACGTCTCTTCCCTGGTACTCCCCTACAATGCTGGAACAACCCTTTTCAGGACCAGGGACCTCTCCTTCCTTCTTCTTGGGAGTGATTTTATATGTGAATTGTGTCTTGGGTATTCAGAGTTTCTGAGCTAATATCCACTTATCAGTGACTGTATTCCATGTGTGTTCTTTTGTGATTGGGTTACCTCACTTAGGATGATATTTTCCAGATCCAAACATTTGTCTAAGAATTTCATGAATTCATTGTTTTTAATTGCTAAGTAGTATTCCATTATATAAATATACCACATTTTTCTGTATCCATTCCTCCTTTGAGGGACATCTGGGTTCTTTCCAGCTTCTGGCTATTATAAATAAGGCTGATATGAACATAATGGAGCATGTGTCCTTATTGCATGCCGGGGAATCCTCTGGGTATATGCCCAAGAGTTGTATTGCAGGGTCCTCTGGAAGTGTTATGAAAACTTATATGAAGAATGTATGTATGGGATAAAAGTATAATACAGTCCTTTCCTGGGTAAGGGATCACTGGATATGAAGAGAAATTAATTGAAGGTTATAAAAGAATTGAGGCATAGATAATTATTTGTGTATGTGAAAATAAAATAAAACATTATTTGCACACTACTCAAAAATTTAAAAGAAGTAGGATGAAAAAGCATTTTATCATTCATTTCTTAAAAAATTACAGGATGGAAATGAGATAATAAGTTACTTAATCATAAGTATAAGAATTTATAATATTCTGCATTTGGTTTTTAGATTTATCTATTATAATTGTAAATTACATCTTTCCTTTCATGTATATGTGGGTCTTCTGTGAGAGCAACAATGATCTTAACTGCTGAATCTTCAGTCTCACAATTGTTTATTTCTATATGGGTGGACCCAGCATGTAGGGGATTGGTGGGGGAACATAAGCTGGATGTTCCTGGGGCCTAGCAGGCCTTCTCAGGAGAGCAGATGTTGGGGTGGAGCTGGGGCTGGGGGAAAAATGCAGCTCACCTCTGTTGGCTATGGATGTGCCTCGTCTTACTGCAACTTGATTTGCAAAATCTAGTTGATATACTTGGAAGTCCTCTTTTCTGAAGAGAAGGGGAGGTATGATGGATGGGTAGGGGTGGAGTAAAGGTGAGATGGAGGGACTAGGAGGAGATGAGTGAGAAGAAGCTTCTATTGCAATGTAAAGGAAATACATAACTTAATCAATCTAAAAATACAGATGGAATATGTCCTTTCTATGTCATTTTCCAAGGTTATCAGAAAAAATTTAAGTGTAAAATGAGATGATTCATTTGTAATACTTAAGTAAAAGTTCCCAAAGCATTAGAGTTTATTTTATTCTTCTTTTATTTTCCTGTTACATTTTTCATATCTTTTTGAAAAATATCTTACTTTTTAACATTGTGATTTTCCTAAGTATTGCTATTCTCTTTTTTTACTAGAAGAGCACATTTCATATAATACTTAAAAATATTTTTGACCATAAAATCATTCATTCTTCTTGGTTATATAAAAATCTTATTGTATGAAATTTACCTTTTTATCTTTATTGCTTTGTAAAATGTCAAGCTCACTTCTTAATTAAGTTGCCAAACCACATCATATTGTTCATATTGTGTTCTTTTTTTATAACTATGTATGTCACATGACACAACTGAATGTTCAATGAAACCAAAAATACTGACTTCATTATGTGACTGAACTTTGGTTCTGAAAATATTCTTGTAAAGAATATTAGTTGTTCTGCATAGTGTATAATGCAGTAAAATTTAATTTCAATGTGAATATACATATTTTGGCCCAAGAAAATTCCACTATCATTGGAGATGTTCGTGTGGAAAGAGGGGTATGTAATAATTATAGGAAAAGAAGGTATCTCTTCAAAGAGTGAATCCTTTATTAGTTTTCTAATAAAATAAATGTCAGCCAGAAACCACCTATATAGACGGAATAAAAAAAATGGGTCAGTAGGTTGTATTTACATATTTGTGTAATAAATACATTTGCATGTGTTGTGTAGCAACAATAATGAATGAAAGGAGATTATAAAATTGAGAGTTGAGGGGGACATAGGACAAATTAGAGGGAAGGTACCTAGCAGGGCCTGGATGGAGGCTAGGATATCTTGAAAGTGTTATAATTCTATTTCAAGTAAACACACATTTTTGAAAAGATATGAAAGACAGAATCTGCGAGAAGCCAGGTATAAGTAACCAATGAAACTCTTTCTGTAGATCAAACAGGGATATGTTAACAGTCATACTTGTAGACTTGAAGTTTCCACATATGTAACATAAGACATAAGTGATTTTTTTCCTACCAAAGGTCAAGAGCATACACCATATTAAACTCTCAGTGATAGTATTTATTCAAGGATGATTTTTTTATTTTAAATACTCAAGGTGTATGTACTAATATTCCTACTGGGTTTTACCTCATTCTATTCAATTAAATCTTACAGCACTACAGAGATTCTAAGACAATCATATTATTTAAAAATAAATTTGTAGTTTTAGCACAGGCACATGTAATTGAAAGGTAGGGGACCAAACATTTAATCCAAACATCCTCATGTACTGTCTTCTGCAAAATATAGTAGATATAGAACATTTGAAAATGCTCCATAAGACGCAAATTAGTATTATAGGGTAAAACAGTTCAGAATCTGGAAAAGTTTATATTGGGTCCAATTTTGGTTCACCTTGATTGGAAAGCTCCTACAGTGTGTCAGGGTTTCACTCTCACATGCAATTGCCAAGAAAGCATGCTTCCTAGAAAATAAATGAAGAGCACAAAAGGGGTCAATTATTGTATGCAAATATGAAAATGGAGGGTTACTCTATGTCTCCAACAAATGAAAGGCAGTGTGACTGCTACTAGTTAGAATAAATAACAAAAATGATGGATTCAGACATAGAAATGTTTCCATAGTGTGCTGTAATCATTTTCAAGAAAAATTGTGCATCTTGATATTTATCACAGGACTGTTATGCTTGTGTTTTAAGGTTATGAAAATTTATCAGAAATAACATGGATTTGTATATTGGAATGAGGCACCTTTGATACTGTACCATCAATCAATCAAGGGACTGAGACATAAATACACTTCTCTATGTACCATTTCCAGGAGTCTATTTGAAATTGTAAAACCAAATTTTCTTGTAAATAGTAGCAATTTATAAATAGTGGGAATAATTGAGGATGGCACAGGTGGCTCTTACTATAGAAGGACAAACTGATCTTGGCACTACAGAGTTCCTCAAAGAGATCTCCATGGGACCCTATCATTACACAATGCCAACTTTGCAATGTTCTTTCCTGGCCAGGGCCTTTTCATATGCTTTTCTCGTCCCAGCTTGATTTCTCTGTGTGTGTAGCATGTCATGTGGTGCACATTTTCTCCCCTGTTGCCCATGATTGAGAACAGATGTTATATGCTTTTATAATTGTCTTCAGGAAAACTTGATGCCTTTTAATGGCACTTTGTGCCTTTTGTAATCCAAAGGGTTTGTGGGATTCTTAGAGGCCCATGAAGTTTAGAGCTTCATTTATTGTAGAGAGTCACATACAATCCCTAGGCCTGCTGCTGCCCATTCTCTGCTTGCTGGAACAGTTAGCACTGGTAAAGGTTTTTCACAACAGGTATTAATGCTTTACTGAGAGATGTAAGGACATTTGGGGTTTCTTCCAATAGGCAACTATTGAGCTACGGAAGATAAAAGGTTTCTTGATGCAAGAATTCGTGATTTACTTACTTTATTTTTCTGTATCAAACAAGCAAATTGTTAGTCTTTGAGTATACAGTGTGAAAGAGGGAATAAGATGAGGCATTTCTTCAAGTATACATCATCAAAATTCAAAGTGTTTTCCATATTTAAATACCTTTGTAGGTTCACAAAGAATAATATGCACAAATCATACAGAAAGCCTTCCATGTAGGTACTAACCTATTTAGAGTGGAGAACTTCAGATAAAATTTTTCTCATTGAATTTTGAGAATAGTGATAAAAGAAAAGAAAAAATTTTATTTAAATGTGCATTCTAATAAAAGTAAAAAATAGTCTTTTGTGTTTTATTTCTGTTTTGTTTTATTTCTTATGGCGAAAACAATAACTTAAAGCAAGACTTGAGTCAGGGAGTATTGCACTTTAATAGCAACATCAATAATCAAATCAGATCATCAAAGGTTTGCAGCTGATTATTAAACATGACTTGATATATGTTCCAAACCTTGGAGTCTTCATCATCATCATCATTGGTATTAATAATTATCCCCCATTCATTCGATGCACAATTATATACTGCACACATGTCAAGCACTGTCTATCCCTTTTGAAGACAATGTACAGTGAGGAAGCTGAGATTCTAGACTCAAAAATCCTGAATGGTTTAGACTATTTAATTTAATTAAATCTCACTACAGCCATCTCTCCCTCCTGTAGCATAGTCAGTTGTGTAGTTAGTTAGTTGGGTGATTACTTAGTTTTTTGGTTAGTTATTAATTGTTAGTGTTAGAAATTGAATCTACAAACTAAGTCTTAATAGGTAAGCACTCTAAGTCTGTGCTAAAGTTCTTTCTCTCTGTTCACCTTTATTTTGAAATAAGGTCTCTTGTTGACTTCCCACAGAGCTAAGAAAGGCTGTAATTTGTGATCTTCCTGCCTCAGCCTCACAAATAGCCAGAACTGTTGTTCTGTACGTAACCAGGTACAGCTGTTGATGTTATGCCTAATATTCTTTAGAGGAGTTACATATTTAAAATCATTATGTCCTCAAAGACATTGCAAGTACATTTCAATTGCTTTACCTGAGTCCTTAACTATTGTTATTAAATGTGCAATTTCCCTATTGAATATAACTTTTCAGAAGAAGCTTCTAAATATCATATTGTATTTCTTAAACTATATAGGACAATTTGAAAGGAATAGACACTAAACAATGATTGATTTTAGTTCAAATACACTAAATGCCTACCCCATTTTATCCATCTTATGCAGTGTGCCTCCATGTGATTTTGCTAGTCCGGCATAAGGACATGTCTGTGTGCCATTGCTTGTCCTATTGGGTTATGTTTAATGTAATTTATACATAGCCAAAGACATTACCTAAAAATATATTCTAAAAAATATTTCTTAAAAAATACACTCATATAAGTTATCTTTCTATTGAAAACAATTATTTTCCTTAGAAGAGCCATTTGTTTCACACATGCATAGCATTTCATTATTTCGAAGTCTTATAATAACTTGATAATTTGTTTCTTTCATGATAATTTATCTATTCTAGCAAGAAAATTATTTGAGTTTTTATTTTTCGCAGTGATTATGTTTTAGTATTCATAAAATTACAGTTTGGATAAATATTTTGCTTGAAGTACTAGAAAATTTTTCTTTTTTATTAATATTTTTATTTTCTATATTCTTTGTTTACATTCCAAATGATTTCCCCTTTCCCGGATCCCCCCTCCCCATATGTCCCATAAGCCTTCTTCTCTCCATCCATTCTCCCATTACCTCCCTCCTTTTCTTCTCTTACCTTATATTCCCCTCCAATGCTAGATCAATCCTTTCCAGGATCAGGTCCTTCTCCATACTTCTTCATGGGAGACATTTGTTATGCTATTTGTGCCTTGGGTATTCAGAGCTTCTGAGCTAATTAATATTCACTTATCAGAGATTGCATTCCATGTGTATTCTTTTGTGACTGGGTTACCTCACTTAGGATGATATTTTCCAGATCAAATCATTTGCCTAAAAATTTTGTGAATTCATTGTTTCTAATTGCTGAGTAGTATTCCATTGTGTAAATATACCACATTTTCTGTATCCATCCCTCCTTTGAGGGGCATCTGGGTTCTTTCCAGCTTCTGGCTATTAGAAATAAGGCTGCTATGAACATAATGGAGCATGTGTCTTTATTGCATGCCAGGGAATCCTTTAGGTATATGCCCAGGAGAGGTATAGCAGGGTCCTTGGAAGTGTCATCTCCAGTTTTCTGAGGAACAGCCAGACTGATTTCCAAAGTGGTTGTACCATCTTACAGCCCCACCAGCAGTGGAGGAGTGTTCCTCCTTCTCCACATCCTCTCCAACATCTGCTGTCTCCTGAGTTTTTTACCTTAGCCATTCTGACTGGTGTAAGGTGAAATCTCAGGGTTGTTTTGATTTGCATTTCCCTAATGACTAATGATGTTGAGCACTTCTTAAGGTGCCTCTCGGCCATCCGAATTTCTTCAGGTGAGAGCTTTTTGTTTAGATCTGTATCTCATTTTTTAATAGGGTTATTTGGTTCCCTGGGGTCAAACTTCTTGAGTTCTTTGTATATATTGGATATTTGCCCTCTATCAGATGTAGGGTTGGTGAATATCCTTTCCCAATTTGATGGTTGTCATTTTGTCCTTTTAACAGTGTCCTTTGCCTTACAGAAACTTTGTAATTTTATGAGGTACCATTTGTCAATTCTTGATCTTAGAGCATAAGCTATTGGTGATCTGTTCAGGAACTTTTCCCCTGTGCCCATTTCCTCTAGGGTCTTCCCCAATTTCTTTTCTATTAGTTTCAGTGTAATTCAAAAAATCATTATATCCTACTACAAAAGCCTACACTCAACAAAACTGGAGAATCTGGAGGAAATGGACAGTTTCCTAGACAGATATCCAACACCAAAACTAAATCAGGATCAAATAGATCAACTAAACAGTCCCATAACACCTGAAGAAATAAAAAGGGTCCTAGAAAATCTCCCAACCAAAAAAAGCACGGGAACAGATGGCTTCAGTGCAGAATTCTATCAGACCTTCATAGAAAACCTAACACCAATACTCTTCAAACTATTCCACAAAATAGAAACAGAAGGAAAGCTACCCAACTCATTCTATGAAGCCACAATTATGCTGATACCAAAACCACACAAAGATCCAACAAAGAAAGAGAACTTCAGGCCAATTTCTTTTATTAATATTGATGCAAAAATACTTAATAAAATTCTTGCCAACTGACTCTAAGAACACATCAAAATGATCATCCACCATAATCAAGTAGGCTTCATCCCAGGGATGCAGGGATGGTTCAATATAAGGAAATCCATCAATGCTATCCACTACATAAACAAACTCAAAGAAAAAAACCATATGATCATCTCATTAGATGCAGAAAAAACATTTGACAAAATTTAGCATCCTTTTATGCTAAAAGTCTTGGAAAGAACAGGAATTCAAGGCCCATACCTAAGCATCATTAAAGCAATATACAGCAAACTGGTAGCCAACATCAAACTAAATGGAGAGAAACTTGAAGAAATCCCACTAAAATCAGGGACTAGACAAGGCTGTCCTCTCTCTCCATATCTTTTCAATATTATACTTGAGGTACTAGCTCAAGCAATTAGACAACATAAGGAGGTCAAGGGATACAAATTGGAAAGGAAGAAGTCAAATTATCACTATTTGCAGATGGCATGATGGTCTACTTAAGTGACCAGAAAACCTCCACAAGAGAACTCCAACAGCTGATAATCAACTTCAGCAAAGTGGCTGGTTATAAAGTCAACTCAAACAAATCAGTTGCCTTCCTATACTCAAAGGATAAGCAGGCTGAGAAAGAAGTTAGGGAAATGACACCCTTCACAATAGCCACAAACAATATAAAGTATCTTGGTGTGACTCTAACCAAAGAAGTGAAAGATCTATAAGACAAGAACTTCAGATCTCTGAAGAAGCAAATCAAAGAAGACCTCAGAAAATGGAAAAATCTCCCATGCTAGTGGATTGGCAGGATTAATATAATTAAAATGGCCATCTTGCCAAAAGCAATTTACAGATTCAGTGCAATCCTCATCAAAATCCCAACTCAGTTCTTCACAGAGTTAGAGAAAGCAATTCTCAAATTCATCTGGAATAACAAAAAACCCAGGATAGCTAAAACTATTCTCAACAACAAAAGAAATTCTGGGGGAATCAGTATCCCTGACTTCAAGCAATATTACAGAGCAATAGTGTTAAAAACTGCATGGTATTGGCACAGTGACAGACAAGTTGACCAATGGAATAGAATTGAAGATCCAGAAATGAACCCACACACCTATGGTCACTTGATCTTCGACAAAGGAGCCAAAAACATCCAGTGGAAAAAAGACACCCTTTCAACAAATGGTGTTGTTTCAACTGGAGGTCAGCATGCAGAAGAATGTGACTTGATCCATTCTTATCTCCATGTACTAAACTTCACTTCAAGTGGATCAAGGACCTCCATGTAAAATTAGAAAAATTTTCTAGTGGACCAGTGAGTTGAGAAGAACAATAAAAACAAACAAGCAAAATAAAAATTTTAAAAATGAACAGTCTTAGATGTGTCCTGACATGTTTGAAGACTTTAATTCCAGATTCCAAGTGATTCTCTATCTCTGACAATATTTTATGTATGCCATTAAAAAAGTGCATATTTTCACTAAAGAAATCCCATATTAATTATATTAATTATATTATATTATATTATATTATATTATATTATACTATGTTATGATATGTTTATTATATTATATTATCTCTATCAGCTCTACTAATATACTCCTTATCTTTTGAGATTCTAATTTACTCTGAAACTTTCACTTTTTTTTGCTGACCTTTGAGGAATGTCTACATTTATGTCTGCAATATAATATGGGTATACAAAATAAACAAACTGAGGCCTGTGATGTTCTAATTTATACTTTGTCTTTATTTATTTATTTATTTATTTATTTATTTATTTATTTATTTTTGTTTTTTTGACACAGAGTTTCTCTGTGTAGCTCTGGCTGTCCTGGAACTCACTCTGTAGACCAGGTTACAGCCTGCCTCTGCCTCCCAAGTGCTGGGATTAAAGGCATGCGCCACCACCACCTGGCTTACATTTTCTATTTAACTCTCTCTTAAACTGTAAGAATACCCCAAACAAAAGTAGATTTCTTTATTTTCATGTAGAACAACTTCTGCTTTGTGTTTGAATTCTACTACGGAGAGATATGATAGGCTTAGCCTAGAGCTCGCAGAATAGCAAGCCTAGCCTATTTGATTAATGCAGACTACTAAGAGACTGTATCTCAAACAAGTTAGATGGTGACTGAGAAGGGACACCCAAAGTTGGCTTCTGGCTTCCACATGTGCATGAACACAAGTAAACACACCTGTACAAAGTGAACACCTGTCTGATCACACACACACACACACACACACACACTCACACGCACACGCACACGCATACAAACATGCACAAAGCAGAAGAGGGAGAGAAAGACAGAATGACTGAGCAAAAAACAGGACAGGGAGACAGAAACAGAGGGACAGAAAGAAATAAGACAGAGAGAAAAAGAATATACAGGTATTCAGTATAGCAATATTGAAAAAATTCCCTTATGTTCCTCTTCCTTTACTGTAAGACTATCAAAGACGTATCTCTTGCAAAGAACCAAATGGCTTTTCATCTCTTCTCTTATAATAACATTATCACAAAAGTACCTGAGATATTCCACAGCTTTTATTCATTCAAAAACTCTCACCAAAAAACATCATCTTGTAGTTCAAACTTTATTATATTTAGGAATTTATTTCAGGGTTTGAGAGGTAGCTCAGCTGTTAAGAGAACTGACTGCTTTTCCAGTGGTCATGAGTTCAAATCCCAGCAACCACATGCTGGCTCACAACCATCTGTAATGAGATCTGTTGCCCTCTTCTGGTATGTCTGATGACAGCTACAGTGTACTTATATATAATAAAGAAAAAAGAAAAAAGGAAAAGAAAATAAGTTTAAAAAAATATTTCCAGGTCTGGAGAGATGGCTCAGAGATTAAGAACACTGTCTGATTTGCAGAGGTCCTGAGTTCAATTTCCAGCAACCACATGGTGTCACAATCATCTGTAAAGGGATCGAATGCTCTTGTTTGGCATACAGGCATATATGTGAACAGAGCACTCATATGTGTAGAATAAATATATACAAGTCTTTTGTTTTGCTTTGCTTTGTTTTGTTTTGTTTTTAATAAAAGGGATGGAGCCAAGGCTCAGAGGTTAAGAGCACTGACTGATCTTCCAGAGGTCCTGAGTTCAATTCCCAGAAACCACATGGTGGCTCACAACCATCTGTAATGGGATCTGATGTCCTCTTCTGGTGTGCCTGAAGACAGCTGCAGTGTACTCATATACATAAAATAAATAAATAATTCTTTTTTTAAAAAAAGGATTTATTTCAAGGTCAGTATCTTGCAACAATATAAATCTACTTTATCATGATCATGATAAAGTCATGGTATCACGTTTTGGGGTTTGTTGTTATGCTATGTATGTAAATTCTAAATTCTGAACCCCAATATTTGTTTGTTGTCCAGAGGACTGTATTCTCATATATACTACACTTTATGTTCAAACATTTCTTCCCAGTTTGACATTGATAGATTAGTTAAAGATTAGAGCCTGAGATGATAGAGAGAGGAGGTCAGAATTTCAGAATCAAATGAGGTACCACAGGAGAGACCAGGGAAGAGAGAAGACATGGGAAGAGGCTACCATCAAACAGGATGAACCGAAGACATATGGTCAGAAAAGTGCACTCTTAGGACAGGTTGAAGAGCACAAGCATCCCAGGAGACACCAGATTGTCAAGTGACAGGCAGTTATATGGTTTTTAACAGGTAGACAACCATACATTTATAGCCAAGGCATAAATTAAAGTTTTCTCCACTTAGGCTCTCAGATCATCAGTTTCAGAAGCAGGAATGTAATCTAACTTGAGGTTCATGATTTTATTTTAAACTTATTGGTTTATGATTCTTAATTCTGTATTAGTTATGAAACTTTGAGTGTCTGTACGAGTATCTTTTAAACATTCTATAATAAAGTATAATGTGTTTGTGGAGAATCAAAGTGGATATTTCCAAATCTACAGATCTTCTTGCCATATCATCTCTGTTCCCTAGACTCTCACTTATTTTGTAAGTTTTGTTCTCATTTTAAATACTTTCTTAGCCTTTAATTTTGTATGTGTATCAGTACTTGTGTGGGGGTATGTACACATGAGTGCTGGTATCTGAAGAGGTGATAAAACAGAGTCAGAACCTGTGGTCTGGAGAGGCAACTGGTTGGGAGTCTTCTATGGATTCTGGGAAAAGAACATGGGTCCTCTGGAAGAGCAGTATTTGTTCTTAGCCATAGATTTATCTCACCAGCCCCTTTAAAAAAGGTTTTCATAAGATCACTTTAGCATGATATCCTGATAAGCCTTAAGTATTGTGATGGTTTGTACATGCTTGGCCCAAGAAGTGACACTATTAGAATGTGTGGCCCTGTTGGATTAGGTGTGGCCTTGTTGCTATAGGTGTGTCACTGTGGGAATGGGCTTCATCCTAGTTGCTTGGAAGCTCAGTTAGAAGCTTTCATATGAAGATGTAGAACTCTCAGCTCCTTCTGCTCTATGCCTTCCTGGATGAAGCCATGTTCCCACTTTGACGATAATGGACTGAACTTCTGAACCTATAAGCCAACTCCAATTAAATGTTGTCCTTATAAGAATTGCCTTGGTTATGGCGTCTGTTCACAGCAGTAAAACCCTTACTAAGACAAAAGATGGCACCAGTGACTAGGGTATTGCTGTGATAGGCCTACCATACTTTTGTTTTAAAGAGTGTGGATTTTGGGACTTTGGATTTGGAAAGCACTGGAATGCTTTAAGTGTGGCTTAATGGGCTATCCTAGTAGGAAAATAAAAGACTTTGATACTGAAAGTGATTTGAACTATGCACACCTGGCTCAAGACTTTTCAGTAGAGAATTTCAACATATGCCTAGAGACTATTTTTGTGGTATTTTGGTGAAGAATGTGGCTGCTTTTTGTCCTTGTCTGAATAGTCTACCTGAGGCTAGGGTAAAGAGATTTACCTTAATTGCATTGACAAAGGTAGTCTCAAAAAAGCCCAGTAGAGACTTTTGTTCTTTGGTTCAGTCTCATGAAGAGCATTTTGAACAGGCATAGAAAGCTTAGAAAGGAAATACATAAAATATATGGTTTGAGTATTACAGGGGCACCAGGAAGTGAAATGAAGCTGAATCTGGGTTCTAGGTCCTACCAGATTAATGGAGTGGGACTTTGGGGCAAGATCCTACCAGGCTAAATTTAGATCCAGGCATGATCTTACAAGCTTAATCTCAGGAGACAGGCATGTAGATCTCTGATTTCAAGATCAATCAACTGAGCAGGATCCAGAAAAATCAAGCTTAGGCAATGAAGGAATTGGAAAACAAAGCTAGTTATAATGTAATAGAAAAATGACAGCATGCTCCAGCTACTGCAAACAGCTTTGGCTATGTGGCTCTGGCTTTAGAGTTAGAAATAAAAGAGACCAGTGGGACATTTGATGCTGGCTAACTAGAGCTAAGAAATTAGTAGTGATTAAAAAGGGACCAGAATCACTGTGGTGAAAACTTCTAGGAAGTGTTTTATTAGATCACAAAGAAGCTGTGTTCCAAAGATAGCCAAGGTTATACCTCGTACTGCCAAAATACTTGGTAATGTGTTAAAGTCACCCAGGTGGTACTGGTTTTGAAGGTATGAGGGGCCATGAAGGGCAACTGAGACTTGGCACTGTGAGAAGCTATGGAAGGCCACTGATGACAGTGCAGCCTCATTTGCAGTTGATGACCCAGGACTGAAGAAGGGCTCATGCAAAAGAGTTAAAGCTTTGGCATTGTGAAGAGAGCCTAGTAGAGACTATTAATGAAGCCAAGTTGCTTGGAAGACCCCAGTATTGGAGATGCCAGTATCATGAGATGATCAATAAGAACAGCAGCAGCAGCAGCAATGGAGTGGATCAACCTGAGCTTAAAGTGCTACAGAGGACAGAGCTAGAAAAGTGAGGCCATCCATTTCGAGGACCCAAAAGATCGTGTGTCTATCCTAAGCATTAAAACAAGAAGTTGTAACATTGAAGTTACCTTGGAAACCCCAAGATTGTTGAGATACCAAAGTTATGGTGTATCTGATGAACAGGGAGTGAAAACAGCCCAGGAAAGAAGTTTGTTGGAGTCATCAAAGTTGAAAAAGAATTTGAGATCTAAAGACTGCGTTGACATCATACATGGTTATGCAGTTCTGTGTTTACACAGCTGGTTTCCTGTCTTGCTTTGGGGATTATAGTTAAGTGATTAGATGAATCTCAAAAGAGACTTTGAACACTGAGCTTTTAATATTGTTGAGACTTATATAGATTAGCAGGACTCTGAAAGTTGGACTAAACATTTTGCATTATGCTATGTTTAGGTATGGCCCCCATAGACTCATGTCTGGAAAAGCCTACTGGGTCCTGAAAATGGAATGTGATGGTATGTATATGCTTGGCTTAAGGAGTGGCACTATTAGGAAGTTTGGCATTAGGAAGTTGAAGTAGGTGTGTCACCCTGGGTGTGGGCTTTAAGACTCCCCTGCCAACTGCCTGCCTGTCTGCTAGCAGTCTTCAGATGAAGATGTAGTATTCTCAGCTCCTTTTGTACCATGCCTGCCTGGATGAAACCTTGTTCCTGCCTTGATGATAATGGACTGAACCTCTGAATTTTAAGCCAGCCCCAATTAAATGTTGTTCATACAAGAATTACCTTGGTCATGGTGCCTGTTCACAGCAGTAAAACTCTAAGACAAGTATACATTGAAGTATTTTTCACGATTGGCCTTATGATATAGCATAAATCTATAGTACTTACCCATTTTGTGCAACTGGCTATGTGCATGTTAGAATAAAGTTCTCTGTTTTGCTTTGAACAGCCCTTCTGTTCATGCGAGTTTTGCTATTTTATATACTTCACAAAATTTTCATCAGGCAGAAATTATCCATGTGTGTCTGACTTATTTCACATAGCGTAATGCATCCAGATTCATCCTCACTAAGTTTTATCCTTTCCAAGATTAATCATATTCCATTACATGTACACACAAAACTTCCAATACCTATTAAATCTATAAATTCATGTTAAATAGGATAAGTATGGTTTGTTTTTAATATCTTTACTATGTGAATAGTGGTGCAATGGGTGTGCAGAAACTTCTCTTAGATCACTATTTAAATTTTGTATATATTTTCAGAAGTGGAATTGCCAGATCCTAAACTACCTCTTCAATTTTTGTCTTTCACTTCATGCTGAATAATCTTATTTGCAGTCCCTTACCTGGTCACAGTCATGTTTTTTCCAAATCCCCATAAGCACCAGTATTTTGTTTTGTTTTGGTCTTTTTGTTTTTGGTTTTGCTTGCCTTGTTTTTTTGCTTTTATTTATTTATTTTTCTTTGTGTGTAGTGTGTGCATATCACAGCATACAGGTAGAGGTCAGCATATAACAGGGATTTGTTTCTCTCCTTGAATCCCACGGGCTTCAGGAATTGAACACATCCTCAAACTTCCTGGCAAACACTCCTACTTGCTTTCGCATCTTCCAAGATCACAAGAGTTTTCATCTGTATTTGTAATAATTGTCAACCTGATTCTTACAAGCTAGAATCATTGATTTTTATTTACACTTCACTAATGACCCATAACATTATTTCATATAGTTGTTGGCTACTTATTTGTCTTTTTTCAAAGAAACATTTAAGTAATTTGTCAGTGTTAACTGTCCATTTGTACTATTTTAGTTTTTTGATTTATTTGTTATTGAATTTAGGAGATATTTCTTTGTAAATATTAATTACTTATGACAGAAATGGCTTCTAACTCTTTCCTGAGTCTGTGCAATACCTTTTTAGTCCATTTTTGTGGTTGTTTTTGATCACAGGATTTGATTTGAAAATGTTCATCTTGTCAGATTGCTTTGTGTAGTTTTTGTTTATTTTTAAGATATTACATTCAAGAAATCATTGCCAAAATAAGTATCTTGCTTTATTTCTAGAAGTTTTATAGTCTTACATATTAAAGTTAAGATTTATACTATTTGGGGGTGGTTTAATTTTTTCTTTTTTTTTTCTTTTCTTTTCTTTTCTTTTTTATTCGATAAGAGGTTCCACATCAATACATGGTACCTTTAGATAATAATTTATAAATGATTAAACTAGTTACTCTGTGTTGCTCAAAAATCCAAATCAAAAGATTTTTTTCTTACCAAAAATTCTAGCATCAAACATTCTACTAGTTGTTGAAAATTATAACACTTTTAATTAGTATTTAATTTAATCCTATGCAATTATTAATCTCATGAACTTGTGAATTATCTTAGAGTTGTACAGCCATAAATCATTACCATTTGATTAATATAACTTTTTAGCTTTAAAATGAACTAATACATAAAACATTAAGCTGTCACAGCAGCTCAGTGGGGTTAGACAGCCAGTGATAACTGCATTAGTTAAGTAGATATGGAATATTTCAATATTACAAAAGTTGCTGGATGTATCTGAGTTACAAAAATGGCTTAATATAAGATTTCAAAATTTGTGTGTTTTTTGAGACAGAGTCTCAGATTGATCTGGAATTCTGCATGAGGTTCAAACCATCCTAGAATTGAAATTATCTGCCTCTGAGTCATTAATTTTAAGAATTTTCTACCAGGGTTAAGAAAACACAGATTCTTAAAACAGCATTTCAGTTCCATCTGTAATACATTTAAGATATTGCTGGATTGTTAAAGACATTGATTGATAGACATTTAAAGACATGGATTTAGGATTATTTTGTCCATACTAAAGAAACTATCAAACAATAGCATTGTAAGAGATGTAAAAATATAGAGCTCTGTGTGTATCTTAAAATAAAACCCTTAAATGACAAAGGAAATACTTGGCCACAGTTTATAGTATTTTGCTGCTATCTACAGGTAGAAATGTATATAAACTACTATAATTTGATTCTTTCAGACAAACTTTAGTATTAAAAGTAGGAAAATGGACTCAATCAAAATTAGTATATTAAAATATATAACATTGCATTTAATAACAATTTTTATATTAGAAGTTTCCCATTTACATTAAAAATAAATTTTTTAAGAACAATATGTTATTAGACTGATTAAACATGAGCTGAACAATAGCAACATAACATGCTATTGACATCTATTTACATGCTATTGACATCTATTGACATGCTGACATGAAGAAAGAAATGTCTATGAGGTCTCACTCTAACCACCCCCGCAAATATGGTCATCTACGAAATTATAAAAGCAGGAGAAATAGTCTTCCCTAAATGAGCACATCAGTATATTCTCCAATACCAAATGTTCATCCATACAAACATACATAAAAGTAACAATGTACTGATAGGGAAGGTTATATTTATGTTTTTAAGAAAAAAATATATGCAACAAAAATTATTTGAAAATGTCTCTGAATGTGAAAGGGGTCAAGAAGGTGCACATTACAGAATTTGGAGAGAGGAGGTTTAAAGGTGGATATATATATTATGCATGTGTGTATATATATATATATATATATATATATATATATATATATATACAATGATGTGAACAATTAAAAGAATATATATTATCATGTCAAAAATTAAAAGAAATATTTGAAAGGATAAAAAGAAAGATTCTTATCTCTCCATTTTAGCTATATTATGCTGACAATTTTTGATACCTATGTCATTTGTGATGTACCTAGAGGTCAAGGTATTATTATGGGTTAATGGAAGAGTTAAGTGGATGGAAGAATAAGTGCAGTGATAGAAAGGATTGTAAAGTGAAATATTGACACAAGAAGGATTAAGATAGGTTAGGGGATGAGAATTGAGAGTAAAAAAATATGGAGAAAAAAATAACACTTAGCACCCTCATCAAACATCACAAGCTAACAAAGAAAAGTCCCATGACAGAATAAGATTACCTTTTTAAGAGTTGTTTGCCAACAGGGTTCCATAAGCCCACAAATATTATAGGCCACTGCCAATGCTATGTTCCCTTTTAGAACTTCACAGTACGACCACATGCCTGGAGTCACCACACAGCGTGCCATAAAACATGAAGAAATAAATTATTCATCTGGACATTTATTCTTACTGGCTAGTTTTCACAGTGCTGGAACATATTAAGTACACTGTTAGAGGAATGTAACGATAGTCAGACTTTTCATTTTAGAACTCTGAGATCTTCAATAATGGTCACTTTGATAAGTCATGCCCACTGGCACAATATTTGATTGATGGCATGTCTCTAACCAACCTCCTCTGATGTTATTTTTGGTCTGTCCCAAAAGATGAAGCCAAGGAAAGATAGCCTAATCAGGGGAAAAAACCTATGGATAAATAGGACATAGGCCCTAGGAGGATAAGCTTCTATTCTTATTATGTTTAATATTAAACTGTAAAATAAACAGAGTATTAAACCAAATCTTAGACAGTGGTGGCACTCTGGAAGCAGAACTCAGGCTGATCTCTGAGTTTGAAGCTCAGAGTTCTACAGAGAGAGTTCCAGAACAGGCAGAGCTATACAGGGTTAATACCCTGTCTTGGAAGAGAGAGAGGGAGAGAAGAGAGAGAGAGAGAGAGAGAGAGAGAGAGAGAGAGAGAGAGAGAGAGAGAGAGAGAGAGAGGTAAAAAAGATAAACCATTCATAATGACTTGTCATTATTCCCAGATCGATGTTAATGCAAATTCCAACCCTCCTCAAATAATTATGCCTTA
This sequence comes from Apodemus sylvaticus, assembly GCF_947179515.1. NCBI lineage: Eukaryota > Metazoa > Chordata > Mammalia > Rodentia > Muridae > Apodemus > Apodemus sylvaticus. The sequence continues at coordinate 23,888,758 of NC_067487.1, forward strand.
TCCGGGAGATGATAAATGATACAGAGACCTGCAAATGGTCCCAGTACAGAAAGTAAGAGATTGTGGAAGTCTCAGGCCTAACTGGAACATCAATATCACATCCTTTCCTTCCAAGGTTTAGGAAAGAGGGCAGAAAGAGATGCAAGCCAGAAGAAGTGCGTGACTTACAAAGATACTGCTTCTGATACAGCAGGGTTGTTATACATAGGAAGTCATTGTGGTTGTGACAGCATGGTCAACTCCGACACGAGTTCAAGAAAAAGAAAATCATGCTGACTTCCAGTTGAACCAGCACCATTTGTTGAAAAGGCTATTTTTTTTCCATTGGATGTTTTCAGCCCTTTTGTCGAGGATCAAGTGGCCATAGGTGTGTGGGTTCATTTTTGGATCTTCAATCCTATTCCATTGATCTGCCTGCCTGTCACTCTACCAATACCATACAGTTTTTAACACTATTGTTCAGTAGTATTGCTTGAGGTCAGGGATACTGATTCCCCCAGAATTTCTTTTGTTGTTGAGAATAGTTTGAGATATCCTGGGTTTTTTTTTTTTTTTTTTTTTTTTTTTTTTTTTTTTTTGTTATTCCAGATGAATTTGAGAACTGCTCTTTCTAACTCTATGAAGAATTGTGTTGGGATTTTGATGGGTATTGCGTTGAATCTGCATATTGCTTTTGGCAAAATGGCCATTTTAACTATATTAATCCTGCTGATCCATGAGCATGCAGAAGAATGCGAATTGATCCATCCTTGTCTCCTTGTTCTAAGTTCAACTACAAATGGATCAAGGACCTCCACATAAAGCCAGACACTCTGAAGCTAATAGAAAAGAAACTGGGGAAGACCCTTGAGGACATCGATACAGGGGGAACGTTCCTGAACAGAACACCAATAATGTATGCTCTAAGGTCAAGAATTGACAAATGGGACCTCACAAAATTACAAAGTTCTGTAAAGCAAAGGACACCATCAAAAGGACAAATCGGCAACCAACAAATTCGGAAAAGATCTTCACCAATCCAACATCAGATAGAGGGCTAATATCCAATATACACAAAGAACTCAAGAAGTTAGACCCCAAAAAACCAAATAACCCTATTAAAAAATGGAGTACAGAGTTAAACAAACAAAGAATTCTCACCTGAAGAACTTCAGATGGCGGAGAAACATCTTAAAAAATGCTCAACTTCATTAGTCATCAGGGAAATGCAAATCAAAACAACCCTGAGATTTCACCTTACACCAGTCAGAATGGCTAAGATTAAAAACTCAGGAGACAGCAGGTGTTGGAGAGGATGTGGAGAAAGAGGAACACTCCACCACTGCTGGTGGGGTTGCAAATTGGTACAACCACTCTGGAAATCAGTCTGGCGGTTCCTCAGAAAGCTTCTGAAAGATCCTGCTCTACCACTCCTGGGCATATACGCAGAGGACTCCCCAGCATGTAACAAGGATATATGCTCCACTATGTTCATGGGAGCTCTATTTATAATAACCAGAAGCTGGAAAGAACCCAGGTATCCCTCAACAGAAGAATGGATGCAAAAAATGTAGTATATATACACAATGGAGTACTATTCAGCCATTAGAAACAATGAATTTATGAAATTCTTAGGGAAATGGATGGAGCTGGAGAACATCATACTAAGTGAGGTAACCCAGTCTCAAAAGATCAATCATGGTATGCACTCACTAATAAGTGGATATTAGCCTGGAAAACTGGAATACCCAAAACATAATCCACATCAAATGAGGTACAAGAAGAAAGGAGGCGTGGCCCCTGGTTCTGGAAAGACTCAGTGTAGCACTATAAGACAAAACCAGAACAGGGAAGTGGGAAGGGATGGGTGGGAGAACAGGGGGAGGGAGGGGGGCTTATGGGACTTTCGGTGAGTGGGGGGCCAGAAGGGGGGAAATCATTTGAAATGTAAATAAAAAATATATTGAATAAAAAAATAGTCATTGTTGCTTCATGTTAAAAAAAAAGAAAAAGAAAATCACAGCATGGAGAGTTGAGCACAAAGACACACTGATACTGAGATGCTATTGGCAATGGTCAGTTAAAATGTGTTATGTCTGTAGAGAATATAGTGTTATTATGCTCGAACTACTATGATTTAGTAATGACTAGTTATGTGCTGGACAAGCCTATGAATGTTCATCATACACCTGCATACCACACTTCTGTGTTACTCATTTATGTTCATAAAGGTGTCAGGCAACAGTCACATCAGAACCATAGTTTCACGTTCAATTATTCAACCTTTATAGACTAAGGATTAATAACACCAATTTGATTTTATTTCTTCTTTTAAGGTTGACAGTATAGATAAGGCAAAAATGTGACATAAATATAATTCTGTTGATATTTTAGTGGAGCCCATTCAAATTGTCTACATACTCATTAGACATGCATGCATATGTTGGAAAAATTAAAGAGGGGAAGAAGAAAAGAAGGAACAATGAGAGAGATGGGTAGATACAAATAAAATACACTGGAGAGAGGAAAATCAAAGTGGTGTTAAAATCAAGCAATGCCAAAAGATATGAATGATGGTCCTCTATCCTAACAAATGAAAGAGTAGGAGTAGGGAAGGAGGAAGAGGAAGAGGAGGAGGAGGAGGAGAGAGAGAGAGAGAGAGAGAGAGAGTGCACACGAGAGAGAATTAGAATGGTTACAAATAATTTCATTCAACATTACCTTATATTTACACCTGATATTTTTATGCTTTGTTTTCCTTTCTTGAATTTTATTTAATTTTAATCATGTATATGAGTGTGCATGTCTATGAGTGGGTTCCTCCATACGTGCAGACATCCATGGAAGTCTGGAGTTACTGGTGTTTGTAAGCCTCCTTATGAGGCTATTCTAAGTCAAAAGCGTGCCTTCTGTTGATTAGTAGATCTTTTTTATTTTTTTTGACAGTTTTTTTTATTTGATATATTTTTTATTTACATTTCAAATTATTTCCCCTTTTCTAGCCCCCCACTCCCTGAAAGTCCCATAAGCCCCCTTCTCTCCCCCAGTCCTCCCACCCACCCCTTTCCACCTCCCCGTTCTGGTTTTGCCAAATACTGCTTCACTGAGACTTTCCAGAACAAGGAGCCACTCCTCCTTTCTTCTTGTACCTCATTTGATGTGTGGATTATATTTTGGGTATTCCAGTTTTCTAGGTTAATATCCACTTATTAGTGAGTGCATACCATGATTCACCTTTTGAGTATGGGTTACCTCACTTAGTATGATGTTCTCCAGCTCCATCCATTTGCCTAAGAATTTCATGAATTCATTGTTTCTAATGGCTGAATAGTACTTCGTTATGTAGATATACCACATTTTTTGCATCCACTCTTCTGTTGAGGGATACCTGGGTTCTTTCCAGCATCTGGCAATTATAAATAGGGCTGCTATGAACATAGTAGAGCATGTATCCTTACTACATGGTGGGGAATCCTCTGGGTATATGCCCAGGATTAGTATAGCAGGATCTTCTGGAAGTGAGGTGCCCAGTTTTCGGAGGAACCGCCAGACTAATTTCCAGAGTTGTTGTACCAATTTGCAACCCCACCGACAGTGGGGGAGTGTTCCTCTTTCTCCACACCCTCTCCAACACCTGCTGTCTCCTGAATTTTTAATCTTAGCCATTCTGACTGGTGTAAGGTGAAATCTCAGGGTTGTTTTGATTTGCATTTCCCTAATGACTAATGAAGTTGAGCATTTTTAAGATGTTTCTCTGCCATCTGAAGATCTTCAGGTAAGAATTCTTTGTTTATTTAACTCTGTACCCCATATTTGAATAGGGTTATTTGGTTTTCTGGGGTCTAACTTCTTGAGTTCTTTGTACATATTGGATATTAGCCCTCTATCTGATGTAGGGATGGTGAAGATCTTTTCCGAATTTGTTGGTTGCTGATTTGTCCTTTTGATGGTGTCCTTTGCTTTACAGAAACTTTGTAATTTTGTGAGGTCCCATTTGTCAATTCTTGACCTTAGAGCATACATTATTGGTGTTCTGTTCAGGAACGTTCCCCCTGTACTGATGTCCTCAAGGGTCTTCCCCTGTTTCTTTTCTATTAGCTTCAGAGTGTCTGACTTTATGTGGAGGTCCTTGATCCATTTGTAGTTGAACTTAGAACAAGGAGACAAGGATGGATCAATTCGCATTCTTCTGCATGCTCATGGATCAGCAGGATTAATATAGTTAAAATGGCCATTTTGCCAAAAGCAATATACATATTCAACGCAATACCCATCAAAATCCCAACACAATTCTTCATAGAGTTAGAAAGATCAGTGCTCAAATTCATCTGGAATAACAAAAAACCCAGGATATCTAAAACTATTCTTAACAACAAAAGAAATTCTGGGGGAATCAGTATCCCTGACCTCAAGCAATACTACCAAAAAATAGTGTTAAAAACTGTATGGTATTGGTAGAGTGACAGGCAGGCAGATCAATGGAACAGGACTGAAGATCCAAAAATGAACCCACACACCTATGGCCACTTGATCCTCAACAAAGGGTTTTCCCCAGTTTCTTTTCTAGTAGCTTCAGAGTGTCTGGCTTTATGTGGAGATCCTTGATCCATTTGGATTTGAGTTTAGTACAAGGAGACAAGAATGGATCAATTCGCATTCTTCTGCATGCTGACCTCCAGTTGAACCAGCACCATTTGTTGAAAAGGCTATCTTATTTCCATTGGATATTTTCAGCCTCTTTGTCGAGGATGAAGTGGCCATTAGTGTGTGGGTTCATTTCAGGATCTTCAATCCTGTTCCATTGATTCTCCTGCCTGTCACTGTACCAATATCAAGCAGTTTGTAACTCTATTGCTCTGTAGTATTGCTTGAGGTCGGGGATACTGATTCCCCCAGACTTTCTTTTGTTGCTGAGAATAGTTTTTAGCTATCCTGGGTTTTTTGCTTTTCCAGATGAATTTGATAATTGCTATTTCTAACTCTGTGGAGAATTGAGTTGGAATTTTGATGGATATTGCATTGAATCTGTATATTGCTTTTGGCAAAATGGCCATTTTAACTATATTGATTCTACATGATGCATGAGCATGGGAGGTTTTCCCATTTTTTGAGGTCTTCTTCCATTTCCTTCTTCAGAGTCTTGAAGTTCTTGTCATACAGATCTTTCACATGTTTGGTAAGAGTCACCCCAAGATACTTTATACTGTTTGTGGCTATTGTGAAGGGGGTCATTTCCCTAATTTCTTTCTCAGCCTGCTTATCCTTTGAGTATAGGAAGGCCACTGATTTGCTTGAGTTGAGTTTATAACCTGCCACTTTGCTGAAGTTGTTTATCAGCTGTAGGATTTCTCTAGTTGAGTTTTTTGGGTCACTTAGGTAGACTATCATGTCATCTGCAAATAATGATAGTTTGACTTCTTCCTTTCCAATTTGTATCCCTTTGACCTCCTTATGTTGTCGAATTGCCTGAGCTGGTACCTCAAGTACAATATTGAAAAGATAAGGAGAAAGGGGGCAGCCCTGTCTAGTCCCTGATTTTAGTGGGATTGCTTAAAGTTTCTCTCCATTTAGTTTGATGCTGGCTACTGGTTTGCTGTATATTGCTTTTACTATGTTTAGGTATGGGCCTTGAATTCCTATTCTTTCCAAAACTTTAAGCATGAAAGGATGCTGAATATTGTCAAATGCTTTTTCAGCATCCAATGAAATGACAATGTGGTTTTTTGCTTTGAGTTTGTTTATGAAGTGGATTGCATTGATGGATTTCAGTATATTGAACCAACCCTGCATTCCCGGGATAAAGCCTACTTGATCATGGTGGATGATCGTTTTGATGTGTTCTTGGATTCAGTTGGCAAGAATTTTATTGAGTATTTTTGCATCGATGTTCATAAGGGAAATTGGTCTGAAGTTCTCTTTCTTTGTTGGATCTTTGTGTGGTTTTGGTATCAGCGTAACTGTGGCTTCATAGAAGGAACTGGGTAGTGTTCCTTCTGTTTCTATTTTGTGGAATAGTTTGAAGAATATTGGAGTTAACTCTTCTTTGAAGGTCTGATAGAATTCTGCACTGAAACCATCGGGTCCTGTGCTTTTTTTGGTTGGAAGACTTTCTATGACTCCTTCTATTTCTTTAGGCGTTATGGGACTGTTTAGATGATCTATTTTGTCCTGATTTAATTTTGGTATTTTGTATCTGTCAGGGAAATTTTCCATTTCCTCCACATTCTCTAGTTGTGTAGAGTACAGGCTCTTGTAGTAGGATCTGATGATTTTTTTGGATTTCCTCAGTTTCCGTTTTTATATCTCCCTTTTCATTTCTAAGTTTGTTAATTTGGATACTTTCTCTGTGACCTTTGGTAAGTCTGGCTAAGGGTTTATCTATCTTGTTGATTTTCTCAAAGAACCAGCTCCTGCTTTTGTTGATTCTTTGTATGGTTCTCTTTGTTTCTACTTGATTGATTTTGGCCCTGAGTTTGATGATTTCCTGCCTTTTACTCTAAGGTAGTGTTTGTCTTTGACCCTGAGGTGTGTTTACTGTAAGCAGCAAAATGTAGGGTCCTGTTTACGTATCAAGTCGGTTAGTCTATGTCTTTTTATTGGGGCATTGAGTCTATTGATGTTAAGAGATGTTAAGGAATAGTGATTGTTACTTCCTGTCATTTTTGACGTTATTTTTTAAATTTGATTTGTTAACTTCTTTTGGGTTTGATGAGAGAAGGTTACTATCTTGCTTTTTCCAGGGTGAAGTTTCCCTCCTTGTATTGGTGTTTTCCTCCTATTATCCTTTGTAGGGCTGGGTTTGTGGATAGATATTGGGTAAACATGGTTTTGTCATGGAATATCTTAGTTTCTCCATCTACGGTGATTGAGGGTTTTGCTGGATATAGTAGTTTTGGCTGGCATTTGTGTTCTCTTAGAGTCTGCATGAGATCTGCCCAGGATCTTCTAGCCTTCATAGCCTCAGGTGAAAAGTCTGCTGTGATTCTGATAGGTCTTCCTTTATATGTTACTTGGCCTTTTTCTCTTACTGCCTTTAATATTCTTTCTTTGTTTAGTACATTTGGGGTTTTGATTATTATGTGACTGGAAGTATTTCTGTTCTGGTCCAGTCTGTTTGGAGTTCTGTAGGCTTCTTGTATATTCATGAGCATCTCTCTCTTTAGGTTAGGGAAGTTTTCTTCAATAATTTTATTGAAAATATTTGCTGGCCCTTTAAGTTGTAAATCTTCACTCTCATCTATGCCTATAATCCTTAGGTTTGGTCTTCTCATTGTGTCCTGGATTTCCTGGATATTTTGGGTTACAAGCTTTTTGCATTTTGCCTTTTCTTTAACTGTTGAGTCCATGGTTTCTATGGAATCTTCAGCATCTGAGATTCTTTCTTCTATCTCTTGTATTCTGTTGTTGATATTTGCATCTATATCCCCTGATTTCTTCCCAAGGCTTTCTATCTCCAAGTTGTCTCCCTTTGAGTTTTCTTAGTTGTTTCTACTTCTGATTTTAGATCCTGGATGGTTTTGCTTAGCTCCTTCACTTGATTGTTTGTGCTTTCCTGTAATTCTTTAAGAGAATTTTGTGTTTCCTCTTTCATGACCTCAGCCTGTTGACCAAAGTTCTCCTGTATTTCTTTAAGTGTTTTTTGCGTTTCCTCATTATTGGCTTTTGTATTCTCCTGGATTTCTTTCAGTGATTTTTGTGTTTCTCTTGCAAGGGCTTCTAACTTTTGATCCATTTTCTCCTGAATTCCTTTAAGTATGTCCTTCATGTGTTCCTGTACCAGCATCATGACCAATGATTTTAAATCCAAATCTTGTTTTACTGGTGTGATGGGGTATCCAGGACATGGTGGTAAAGGAGAATTGGGTTTAGATGTTGTAGGTGTAGTAGGAGATCTTAACCCCCAGGACCTCTCAAGTCCTATTTTACACCCTCATCTGAAACAAATTTTCTTGAAGAAAGAGAAGAGAAAAATGAATGCCAAAACCTACTTTTGATATCATGGAGTGGTTTGGGGATGTCTATAGCTACAATCTGGTTAAAAACCAAGAATTAGAGGGATAAAAGCATGGCGATTATGAATTGAGTTTAGAGCCTTGTATGAATGTATCAGGATTTGATAATTGATCAACATTTGGCCAGAAGTGTTCAGCTCACACAGAACAGAAGCCAGGGGTTAGATGGGCTTAAAGTTTACTGTTTAATTTCAATATCTATAAAGACTCATGTGTCATTGAGCATAGCATGTAATCCTTAAAGGAGATGACTGTCAGGACTGAAGAGAGGAGAAGAAAATGATAGAGGGCTATATCATGGGGTAAGGAGGAGGTGAGGAAGACTTTTATGAAGGACAGGGTAGAAAAAGTCTACAGCTTTCAGCATTCTCATTTAACAGAGCTTCTATCTCGCTGCTTCCATTGTCCTCAAACTTTCGGATTTTCTCATATCAGGAAAAATAAAAGTATCTCAAATGTACTACTTGTATTGTCAAGTCATATTCATGAGTTTCATATTTGAGCTAAGATTATGACAACAGTATAGGAGAATGACATTTGAAGAGCTTGTCTCCTCGGAGCTAATGATTAGTGAGAAAAGATGATTAAATTATGTACTTAACTATGAATGTCTTAGCCAATTCCTTGTGCTTCAATTTCTTTTTGTGAAATTAATTTATTTATTCACTTTACATTTCAGTGGAGCCCAGTGGGTGTATTTATGGATGTTAAATCTATTTTTTGTTGTTTTACTTTCTCCCAAATTGCTGGTTTTATTTATTAAGTATTTGACCACTTTAAGCCTTTTATAAATTTGCAATGGCCAGAAAGCACTAAAATAATCTAGGTCAAAAATCACATTTATTGTACTGGGAGATGTAACTGGGAATAATATATAAAACTTTAAACCATAAAATGCTTATATTGTATCCATGCATAGTTTAGTTAGGAACTATTTACGCCGTCATGCTTCAGAATTTTCAAAAGGCTGTAAAGTGTTTTATGACAATGTTCCCATGCAACTTTAAATATCATTTGGAACTTTGACCAAAGAAAGCAGTGACCAGCAGTTTATGACCCGTTCTGAGCTCCTTAATTCCAGAAGATGGTGCTGTTTCCATTCCTACAGCAGCTTGCAATTGCAGAGAAACAATTTATTTGCAGTTTGGCTATCGATGGTTGTGAATTATTGAGCATACCTCCGCAATAGGAACAGATAATACAGCTTTGCTCTTGAGCATTTCACATTTACTAATAATTTGCATAACATTCCCACACACCGGGTATTAGAAAATGTACTACTTCATAAGCAATCTCACATTAATGGACCTTGATCAGTTGCAGGCATCCCAGTGATCTTTTGCAGGGAGTACTCTTAAATGTGAAAATGCATATTAGATAAAAGACCTATTTAATTTTCTGGTTACTTATATGGCTATTAAAATGCAACATGCAGACCATTAAAGTGGTGATGATCCTTACTTAATGGAATGTGAATTTATTCTTCCAAACGCTGAGTAGTTTTATAGTGACATGTTAATTATGCTCTAGCCAGGCACAAAAGATTCAGCCAGTTAACACAGATAAATGGGGTACGTGGTATCGATAAAGTATCAAGCCTATTCCACTTCATCCAGGCTTTATTAATGAATCCTTCATAATATCTTACAGCTGTCTGTGATACTGCTGACAAAAGGAACATTTGAAAAGTTTCTCCATGTGCCATTGCCAAGCAATGCCCTTGTAATGCTCATGGACTGGGGTAGCGTTTTCATATCCTTCCTCAAAGAAAAGTAAAATAAAAAGGGCAAATAAAAATGTTCAAATATACTTACCAACAAATCAACACAGAGTAAATAGATGAAAATAGATATAAAAGTGCTTTTATGTTTCTAGCATGGATCGCAATGTGACTGCTTTCATATTGAACTAATGTTACCCTAATCTAATTTGTACATATTTGATTTTTCTTAAAAATAAGAATACAGGTGCCTTTGTAATCTGTCTAACTTATATAAGAATTTAGATAAATTGGGCTTACATAGTATGTTTAAAATATGTCATAGTCATATTCTTTTCTAAAAGAAAGCACTGACCAAAATAAAGAAAAATGTGAGAAAAGAGAAAGACACAGAATTATGATTTGTGCTGGGGTGTGTGTTTGTGTGGGGGGGGCACGTGCACATACACATGCTGTACAGATGGAATATGGATGACTAAATGAAGGGATGGACAACTATTAATTGCATTGTTCCTTACTCATGAGCTGACATCTATAAACAATAGCACATAACACATGTTGCTTTTTATGAGGTGAAAATTATCACTGGAATTACAGAATCCAGACGTCAAGAACAGAACAGTTGAATATCTATCAGTCATTTGAGGGTACTTTAGTATTTGTTGCTGTTGTATCTTTATAAATGTCTTTCCTGGGACTGGATAAAGAAAAAAAGCTTAATTTGATCCTGTCAGCTGAAGCTTGGAATAAGGTTTTACAAGCATTTTTTTTCTAGAAACTTTGAAGAATTTAAAATGTTTAGATCCCTGTCAAAACTTTGACTGTCAAAGTGTCAATAGGGGGCCTCTCCAGGAAAAACATAATAGATAGATACTCCAGTCTCAATGAATGATGGATAATATAATGAAGTTAGCAATAAATTCATTAAATAAACCAGGAAAGGACATAGCAGGTTTATGGATATGATGTCTTTTAAACTTACATAGCACAGGTTTTTAGTGGGATATATGCTCTTCAAAAATTACTTTTTCCCCCAAGCTACACTAACTTAATTCAATAATTAGTTACTTCATTTCATTTTCCTGCAACCCTTTCCCAAAAGTACTTCTAACACTTTACTTGCCTGCAGCCAAAATCTAAGGAGGATCATTGCAGCTGGTTCTTCTGATGACTGCAATTTAGGGGAATAGTCAGTGCTTCTGGAAATATAATTGTGTTTCTTTGTGTTCTTGGATAAGGTCTTTGGTGAACGAATTCACAGTTGCAATTCAATGCCTTTTCTAGATGTTAAAAATGAAAAGTTCTTAAAGTTTATGTATATATATAAATATATACACATCATATATATATGTTTTTGATTGTGAGACTATCAAAAGAAATTGTTCATTTAAACACTAGATAACATCATTCCAGATGTTTAAAGTTATGTACAAAATCAAGGCACCTGAAACTATGTTTGATGCTGTCACCTGCTTTCTAGCACAGGGAAGGCCACCATGTGTTTCTTGCATGATTTTTTTATATTACGAATGACTCACTGCTTCTTAAGCAAATGACAATCTACATCCTTGGTGGCTCGTGGTAAATTGCATAAAATCACACAGGAAGTAGTTATGTTATTTATTTCAGTACTTGATGAACAATTGATGATATAAGGACAATCTCATATTTTTCTTTGCATCGCTAGCATAGAAAGAGAGCAAGAATATGCATAGCAACTTTAAATACGAGATTAGCTGAGACAAATGACACATGTACTAAATATAAATTTTGGAATCCATGAACAGAATCTATACTTACAAAGTTGTATGAGGACAACTAGTCTATAGAAGAAACAAAAATCAGAATTTGCTTCTTTTTTTATTTTTTTCATAAGATCTTATGAATGTATTTACAGAAATATATGACATAATGGTATATGGCATATATTTGTAACCAACTGACATTCTGCATGCATTGTCTCCTTTTTTTTCAGGCTTCTATACTAATACAGTAGAGCCTAGACAGGGTATATCACAGAATTATAATTCTCAGAGTGTTGTAGAGTGAGCAATTTAGATGAGAGTTTTTGCTTGGTCTGATGAGGTAGCTCTTTCTGTTTTCATGTTAAGCTCATGTTATGTTCCAGCTGGTGAAGAACAAGCTAACATTTTCCCCTTTCTAAGAGGGATTAATCCAATTCATAATGCCTTGCTTTCATAACCTAATTATCTGCAAATAAAAAATCCCGAGTAGTAGATATCAACATATGTATTCTGGGACGACCAACAATATTTAATATAATAGTGAGCATTTGCTTTCAGTTTGTAAAACTTTCATTTTTCATTTCCTATTTTCACAATTGCTCCTGTGATCAGACTATAGCCAAATTAGTTTTCCTTTAATCTTAAAAGACAGAAATGAAAGAAACCCTTAACATGAACCATTTGACCAAAATGTTTATCATGATAGATATTAAGCATGATGACAATAAACAAGCCATGCCTTTCTACTGCCCAAAGCCCATCTGTGTGTTTAAGTGAGCAGATTGCTTACATGAAATCCTACCATATGTCTTTTGATCACATGGTCCTGCTTTTGATATATTTTCTTGTGTATGCTTCTTAGTAACACTATGATTAAAGTGCTTGTTTCTAGTCTACAAAGATATGAAGAACCCTTGCTCTCAAATAATACCACAAATGGAACATCACGAGTCCATTCAAGTGCTTCTTATTCAGCATTGTAAAATATATTTCTGAACACTGGCCTTTCTTTTTTGTGCAGCATGCCTTATCTTTCCTTTTCAATTATTCATAGCCTCCTAAGGACCACTTTCAGTATAAAATAGTATCTATGGGAGGCAAAACCAGCAAGAAATGTATTCCTGAATGGATTATGGGGAATATCTATTTAGAAATTTAAATGTATGTGATCAACACATAAGATAAAGGCACCCGTTCATTCTGTTAGCCTACAGTGTTCTACACACAGCCTATTTTAACCTTTTGATGTTCTTCCTGGGGCATTTGTGTTTCATTTTTTTGTTTTATTTCCTTTTATGTTCAATTTTCTTTTTCATTGTGAAATTTGATGTGAATTGAAAGGATTTATTTCTTAGTGTTTTACTTTGTAGTGTATGTAGCAATATTTTGAAGTGATTTAGGACACATATATTCTCTGTTACTGTTTGATGGTCCTCTAAAGAATGTACTCTTTCCCTGCACATTCTTTTACACCTAAAGATATTTTAATCCATTTCTAACTCAACCAAGACTTTATTTAATTTATATATATATATATGTATATATATATATAAATTGTTGCCTCCCCTCAGTTCCCCCTCCCACAGTTCTTCATTCCATATTTTCTCTCCTTTACTCTCCCTACATTAGGCCCCTTCCCTGGAGACTCAAGTCTCTCCAGGTTTAAGCATATCTTCTGTCAGAACAGGCAGACTTTTGCTACATATATGCCAGGGTCCTTGGACTCGCCCCTGTGTGTTCCTGGTTGGTGTGTCAGTCTCTGTGAGCTCCTTGGGGTCTGGGTTAGTTGAAACTGCTGGGCTTTCTCTGGAGATGCTCTCCCGTGTTCACCTTCTTGAGTCCTGCCCCTAATTCAACCTTAGGTGTCTGTGACTTCAGTCCAATGGCTGGGAATAAATGTCTGCTTCTGTCTCTGCTGGCTGCTGGTAGGGCATCTAGAGGACAGCCATACCGAGCTCAAATCTGTAAGCATATCATAGCATAGTAGTGTCAGTCATTGGTGTCCCCCATGAGATGGAACCCAAATTGGGCTGGCCATTGAACCGCCTTTCCTTCAGTCTTCTCTTCCCCATTTTTGTTCCTGCAGTTCTTTTACACAGGAACAATTCTGGGTCAGGAATTTTGACTGTGGGTTAGTAATCCTGAATTATCCACTTGAGACCCTGTCTATCTACCGGAGGTGGACTCTTCTTGTTCCGGCTCCCCAATGTACTGCATTTTGGCTAAGGTCATCCCCATTAAGTCCTGAGAATCTCTCACCTCCAGTTCACCAATTTTTTTTTTTTTGAGGAGCAAAGAATTTATTTATTTGTTTGTTTGTTTGTTTGTTTGTTTATTGGATATTTTCTTCCTTTCCATTTCAAATTTATCCCCTTTCCTGGTTTCCCCCCTCCTCCAGAAAACACCCTATCCCATTCTCCCTCCCCCTGCTTCTATGAGAGTGTTCCTCCACCCACCCCACTCCGATGTCCCCGCCCTCAATTCCCCTATTCTGGGACATCTATCAAGCCTTCATAGGACCAAGGACCTCTCCTCCCATTGATGCCCGACAAAGCAATCCTCTAGTACATATGTAGCTGGAGCCATGTGTACTCCTTGTTTGATGGCTTAGTCCCTGGGAGATCTGGAGGCGTCTGGTTTGTTGATACTGTTGTACTTCCTATGAGGTTGCAAACCCCTTCAGCTCCTTCAGTAATTTCTCTAGAACCTCCTTTTGTGTACTCCATGCTCAGTCCAATGGTTGGCTGCTAGAATCTGCCTCCCATATTTGTAAGGCTCTGACAGGGCCTCTCAGGAAGACAGCCATATCAGCCTCCATTTAGCAAGCATTTCTTGGCATCCACATTTGACCTTTCCTTCAGTCTCTGATCTACAATTTATCTCCAGATTTATTACTGTGACTGTTTCATTGCCATTCTCAGAAGAGCCAAAGCACCCACACTTTGGTTTTCCTTCTTCTTGAGCTTCATGTGCTCTGTGAATTTTATCTTTGGTGTTCCGAGCTTATGGGTTAATATTCACTTATCAGCAATTAAATACCATGTGTGTTCTTTTGTAATGGGTTACCTCACTCAGGATGATAGTTTCTAGTTCCATCCATTTGCCTAAGAATTTCATGAATTCATCATTTTTAATAGCTGAGTAGTACTCCATTGTCTAAATATACCACATTTTCAGGATCCATTCCTCTGTTGAAGGGTTCTTTCCAGCTTCTGAATATTATAATTAAGGCTGCTATGAACATAGTGGAGCATGTGTCCTTATTACATGTTGGAGCATCTTCTGGGTATATATCTAAGAGTGGAATAGTTGGGTTCTCAGGTAGTGCTATGTACAATTTTCTAAGGAGCCTTCAAACTGATTTCCAGAGTGGTTATACCAGTTTGCAATTCTGAGTGGTAAAATGTGGAATCTCAGGTTTGCTTTGATGTTCATTTCCCTGATAATTAAGGATGTTGAACATTTCTTTGGGTGCTTCTCACTCATTTGATATTTCTCAGTTGAAAACTCTTTATCTCTGTACCCCATTTTTAATGGGGTTATTTGATTCTCTGGAGTCTAACTTCCTGAGTTCTTTGTATATATTAGATATTAGCCCTCTATGGGATGTAGGATTGGTAAAGATCTTTTCCTAATCTGTTGGTTGCTGTTTTGTCCTATTGAAAGTGTACATTGCCTTCCAGAAGACTTGCTGTTTTATGAAGTCCCATTTGTCAATTCTTGATCTTAGAGTATAGGCCATTGGTGTTCTGTTCAGGAAAAATTTCCCTGTGTCCCTGTGTTTCCCTCTACCCACTTATTTCTCTATTAGTTTCAGTGCACCTGGTTTTAAGTGGAAGTCCTTGATCCACTTGGACTTGAGCTTTGTACAGGGAGATAAGGATGGGTCAGTTTGCATTTTTCTACATGCTGACCTCCAGTTGAACCAGCACCAATTGTTAAAAATGCTGTCCTTTTTCCACGGGATACTTTTAGCTCCTTTGTCAAAGATCAAGTGACAATAGGTGTGTGGGTTTATTTCTGAGTCTTCAATTCTGTTCCATTTATCTACCTGCCTGTCTCTGTAGCAATACCATGCAGTTTTTTGTTTTTTTTTTTATCACTATTCCTCTGTAAACAGCTTGAGGTGAGGGATGGTAATTCTCCCAGAATTTCTTTTATTATTGAGAATAATTTTTGCTATCCTGGGTTTTTTTTTTATTCCAAATGAATTTACAAATTGCTCTTTCTACCTCTATGAAGAATTGATTTGTAATTTTGATGGAGATTGCATTGAATCTATATATTGCTTTTGGCAAAATAGCCATTTTTACTATATTAATTCTGCCAATCTATCAGCATAAGAGATCTTTACATCTTCTGAGATCTTTTTTGATTTCTGTCTTCAGAGACTTGAAGTTCTTGTCATATAATCTTACACTTGCTTGGTTAGAGTCACATCTAGGTATATAATATTATTTGTGACTGTTGTGAAGGGTGTTGTTTCCCTAATTTCTTTCTTAGCCTGTTTATTCTTTGAGTAGAGAAAGGATACTGATTTATTTGAGTTAATTTTATATCTAGCCACTTTGCTGAAGTTGTTTATCATGTTTAGGAGTTCTCTGGTAGAATTCTTGGGGTCACTTAAGTATACTATCATACAATCTACAAATAGTGATAGTTTGGCTTCTTTCTATCCAATTTGTATCACTTTGACTTCCTTTTGTTGTCTAATTGCTCTAGCTAGAGCATCAAGTACTATATTGAATAGATAGGGAGAAAGTGGGCAGCCTTGTCTAGTCCCTGATTTTTGTGGGATTGCTTCAAGTTTCTCTCCATTTAGTTTGATGTTGACAACTTGTCTGCTATATATTGCTTTTCCTATATTTAAATATGAGCCTTGAATTCCTGACCTTTACAAGACTTTTAACATGAAGGAAGCTGAAATTTGTCAAATGCTTTTTCAGCATCTAATGAAATGACCATGTGTTTTTTTTCTTTGAGTTTGTTTATGCAGTGGATTGATGGATTTCTGTATATTGAACCATCCCTACATCCCTGGGTAGAAGCCTACTTGATCATGGTGAATGATCATTTTGATGTGTTCTTGGATTCTGTTGGCAAGAATTTTATTGAGTATTTTTGCATCAATATTCAAAAGGGGTATTGGTTAGAAGTTCTGTTTGTTTCATCTTTGTGTGATTTAGGTATAAGTGTAATTGAGGCTTCATAGAACAAATTATGTAGTCTTCTTTTGTTTCTATTGTATGGAATAGTTTAAAGAGTTTTGCTATTAGGTCTTCTTTGAAGGTCTGATAGAATGCTCCACTTAAACCTGGGCTTTTTTTGGGGGGGGGGGGTTGGAGACTATTATTGGTTGCTTCTATTTCTTTAGGAATTACGGGACTGTTTAGATTGTTTATCTGATTCTGTTTTATCTTTGGCACTTGGTATGTATCTAGAAAATTGTCCATTTCAATGGACAATTTTCCAGATTTTTTATATGAGACTTTTATTCCTTTATCCTTTCATTGTCTACTTTTTCAAAATTCTATTTTTAATTTTCATTTGTAAATTGGTTTCAGGACAAAAATGATATAACGGACTTAAAATATTGTATGCCTAATGCTTAGAATTTAGTTACGCCACATATATGAAAACATATATATATAATTGAAAATTTTAGTCTTGAAAGCTGTATAATTGTGACTGACATACAAGTTTTTTGAAATTTGGCAATTTTATCTATATTTCTAAATTCATGACAGCATCATTTTATGTAAAAATATTTAAAGAACTAATAGAAAACAGCTTTTGTCAAACAATAAGGTTGTTTGAAAACAACAAACTTCTGTGCATTTTTTATATATTTCAAAGCAGAATCCATCATGACTTCATGATAATAATCCTCTAAGTACCAGGTACCAAAGGGTCATCCTCCCACATAATAAAGATGATATAGTAAACCTGGAACAAACATGATTCTCAATGGAAAATTCAAAGCATTTTCACTCTAATCAGGAACGACAAGGTTATCCATCCACTCTCTCCATATCAATGCAATATAGTACTCGAATTTATAGCTACAGCAATAAGACAACTGAAGATAACTGAATGCAAATAGGAAAGGAAGAATCAAAGTATCCTATTTTCCAGACAATATGAATTTGTGTATGAAAACCCTAAAGACTATATCAATAAACATCTAAAACTAATAAATGCTTTCTCTAACAAAGCAGGACACAAATTATCATAAAATTAGTAGTCTGTCTTCATGTAAAATAATCCTAAAAACAGTAGCCTTTCTTCTTACACACTCAATCACTTTGAGAAATAAATATGGAAACCAATAACCTTCAATATTCCCAAAACTTATATATTGGGAAAATTCTTCACAAGTAAGTGAAAGATTTTTTGCATAGTAAAATTGAGGAAGACATTAGAGGATAGAAAGAGCTTCCATGCTCCACAGATTAGTAAAATAAATATTGTGAATGTTGCCAGAAGAAATCATTCCAGAAGAAACCTACAGATTCAATGCAATAATAATAGAAATTTCAACACAATTCTTCACATAAATTTTTAAAAAGCAATCTTAAACTTCATATCTAAACACAAAAACCTA
The DNA here is from genome assembly GCF_947179515.1 of Apodemus sylvaticus. Lineage (NCBI taxonomy): Eukaryota > Metazoa > Chordata > Mammalia > Rodentia > Muridae > Apodemus > Apodemus sylvaticus. The sequence goes on from NC_067487.1 coordinate 23,906,818, forward strand.
GGATATCTAAACTAATCTTGAATAATAAAATAGCTTCTGGATGTATTACTGTCACCAATCTCAAATTGTACTACAAAGTTAATACAGTTTGAATGAAAACAGAATAGTGTGGTAAAATAAAAAACAGACATATGGATCTAAAAAATAGAATTTAAGACCCAGAAATAATGCTATACACTTAAAGACACATGATTTTACACAAAGAAGCCAAAGGTACACAAAAACAAAAGAGCATCTTAAAAACTGGCTCTGGACAAATTGGCTAGCTGCAACTAGAAGAATAAAGTCAGAACCATCTCTCCCATAGCATGCCTCAACATAAGAACAGTGACTTCTTAGTTTTGGTTTCAACTGCTGTCGTGAAACACCATGACCAAAAAGCAGGTCAAGCAGGAAAGGGTTTATTTGGTAGCTTACACTTCCAAATCATAGTTCATCACTAGAGGAGGTCAGGACAGGAACTCTAGCAGGCTGGAACCTGCAGGCAAGTACTGATGCAGAGGTCATGTATTGTGATGCTTCCTGGCTTGCTTCACATGGCTTGTTCAGCCTGCTTTCTTATACAAACACAGGGATGGCACTACCCACCATGGCCTGTGTCCTCCCCTATTGATAACTAATTGAGAAAATGCCTTTCAGCTGGGTTTCATGGAGGAAGTTTCTCAATTGAGGCTCTTTCCTTTCTGATAACTTCAACTTGTGTCAAGTTGATACACAAAACAAGGCAGTATTTGATAGAAAAGAATGTAGGAAATAAGATTAAACTCAGTGGGACATAAATGGCCTTTCTGATAGCATAAGCATTAAGAATATCAATTAATACATCGGACCTCATGAAACAAAAAAAGCAGAGTATGCCATCATTTTAGCAAAGCTGCAGCCTGTAGAATGAGAAAAAGCTTTACAATTGTATATCTGGCAGAAATATAGTATCTAGAGTTTAAAAAGAACAGAAATAACTGAACATTAAGAACAAATACTGTCTGGGAGGTGATGGCTCACTCCTATAATCCCAGCACTTAGGAGTCAGAGAGGCAGATCTTGATGTTTGAGTCTAGCCTGGTCTACAGAGCAAGTCTGAGGACATTTGGGACTACACAGAGAAACTCTGTTTGGAATGTGTGTGTGTGTGTCTATATATAATTATATATATAGCTTTAAATATATAGATAAAATGATATATAAATATATAAATAAAATTATATATAAATAAAATTATATATATATACATATATATGTATATATATAAAATGTTAAAATGAAGTAGCCCACTGGTTTTCCTGCATCCTGAATTTACTTTGGTGGTATCATACTTCGGTTTGTCCTGGGTACTTTAGGAAAAGGGGTATATGTTGTTTATGTTTCTTCCTGAAAAGGTATATTAATCACACAAGATAATGTTAGCTATTTGAGTTTCTCGTAATGTGTTGTTAAGCTTTGTAAATGTACAAATCCAACCATTGCTTTTAAACAAAATAATTTCTAAATATTAAAGTGGTCATGGCAAAAAGTCCTATAGATATAGGACTATATAGGTTATAGGACTATACTAGTTGTTCTCAAAAGATGAAATGCAGTGATTGAGAAACACCCAAAAAATTTACAACATACTTAGCCGTCACAGAAATGAAAATTCAAACTACTTTGAGTTTTTATCTTATACCAGTCAGAATAGCCAAGATTAATTAAAAAAGTAAAAAATGAAAAGAAGGAAATAATAAAGGAGAGAAGAAAGGAAAGAAAGGATACATGGGAAGGAAAAGACATGTTTGTTAGAAGTAGGAATGCTAACTGGTGCAGCCACACTGGAAATCAGTTTATTTTCTCAAAAAGCTGAAAAATGATGTACCATATGATCCCACCATATTACTCTTGGACTGCTACGTTCATAACACCTGTAAACTGGAAAGAGCTTATAATCATAAGGAGGTGTTTATAGCCAATGAGTCCACATATAAAAATAAACAATATTATATAAAGTGCTCCTATGAGGCAGAAATTTGACTCATATCCAAGGAGATTTTCTTTTACATTTTTTATTGGGTTATATTCATTTTTAACAAAAGAGATCCATTTCTAACTCATATTTCATAAATATGGCAATCTTTTTGATCAATAAATCCCCTTTAAGCAGTTCACCACCAGACTTGTTACTGTTATGCACAAGTTAGAGGAATTTGGATGTACTAGACTATAGGATTCATCAAATTCTATTGAATTCCACAATTTACCTTGCCTTGGATTGGGTCACAATGCCAAATCTTAGATATTTCACAATCTCTTTGTAGCCAAGAATTTTATGTTCTCCAGTGAGTTGGTTAGGGAATTTAAATATTACAAATAATTTTTAAGGAATTATAAATAAAAGATGAACATTTTAACAATCTCCTTTTCTTATCCAATATTTTAAAAATCTTTATGCATCTAAGCAGAAGTATAGCTTTTCTTCTACTATCCTTTAAACCATTATCAATATGTCTGTTCCATAAATCATCAAAAAGAAATGTCTCTCTTCTTTACCCCTACTATGGTTCAAGCACAAAGTTACTTTGTTTTATACCTCAGAACCTTGCTGTTTCTAATAATAAAAACAGTTAAAACATCTATCAATTAAAGGCCATTACTACCCACAGAATTGTTAGCCAGCTTTTGGTCTAAACTAAGACATTTACAGTACAATAAATGTATTCTGGGAAATACTTGAAAGGTCTAGATTTCAGGGCAAAGAGCTCTCTTGATATTGGCTATATGTCAGAGCTTTCTTTGTTGGGATTGATAAACTGTCACTAGTGGCTCTGAGGCTTAGAACTATGAGACTCTGATCATTTGTCACCAGCAGCAATACATTCACATAGAACAGGCAAAGAGGTGCTTATTATTTTAAAATAGTATTAGTCTTACTAAAGCATCTCTAATTACCACCTTTTAGGATAATAATATAATCAAATAATAAATTTTCTTTTTGGTTTCCAATCTTAAATAACGGTCCTGATGTCATCTATTATGATCACTTACAACATGAGTATAAAGTAAGTATTGATTTACTCTTCCTAGAACCCCCAACTCCTATAATCAGCCAATTGACTTAGATTAATTATAAATTAATTTCAGCCAATTAAATATATCCCTACCTGTTTTCTCCAACATATCTAGTTTTAAGAAAGTATCTTATTTTCTTTGTTTAATCCAAAACTGTTAATAAAGAATATAAGTTGAGAGATAGAAAAAAAGAAAGAGAGAGAGAGGGAGAGAGAGAGAGAGAGAGAGAGAGAGAGAGAGAGAGAGAGAGAGAGAGAGAGAAAGGAAGAGAGCATGAAGAGAAGAGAATGTATAAAAGTGGAGAGGGAGACAAAAATTCTCAACACTTGACTGCATGAAAAGCAGGTTTTATTTCAGCATTGGGTGGACATGTGTACCCCATGCCTTTCTGCTGGCTTTTCCTTGTTTGTTTGTTTTTTGTTCTATTCTAATTTGGTTGTTATGTTTCACCTTATTTAATGTATTATTACTTTTTAGATGGCCATTTGCTTTCTAACTGGAGACAGAAAGGTGTAGATTCTGACAGAAGGGATTCATTGGAAGTCAGGAGGAGTCACCACAAACACACATACACAGACCTTATACACACAGACCATATGTCACACATATACACACACACAACACACACACACACATACACACACACCATACACACACACCATACACACACACACCATATACACAGAAAGAAAGAGCAAAAACCATAATCTTAATTGTGCCAAAAAAAATCTATTTTCAATAAATAAAAGAGAAATCAGGGAAAGGTCTCATCAGTGCCCCTCTTATTGACCTAACATTGCATGACCCTAACTTTGTTTAAAAATGAGCAAGAGAGGGAACAAGAGAAACAAATTGCAGGTGGCACTCTATGTAATGTCTTGAAATTAACAGGAAAATAAAGTAAAAAGAAAAAGTGAGGGGAGAAGGGAGGGAAGGAGTGATGGAGGGAGGGAGGGAGTGATGGAGGGAGAGAGGGAGGGAGAGAGGGAGGGAGGGAGGGAGAGAGGGAGGGAGAGAGTGAAGAAGGGAGGGAAGGAGGGAGAGCACCTTAAGCACTGGCTTTAAAAGCTTCCCATGACAAAAGTGAAGCTGACATACAAGGCTCTACTAGAACTCCATTTACTCATCAATAACCCACAGCTAATCTAAAAAGTGACTGTCCTTGTTTTATTCTTCATAATCAGCCAAACTGGGTATGTGAAGAATAAGATAAAACCAAATAACTCTTCCCTTGTCCAATTACAAAATTAAAGTAGTAAATTTATTCACTCTTCTGAGAAAGAGAAATTGAATTAAAATATAGTGAGTCAGAGAACTGCCAAAAGCCCCCATTTTATGATCTCTTGCTTACAAATTCATTCTAATAAGAGAAGCTTTTCTCTATAAATTTCTAATAAATCTTTTCTCAAAATACACTGTAGGTAAGTTTTAATTATTTTAGCTCATATCCATTCACAATTTGTAAGTTCATGTGTGATGATGGTTAACTGATGGCTACGCTAGTGAACTTAAATACACACACACATATATACACACACCATACACACCACACACACATACACACACACACACACACACACACACACCATATACACCACACACAGAGACACACACACCACACACACCACAAACACACATACACAGACCTTATACACACAGACCATATGTCACACATATACACACACACAACACACACACACACATACACACACACCATACACACACACCATACACACACACACCATATACACATGCCACACACACACACACACACACACACACACACACACATCATACACACAAACATCCCACAGGTATGCTCACACACATGCCATGATGGTTGTGATAACAGATGCACTCATACATGCATGTGTATATACACACTCATACATGAGTACACATATACACAGACTAATTACACCATTCTGCCTGCCCATGACCTTCTTTCTTTCCACATTAAGCAAAATATTCTATGGAATAACTATATTTCCTCAGACTGTTCTTTTCCTCCCATGATATTCTCTATTGAAATGCAGAATCAGCCTGTTCCTATTTCAGAAAACTGAGCAATTATTTACAGGCAATCAATGACTTTGATTCATAAAATGTAAATATCAACTCCCATATTCATCTCTCCTGACCTAATTGAGTTAGTAAACATTGACACATGTATGGTAAGGACATTAATTTTCCCTTTTTATTGGATATTTTCTTTATTTACATTTTAAATATTATACCTTTTCAGGTCTCCCCTCCGGGAGACCTATGCCATCCTCCCTCCCCCTGCTTCTATGACAGTGCTCCCCTACCAACACACCCTCTCCTACCTTCCTGCCCTGGCATACTCCTACACTGGGCACTGAGCCTCCCAGGACAAAGGGCCTCTCCTCCCACTGATGTCCAACAAGGCCATCCTCTGCCACATATGTGGCCAGTGCCATGGGTCACTCCATGTGTACTCTTTGGTTGGTGGTCCAGTCCCTGGGAGCTCTAGGGTGTCTGGCCAGTGGACACTGTTGCTCCCGCAATGGCTGCAAAAACTCTCAGCTCCTCAGTCCCTTCTCCAAATCCTCCATCTGAGACCCTGCGCTCAGTACAATGGTTGGTGGCAAGCATCCTCCTCTGTATATGTCAGGCTCTGGTAGAGCTTCTCAGGAGGCAGCCGTATCAGGCTTCGGTCAGCAAGCATTTCCTGGAATCTGCAATAGTATAAGGGCTTGGTGAATGTTTTTAATTGATGCTGACAGAGCAGTTTTTCTCTCTTGCTTCTCATGCTATGTGGCTTGTGTCTTCTCAAATGTCTTTGTTGAATTTATTATGTATTCTGAATTTTGTAATTTGGAGTACTGTGGAGAACATTCTCTACAACTCTGGAATGGGTCTGTGTTCACTTTTTCTCTTACCTGCTTCAGCCTGAGAACTGAAATGATCTTTCAGTAATTTTCTGGGAGGGTTTCCTTAAAAATTCCTGGACTTGGTTATTATTTTTTGTTCTGCCTGAAATGGCATGGAGGAGGCCTGTACACTGTAGGAGAGAATCAGTTTCTTCTTTTTTCTAAACCCTGCCTCGGTTGTCCATTCCTCAATTATTGGTGTGTCTGTTTCTTCTGTACATCTCATAAGGACAATCTCTGTTGGCTTTTGAACGCATCTTCATTATATTATTCCCCTCAATCTATGTCAGAAAAATACCACAAAACATAGTAGCATACTCTCTACAGCCCTCATGTCTGCAGAGTTCAAGATCCCTGTGCTAATACATTCATATTCTAATGATAGCATTTTAATTATTATTAGATGTTTGCTTTATTTACATTTCCAATGTTATTTCCTTTCTTTATTACCCCTCCGAAAGCCTCCTATCCTATCCCCCTTCCCCCTGCTTACCAAGAACCCCCTCCCAATGTTCTGACCTGGCATTCCCTTACACTGGGACATCAAGCCTTCACAGGACCAATGGCCTCTCTTCTCATTGATGCACATAGCAAGTAAGCAATCTATCTAGATAGGGTCAAGCCATCTTCTCTTGTTCTGGGCCATAAAGTACTTAATCATGTTTAGAGGGACCATGTCCTATGATCTAATCACCTTCGAATGAGCCTATGAAGATAAGCTCCAATATGCAAATTTCTATAGAAATGCAGTTATTCAAATCTTGGGGAAAAGTCTATGATGACAATTTCATCAAAAGGTACTGAAAACAGCTGTAAAAAATGCTTTGACCAAATAACTAAACAAAAGCAAGAAAAGTAGAAAGAGAAAGAAAGAAGAAAGAAAGAAAGAAAGAAAGAAAGAAAGAAAGAAAGAAAGAAAGAAAGAAAGAAAGAAAGAAAGAAAGAAAGAAAGGAAGGAAGGAAGGAAGGAAGGAAGGAAGGAAGGAAGGAAGGAAGGACACTAAAAAGACTAAGTAAGATACATGTTTTTTAAGATACATTTCCTAAGATGTGTGTGTATGTGTTTACGAACATAAAATAATAGATGATGGAGGAATATTACATGCATGCATAGATGCTATTATATACATGTATGAGTAGATATGTATATAAAGTAAAATCCTATTAATGGGAATAACTTCACTTAGGTATGTGTTTACAATAAGTTTAACTAGGGAAATGAGTGTATTCTCCATGAAACACTCTACTTTTTCTCAGAAGTTTAATGGCTGAAGTCTCCTTTGTTTAAAGTTTGTTAACATTAATATTATGTGAGTTTTTCTTCCATTGATTTTTTTATTTACATCATGATCACAGAACACTCCCTCTCCTCCTCCAAGTTCCACTCTTAATACTGCATCCACCAATTTCCCTCTCCTCAGAGAAGAGGAGCACCCCCCCCCAAGATACCCACCCACCCTGGTACATCCAGTCACAGCAAGAGTAAGCAATTCTCTCACATTTTGGCCTAACAAGGCAGCCTAGCTATGAAGAACGGATCCAAAAAAGCAGGCAAAAGAGATAGCCTCTGCTCTAATTGCTAGGGGACACACATGAAGAACGAGCAGCTCATCTGCTTTATATGTGTGTGGGGTTTGGGTGCGCCTTATGGATGCTCTTTGATTGGGGGTTCAGTCTCTGTGAGCACCCTGGTCTGCAGGCTGATTGACTCTGTAGGTCTTCTCGTGATGTTATTGACTAATGTGGCTCCTTCGTTCTTTCCCCAACTCTTCCACAGTACTCCTTAAGCTCTGTCTTGTTTGCCTCTGGGTCTCTGTATTTGTTTTCATCGGCAGCTGGATGAAACTTTTCAGAAGACAGGCATGCTGCCTGCATTCCCTCAATCACCGCTCCATCTTTACCCCTCTACCCTTCTTGTAGGCAAGACAAATTTCAAGTGGAAGGTTTTGTATGTAGCTTGGTGTTCCCTCCCTCACCTGGAATTCCTACCAGGCCAGAGGACATGGCCTTTTCAGACTTCATATTCCAGGCTGTTGGGATTCTTAGGTGGGGTCACCTCCAAAGGAACCCGTGATTCTCTACTGTCAAGTACTCCTACAGATAAATGTTCATTGTCCAAGGCATCCCCCGGATCCCAGACATCCCAGGCTTCCGACATTTGATTTCCACCCAGTTCCCTTCCCGACCCTGTCTCCCACTGAGTTATTTTTTACTAGATATATTCTTAATTTACATTTCAAATTATTTTCCCTTTCCTGGATTCCCCCCTCCCTGAAAACCCCATAAGCCCTCTTCCCTCCCCCTATTCCCCAATCAATCTCTTCCCACTTCTCTATTCTGGTATTCCCCTACACTGCTGAACTGAGCCTTTCCAGGACCAGGGGCCTCTCCTTCCTTCTCCTTTGGCATCATTTGATATGTGAATTGTTTCTTGGGTATTCAGAGCTTCTGGGCTAATATCCGCTTATCAGCGAGTGCAGACCATGTGTGTTCTTTTGTGATTGGGTCACCTCAGCCAGGATGGCATTCTCCAATTCCACCCACTTGCCTAAGAATTTCATGAATTCATTGTTTTTAATAGCTGAGTAGTATTCCATAGTGTAAATATACCACATTTTCGGTATCCATTCCTCTGTTGAGGGACATCTGGGTTCTTTCCAGCTTGATATGGAAATAGGGCTGCTATGAACATAGTGGAGCATGTGTCCTTATTACATGCTGGGGAATCCTCTGGGTATATGGCCAGGAGTGGTATAATGGGGTCCCCCAGTAGTATCATGCCCAGTTTTCTGAGGAACCGCCAGACTCATTTCCAGCGTGGTTGTACCAGCTTGTAACCCCACCAGTAGTAGAGGAGCGTTCCTCTTTTTCCACATCCTCGCCAGCACCTGTTTTCTCCTGAGTTTTTGATCTTAGCCATTCTGACTGGTGTGAAGTAAAATCTCAGGGTTGTTTTGATGGGTCATTGAGTAGAATTGTTCAGTGTTGAGGAGTTTGTTTCTATTGTTTCTGTTCTTGTTGAATTCCTGATTAATCCATGGTGGTCTGATAAGGGACAAAGAGTTATTTCAATTTTCTTCTATCCTCTGGGGTTTGCTTTGCATCCAACTTTTCAGTCAGTTTCAGAGAAGGTAATGTGAGGTTTTGAAAAGATATAATCTTTTTGGTTTGGGTGAAATGCTCTGTAGATACCGTTTAGGACTATTTGATTCATAATGTCGGTTAGTTTCATTATTTCTCTATTTAGTTCCATTGGTGACAGTGGGTTACTGAAGTCTCCCACTATTAATGTGTGGGATTTGATACGTGATATATACTTTATTAATGTTTGTTTCATGAATGCGGGTGCCCTTGCATTTGTGGTGCAGATGTTCACAATTCAGACATTCTCTTAATGGATTGTTCCTGTGATGAATCCTTCCCCATTTCTTTTTATTAATTTTGGTTGAAAGTATATTTTCTTAGTTATTAAAATGGATACTGCAGCATGGCTCTTGGTTCTATTTTCTTGGAAAACTTTTTTTCCAGCCTGTACTCTGATGTAAAGTCTATCTTTCTTACTGGGGTGTGTTTCTTGTAGGCATCAAATTGTTAGATCCAGCTTTTTTGCATCCATTCTGTTAGCCTGTGTCTTTTTATTAGGGGATTAAGTACATTGATATTGAGAGATATTAATGACCAATGAGTTTTAATTTCTGATATTTTGATGTTGGTGGTGAGTGTGTGTGTGTGTGTGTGTGTGTGTGTGTGTGTGTGTGTGTTTGTTTGTTTCCTTTTTTTATTATACTGTTGTGCAGTTATTTACTTTGGGGTTTCCTTGGGTGTACTTTGGGTTGTTTTCCTTCTAGTATCTCATGTAGGGCTGGATTTGTGGATAGATATTGTTTAAATTTGGTTTTGTCATAGAATAACTTGTTTTGTCAATCTATGGTGAGTAAGAGTTTTGCTGGGCATAGTAGTCTAGGTTGGCATCTGTTTCCTCTTAGAGACATTTATCCAAGCTCTCTGGCTTTGAAAGTCTCTATTGAGAAGTCTAAGTAATTCTGATAAGTCTTCCCTGACCTTTCCTGTTACTTGGTTTTTTTCCACTGCAGCTTTTAATATTTTCTTTGTTTCGCACATTTAGGTTTTGATTATTATATGGTCAGGGAGAGTTCATTTTCTGGTTCTCTGTAAGCTTTTTGTATGTTTATAGGCATCTCTTTCCTTAGGTTTGGGAAATTTTCTTCTATAATTTTGTTGAAAAATATTTTCTGGGCCTTTGACCTGGGAATCTTCTACTTTTGCTATTCATATTATTCATAGATATTGTGTTTTTGTAGTGTCTCAAGTGTTTTAAAATTTTGTGTTATAAACATTTAAGGTTTAACATTTTCTTTTCTCACTGTATCAGTTTCTTCTATTGTGTCTTCCAGGCCTCATATTCTTTCTTCCATATCCTGTATTCTGTTGATAATACTTATGCCTGTAATTTCTTTTCTTTGACCTAGGAATTTCATTGCCTGGAATATTTCAGTTCATGTTTTCTTTATTGATTCTATTTCTATTTTCAGGTCTTTAACACTTTTATTCATTTCCATCACTTTTTAAATTTTATTTTCCTGTATTTATTTAAAGAACTTATTAATTTCCTCTATAAAAGTCTCTTTCAAAAAAAAAAGCCTCTGTGTTCTTGATAATATTGGATTTAAAGTAATTTTCTTTTGCTTCAGCTGTGTTAGAATATCCAGGGCTTGTATAGTAAGATATATGGAGTCTGGTAGTGCCATATTGCCCTGGCTCTTGGTGACTGTGTTCTTATAGTAGCCTTTAGTCATCTGATTGTCCTTGGTGTTGGCAGGCCTGATAGTACTTGATGGCAGCAGACCTCTTGTGGCCCCTGCTGGCAATTGTCCTCTGTGAATGCAGGTAGATATTGGAGTGTGCTGCTTGACTTACCTTGAGAGGTCCTGTCAGGCAGAGAATTTGCAGTTTGAAGAACGGACTCGTCTGGTAGTCCCTGACAGCAGCAGGCCACTGGCAATGCAGGTGGAATAGTGTGGTTGCTGATGGAGTGCATAGGAAACAGGGTGGAGCTCATCACTACTGTGCTTACCCAGAGGGGACCCAGAAGGCAGGAAATTGGTGTCAAGGGGTCTCACCTGATAGTTCCAGATGGCATCAGGCCTCTAGGAATGGAGGATGAGCTGTGAGCCAGGCAATAGAGGGCATAGGGGACAGGGCAGAGCTATCTGCTGCGGGGTTTACCCAGAGGGTGTCAGTTTTTAATATAGGTAGATAGTATTTTTCATTTTGCATGTACTTTATGTGCATAGTTATATAAATCTTTTTTCTTTCTTTTTTTTTTTTCTGAGACAGGGTTTCTCTGTGTAGCCCTGGCTGCCCTGGAACTCACTCTGTAGACCAGGCTGGCCTCGAACTCAGAAATCCGCCTGCCTCTGCCTGCCAGAGTGCTGGGATTACAGGCGTGCGCCACTACCGCCCGGCTTGTATAAATCTTTTAATTATGTAAGATGCTATAGGAAGTTTTGTAAAATTGGAAATATTAAGAAGCATTTTTAACTTTTGATCTTCATTCCAAAGTAAATTCCACAATATAGATTAATTTGAATTTCACTGTGAATATATGAGATGTTTTAATATCCACCTTGAGTCCAGGCATTATTGATGTTTTTAAAATAATTTTCTCTGCATTGTGATTCCACCTTAAATATTTTAAACCTAAACTTCCAAAGTAGTCAATAGGTATTTTTATAGCAGAACATAATTTTTCCATTATATATTTAAAACTAATTGATGCCTGTCATATCAAATGCTCATTGTCATATCAAATCTGCACTCATTGTCAGTCTTCTTCCCAGAGAGCCCTGGCAACCTTATTTCAGGAATTTAGACTGATCGTGGAAAAGAATCATGTCAGATGATGTGTTTTAATTAAAATTTGTGAAAATTAGAAACACAAAATGTACAAAGTAGTTTTTACAATATTATATAAATTGAAGTAGTAAAAATTCTTATACATTGACTTATGACCCAGAATCTCAATGCATTTAGAAGTTAATTAATCTATGTGATGTCATAAACAAGAGAGAGAGAGAGAGAGAGAGAGAGAGAGAGAGAGAGAGAGAGAAGAGGGGGAGGTTTTAGAGCATAAAAGAGTTGAGCAATGTCTCTTTTAATCATGCAGAACATTAAAAATTATTTTAAGGTATTGTTCTTGGTCTTGTAATATACTAAGAGTTCTCTGAATAGTGTTCAGGACCTAGTGAAATTATAAGTTTTCTCATAAGATTTCTCATAAGATTTAATGATAACTAGCTGATAGGTGGCTGGTCCAGAAGGTAATGATAGAAACAGGGTACATGTAGGGTGATGGACAGAGTGTGCTAAAGGTGTGTAAATTTGAAGGAAGCCATGTGTCTGAGAGTGATATCAATGGCTTACTTAATACTATCACACTTGCAGTGCATATCCTATATGATATTTTATTTCCTTTGATTTTATATTAAAATATTATCATGTAAAGGCCAGAACCAATTATATCTAATTATAGTGGATATGCAACAACATTTATTAACCACCCACACATATGAGCTTAATAAACCTGATATGTGTGCTTATTTCAATTGTTGGCTAATATAGTTATGATGCAGTCAGCCCCGAATGGGAACACAACTTCCTATTGCAATGGAATAGCAGATTCATTACGATGGACTATTTACCATTACACAGTGAAATCACAGTAGCACTGAATTTGATCTTATAAATTATTTTCATTATATTTTAAATGAGTACATCCACATGATTAGGGTGGATCACAGAATGAACTGATAAATGAGTGAATTTCTCCACCAACACCAAATTTCCTCATTATTCTCAAGTACTTTTGAGGCCTCTAAGCACTGTGTACTCTTTTGTAATCATAGGATAATTATCCCTGTAAAAGGTTTAGTTTCCAAGTTTACTAATATTGAATAAAAGCCTTATTATCACTCCAATATAAAAGATACTTATTGAAAATATTTATGTTTATAAGATGCTTTAAAGTATTACAGTTAATAATACATCATTAAAAGTCACTTTGCAGGTGGAGAAACGTTCTCTCAAGGGAAGGGAAGAATTCAGCTATTTGTTAAGTCTCTGACTTTTCTAATGTAGAAGTGAGTCATACCCAAAAGAAACTAACTTAAACAGATGGAAGTTCTTGGCTACGTCAAGTAAATCTGATGCAAACTCTTTGTTTCATAGTTTTATTTAGATCTGATGTTCACTCTCTTGTCTCTCTTCCTTGTCAAGCAGATTAATAAATACATGGTCTGGGTGGCAACAATAGAGGTGTTGCATCAGCTCAGAAATAGACATATACTCAGAATATGTGATCAGGTTAAAGCACTTGCTAAGAATCCAACAATTTCCAATACTATATCATTTCCAAACATTGTGAGCTCTGATTATGGAAGCTGGTTAATTATACTAAACCCTCAAGCTGTAGAAGAGACAGCATTTTTCTTTTATGGAAAGAGAGACTATACATCTATGTGTCCTCACATTCTTTGTACATAGTACTTCTGCAAAAATACAGATACCACACCCACCCTCATCTCATTTACTACAGCAGCACGTCTAATTCGTGAACTCATCTAACAATAAATAAAGCACTGCAGTTGTTCCATACTCGTGAAAGTCACATGGATTCTTAAATTCTCTGTCATGCACAAAATTAGCTTAATAGAATTGTGAAACAGTCTAATATATTGGACTGAGGCCCAGGGCACCTATGTACCAGAAGGCTGTCGTGTCTGGCCTCACCTTCTCAGAGTTGAAGGGAAAGGAAGGAGACAGGAAGGGACTCTGTGTAGAGGAGACAGGAAGGGGGCAGCATTTGGGACATAATAAATAAATTAATAAATTTAAAAATGATCCTTGAAAATGTTTGCATGTACACGGTATATTCATCTTTCAATCTTCTCTGAGTACTCTCTCTAGATGAAGCCATCATTCTGACTTCATGTTCTCCTTGTTTTTTATTTTTGTATTTATTAATTTTGACCCACTCAATTCAAATACTGCTGCTCATATGAATGTAAAGGCGTGACCCTCTGAGGTAACGCTCAGGTTCTTAAAGAAGGAACCTGTTTCCTCTGTCCAGCTGAGAGGACTCTCAACCTTTGTTTAATCTCTGGGAATCACAAGGTAACAAGGCAAGAACTGGCTGCTGCTTGTTTTCTTTTAACTTCGGTACAAGCCCTGTGATGCATGCTTGCCCTGCATGCATGCAATGCATGAAACTGAACTTAAAACGTTTTCTGGCTTATAGACACTTTTTAACTGAAACAATATTAATGGCTAGCCATGAAAATTATTTTTATTTTTTGGGATCCAGCTTGGCATTCAATAGTCATTGAATATTTACGGTGTTCATGCAGTACCATTTTCTTATGGCCATTATGATGAAATGATGCAAGCATTTGTAGTATCCATTTGAAAAAATTCCAGAATAAAAAAATTATTGTCAAGATAATCTTCCTTTATACTTTTCATTTCACAAAAACAATTTTACTGATTTGATGTGAGTTTATTCGCTGAATTTTACTAATTTCAAGTATTTTAATGCTTAATTTTAAATCTAATATTTAAAGAATCATAATATTAAAAGCATAAAACTCTTATATAAGCGTATCAATGTCTAAAGTGTTAATGTTTATCATGTTGTGTTTATCACTCATCACAATGAGTACATATCAAGTCTTTCTAAATATATGAAGTTATAATACATGTAGTATATTGGCTCACACGATGCCAGATTAGACACAGGAAGGGGCTTCTTGAGAGCAAGTATATGATATAATTAATGGACCATGCTCATTAAGTCTAAAAGATATGGGCTAACAAAGAGCAAAACTTCAATAAGTAGCCCCTCCTTCTCCATACCTTTCCGATAATGCATCTATATGTCTTAAATGACATCTCTGTGGTACTTTACCAAGTTTATGTGAGATCTGCCTATCCCTAATCAATAGAGGGTTGGGTGCTAGGATTTCATTTACTTTAGCCTCTGCACAGAAGGCAGTATCTGGTCTATACTTATGCTTAATAATCTTCCATTAATTAAATTGTCACTGTAAATAAACTCCCAAGTGTTTCTTCAAACCAACAGAAGCCTTCTCATAATTATTTTCTCTATTACTTCCTTAACATGATTTTAAAAATTATATATATTTTCTTTATTACAAAATAACACAAATTTTACTACCTGCTAAGCAAAATAAACTATTCTCAGCATTAGGTTATTCAAGTTAGTGAATTATTTTTAAATGAAGTTTAGCTGCTTCCTGTAGAGGTGAAATGAAATTGTAAATCCACACAGAAAAATCATTTTTATCTTGAAAATTACATTTAATGGCAAATGCTGGAATATTTGAGTGTATGAAACAGACTTATTCTGTTGTACCATTTTAGCAACATAGTGTCAGTAATTATTAAAACAGAAATTCTATGTGACATCCTAGGAGAGAAGGTAGAGTAGTCCTTTTAAAACTAATATGTACGGAGAATACAAAAGCCAATAATGAGGAAACGCAAAAAACACTTAAAGAAATACAGGAGAACTTTGGTCAACAGGCTGAGGTAATGAAAGAGGAAACACAAAAATCTCTTAAAGAATTACAGGAAAGCACAAACAAGCAAGTGAAGGAGCTAAGCAAAACCATCCAGGATCTAAAATCAGAAGTAGAAACAACTAAGAAAACTCAAAGGGAGACAACTTTGGAGATAGAAAGCCTTGGGAAGAAATCAGGGAACATAGATGCAAATATCAACAACAGAATTCAAGAGATAGAAGAAAGAATCTCAGATGCTGAAGATACAATAGAAACCACGGACTCAACAGTTAAAGAAAATGCAAAATGCAAAAAGCTTATAACCCAAAATATCCAGGAAATCCAGGACACAATGAGAAGACCAAACCTAAGGATTATAGGCATAGATGAGAGTGAAGATTTACAACTTAAAGGGCCAGCAAATATTTTCAATAAAATTATGGAAGAAAACTTCCCTAACCTAAATAGAGAGATGCCCATGTATATACAAGAAGCCAACAGAACTCCAAACAGACTGGACCAGAACAGAAATACTTCCAGTCACATAATAATCAAAACACCAAATATACTAAACAAAGAAAGAATATTAAAGGCAGTAAGAGAAAAAGGCCAAGTAACATATAAAGGAAGACCTATCAGAATCACAGCAGACTTTTCACCTGAGACTGTGAACGCTAGAAGATCCTGGGAAGATCTCATGCAGACTCTAAAAGAACACAAATGCCAACCAAAACTGCTATATCCAGCAAAAATCTCAATCACCATAGATGGAGAAACTAAGATATTCCATGACAAAACCAAGTTTACCCAATATCTATCCACAAACCCAGCCCTACAAAAAATAATAGGAGGAAAACACCAATACAAGGAGGGAAACCTCACCCTGGAAAAAGCAAGATAATAACCTTTCATCAAACCCAAAAGAAGTTAACCAATCAAATTTAAAAAATAACGTCAAAAATGACAGGAAGTAACAATCACCATACCTTAATATCTCTTAACATCAATGGACTCAATGCCCCAATAAAAAGACATAGACTAACTAACTGGACACATAAACAGGACCCTACATTTTGCTGCATACAGGAAACACACCTCATGGTCAAAGACAAACACTACCTTAGAGTAAAAGGCTGGAAGACAATTTTACAAGCAAATGGTCTCAGAAAACAAGCTGGAGTAGCCATTTTAATATAAGATAAAACTGACTTTCAACCCAAAGTCATCAAAAGAGACTCTGAGGGACACTTCTTGCTGGTCAAAGGAAAAATACAACAACAAGAACTCTCAATCCTGAACATATATGCTCCAAATGCAAGGGCACCCTCATTCATAAAAGAAACTTTATTAAAGCTCAAAGCACACATTGCACCTAACACAATAATTGTGGGTGACTTCAACACTGCACTTTCCTCAATGGACCGATCAGGAAAACAGAAACTAAATAGGGACACAATGAATCTAATCGAATCTTTGGACCAATTAGACTTAACAGCTATATACAGAATATTCTATCCTAAAGCAAAAGAATATGCCTTTTTCTCAGCACCTCATGGTACCTTCTCCAAAATTGACCATATAATTGGTCACAAGACAGACCTCAACAAATATAAGAAGATCGAACTAATCCCATACCTCCTATCAGATCACTATGGAGTAAAAGTGGTCTTCAATAGCAACAAAAACAACAGAAAACCCACATATACGTGGAAACTGAACAATATTCTACTCAATGATATCTTGGTCAAGGAAGAAATAAAGAAAGAAATTAAAGACTTTTTAGAACATAATGAAATTCTGAATACCCAAGGCACAAATTGCATAACGAATGACTCCCATGTAGAAGTATGGAGAGGGTCCTGATCCTGGAAAGGATTGATCTAGCAGTGGAAGGGAATATAAGGACAGAGAAAAAGGAGGGAGGTGATTGGAGAAGGGATGGAGAGAAGAAGGTTTATGGGACATATGAGGAGGGGGGATCCGAGAAAGGGGAAATCATTTGGAATGTAAACAAAGAATATAGAAAATAAAATATAAAAAAAAACAGAATAAAGAAAAACTAATAAAAAACAAAGCCTTTAACTAATAAAATCAGGACCTTGGGTGAGGAATTGATGGGGTTTACAGGGGTGTGTTGGTAGTGAGGGAAAGAAGATAAGACAGGATGTGGAGGAGAGAGTAATCAAATGGAGATTGTATGCATTCATGAAATTATCAATCAAATTAATAAAAAGATTGTCATTGAGCTGAGTGGATCATTATATGTATAAATTCATTAACTTATTTCCTCCAGCTTTCTCTGGATCTTTGCATTGTCTAAAACTTGTTTTTCCACTGAATGTGGTCACAAAGGCTTCAGGTACCTGTCGAAGGACCAACTTAACAGACACAAATGTCATGGTGATGTGACTTCAACTATTTGTGCAACTTGGCTAGTATAAAATAAACAGAAAAAATTGTAAAGAGTAGCTGAGTAGCTTGCTTTGCAGATAAGAGCACTTGCAAACATAAGGTTAAGAGCTTGAAATTTCACTACTAATTAAAAAATTAAAATAAAAACTCATGCATTCCTGTATGACTTCATTATACATAATAACTTAATAAATAATGTATTAGTCAGGGTCCTCTAGAGTCACAGAACTTATAAAATGTCTCTATATGCTAAGGGAAAGTACTGGAATGATTGGAAATTGCTAATCCTACCATATGCAGCCCTGAATAAGAAGTCTAAGAATCTAGTAGTTGCTCAGTCCCATGAGGCTAGGTTCTTCAGCTGGTCTTCTGTATAAGCTGAAATCCTAAAGAAGCAGGTTCCAACAGAAAAACTGACAAGTAAGTGCTAGCAGACAAAAAAAAAAACCCTTCCTTCCTCCATTGTTCTTTTGTAGGCCTGCAACAGAAGGTACGACCAGATGAAAGGTGTATACCAGTAGGCCTAGACCTAAACTGTTCTTTATTTGAAGCTTGCTCTATTCCAGGCTGGCCTTGAACTCATAGATCTTTTTGCCTCTCTTTTTTGGGGTTAAAGGCATGTACCACCTTGCCTGGGTCTAAACTTTTCATGGCTGTGATGCCTCAAGATCAGGACAAAAAGCTGGCGTTTTCCAGCCTCAAGCTTTGAATCACAGGTAAGCCCTCTATTTCTCGCTTGTAGTTTATTCCAGATGGAGTCAAGTTGACAAGTGGGAGCAGGTATCATGAATAATAACTGAATTATTCCTATAATTTAAACGTTGGGAAGCACAGATCCTCGGTTTCCTGGCAAGGTCTCATGTCTGAATTACAATCTAGTTACCTGTAAGGAACAATGGCATACTGCAGTAGAGAAGGGTTTGCCTCTCTTCTCCAGGCGTCCACATGTGTTCACATGAACACATCCTAAGCTATCACAAAATCATGTACATGAACCACACCCAATATAAAGATATATAGGTTTAGGCAAATCTATGATGGAGGAAGAGTATATTGTTCAAGTTTAATAAAATCTGAAAATCACCAGAAGAGCAAGTGCTCAGATGTGTGTCCATAAGTGGTGTGTATGCAAAGGCAATATGTGTACATACGTAAGCATAGCCAGGTCTCACAGTGCTCGATTTTATGGCGGTCTAGCGACAAATATGCCAGGGAAGGTGTGTGCTTGACAAGGAAAGATCTTACACCAGAAAATAAGAAGAATTAAGGATAAGACATTATTCACATTATATATGTGCATAGGTACCTCATGATCAGGCACCCACTACTTACTGAAGTTGTAAACCATTTTGCTAAGACAAAGCTAAATTTAAACTAACAGACACATGCATGTAGTAATAGTTAGATAACATCAATTTGAGTAAGATGGTAGCCCAAAAATTTCAAGAAGTTTTTTTTATAAAACTTTATTCAGAATATTAGAGTATACACACAGAGCTACAAAGTAATAATTATGAATTACACTTCCTCTTTAGTTTAAGGCTAATTGATTATATCTTTCCAGTCAATAGTACATTTGAGATTAAAGTATTAAAAATTAACTTTCCACAATTACTCTTCATTGATATACATTATTTATAACTAATATGTAATGACTCTTATACTATTTTTTTCTTTTTGTTCTTTGGAAAGTTATTTGATCTCTTTAAATAGTCATAAAATGCCACACAGGAAGTAATCATCATTGGAAAAAGAATAGGCTATATCTATGCAGCAGAGAATTAATTGAGAAAGAGACCCCAGAATGGTGTGTGCAAGCACAGATAGTTTACCTGTGATTTTAAAAGTGATTTTTTACTTTGTTTGATGCTAAAATCATCTAAATATAAACCAGGGGAAAACAATCTGGAATACCAAGAATTAATACTTTCTACCCTTACTTGAAAAAAAATACTGTGCCTAGTATTATGGAGAAGGTAAGTTCCAGGGACATGTTGCTCTTTTTTTTTGTTGTTGTTGTTTTTTGTTTTGTTTCAAATAAAAGTGATCTGAAACTTCAGCCCAGAAGTCTGCCCTTCAGTAAACAGATTTTCCTCTAAATTATAGAGGGACATCCACCCCATGCAGCTAAGTGAGGGGAAATTGGAATTCAGTAAGTAGCACTTGTTTCATTTTCTCTATGAAGAGCGAAACATGCTTCTGCATATTTTAGATTTTGATACAGCAAATTTCCTCTCTGTCCATTCTAGTGATTATAAGATTCTTTCTCACATTTAAATGGAAAAAAGGCCTTTCTGGCACATCTCTGTTCCTTTCACTCATTTTGCTACCCCTTTTTTCCTTTTCTGGAATTTGGTGATATCTAGATGAAAGTCCGTGGAAATATAAACCCAACAGCTAAATATTAAAAATTGTAAATGAAAGTAATATTATAAAATTACAATTTAATCATGTCAATAAGTTTAATAAAGCAGATTAATGAAATATAATATTCATGAGATATTTATGAGAAGGAATCATTTAATTAATCAAAACTTTTAAAACTAACATATTAAATTGAGAAAACTTTCAAGGAGTAATTTTTATGAGGCAATTGTACTTAAATATTTACTAATGTCTTTATAGTTCATCATAAATGTTATGTTATTTTAAAAGATTATATGCTGTAACATATTGTAGAAAGTACATCATTGTGGATACTTATTATTACAGATAATAGAAGTCTATTTCAATTTTATTATTATACATAATGTAGTATTTAAAATGTCATTCTGAATTTTTAAAAGAAAATGAAAACAGAACTTTTTTCTCTTTGAAAGTTCTTATTTTAATTTTTATTTCAATGTAGGTCACACAGAGAGGAACATCCTAAATCAAACTTTATTCAGTATTAGCATAAACTGGCAATTAAACTGTCATTGCTAACTTAAAATCCTAATAAAAAATATACACTGGTTCCTGAAACCTTCTTTGGACAATGGAGGTATCATCTACAAGGGACAAAGGTGGGGACAATTTGAGGTTTTTAAAAAATATTATTTTTATTTATTTATCCTTCTCAGCACAGTGTGGGGGTACTTTAAATCAGAGAAATTAGATCAGAAACTAAATTCACAATAAATGCCTCTTGAATTCACAGACACATATCTGGTTATATCCGCAAGCCTACATAGATTCCATCCAGAAATAACTTGTTTGGGCTTTCTTCTCTGTGAGCACAGGATATGTACTTCCTCGACTTGTTCAAACATTTCCAGCTGTGCTGTGTGAAATATAATTTATGTGTTTTGTGATTCCCACAGTGAGAGTCTAGACATCCTTT
This sequence comes from Apodemus sylvaticus, assembly GCF_947179515.1. Classification (NCBI taxonomy): domain Eukaryota; kingdom Metazoa; phylum Chordata; class Mammalia; order Rodentia; family Muridae; genus Apodemus; species Apodemus sylvaticus. The sequence goes on from NC_067487.1 coordinate 23,928,084, forward strand.
CCTTCTGGTCTGATTTTAAGTACTCTGCATTGGTTCAAAAGCTATACTTACAAGGTGGTTATCTGAGACAATTGTCCAGATGTTAGGGTAAATATTGATGTCAGCCCAGGCTTGTGGAAACCTTATCTCTGATTAAGATTGAGGAGGGAAATTCTCAGTAGAATCCAATCTGTACAGCATTTTTTTGCTGACTACCTGACAGCAAGATGGCTCTCAACTCTTTAACACAGGGAACATGAGGGATTGCTGGTTCCAATCTAGTTTGCTGCAAAAATAAAGAGCAAGGAAACCGACTACTGAGACTATAGGAAAGAACCTGATTTCTCCAGGGTACATTTGCCCATTCAACTTAATCCTTTGTATTTCTGAGGCACTCTGTCCAAAAGCAGCCATATTTCAACAGTTTACAATTTAAAGAAAGTGTTTTGTTTCCTGGCATTGTCTAATACTGCCTAAACCATGCACAGTACAGATAAAAATGTCTCATCTCTGCTGTGGCATTTTTCTATAAGTGACCATATTTGTTTTGAAAAATATGCACAAAGCGAGACACAAAGTTTCTCACTTTGAAAAATTTACCACAAAATGCCTTCTTTATAATAATGAAAATAAACAACAGTACACACACACACACACACACACATGCGCACACATACACACACAAATAAACTTTGAAGTTTTGTTTGCCTTAAGTCTTATTATCTGATGGCAATCTCTCTGATCAGCTTTTCTGTAACAATTTAGGAAAATCAAATTTCGACCTATTTTGATTTTCCTGAAATTCTGTTATATTTCTTCTCCAAAATCAGACTTCTCGATTCATAAATAAAATTTCATTTCTTTCATTTGAAACTTAATATGCCCCACATATTAAAGGCATCAAATATGGAGAAATGTGTGAGCACTCAACTGTAACCTTTGCTCATATTAGCTAGCATTCACAGTTCTAGAAGATAACGCACATACTACTTAATAAGAAAATTTGTCATTAACGTCACCCAGCTATGAACCCTTTGAACTACAATAATTTACCTGCAAGATATGCCCCTGGAGTTACAGTGGAACAAATATTACTGGACCAACCTACCAACCACTTTCTGATTTAAGGATAAAACTGTGACATGAAGCCCATAGAAGATATTGTTAATGAGGATAAGAACCTGAGTTTAGATGAATCATGGACCGGGGAAAATCTACTACTATTATTACTATTATTCTTGAAGAACATAGCAATACAATGCCTTATGAGGTCATATTTCTGTAAGAGTAGACCGGTGTATTACTCATCAAGCAGCAGAGAACATTCTTCTTGACAGTCATGGTAATTAGACGCACCAACATTCAGAGATGTGAATAGAGTGAGAGACTTTGGAGTATTTAGCCTCCAAGGAGATGTGTTTGTTACACCCCAACTCTCCAAGTTCAGGAACCTATGTAGAAGACAGGGCAGGGAAATTTAAGAACTATAGGTCATCGGTTATTTTAACAGAAGTTAATGGATACATATTCACACATGCTGATGCATATAGTAGTAAGTAGAGACTGTAATTACCTGCATAAGACCTGTACAAATACAATTCAGTCAAAAGTCCCAGCATAAAGGAGGGCACAGGAGTGTAGAGTCTCATGTTCAACCAAGAAGTTAGTCAAATAATAGCTGCTGGGAGAGGGAAAATAAATTTTCGCCCAGAGAGTGCCACTGTGGATATCAACCTCACTGAGGAGAGGACACATGCTCAGGAGTGGATGCCCAGCACAAGTCAGACTCCATGTATTCAGCGTTTTTCTACTATTAAAATTGTTTTTGGGTTATTCTAAGAGAGAAAGAATATGAAATTTGTTATATAAGGAGGGGAATATCTTGAAGGATTTTGGGGATAGAAAAGTTTATGATAAAAATATGCTGTATGAAATTCTCAAAGAATAAAATTTATGATAGATACACATAACTCTAGATATTTCTGACTAAATACAACAGATCTTTGAGGTTTCATTTTAGTGCAGTTGATACAATATTCTGTTTTAAATTTTTACAGATTCACAGATTAACATTCCATCTGATAGGATAGTTTTAAGAGAAAATTGATATTCTAGGCATAAGACAATGTCTGCATGCAGTCACATGTTAACAGGGAAAACTCAGCTTCTATTTCCCTCAATATTATCTTTTAATAGATTTACTTCACTCTATCAATCTCTTTAACAATTTTGTCTTTGGAAATTTCCATAGCAGTTGCCTTCGCTGACAGTTGTGGGGAGCATTTTGCTTAATAAAAATAGAATTTTGATAAATCATTGAATTCATCCAAAGTCTATTTTTAAAATTTGTGATAATCTTGGACAGACTGTACTAGGTCATATTAAGGAAAACATTGAAATTTAATGCTGAAAATGGAATTCAATTCTTATGTATTTTTAAAATATTAGACTGTTTATTATTATTGTTGTTGTCATTGTTATCATTTATTATTATTATTACTGTGAGTAGTATTCAATTATTATTCAATTCTATTGAAGTTTTGAAATGGAGAATGTCATCCTGAGTGAGGTAACCCAATCACAAAAGAGCACACATGGTATGTACTCACTGATAAGTGGATATTAGCTCAGAATACCCAAGAATCAATTCAGATATCAAATGATGGCCAAGAAGGAAGGAGAGGCCCCTGGTCCTAGAAAGGCACAGTGCAGCACTGTACGGGAATAGCAGAACAGGGGAGCAGGAAGGGGGTGATTGGGGAACAGGGAGGAGGGAAGAGGGCATATAGGACTTTCAGGGAGGCGGGGTCCAGGAAAGGGGAAATCATTTGAAATGTAAATAAAGAATATATCAAATAAAAAATAAGAAAAAAAGAAAACTTGAAAAAAGTTGGAATGTTATTAAAAATTTTAATAAACAAAAACATAGAATATGCATTTAATGTATCAGCAATCCATTAACACTGCAATTACTTGTAAACTCCATGAAACATACATCACCCATGATAAGGACTACTGGTGTGATTACTTCCATTTTCTACACTTGAGTGTTGTGCCTGTCATTTTAACTTTTCTCTAAACTACTGTTTATACTGATTTTCTCCTATACAAAGGGACAATGACCAAGCCTTATTTTAAATATGCTTATGGAATTATGAATTTAACCCTTTAACAGCACAAATTCTGGACCTTAATTCTTTTGAGATTTTTTTGGGGCGGGGATATTTTCATACATTGGCAGTGCATCGTATCACCCACACTTCTTTCATGCCCTGCCTCCCTCCACTGCCAAATTCATGATCTCTTCTTCAATTACTATTGTTTTATACACACACACACACACACACACACACACACAGTAATACAACAATGGAGTTAATTTAGCTGTGTTAGGATGTATATATGCTCAGAATGATGTTTGACCACTTGGCAATAGTAAACTTGCATGGTAATTAATTTTAGAAGGTAAATGACTCCCTTTATCAATGGATATTAATGTCATACATCTCTTCTCTTATGAGCTGGTCCCTAAGGAATTTTTACTACCTTCATTGTGATATCAATTGATGTAATTTTGCTTATCCTGTTTATCCAATCATATTGTCAAGAATTCATGACAATCATATTGTCCATCATATTGTCATGATCATATTATCACTGTTGAGTATGGAACATGGTCCATCAACAGCTATCTGAGACTATGGCTTTTACAATTTTTCTCCTCCCTAATTTAGGGGTTAAAGTAGAGATATATCAGTTGGGGTTGGACAATTCATAATCGTTTGTTCTCTAAACTTTTAACAGTTCTGTGTTTTCAGCCACAGTTTCAAGTTTTTGCAAAAATAAGCTTCTTGGGTGAGGGTTGAGATCTGTACTCATATGGGAGAATTAGGATAATTTTAAAAAAATCAGAAATTATATTGAACTGGTAGTAGTAGGTTTTCCTGTTTAGTTATATCTATAACTTCTTGAGGTAGTTAGCCAAGTTTATAGAATCAGACATACATCTATTTTGAGTGAAGTATAAATAAAACGATACAGCCTTTTGTTACCCCCAGTGTTATTTCACTATTGTTGATATCTTGTCAGTCCAGCCATTTTGGTTCATAGGCATACAGCTAGCTTGGAATGTGCATTGTTTCTCTCCATTGGCAGCTTGTAGACTGCCTTCTGGTACTTGAGAGCTACTTAGAAACTTCCAGGTCAGTCTAGCTCTCTTCCTCTGTAACCTATGCTGAAGTACTTTGTGTCTTCTGCAATAAGGCCTTACCTCCAAATTCTAGGAGTCAGCCAAAGGCAATAGAAATAACCTATATTGTTTTGTGGTTCTATTGGTATTGGAGTTTTTTATTAGAAAGTTCATAGTCCTTTGGGACAGCATTACCACCTAAGCATGATAACTTCTTTAAACTACTTATTTATGCAGGCAAATACACATTTGTAGCATATGTACTTTAGATAAACATAAAATAATGATGCTATATATCTTTTCAAATATCCACAATGTTATTTTTCCCTCCTCCTCTTTCTCCCTCTCCCTGGCCATGTCTGCACACTCCCTAGTTAACAGCCCCGAACAATTTTCCCATTTCCCATTGCTTAGCACCTGTGCCCTGATTATACCCATTTTAGTCCTAGTATGACCTTTGAAATCATGAAACATTTTCCATTTTTATTTTAGCATTTTGTGTAAGGGAAGATTATTTAGATTTAATGTAGACTACTTTGTTTTGCTATAGTTTTTAGAAATTATTAAAATTTCATTTTTTGTGTTTTCAATTTTTAATTAATATATTTTGTTCTTTGGAAATTGTATGCATATATACATGTATATATTGCATTCTGGAAAAATCTTTTCTAACTTCTCATATTTTCCACCACCCTTGCCAGTATTCCCTTTTCTTTATTAATCTTTCCCTATATTCATTGCCTTCTGCTTTGTGTTTGTCCTAGTTTCGTTTTTGTATTTATCATAAAATGTCAGGACACAAATTATCTCATGGGAGAAGTAGGGATAAATCATCACACAAAGGCAGGCTGCATAGCTTTTATTTCTGTCATTAGGCAATGACATTTCTTTCACTTCCTCAATTGCGATGTTCTCTGAATATTGAAGTCAGTGTTAGTGTTGTTCTAGTTAAGGCTGAATACTCACAAGTCATTGTTCTAAGTATCTTAATGGATCATCAACTTCTGCACTAACCATTACATTTTTGGCTGGAACCATGTGTACACCTTGATTGATGATTTAGTCCCTGAGAGTCCTAGGGCATCTGGGTGGCCGACATTGTTGTTCTTCCCATTGGGCTGTAAACCCCTTCAGTTCTTCCGGACCACCCTCCAACTCCTCCATTGGGGACCCCATGCTCAGTCCAATAGTGGGCTGTTAGCATCTGCCTCTCTATGTGTAAGGCTCTGACAAGGCCCCTCCAGAGACAAGCATGACATGCGAGGAGATGGTTTCTTTCTGGTTACACATTCAGGTAATAATCTATCAGTGAGAGAAATCAGATTAGAAACAGAAGCAAGGAACATAGTGTAGGACCAGAAACAGATTCCATGAAGGTGTGCTGCTTATTGGCTAATCCTCCTTATTCTATATCACTCAATTTGCTTTCTTATATCTTCCAGATCCACTGCCTATGGGCAGTAACACTCATACTTGGCTGGGCCTTCTCACATCAATCATGAAGTAAGAAAAGACCTAGTGGCAATCTGATGGAGACATTTTCTTAACAGAGGAGTCTATTTCTAGTAATCTCCAATTTATTTCAAGGTAATGAACAAATCAAAAACAAAACAAAATATGACACTAGTCTATGGGTATAAACAAGCTCTCAGGAGGCTGCTTGACATCATGTCAACTTAGATAACCACAGTATTAGGCTCACTGTTTCACATGGGCCTTTGAAGACTAACTCTGCATTACTGTTCATGAGGCCCTTCTACAGAGAAGACCTAAGATGCTCTCAGAAATCAGTTAGTTACTTCTATAAAAATCATACTGCTATTATATTAGTAAAGCAGCATCTTTCGAATCCCATGTTAGAATTATAAGAGGGAAGGTCAAAAGATTTGGAAGACTATTGCTGCCTTTTCTTTCATAGTAATTTCTGGCATTGTGATGGCTGGTTGTTGGAACACAAGCTTTCAGGCTCAGGACCACCACTGTTTCTTTGCATCAATGTTTGTGAGACTTTATGAATATCCATTTTAAAGTTTTTATTGAATATTTTATTTATTTATATTCTAATCCCCGATTTTCCCTCCCCAAATCCCCTATCCCATCTCCCCTCCTCCTGCTTCTATGAGGGTGCTCCCTTACCCACCCACCCTCTCCCACTTCACCACCCTGTGGTTCCCCTACACTGGAGCACCCAGCCTTCACAGGACCAAGGGCCTCTCCTCCCATTAATGCCTGACAAGGCCATCCTCTGCTACATATGCATTGGAGCCATGGGTCCCTCCATATGTACTCCTTGGCTGGTGGTTTAGTCCCTGGGAGCTCTGGGTTGTTTGGTTGGTAGACATTGTGGTTCTTCCTGTTGGGTTGCTTACTACTTTAATTGCTTCAGTCCTTCCCCTAACTCCTCTATTGTGGTCTCTGTGTTCAGTCTGCTGATTGGCTGTAAGCATCTATTTCTTATTAGAAATAAAGAATAATGTATGTTTGTGAAAAGCATCTGGAACATATTTCTGTGGACATATTTGAAACCTGGTATTGTGACTTTATTTAGGACTTGTTTTCTGAAGTCAGAATTATCCATGTGTGCTATCATGGTTCAAAGTCATTTTTGTTGTTGTTAATTATTTTAAAGATAGCTTATGAAGTAGTACATGTCCATGTAATTTCTTCAAATATCCAATTTTCACTTTTTTCTGCTTCTGAATTCCCTATTCTCATTGAACCTATTGCTATCCCTATTTAAGCTTTGCCTTCCTCACTATTGATTTCCTTTTTTCAGAGTGTTCCTACCCATTAGAGACTCCTATCTTTTGTCAGCCTCCCACTGTGCATGACCCCTTTTCTCCAGGTTTTTGTAGAGGATTCTAGTTTAAACAAACAAGTCTAAACATTTAAATTTGTGACCTGCTTATGGAAGATAATTTGTGATTTGACTGAGTGAGTTCACTCAGGGTCAAGAACACAAACTCTGAACATTCTCTTACCTGCGATTCCAGTTTCAAATATCCTGTTTGTATGATTAACTTAGAATACTAATAGATGCCAGGACAGTAGGAATAGTGCCTGGGGGAAATATATTAAGGGATAAGCAATAGCAGATTAGAGGAAAACAGAGGTGGAAATGTAGAATACTTGGAAGTAGAGGCATAAACAGAAAGGGGGGGGTCATATGGAAGCCTACTTTCTCACAACCCAATCATTGAGGCACACATCACACATCACCCTGGACACAGTAAATATATCTCTGTATTTGGCTATAGAATCAATAAAGCTAAAGAGGCTACAGAAGAGCTCAAGAGGTTTTAGAAGTGGGCTCAAAGAAAGGGAAGTGAAGTGTGCATTGTTAAGATAATCAAAGCAGAGCAGTTGCTGTGAAAGGGAAGCTGCTAATGTATAGATCAGACCACAGAGAACTTGAGTTAGAGAGTGAGGCCCAGTGTAGAAAAAAATGGGCAGAAGTAGGTTAGAAAAACAGCAAGTGAGTTCAGCACAATGCTGCTGAACAGGTGACAATAGATGACAGGCAATTGTAGAGGCCATATCAACACGAAGAGGATAAACTATGCTAAAACCCCAGGCCAATTTGGAACATCACTGCCTGCTGATTCTTCAGGCAGGTGTTAGATAATAGATTTGTATAAGGTCCTGGCAATGAAAATGTTAAACTTTCATTGGGAAAGAGTTTAAGTGAGAGAGTTCTACCTTTTTCCTATTCCATCCTGTCTTATACATTCCTGGTCCTGGTTTCCAAGATATGATTTTCTCCATGTGCCCTACAGTCTTGCATTCCCTTAATACACCCGTTGAACAGCCTCTTTCTGATGACAGGCATAAGTCAGTTCATTCTGTACTGCTTGCCTGCTGCTAGACGGTTTGTGTCTTTCTTGTTTACCTTCAAAACTGGCTGAGAAGTTGTATGAGAGACGTATTGTCTCAGGGCAAGTACAGCCAAAAAACCATTTTAGACAGTATGAAGTAGTTTAGAGCAGGGGCTAGCTGAATCTCAAGACATAGGCTCTGCTTAAGTCTAAATCATTTTTCTGTCTCCTGGGTACTGGGAAGTCATGACTGCACCACTGTGAATGATTAAAATTAACAAATAAATTTAAGAATTAAATTCCTTACTTCATTCTTTTTCATTTGTAATGAATTAACAATCACTGCTTTCCTCAAGGAATAAACTGAGAATTACTTGTCGCCTCAGTGTTTTTCTGTTCTCTGGCTTTGTTTCATTTCCATTTCTTCTAGCGTACACATGATTTTTAAAACAAATTGAAGCTTGGAACCTATATGACACACAGGAGTTGCCTTAAAACATGAGGACCTGAACCATAATACATGTATATATCCATATATCTCAATCAATCTACCTATTTTATATTTTTATAATTACATTTTCAAATATATAATATGTATATACACATATGAATAAATATGTATAGATACATGTATACGTATACACTCAAAGGCTTGATATTTAGCCTACAATGGCCCTCAATTCTCTTTTGCTCCTAAGTGATGAGGTTTAATTTTTGAAATTTTTTGTTTCAAAAATTTAAAATTCAAAATACAGACTGCCATTATGTTTCTTTTCCTTTACAGAAATAATTTCATTATTCATACCATCTTTTTTATTCAATTTCTTTCTTTACTCAGCAAATATTTAACTCAGGTCTATCTCTATTTCTCCATCTCTCTCTCTCTCTCTCTCTCTCTCTCTCTCTCTCTCTCTCTCTCTCTCTCTCTCTTTTTCTCATTCTGTCCCTGTCTCTCAGTCACTCTCTGTGCTGATTCCTGAGTATTTGACTGTATTAAATCACATTTAACACTTTGAGTTTACATTCTTATAAAAAAAATTCAATCCTTGAGATGTAAAAAACTTGAGAACAGATAAGGGCAGGGTATTCACCTTCATTGAATGTACATAAATTATAAAGTTTGATCTCTGTACAAAATTCTCACCTTGTAGACCGAGTTTATGTAAAATATTCCATGTGAACACTTATTGTATCTTTAAAGAAAATCAAATCAGACTGATGTATTGAAGCCACACGTTTTGAGTCTTTATGCTATGTTTGCTTGCTTATTTCCCTGCGTAACCCTTGAGAGCATTGTGAATATGCAGGTTAATGGAGAAGGCATTATGTGATCAACTGTAGCTCTTACACAGTAAAACTCTTGTGATTGAAAAGATAACAACTCCAGGGCAAAGAAGTACTTAACTCGTGAACTTTTAGAAATTTATTGTAATTTTTGACATAAGACAAATAAGTCATTTTGAAAGTGTAATTCAGAGGTCAAATGTAGATCTTCAAAGATACTTTGTGTATTAATAATACCAGATAGCCTAGTCTATAAAATATGATTTTTTTTAAAAAAAAATCTAACAGTCATGACATTTTCAGATATTTAATAAAACCTTTTAGGTTGTTACAGTGCTCACTGCATTCTTAGGTATGACCGTGTGTGCCACTGTGGTATTTTCTTTGGTTTGAATGACAGTTCTCTTAAATTCAAGCATCGCCAATATGAGATCATTCAAAGAAAGAGCCGCTAGCATTTGGTTGGGTCATGTGGAGTCTGCCTTGGTTAATGGAGTTAGCATTTCGATAAAAGACCATTCACAGGATGTTTTGCCAGCTTCCACTTTTTGTCATATGGGGGTGAGGCAAGAGGAGCCTTGGGAAGTGTCTTATCTTGCTGGGACTAGATGTCCCAGGGAAGTGTGGTACTCAATGAGGGTTCCCCCTTCTTTGAAAAGAAGAGGAGAGGCCGATGGGGGAGCGATTTTTAGGGTTAGGACTGGGAGAATAGGAGGGAGCATGGCTATGATCTGGATGTACAGTGAATATAAATGCTGATTATTGAAAAAAATAAGTGGAAATAATCACCACCACCCCCAAAAAAGAGGAGCCTTAGACGAACAGATTTCACAACATTTATCTTGTAAATAGATGGTAAAGCGAAGATTGAATATTTGAGATCAAAGGCACAGTCTTTCATCAGTTCATTTCTAAGAAAGATATTTTCAGAACACCAAAATGCTGCTTATATGACATCCTCCAGTATTTGTGCCAATAAGTGAAGTCAGCAGTCTCAGCAGTCTGAGAACAGAAATGGCTCATTGCAACAGAGCCCATTACAGAAAACTTCAATCAAAATGCAGAGCTGTGAAAACCAGTCCAAATGGGCATATTGACAGTATAGCTCTTGTACTGTAATAAGTCTCAAGGATCATTGTAGAAGTGGTGGGCCAACGATTATAAGATCCAGATGAAAAGGAAATATGCTACTAGAATGGATGTCCTAGGAACTTCCCTTATACATTCTCACACAGAAGACTGCCTAAAGAAAGGTGAACTAGAAGGACGGTACACATAATGATGTTAGTAGGAGAAAGCCCAGGAGGTCTCAACCCAGCACAAAGAATTAAGGAATGCTGAGAGAGAGAGAGAGAGAGAAATGGCCTTCACCAGGGAGGAGAACCAGTTGGTCAACACTACCAAATAATCATCCACAAAACCATAAATACAAGTGATATTATACATTATGAGCAGGATGTACTATCTACTTAGGAGTGTGTGTGTGTGTGTGTGTGTGTTAGTACATGTGTATGTTACACATAAATATATAATGACAATTATTTTAGAAGACCATGAATATGAAAACAGTGAAGGAATAATTTAATTACATTTCTTCGTTGTTTGGGATTAAACATGTATAATAAGGACATGTCTGTATTCTAGCCAGAGGGTTAAAGGTGTGTTATTCCAGCCAGATCACACAGACCTAGAATGTTTTTGGATGTGATCCCTTGCCAGAGCAGTCATGCTGCTGGATTAAAATTCCTCTACATAACTGAATTCCATGAACACACAAATATTTGGCTAGAAAAAGGAATGAATATATTTCAGCATTGAAGACTGAATTCAAGAAAACGAAATGCTGAAGAAAACTCATGCCGACATAAACATGGAATTGAATACTTCTGTAACACAATTAGAAAAATCATAGAAAATCTTAACAGTAAAATAAATGTAGTAGAAGACATAAAATCAGAACTTGATAACAGAGGAATTGGACAATTAAGTCAAAGAATATGGTATACTTTTAAATAACCATTGCTAAGTTGAATTATTAAGGATAATTATAAATATTTCACATATGAAATCCTTTCAGGGAATTATTAAAAAATAAACATAAAATGGGATTGAAGGATAGACAAACATTGCATTGAGAAATGTATTGAAAGTTACAAATGTACATACTTGCTTTTATATGGAAATAAATAAAAAAGAAAAGTATTGAGGACATGGATCAGGGACTTAGAATTTGCTGCCAAGTTTCAGAGCCGAAATTCAATCTCTGAGACCTATGTGAAGGTCAAATAAGAGAAGTGATTTCTTCAAGCTATTCTGACATCCACACATGAACCATGACAAAAGCAAAAATAAATAAATAAATAAATAAATAAATAAATAAATAAATAAATAAATAAAGCAAAGAAAAATAATGAATTAAAAACTGAAAACTAAAACACTAAACACTTAAAAAAAAATCCTGAAATATTCACCTATTGGCTTGAACAGGGATCAGGCAGGTGATTTTCCCTCTCCCTTCTGTCTTCCAATTCCAGTCCCTAGTATTGGCAGCATCTGTGACCCAACTATATACTGTGGCTTCTTCTTTCTCTCTTCTCCTGAGTCTCATGGGACTAAGATGTTTTCCTAAAGTCATCCTCCCCTACCCCATCCTTATGTCTCAGGCACCAACACCCAGAGGTACTCCCTGGAAATCCACCGACCATGAAGCCCAGGAACCCAGGGAGACAAACTTTATATTCTCTCTCCTGAAATTCAATTGCATTTCCCCAAACTTATCTGTATCTTTGTAATAAATCATCTGCTGTGGCCTCTTATTCTTTGATCCCATTCCCAGGGAACTATGAAAATCTTCATGACACAGCCAGATTCTCTATTTCCTGTGGACCCTCTCAGGTTTCTCCTAACATACCCAACTCTATCTCTCCTATCTTACCTGTAAGATCCCAAAACCTAGAAGTGTGTTCAACCTGTGGAAAATCTCAGAAGCATTCTCTCTCTGATAAGTCACAGCTACCACACTGTCCTAGTTACAAAGAAGGCAAGCAATGGAAAATACACCCATGAAAAGATCAGCTAGCAACTCCTGGAATTACAACCATCCCCAAACCAGCTACATTGATATAAGCATAAAAATACAACCAATAAAAGCCATGACAATATGCTCAACCCTTTAGACCTAACCTAAATTATGTCCCAAGAAATACAACATATTCAAAGCAAAAGATATGGAATACAAAATAGCTACTACTAATATCTTCAGGGTCCTTAAGGAGAATGTGAATAAGTCAATTAATACAAATATATGAAAGGAGAACTGAATCATAGAATGAAATGAAGAAAACATGAATGTTGAAACATACTGATGATTGGAGGTCCAAACTGAGGGAAAACTGAAAAGGAAGAATTTAGAAACTTGAACACGGGCCTCATAAGCATGTCTTACCAACAAAACACAGAAGATGGAATAGTGAATCTCGAGCATTTAGGACAAAATAGAAGAAATGAATGCCACTGCCAAAGAAAATGTTAATGCTAAACTGTTCCAGGTACAAAACATCAAGAAAATACTGGATAGTATGAAAAGTCCATATTTAAGAATAACACAATACAACCGGGCAGTGGTGGTGCATAACTTTAACCCCAGCACTTGGTAGGAAGAGGCAGGCAGATTTCTGAGTTCAAAGCCAGCCTGGTCTACAGAGTGAGTTCCAGGACAGCTAGGACTATACAGAGAAACGCTGTCTCAAAAAACAAAAACAACCAAAACAAAAACAAACAAACAAACAAGACTAACACAATAATTTTCACTCTACTGCTTTTTTGTTATCCCAAATTAATTTGCAAATTGCTCTTTCTAACTCTATGCAGAATTCAGTTGGAGTTTTGATGGGGATTGCAATGAATCTGTAGATTACTTTTGGCAAGATGGCCATTTTAACTATATTAATCCTGCCCATCCATGAGCATGGGAGATCTTTTAATCTTCTGAGATCTTTTTTGATTTTTTTCAGAGACTTGAAGTTATTGTCATAAAGATCTTTCACTTGTTGGTTAGATTTACACCAAAGTATTTTATATTATTTGTATCCATTGTGAAGGGCATTATTTTGCTGATTTCTTCTCTCAGTCTGTTTATCCTTTGAGTATAGGAAGGCTACTGATTTGTTTGAGTTAATTTTATGTATCCAGCCTCTTTGCTGAAGTTGTTTACCAGCTTTAGGAGTTCTCTGGTGGAATTTTGGGGGTCACTTAAGTAAACTATTATATCATCTGCAAATAATGATATTTTGACTTCTTCCTTTCCAAATTGTATCATTTTGACCTCCTCTTGATGTTAATTGCTCTTAACAATTAACTAGAACTTCAAGTACTATATTGAATAGAGAGGGAGAGAGTGGGCAGCCTTATCTAGTCCCTGATTTTAATGGAGTTGCTTAAATTTTCTCTCCATTTAGTTTGATGTTGGATACTGGTTGGCTGTCTATTGCTTTGACTATGTTTAGGTATGGGCCTTGAATTCCTGATCTTTCCAAGACTTTTATCATGAAGGGGTGTTGAATTGTGTCAAATGCTTTTTCAGCGTCTAATGAGATGATCATGCTTTTTTTTTCTTTGAGTTTGTTTGCATGGTTGATTGCAATGATGAATTTCTGTATTTTGAACCATCCCTGCATCCCTGGGATGAAGCCTACTTGATCATGTTGGATGATCATGTTTATGTGTTCTTGGATTCAATTTGTGAGGATTTCATTGAGTGTTTTTGCATCGATATTCATAAAGGAAATTGGTCTGAAATACTGTTTCTTTGTTGGGTCTTTGTGTTGTTTAGGTATAAGCATAATTATGGCTGCATAGAAAAAATTGGGCAGTGTTCCTTCTGTTTCTATTTTGTGGAAAAGTTTGAAGAGTATTAGTATTCTGTCTTCTCTAAAGGTCTGATATAATTCTCCACTAAACCCATCAAGTCGTGGGCATTTTTATTATTTTGGGGTTTTTTTTGGTTGGGAAACTTTTAATGACTCCTTATATTTCTTTAAGGGTTGTGGGACTGTTTAGATGGTTTATCTGATCCTAATATTACTTTGGTTCCTGGTATCTAAATAGAAAACTGTCCATTTCATCAAGACTTTCCAATTTTCTTGAATATACATTTTTTTGTAGTAGTATCTGATAATTTTTTTTAATTTCTTCTTATCCATTTTTATGTTTCCCTCCTCATTTCTAATTTTGTTAATTTGAAAAAGGTCTCTGTGCTGTCTGGTTAGTCTGACTAAGGGTTTATCTTATTAATTTTCTCAAAGAATCAGCTCCTGCTTTTGTTGATTCTTTCTACAGTTCTTTTGTTTCTATTTGGTTGATTTCAGACCTATGTTTGATTATTTCCTGCCATCTACTCCTCTTTTGTGTATTTTCTTCTTTTTTGTTCTAGAGCTTTCAGGTGTGCTATCAACCTGCTAGTGCATACTTTTTTCAAAACTGATTAGACACTCAGACACAAAGCAAGTCTCTAAAGTTACCAAAAATTGAAAGAATGTCTTGAATTCTTTCTGACAGGAATTAAAGCTGGATATCTACAACAGAAACCTTTCAAAGTCATGAATACTGAAGAGTTCTCTAATCAATGAAAAATGCATATAAACAAAATTAATAAAGAAATTAAAGGCGTTCTCAAAATCAATCAAAATGAAAATGAATACAGAACTTTTCAAGCCTATGAGACACAATGAAAGTAATAGTAAGATCTCCAGGTCCTGCAAGAGGCAAGAGGGGCTTCCGGGAGGCCCGCGGGGAGAAGTCGGTGTGCTCCGGTGAATCCAGCGGGCCCCAGCAGGAGACTTCGGGTGCTTGCTTTGGGATCTGACTGGCCAGGGCCACAGCGCTCGGTCTCCAGGAAGTGCGGGAGACCCGATGTGCACCCAGAGGCAGTCTGGGAGCTCGCAGGCAGCTTGCTCCTGTGGCCCAGAGCTTGGGTACCAGTCCTGAGGCCTCTGGCAGGAGCTCCTCAGCTCAGCTCTCTCTGCTTCCAGATCCAGATCAGCCTGGACATGGGCACAGGGGAAAAGTTCCTGAATAGAACACCAATAGCTTATGCTCTAAGATCAAGAATTGACAAATGGGACCTCATAAAACTACAAAGTTTCTGTAAGGCAAAGGACACCGTCAAAAGGACAAAACATCAACCAACAGACTGGGAAAGAATCTTCAGAAACCCTAAATCCGACAGAGGGCTAATATCTAATATATACAAAGAACTCAAGAAAGTAGAACCCAGAGATCCAAATAACCCCATTAAAAAGTGGGGTATGGAGCTAAACAAAGAATTTTCACATGAAGAACTTCGGAGAGCTGAGAAACACCTTAAGAAATGTTGAACATCATTAATCATTAGGGAAATGCAAATCAAAACAACCCTGAGATTTCACCTCACACCAGTCAGAATGGCTAAGGTCAAAAACTCAGGAGACAGCAGATGTTGGCGAGGATGTGGAGAAAGAGGAACACTCCTCCACTACTGATGGAATTTCAAGATGGTGCAACCACTTTGGAAATCAGTCTGGAGGTTCCTCAGAAAACTGGGAATGCCACTTCCTGAGGACCCTGTTATACCACTACTGGGCATATATCCAGAGGATTCTTCATCATGCAATAAGGACACATGCTCCACTATGTTCATAGCAGCCCTATTTGTAGTAGCCAGAAGCTGGAAAGAACCTAGATGTCCTTCAACGGAGGAATGGATACAAAAAAATGTGGTATATTTACACAATGGAGTACTATTCAGCCATTAGAAACAATGAATTCATGAAATTCTTAGACAAATGGATGGAGCTGGAGAACATCATACTAAGTGAGTATACTAACCCAGTCTCAAAAGATCAATCATGGTATGCACTCACTGATAAGTGGATATTAGCCTAGAAACTTTGAATACCCAGGACATAATCCACAAACTAAATGATGCTCAAAAAGAATGGAGGAGTGGGCCCTGGTTCTGGAAAGACTCAGTGCAAGAGTATGGGGGAATTCCAGAATAGGGAAGTGGGAAGGGGTGGATGGAAGAATAGGGGGACGGAAGAGGGCTTATGGGAGTTGTGGGGAGTGGGGACCCAGAAAAGGGGAAATCATTTGCAATGTAAATAAAAAAATAAATAAAATAAAATAAAATATTGAAAAAAATCCAAAGGAAGATGAAAAAAATAAAGTAATTAAAAAGAAAAAAAAAAACACTGCATAGTATTGGTACAGTGACAGGCAGGAGGATCAATGGAACAGGATTGAAGATCCAGAAATGAACCCACACACCTATGGCCACTTGATCCTCGACAAAGAGGCTGAAAACATCCAATGGAAAAAAGATAGCCTTTTCAACAAATGGTGCTGGTTCAACTGGAGGTCAGCATGCAGAAGAATGCGAATTGATCCATCCTTGTCTCCTTGTACTAAGCTCAAATCCAAATGGATCAAGGACCTCCACATAAAGCCAGACACTCTGAAGCTAATAGAAAAGAAACTGAGGAAGACCCTTGAGGACATCGGTACAGGGAGAAAGTTTCTGAACAGAACACCAATAGCGTATGCTCTAAGATCAAGAATTGACAAATGGGACCTCATAAAATTACAAAGTTTCTGTAAGGCAAAGGACACCATCAAGAGGATAAATCGGCAACCAACAAATTGGGAAAAGATCTTCACCAATCCTACATCAGATAGAGGGCTAATATCCAATATATATAAAGAACTCAAGAAATTAGACTCCAGAAAACCAAACAACTCTATTAAAAATGGGGTACAGAGTTAAACAAAGAATTCTCACCTGAAGAATTTCGGATGGTGGAGAAGCATCTTAAAAAATGCTCAACTTCATTAGTCATTAGGGAAATGCAAATCAAAAGAACTCTGAGATTTCACCTTACACCAGTCAGAATGGCTAAGATTAAAAATTCAGGAGACAGCAGGTGTTGGAGAGGGTGTAGAGAAAGAGGAACACTCCTCCACTGCTGGTGGGGTTGCAAATTGGTACAACCACTCTGGAAATCAGTCTGGCGGTTCCTCCGAAAACTGGGCACCTCACTTCCAGAAGATCCTGCTATACCACTCCTGGGCATATACCCAGAGGATTCCCCACCATGTAATGAGGATACATGTTCTACTATGTTCATAGCAGCCCTATTTATAATTGCCAGAAGTTGGAAAGAACACAGATATCCCTCAACAGAAGAGTGAATGCAAAAAATATGGTATATATACACAATGGAGTACTATTCAGCCATTAGAAACATGAATTCATGAAATTCTTAGGCAAATGGATGGAGCTGGAGAACATCATACTAAGTGAGGTAACCCAGTCTCAAAAGATCAACCATGGTATGCACTCACTAATATGTGGATATTAATGTAGAAAACTGTAATACCCAAAACATAATACACACATCAAATGAGGTACAAGAAGAACGGAGGAGTGGCCCCTTGTTCTGGAAAGACTCAGTGAAGCAGTATTGAACAAAATCAGAACAGGGAAGTGGGAAGGGTTGGGTGGGAAAATAGGGGGAGGGAAGGGGACTGATGGGACTTTTGGGGAGTGGGGGTCCAGAAAAGGGGAAATCATTTGAAATGTAAATAAATATATCAATAAATTAAAAAAAAAGAAATGACTGAAAACGTTAAAAAAAAAAAGAAGAAGAAAAAGGAAAAAAGACACACCCAAAAAAGTAATAGGAAAGAGATAACCAAAATCAGGACTGAACTCAATGAAATATAAACTCACAAACCAATCAAAAATAATAAAAAATCAATGAAACAAACAGTTTTATCAGTGAGATTGACAAACCTTTAGCCTAGTTAACTAAAAGTAGAGAGAACATATTAACACAATTAAAAATAAAAAAGGCATAACAGCAGGCCATGCAAATCCAGAGAATCATAAGAATACATTTGAAAAATCTGTATTCCATCAAATTGAAAAATCTAAAAAATAAATCAGTATTTAATAGTCTCTAAACAAAACAAAACAAAACAAACAAACAAACAAATAAATAAATAAATAAATAAATAAATAAATCCAGGGCCACTTGGTTTTAGCATAGAACTATGTCATATTTTCAAAGTATTAACATCAATAGGTCTCATATTTTTTCACAAAATAGAAACAATGAAACATAGTACACTTCTTTTTACAAAGCCACCATCACCCTGATACCTAAGCCACATAAAGAGACAAAAAAAGAATGTTACTTACAAATTTCCTTTATAAACATACCTGCCAAAGTTCTCAATAAAATTACTTGCAAACCAAGTCAAAGAACACATCTAAAGAACAAACAAACAAACAAAAATAAAACAAAACCAAAAAAAACCTTCTATAGTCAACCAACCCTACCATAATCCCTTATATCTGCAATGGTGACCTGCCTGGAAGGCATACTTGTGCAATTGTAATACTAATCTTGTGGGAGCAATCAACCGATACTTGACTGTATTTAAGTCCAACTATATGAAATGAACACATTTGGGGGGGAGAGGGATGGCCAAGAACATGAGAGCAGAAAACCAGAGGTCTGTTGAAAAATACTACTACTGTTTTGCTAAAGGTATGTAGTAACTGAATGACTCATAAGAACATTCTGCTATGGTCAGACTGTCTTACTCAGCCCTCATCAGAGAAGTTTTCTCCTATGGTAGATGAGAACAAACTCAAAACAGTACACAGAAAGTTAGAAACACTGGAAGACTCAGTAAAATGGTTCATCTCCACCAAATCTTCCCCCCTCATGCTCAAGGAACTCCGTAATAAGAGACTGAAAGATTGTTAAAGCCAGAAGTGATAGAAGACCCCAAGGAACCAATGCCTGACCAGATCAAGAACAAGGCACATATGAACTCGCAGAAACTGTGTCATTGTGATAAGGACTGCGCTTGCTTGTCTGTACCATATCAAGTCCTAGAACGGTGCTACATAATGGAAAAATGTTCACCTTAAACCTTAGGCCATCTGCAATTGGTCATGAAATTGATAACAACTTGTGAAGGGAAAATTGGCTTTCTCTAAGAGTACACTGGGTATTCAAACCACCATTAATGGCAGTCCTCATACCAGGCAGAAAATGGTCAAGACAGAATAAACTCAACAGCATCATTGCAGGTTTTTTATGTAGTAATGTTTTCCCAGTGCTTTTTGGTTTATTTGCTTGCTTGTTTGTTTATTTTGTTTTATTTTACTGGTCTTTTGTGAGTCAGGTTTTATGGGTTTTGTGGGACTTCTGTGTTGGCAAATGTGTGTGCCTCCATATCTGTGTTTCTTGTGAATTTTGTTTGTTTCTCTTTCTTCTTTTTCTTTATTTTGTTCTATTCCAGGATTTTTTTTTGTTTTGCTATGTTTTATTATTTAAATCCTTGTTTGTTTTATAACTAGAGATAAAAAAAAGAGCAAGAATTCAGACAGAAGGACAAGAGAGATGAACAGAGAGGAGTTGGAAGAGGGGAAGCAATAATTAGAATATATTGTATGAAAAAATATTTTTGATAAAAATAGAGAAAACTGAAATATTTCAAGACAATTATTTTCATTTAGGTAAGTTGAATTAATAAAATAATTAGAAATAGGATAGTAAGTAATTTTTTAGACCTTAACTTCTCTAACTTTTGAAAATTTGCAAGTAATTACCAGAGTAATTTAAATTTTGTCCCATTGTAGAAATTAAGGGGAAAAAAAACAGAAGTGAATAAGGTTTAAACAAATTTCTCACGGAAAGATAACACTGGGAATCAATGGAGCAGATAAGAGTCTTTGAATATTTATGCTAATGTAAACATGTTTTATGCTGAAACTTTAGTATGGTTTCTTTATATTGTATAATGATATCAAATTAAAAATATCACAACACATTCACTTTTCTGCTGATCACATACTTAGCATAACAGATATCTTCCTGTTTAAATATAGTATATAATTTCTAGGAGAAAGAATATATTCAATCCCTGTAAACCTGAACTTTTATATTATTGTCCGAAATATTTTAATATATCATGATCTGAAGTCATTATAAGTTAACTCATTGAAAATATAGCTTGGTCAAAGTTACGGATAGAATTGTTTAGTATATAGCACTCTATGATCTCTCAGTAAGTTATTGCTTTCCTCTTCAATAGCTAACATGACATTCTTATTCATCTACTTGTTCATTCTTTAACTAATTTTTTGTGTATTAACTCAGTTTGTATATTACTCACACGTTATGCTATTATGTAGAAAATGTTGCTGAAGTCTTGTCTAATTATAATATTAGTTACATTCATACATACTTACCAAAATGATGAAATTTTTCAATGGAGTTATTACTGTTCAAATTTAATTCTCCATTGTTGCTTAAGGAACTGAGAGTATCCCATGAAATTTTATGCATAGTACAGCAGGAGAGGTCACAAAAATATCTGACAAACTATCCAAGGGTTCTGAGAAGAAAGGTCAAATATTCCCCTATCATGCACCCTGCCAATAAGTATCCCTTCTTTTGAACACTGAATATAAGTACCAGACATAATTTCACATTAAACCAAATAAATTGAGACCTAGAAAATCCATTCAATAATTATTTCAACAACAAAGATTTATCCATACTTAGAAAGTTCTCATACTCTATTGTGAGTTTACAGATGTGAATCATTCTGTCTTTATTATTGGTCCATGCTTAAATAAATAAAACATCCAATACTCAAATAAAAGCTGCAGACATAAACAAGGACCCTCTCCATTTCTAATAAGAAGCACAATCTGCATAATAACATCCAGCTGCAGTTTATAGACTGTAAAAGTCAATGAAGGTCTTATCTACGAATTAAAGACAGAACATCATGATGTTAGTTCTGATATAAACTTCCATGCTTAAGGAATGAATTTTCACTCATTCAACCATTATTTATAATTAATAAGCATAATTATCTTGAAAATAACAAATACCTGTACAAGAGAGAACAAAATTTGATTAAAATAATTTCAGGTTTCTTTTAATTAAAGATATTCAAAATGTTAAAAGATAATATTCTTTGTGCATGTAGAGTAACTTACTGTTTTCTGTAACTATTAGCTCTTTGATGACTTTTTATATTTAAACTCAAAGTGTTTATCCTTTTATCCTCATGTGTTATTTTTGTGGAAAGTACTAGAATCATGTAGACTAGTTCCACATTAGGTGGGACTGTTTTATAATCTACCATGGTTCAATTGTATTGAATGAAAAATAAAAATAAAATTAAAAAATTTAGAAGTTTCTGTGTCATATAGTGCTTCTAAAATCAATCAACTTCACTATTTATTAATACTGCTAATATACAAATTAAGCTTTATTATAAAGATGTATTTAAAAAAATAAAGTAGAGCACATATATGCTCTGATACCCCTGACCTTTCATGAATTCGTTAAACAATCTTGAAAAATTTCTCCTCCAGATAAGAGAAAATTATAGACAGGATAATTTATTGTTTTTTTATTTTATTCATGTTTATGGATATGACCTTTTTATCCATATGTACAATAGGAATGTGCCTGTAAGCTGGGCGTTGTGGCGCACGCCTGTAATCCCAGCACTTGGGAGGCAGGGGCAGGCAGATTTCTGAGTTCAAGGCCATCCTGGTCTACAGAGTGAGTTCCAGGACAGCCAGAGCTACACAGAGAAACCCTGTCTCGGGAAAAAACAAAACAAAAAAAGCAATGTGCCTGTAAAGCCCATCAAATACTCTGGAAATATGGTTACTAATCATTGTGATCCATCTGCTTGGGCATTAGGAATCATAACCAGATCCTATGTAAGAACAGCCAGTGACCTTAACCTCTGAGGTACCACTCCAACAACAGAATGTGTATTAATATTATCAAATCTACTATATTTATATCCATTACTTGATGAGATAGATAAGGAGTTCTCATTGTTGCAAAGTTGCTTTTTCTGATTGCAGGCTTGAAGAACTGTCAAGTGGGTGCCTTTTGGTTATTTCTAACTTGAAAATCCTCTGAAGACATAATTAGTGACTTCCTTTCTCAGTCCAACTTGTGATGTTATGACAGACTACATAGATTGAGAAATCTTTAAAAATAGATGTTTATTGGAGTCAGATTCTAGAGTTTGCTAATTTTAGAAACATGACACCTGTATCTAGTGAGGGATTTTTTTAAAGACATATTTAAGAGCTGTAAGGACAAATGGTAGTAGGAGATGTGGGTATTAAACAAGAGATGGAAGAGATCAATACACATTACATTCATATATGAAACTCTCAAATAATAAGTTCTCAACTAAAAAGAGAAGTTGTCTTGAACTCATCCAATTTTAAGGGAACAATTCTCCTGATAACTACTAGCTTTTCAAAATTCTCTATGTGGCCCCAGTCCATTCTTCTGCTTTGACCTAATAGCTTGAACATTTCATCTTTTAGTAGTATTGAATTTGGTTTCCATATTATACATTTTGGGAATATTTAAACTATAGTAGTCTCTTAAAGGAAATCACTCATTCTTTCTGTTTCTTGTTTCCTCTTCTCATCCCTTCTTTCTAGAAAACATAATTCATAATTATTTATTTAATCAAAATATAAGCAGTATTCAGTTTATTTCTGTTAAACTGCTACAATGCGTACATAATAATGTCTCAGTTCTATTCTTATTTGCATATTTAAAACTCATAATAATTTAAATTTATCAATTTGCCAATAAAAATACCATTAAAAACACAAATTAAAATAATTTAATCGATTGTGTCCTCAATTTTTACTCAAACTTCTACTCTGTTGGTCTAAGAAAGTTCTTCAAGACAGCTTTCAACTTTTTAAAAATAGTCTTGACAGATTTTTATGGCTTATTTATTTCTGTTATGACAATATATTCATAGAAATTCAGGAGTCTAGAACCTATTAATGCTAAAATTTATGTTATCAATAATTAAGATCAGACAAGAAATGTAAATCAGCCATCTCTTGGACCAAACAATTTTCATAGCTCTAATTTACAATCAGATTATCATTCTAAAAGTTTAGGACTATTGTTAAGGCAGAATTTCCTCTTTAAATGTGGTATATCTCTACATTTTTACCTTTACATTTATCTTCAGCATATAAATGACAAACAGCATTTTATGGGCAAAGGCAATATCTTGCTTTTCACAATTTCCTAATAATGGGAAAGGGAGGAAATGACTTTATTTCAACTTACAGTTCATTACACCTTCAGTTTTAACAGTCTATATGTGATAGCTCTGATTTTCTTTTTTCACTTTACTCCTCTTAAATAGCAATATTAGTTTTGTGTGCCTATTCATGACAGTAAAGAAGTTCCTGGTTTTTTTGATGTGCAGCTTTGTTCTCTGTTGTATTCTGATCCAAGAACTATTCATCATCTGAAATTGATTTGCACCATTGCCAAAAATTACAGTCTCCCCCAGCCTTCAGACCTATAGATTCATTGACATGGCTGCCATGACAAATATCCTAAGCCATGGGTTTCTGCCATAGTCTTGGAAACTTGGGGAGTTATCACAGCTGACTCCATGTATTCATCTCCTCTGTGGTTGAACATTTGAAGGATGGGTTTTCAGTCAGCCTCTCAGATCTTTCTTGAAAGCCTAGAGATTTGGGGAATAATTAGGCAGCTTTGCTCTGACTGTGTATGATTTATGTGGATGTGACTGCTTTAAATTTCAAAGTTTTTCTCAAATACCTATTGGCCCTCAAATGACATTCCCTCAGGATTACTTTACAATCACCTTAATGGTCATCCACAAAAGACTCCTTGCCACTCAAAAGTGGCAAGTTCAAAAGAGAGAACCCTGAAAGCTTCCCTGTCTTTTAGAATATGCTTCTCCCACCACTGTAGCTGTGAAGTTTCATCATGTAATGAGTATATCTCATAAATTTCACACTTGGCTCACTTACAAATGATGAATTTTTGTTATTACTTACTTAAATATATTTACTCTTGTCATTCAGTGTTTTTGTATTGTGTTCATAAGTGGCTATCTTTCAATGCAGCAGAACCAGAGTTTGTTGAACTTTTAAATGTGCATAATGTTTTGCAACAAACTGTGGGCATTTTCTTCTTCATTATTATGTAGAGTTTGTACACATGTCTTTTCTTTCATTTATTACCATTATTCATATACTTTTCATAAGGTTCTTCAGCTTTTAAAGCTCTGTATAATCATGTTTTTCTTTTTTTCTATTTTTATTCATTGAAAATTAATTTATTTTTGAGTTATCTCCCCTGCCAATTAAAACTTTGATCAAATACTTCTAAGTGATTTTTATTTAATTTTAGTTCTAAAGAAATATACATTATTCTACTTATATTGTGAAGGTAAAATACTGAAAGTAATTATATATATGATATTCTATTGCTTATACTGGTTGTATATACTACATTCTTCAAAGGAACAGTGTTTGTTTGATTTGTTTCAAAAGCAGACACTGATTCTTTATAGGAGTTGTTGGCATTTTGTGTTAGCTCTTCTTGGAAACATGAATAGAAATTCATAAATAATCTTTATGACATTGACTTACCAGGTGGTTTTAATCTTTCCCATTACCACAATAAAGCTTACTCTTGATAAGTTGTTTTCTAGATCATAGTGAAAAAAATACAAATGGAATACCAAATACAAAAATACAAAAGAAAAGTACAAATAAAATTACAGTTGCAGAACAGATGTCCAACCCAGACATATTCTTCAATATTTGTATCATAAAGCTTTCATAGAACATACTTTGAAGTTAAAGAAAAGCAATTCATCCTACTGACCTCTAGATTTCAGTTTTTGTCCCAATTTCATTCCCCTAGACATTTTTTTAGTATTATTTTACTTTTTCCTATGTTGACATGGACCTAACTGTGTGGTTTCATTTTATCTGTTGTACTAATTACTATTTGTACTGGCTCATTTTGTGTGTCAACTTGACACAAGCGCTTCAGTTGAGGAAATGGCTCTATGAGATGAAACCATAAGACATTTTCTCAATTAATGATCAAGGGTGGGAGGACCCATTGTGAGTGGTGCCATCCCTGGGCTGGTAGTCTTGGGTTCTATAATGAGTTTTATTGTGATTCTTTGACAATATGGGTGATGGGTCAGTTATAAGATGAGGAATAAATCAAAGACAGCTGTATGACCAAAGCCCACCCCAACATAGGTGACAGCTCACAAAAGCTGGAACAAACATCCTACTGGCAGGTTTACAGGCTAGAGTATGTCCTTTTCAAGTGGCTCTGTACTTAAATTTCTTCCAGGAAATTGAACTGGTCTCTTCTATTTGAAGAGGATGATTGTTTGTTTTTCTTTTTTATTCGATATATTCTTTATTTACATTTCAAATGATTTCCCCTTTCCTGGTTCCCCACTCCCCGAAAGTCCCAGAAGCTCTCTTCCCTTTCCCTGTTCTGGTATTGCCCTACACTGCTGCACTGAGCCTTTCCAGAACCAGGGGCCACTCCTTCCTCCTTCTTGGGCATCATTTGATATGTGGATTATGTCTTGGGTATTCCAAGTTTCTAAGCTAATATCCACTTATCAGTGAGTGCATACCATGAGTGATCTTTTGAGACTGGGTTACCTCACTTAGGTGATCTTCTCCAGATCCATCCATTTGTCTAATGAATGAATGTCTAATGAATGAATTCATTGTTTCTAATGGCTGAACAGTACTCCATTGTGTATATATACCATATTTTTTGTATCCATTCCTCAGTTGAGGGACATCTGGTTCCAGCTTCTGGCTTCTGGCTATTATAAATAGAGCTGCTATGAACATAGTGGAGCATGTATCCTTATTACATGCTGGGGAATCCTCTGGGTATATGCCCAGGAGTGGTATAGCAGAGTCCTCCGGAAGTGTCATGCCCAGTTTTCTGAAGAACCACCAGACTGATTTCCAGAGTAGTTGTACTAGCTTGCATTCCCACCAGCAGTGGAGGAGTATTCCTCTTTCTCCACATCCTCGCCAACACATGCTGACTCCTGAGTTTTTAATCTTAGCCATTCTGACTAGTGTGAGGTGAAATCTCAGGGTTGTTTTGATTTACATTTCCTAATGACTAAGGATGTTGAACATTTCTTAAGGTGCTTCTCAGCCATCCGAAGTTCTTCTTTGTTTAGCTCTGTACCCCAGTTTTAATAGGGTTATTTTATTCTCTGGAGTCTACTTCAGACTTCTTGAGTTCTTTGTATATATTGGATATTACCCTCTGTCAGATGAATGGTTGGTGAAGTCTTGACATCAGAGCATTGAGGTCTAAGGCTAAATTTTTCTTTATCATATACATCATGTATAACATATACATGTATTTAAAACATATCATCTTAGGAAGTATCTGCAGTAGTGGGTTTCTCTATGAGGTTTTCTAAAGAATTTGAGAATTATTTATCCTTCCTTGTAAACCTAGTGAACCTTGATCCCAAATGAAATTTAATTGTACCTCTTATTTTATGGATGAAACTAGACATTTTCTGCTTAGAATTAATAACTGCTTTATAATATTATTAATATAACATAATAACACCAATATCAGATAAATATCTTTGTCTTAACAGGTCATAGCCCCTACATATAGGAGAGAACATGCCCTTAAGAATTTTGGCTAAATGAGCATAGTAATAAGCCAAATCTTAGTATTCAAAAACAGTACAAATTCTGACCAAACTCATAGACCATGTTAGAATTCTGATTTTACCACCTAACAACTTTGCCAAGAAGCAATTTTAATTTTAGATTAGCATGATCAATGTCAATTTTGGTAAAAAATTGATTGGGATATAGGGTAAGAATATATTTCCTTAGAAATCTTATTAACAAAAGACACACACATATAAATATACATTATATATATAATATATATATTATATATATCACAGAGAGAGAGAGAGAGAGAGAGAGAGAGAGTGAGATTACACTATTTCCTCTAAACATGTAAGAATTATTGAACAAGAAAGGGTAGAAAGAGTGTTAAGAGCAAGAGCTGGTGAATATCAGCAAGGAAACTCTTTTCTTGTCACAGCAGGCACGTTCCACCTGTGAACTCCCAGTGGCTCTGACAGCCTGCAGGACCTTCATGAAATTCAAAGCCAGACAGAATCTTAACATGTAGATGGGAGTTCAGCATGATGGCCTACCCTTAGCTGAAGAGTAATTGACAATTTTTGCTGTTTGAAAATGAAGAAGTCAGGTTTGTATCTTCATTAGTTTGCTTTCTCTAAAAGGACACAAAGTGATGGGGACAAGTGTGTGTGTGTGTGTGTGTGTGTGTGTGTGTGTGACAGCAAAATAAAAGAGAAGAAAGTGAGTGGATGCATGTGCTGAAAATTTCTATGGGAAGGGAATAATGCAGTAGAGAACATCGTGAGAATTTTAATCAGATGTTTCCTTTATACATTATTTTTGGTATCATGGTTTATTTTTATACAAAAAAACTTTCAAACACAACCCTGTGCAGGTTATGGTTCCCCAGTTCTCCCACTGTTTGAACACCTCTCCTCTCACTTTCATCAGAATTTCTGAACTAGAACCAAACAAGTTAGATTCCCTGGCTGCTCCCAATTCTCCTGCCTACTCAATCCTCTGAGCATCCCCCAGTGGCCTCTGTTTCACCCAGGACTTCTACTGTCCGGCCTATGCTCTATCTGCTTCCCCTAGCCAATCATCTTCCTGTCTCCAGGCTCACACACAACTTCTGGGAAAGTTGCACCTTCCATCTGAGTTCCATTGTCCAGCTCA
This sequence comes from Apodemus sylvaticus, assembly GCF_947179515.1. Taxonomy (NCBI): domain Eukaryota; kingdom Metazoa; phylum Chordata; class Mammalia; order Rodentia; family Muridae; genus Apodemus; species Apodemus sylvaticus. The sequence continues at coordinate 23,956,099 of NC_067487.1, forward strand.
AGGATACCCACAGAGTCCTGCCACACTAAGATCATGGAGGTTAGGGCCCCTCCCAATACATGCTAAAAGAGGAACATCTGGGGAGAACTAGATGTCTAAGCATCTGCTAAAGAACACAACCAAAATTGTCAGAGCACTATGACAACTTCAGAGCACAGCTATATGATTACAGAAAAATATGGGATATTTTAACAAAACCCAAGCACAAGACAATCTTGTGCTTAAATCCAATCTTGTAAAGATGGTAGACAGCATGGATAAATACCATAAAGATATGCAAGAAAATATAATCAAAAAGGTAGAGGCCTTTAAAGAGAAAACGAATTAAGCCCTTAAAGATATACAGAAAAATACAACTAAATAGGTAAAGCAAATAAATAAAACCACTCAATACCTGAAAATGGAAATAGAAGCAATAAAGGAAACAAAAACTGAGGGATAAAATTGTGAAGATTGAAATTCTAGGGAAGAAAACAAGAATAACAGACCCAGGCATCACTAGCAGCATAAAAAAGTGATAGAGTAGAGAATCTCAGGCATTGAACATACCATAGAAGGAATTGATACATAAGTCAAAGAAATTGTTAAATTTAAAAAAAAATCCTAAAACAAGACATACAGGAAATATGAGTAGTAAGAATAGATGAATTTGAAGAGTCCCATTTTTAAGGAACAGAAAATTGTTAAAAAAAAAATAGATGAAAACTTTCCAAACCTAAAGAAAGAGATTCCTTAAACAAACAAGAACCTTAGAGAAGACAAAACAGACTGGACCAGCAGAGAAAATTGTCCTGCCACATAATAATCAAAACACTAAATCTACAGAATAAAGCAAGAAGAATTAAAAGAATTAAAAGTTACAAGGAAAAACAGGCCAGGTAACATACACAGGGAGACCTACACCTGACTTCTCAACAGAAATTCTAAAAGCTAGAAGGGCCTAGACAGATAATAAGCAACCTCTAAAAACCAAACAAAACAAAAACATGCCTAGACCTCAGGTCAGCTCTGTACAACATGTTCTAAAATTATTTCTTGAAGTGATACTCATACTCATGAGTGTGCAGGCTTTCTTGTCTTTGATTCCTCCTGGAGCATTAAGGCTGATATTATCTGAGAAAGAGAATTTATATGTGCCCTGAAATGCCTATATGCTGGCATGTTGATGCTTAGTAAACCATATCCTAGTCTATTTGTTCAGTCCCAGTGAGAAGGAATTATGGTTATTTGATTCTTCAATGGAGAAAAATGCTATACACATTCTGGTGTGGTTGTTGGATTCTAAAAACTGTGTTTATATCCAGAGAGATGACACGATAACCACATGGTGTGTAGTTCATAGGACGTCAAAATCACAGAGTCTTAAATTAACTCTTGGCATCAGAATTGAAAACTGAAGTAGCCTATGCTCTCACTGCAAGGGCTGTGTATATTTCCAAGCTCTAATTGTGTTCCCAGATATCCATGGAATATTCTTACAGTTCTTTAGTCTTTGCTTAAGACCTCAAGACCCAGCTATGCCCCTCCTGGGCATATTACCAAAAGATGTTTCACCATCCAACAAAAGCACTTGTTCAACTATATTTCTAGTTGTTTTAATACTAATATCCAAAAAGTGGAAACAACTTAGACATCTCTCGACTGAAGACTGGATAAAGATATGTGGTATATTTACAAGATGGGGTAGCATTCAGCAATTAAAAACAAAGATAACATGAATTTGGCAGGCAAATGGATGGAATTTGTGGATTTCATCCTGCGTGAGATAACCCATAGCCAGAAAGACATGTATTTAATTTTAATGAAATACATGCTGAATATTAACCATAAACTACATTATAACCATGTTATAACCCACAGACTCAGAGAAGGAACCTAACAGTGAGATCCCAATGGAGGCTGTGCAAATCTCGGTCAAAACAGGAACCTAAATATTCACATGAGAAGGATGGAGAGAAGTTAACGGGTAGGAGAGGAGGTGAGGAGGGGGAACAGGAATGACAATCAAGTGTGGGGAGCAAGGGCTTGGTGGAGAACTCTGGGAGTGGAAAAGGAAATTGAAGTAGGCAAGGGAAATCTAACTGAAGCCCAGTGATGGGGGAGCCTAAGGGGAGTCTGTGGAGTAGCCCTAGCTTAAATTCCCACCAGAGGGGAGATACAGAGACTGATATGTTCACCTCTTGTAGAATCAGAGGAGAGAGGGGGACATCAATCCACCCACAAAAATTTGCCTTGCATACAAGAGGTGCAGGGATAAAAATGAAACAGACTCCTCTTGAACAAACAACTAATGATTGTCCCAACTTAAGACCCATCACAAGGGAGAGAGTCAACCTCTGATACTATTAATGATACTCTGCTATGCTTGCAGACAGGATTCTACCATAACTGTCTCCTGAGAAGCTTCATCCAGCATCGGACAAAAGCAGATACAGAAATCCATAGCCAAACCTCAGGCAGAAGCCCTGGCATCTCGTGGAAGAATGTGGAAGCAGTGAGCAAGTTGAACTGATCAAGGACACTACAAGGAGATCCAGAGTCAACTAACTTGGGTCCATGGGGGCTCCTAGAACCTGGGCCACCAGTAAGCGAGCATACAGGAGCTGGACCCTGATATCCTGCACATTTGTAGCAAATATGTAGCTTGGTCTTCGTATGGTTCCCCTAACAATTGAAATGGGTCCTGCCTTTGTTCCCAGCCCTTGGATCCCCTCCATCCTTACTTGGACTGCCTGGCTGTGCCTCAGTGGGAGAGAAAGTACCTAGAGCAGTTGGGACTAGATGCTACAGAGTGGAGTGGTACCAAAAGGATTCTCCATTCTCTGGGAGAAGAGGCGGCAGCTCTGAGGGGAGAGATTTGTAAACGTGGGACTGGGAACAGAGAAAGGAGAGGGCTATAATTGGGATGCAAACTGAATAAAAAAAATTCAAACAGAACAAAAAAGATAAAAATTAAAGTAATTCTTACAAGATGGTGCGAGTTACTCTTTAAACAAGAATCAATCACTGTTGCATCCAGACTGAATTTCTAGAGATGTTAATTAGGTGGCTCCATTCGGGTTTGTTGTTTAGCTAATAACTTTTGACAGGCGATCATCAAACACAAGGTGAAGCATAGGAAGAGGATAACCTTGAATTTGTGACATCCCTGCTTCCGTCTCAAGTGTACTGAGAAGGCAGGCAGGCATCACCATATCTGGCTTAAGAGTTTTTGACATGTCAAGTAAGCACCGCACCAAATAAGCTACATTCCAGTGATTAAGACAATTATTTTATTAAATTAAAGCCAATCAAAATGGGAAAAGACATTGATTATGGAAGGAGAGAGAAAAGGGCATATATTCAGAGACAGACATTAAGAGGGAGAGAAATTAGGAGAGGGAGAGGGAGAACACTTAACACTGAATTTACCAAACCCATAGAAAAAGACACCCAGGGTCCTTAAAAGCATTCATACTTTATTTTAGGCCAAAAAATTAAATAAATAAAAATAAGCACAAAAAATCCCAAACACCAAAGTTCAATAAGGATTACTCCTATTTATTGATAAAATCTAGAGGCAAATTTACACTGCAATGCTAATACAAGCTCTTTCTTTTATAGCAATAATAATTCTAATAAAATATTGGACAGTAATTCCTCTGAAGAAAAGTCTATTTTCAGAATATCTGTTGCCAGATAAGACCATACATGCATTATTGATCTTTCCATCCTCTTAACAAATACATGCAAGTTTTTCATGTAAATAAAATAAAAGAGAGTGAGGATTGATATTTTCCTAGGATGTGTGAGGGTCTGGAATTAAATTTCAGTATGAAACAAAATATGTATAATAATAAAATATAAGAGTAACCAGATCTTATTTCTTTATTAAAGGCTATACAAGTAATTCTAACTTTCTGAAGTAGAAGACTAATACGGAACTAATAATCTCCAAGTCCAATCTCCAAATGACAAAACCATAGAAATTGCCATAATGCTGAAAACTAGAGAAGAAAACACTGAGACTCCAGTGATGGGAAATTTTACACAAAAGCAGACATTGCAATTGTCTGTCAGTGATTCCAGCAGCCAGCACACTAATGCTTCAGTGAATGAGTCATCTCATTTTCTGGCTGCCCGGACCAAGTTGCTTTTTCATCTGAAGAAGTTCCTTGAAGATTTTACCTGTACTTCATTTTTATTTTATGTGAGTTCTCATTGCACAGCCCAGGGCAGGCTGGAGTAGTCCAGTATGGCTTTGAACATACAATCCTCCTGCCTGAAACTAGATTGCTGTTATTATAGATGTACCACTAAACCCCATAAAAACACAAATTCTTACATATGCCCTTTTCAATTAACTCATTGGATTCTAGTCCACATATCTATCTTCTTTAAGCCTGAATGAAGAGTAGAAATTGTTTGTTGTTGTTTTCCTTATGAGCCTTCTTTCCAATTAAAAAGCTAAAACGTTTGATTGGTCATATAGGAGTTTTCTTACATGGTTGAGTCTGCAACTCTATGGTTCCTTAATACACTATAAATTCTAGGGAATTTGCATGAGCTAAAAAGTATCTGGCAGGATTGGTCAGCATCTGCCATCCTGTAGAAAATTTATTAAGTTTTATAAATATCCAGTTATGATTCAGAAGTAATAAACCAGGCATGGTATGTAAAGAATGTTTAATTACTTTCATTTCTGGGTCAGGGAAAAATCTAGAGAATAAAGTACTTAAATATGAAACTTTTAAAGTATAAGCCATGAGTAAATGGTAATGTTATTTTAGCATAGGATAGATAATCTATTAGATAATCAAATAATATTTAAATCAGTTTCTCCAATTAAAAAGATTCCCACACAATAATTCATGGAGTCTATAACTCAGTACTGTTGACTGTACTTACACCACATGTGGCCATAAGGGTTATTATGATGGGAATCTTGTCCCCTTGGAAATCATTTTGTTATAAAAATATAAATGAGCACATGTACACTGGAATATGCAGGGATTCTTCCATATAATTTGCATTTTACCACTGCAGTTATTTTTAGGGAAAGAAAAAGAGAAAGAATAAAGAAGAAAATTCTGACTGTGTATCTGTTCAGCTAACCACACAGGGAAAGGAAGAGTCCTAGAGTTAGACTGTGCTAGATTGTACATCACATGAATATTCTCTGATCTTTTAAAATATTCTTTTAAAATACTTTGAAATAAACATTTTGAAAGCTGCAATTTTTCTCTATAATCTAGTTCCCAGATAGTTTCACGTGCTATTTTTAGAATCACTAATAGTCTACTGATAATTAGGGAATAATCGGTCACTCAAAGAATGAAGTTTGACTGTGGTGGATGTAGGTTTAAGTTTCTATTGTATTAAATTCAATACTTTAGTTCATTCTTTAATAAATGATTATTTCCTTTTTATAAAAAAAACACAACTTGATTCACTAGAAACCTTAAGATTTGTCTCACTTTAGTGAGTACCAGAATTGATGTAAAAAATAAATGTCTTTCCACTTAGCAACTTGCTGTGAGGTAGCTGATTTGCTTTATTTTTATTTCTGGAATCTTCTATTTAGAAAGCTTTTACACAGAAAATTTTGTCCTAATACTGATTGATTATTAATATAAAACTTTAAATTCTAATGTTTCACGCAATACTTTGCAATCTTTTCTATGTTTAAGCAGTGTTAAAAACAGGTTTCAGTTTTAAACTATGAAATGGTTTATGCTGTTAAAATTCCAGTCTTTTATTTATTTTTCAGTCACACCATAGTCTAAGACTCCTAGAAAAATGTTAAGTATCAGGCAGAGTGAACCATGCTTGTTCATCTTTTTGACAGTAATAGAACATTTTATCTCCATAATGCTTCTGTGGATTTATTCTATTCCTAGGAATACAAATCTATGAAGTGTTTCTTCTATTTTTAGCTTCTTAAGTCTTTATTCAAGAACAGACTGTGAAATTTAATCAACGGTTTTGTCATCTATTGAGAATAATACATAGAGCTGAAAAATGAATAGTTGTTACAATCTAAGACCTGAGCTGGATATGATTTTCTGGTAGGTTATGCAGACTTTTCCATTACTATAAATAGTGATCAAAGATGCTCAGCACCCCTTCAGCTTTTTATCATGGTTACAATAATTGTGTGTGTGCACACCAATGTATATGTGTTGCATGTACCACTTTATGGTGTGTTTGTGCCTGTGCATGTGCTTGATGGTGCTTCTACATGTAGAGCCCCCAGAATTATGCCAAGCATATTCTTCAATCACTTTCCATCTTCCTTTTTTTGAAACAGGGTTCCTCAATGGATCTGGAGGTCATTCATTTGGCCAAGTTGGGCGTCCAATAAGCTGTGGGATCTGTCTGTCTCTATACCACTCATTTATAGAGATATGGACACACTGCTTCTGCATTTGATGTGGGTCCTGAGGATCCGAATTCAGGTCCTCATATCTTCACCACGGGCGTTTCACTGACTGAGGCATCTACCCACCTGTATTCATCGTTCATTATTTATCATTCTAAAAACGACCTGGACGGTAACCAATAAAACTACTATTTTTCGCCTTTTCCCATTCATTCATTCATTCACTCACTCACTCATTCACCTTACATCACAATTACAGCCCCTCTCCCAGTCATCCTTCCCATGGCTCCTCCCCTAAGCTTTATCTCCCACTTCTAAGAAGGGGCAAGTCCTCCACCCCCAGCACCCACCCACTTTAGCACCTCAAGTCACTACAGAACTAGGCACATCCTTCTAAGACCAGAACAGGAGGTTCAGTTAGTGAAACAGGATCCACAGACGGGCAACAGAGTCAGGGTAAGCCCCGAGTCCAGTTTGTTGGAGGACCCATTTGAAGATCAAGCTGCACATCTGCTCCATATGTACTGGGGACCTAGATACAGCCTTGTATGCTCTTTGGTTAGTGGTTTAGTCTCTGAAGTCCCCAAGGGTACTTCTGTTGGTCTTCCTGTGGAGTCCCTATCCTTTCCTCCAGGTTCCTCAATCCTTCCTTCAACTCTTCCACAAGACTTCCTGAGCTCCTTCTAACATGTGGTTGTGGGTCTCTGCATTTGTTTTGATCAGCTGCTGTCTTGAGTCTCTCAGAGGCACTTATGCTAGGCTCCTGTCTATGAATCTATGATGACAGATCCAAACATAATCTAAGAGTCCAAGGTAGTTGGTGGAGAAAGGCAAGTCAGTAACATGTGTCCCCAATGATTCTCTGAGGACATCTGGGCACATTCTCCCCCAAATTGGGTGGGGTTGCTACTGTGTTCATTTATGTCCATCTCACACAGTGTACATCTGTATCTAAGCCAGAAGTGACAAATATAGCTGTCAACAGTGGCCTCACATGCTATATCATTATGACAATGCTTTGACAATGAGGCATCTAGATGGTGTGTCCCTTAGAATCCACTGCCTGTGCAGGCATGGTAATAGTTGTTTCTTCCATCCACTCAAAGACTTCCATGGATATGTGACTTACTGGCACATTTATCAAACTTGAGTTTATAGTACTCTCCAAGGAATCCAGGTATATAGAGAAATAAGCCCCAAGAGCATCCTGACATGAGCACCATATAGACATGGCTGGAATCCATATTCATAAATTTCCAACTCCTAGTTTACACCAGAACACTCATTTAGGACAGAGACACATGTATCGTCCTATCATACCAAAACATATAGCCTCATTGTTTCAGGGATCAGGAACATATTTATCCACTTCCAGGTCATAATGCCTGAGTTGGATCCAGACAAACAGACGCAGGAGTGGTGATGGATTTCTTCCTGGCATATAGCCCCATTGTGGCAAGGAAGGGAAGCCCACTAATTATCATCTGTCTAATAGAAGCTTCCAGCATATCCAGCAGGGTAGATACAGACAGGGTACTCAGGGTCTTTATAACAGATGCTACCATGTTGCCAGGTGTTTTGTCTTCAGAAATTAGTGACAATATCAAAAGTCAGCCCTCTGTATCCAGGAAGCTAGTTGTTGCTTGTGCCCTGGACTACCTACCACCCAACCCTGCCTGCCCTTGGGGGTTAGAGGCAAGGTAGAGTGGAGTCAACAGCACAGACTCTGGAAGCAGGTGAGAAATACTACAGCAAGCTCATCTGAACACTGCTGCAAGCTCCTTTAATACCCTTCACCTAGGCCTCATTGGTCCCAAGAAAGCATCTCTTCTAAACAGCAGTTCCTGATTGGCAGGAATTGCCTACACCTGTAGTCCTCAATTAGGTCCTCCTGTAGGAGATGCTTTGTGGCTACTCACCCCTGGAGTTTACATAAATATGGCCCCTCAATTCCTGCTACAGGTACTAGCACTGGAAACACCTTTCTCCTGGGGTATTCACTCAAGTGGCAATTTCTTGACAGGGACAGGAAATGGAAAGGTCTTTTAGATTTTCAGTCTTTGTCCAAATTACTGGCTATGTCCAAGCAACAATTGTTGTTTTGTGGAAAACCTTTGTGGATATGAATGTTTGGGCAAAAATTTAAGAGACAGCTGGTATTGTTTTTATTGCAAAGTGAATCCTGGCCCTGTGGGACAAGGCACATCCTCTCCCAAGGCTAGTCAAGATAGCCCAGTTAGGGAAGCAGGATCCAAAGGAAGTCAACAGAGCTGGGATAATACCATATTCTAGTTGTTGGAGACCCTGCATGTAGACTACAGTGCACATCTGCTAAATAAGTGTGGGAAGGTCTAGATATAGCCTGTTCTTGCACTTCAGCTGGTGGTTCAGTCTCTGGGAGCCCCCAAAGTCCAGGTTAGTTAACTGTGTTGATCTTGTGGCATTCCTAATCCCTCCAGCATCCTCAGTCCTTCCAAAAACTCTTACTCAGTACTTCCCAAGCTCAGTTTAAAGTATGGCTGTGGGTCTCTGCATCTGTTTTGATCATCTTCTAGGTGGAGCCTCTCAGAGGACAGTTATGTTAGGTTCCTGTCTGCAAACATAACAGAGAATCATTAATAGTGTTGATGATTGGTTCTTGACCATGGGATGGATCTCAAGTTGATCCAGTCATTGGCTGGCCGTTTCCTCTGCTGCTGTCACATGTTTGTGCCTGCAATTCTTGTACACAAGACAAATTTTGGGTCAAAGGTTTTGTTTGTGGGTTGGTGTCGTTATTCCTCCACTGAGATTCCCACCTGGCTACAGGAGGTGGCCACTTCAGGCTTCCTATCCCCATCACTAGGAATCTCAGCTAGAGTCACCCTTGTAGAATCACTGGAGCCTCCCCAATTCCAGGTCTCTGACACATCTTAGTGATATTTCCTCTCCTGGCTTCCCCCTTCTTTGCCAATTTCTCTTCTTTTTCTGGCCATCTTTCCTTGGTTCTACTTACATCTGATTCCTCCCCCTTGCCTCTGTCATTCCCTCCCCCAACCAGTTCCCTATCTTCAAATGCTTTTTTAAGTTTCTGAAATGAAATTTTAAACTATTCATAATTTCTGATAACTTTCAGTCAATTTTAATTATTTAAATGTTCTTCAACTAATTAATCTGGCAACATGGCTCCTCAAATCACATCCAAAGGTCTTCTAGATTAGTGTGATATGGATGATATACAGACACACCACACACTTTTATTCTCTCTGGCTGGAATACAGACATGCCCTTAGTACCCACCATTAATGCCAAACAATGATGTCAAATTTAGGGATAGACATAGTGACAAATTAGAGACAGATTAGTCAGAATGAGTCAGAGACAGAATATGCCCAACTCTCATGGGAACAGCACAGTTAAGACAACGTATTTAAGGGCTGCACAAGGAGAGAGAGAGAGAGAGAGAGAGAGAGAGAGAGAGAGAGAGAGAGAGAGAGAGAGAGAGAGAGAGAGAGAGAATCGGGTGTCAATAAAGTGAGTGCAGTGCAGTAGAGTTGAGATAATTTGTGAATTAATTCAGTTTAGTGCAGATTAGCAGAGGCAGTTGAAGCCAGAGAATAAGAAGTAGCCAGAAAATTAGAGCTAAATACAAGAGTTGTTTTCAGGCCAAACAGAGCAATTCAGTTAGAATCTGAGAGAAGTCAGATTGACTCAGTCAGCTTGGAGAGGATTTTCAGCCAGAGCAGCACTGAACGAGTCAGGCAGAATTAAAAAAGAACTGGAAAGGGTGAGCTTATACAGCAGTAAACCTGCAAGACAATTACATCAGACCAATAAAAGTTTCATTTAAAATAAAAAAAGTTATATTTCAAGATACTGTAATAGGTATGTGTGTATATCAATATATAAAATCCAGTAAGTATATATAGAAATATATGCATGGACTAGATTTGAACATTCCACATTTACACTACTAACAAATATATTAAGTTTTATCATATTACTAATATTTTCAAAGGCACATATTTAGTTTTATGATCTACTTTGATATTTTTGTGATTTGTGATTCTTTTATTTGGTTAGTTTCTCATATCAGTAAGTAATAAATTTTAATATAAAATGTAATTATTATACTATATTTTCTAATTCATATTATTTTCATTTTTTATTTTCTAAATTTTATGACAGGAAAAATATTACAATTAAATAATGTATGTAATATGTAAAACAGATTTTGTAAATACATTAGATTATAGGGTCTTCAACATTAAAGTTATTGACCTTTTAGAATTTGATTAATCTATATTCTTTAATAAATAAATACATTTTTAATTACACTGCTTTATATAGTACACAGTAATTCAAATTATTATACATAATTTGATTGCCTATCTTTCATTCCCTTTGTGCTTGCTTACTTCTATTACACAGTAGTAAAAACCATTTTCAATGATTTTTTAGACAAATATATATGCATCAATAGAAACACTTCTAATAAAATCAGAAAGTGATATATTATGCATTGCTATAATACATTGCATTAATATTGATGATGCCAGGCTTGCTGTTGAATATTTGTAATGAAAATACTTTAAAAATTTTATTAATCAAAAACATTTCTGTATACTTCCACAAAAACATAATTTTATGTCATTATAAAATAATAGCGGAAAAGGCAAAGTTTATTTTGAGATGAAGATATTAGAAAAATGTAACAATAATATGGTGGAAGACTCAGATGAAGATGATAAATTAAAAGACTAAGTTCTTCATATAACAGGAGAAAAAAATCAAAGCATTTGAGGGTCTTTTAGCAAATAAAAGTGGTAAATCAAAACTTGGAATACAGGAATAATAATGTCAGCCAGGTTAAAAGAGAATTCATGTTGAGATAGGTAAAAAGAAAAAACATTGTTATTCAAAGCACAATTTGATATAGAAGAAATTTTGATCCTTTATAATTTTTTAAACTAGAAAATATACAAATACATCAGGAGAATATATTTGAAACACCATTTCTTATATAATCATAAAGTAGAAATATCCTTTTGTTTGAAATGTTCTTTGCCTGCTATAGCAAGATATTTAAAAAGCTAAAAGCAAAAAACATTTAAGGGATTATGGTAATGACATTTGAAATAGCATAAAGAAAATGACAGGATTATCATGAATAAAACCTGTCATGAACTGTACTCTGAATTCTATATTATATTTGATGTGTTGGTTTTGTTAAAGCAAAGAATACCTTAACGGTGCTACTTGGGGACTATTTGATTGGAATTGTTTTGGAGAATGTTGACAGATTCTACTGTTGAGTGCTAACTCCATTTATTTATTTATTTATTTAGGTTCATTTATGTGTGTAGTTTTACTTCATATATATTATTTAGCTGTCAGCAAAGCTTCTCTCATTTATATTACAGTAATCTCAAATGTTTGTAATTAAAGTCAAATGATATATAAAACACAAAAGAATCATCCCATTATACTATGCCCATTTTTTATTAATGAAAATAGAATAACATCTTATTCTATTTAATAACAGCCTTTTTCTTTGCACATAAATGAATTATACTGATCAATATAATAATATGTGAATGTGTGTGAATGAGAATTCATAACTTTTTCTTGGTTCATCTCTATTTACTTATTCAATGATTTTTAATACCCATTCAGGACATATGTGTGTGTGTGTGTGTGTGTGTGTGTGTGTGTGTATGCATATGTGTGTATATACTATATATATATGTCAGTTGTATTTATAAGTGAACTTTCTATATAACTGTAATTATTAATTTTCATTAACATAAATATCAAAAGAATTCCCATCTTTTGTAAGGAGAATCGGTCTGTAAATAACAAATTTTATTCTTTTTAATCAAAACAAAATATAGATAAATTTATGTTTTGAAAGTAGATCAATCCTAGAAAATATTGTAAATCAGTAACTATTTAAGCAAAAATCCCATGAACTTAATATATATTACTTTATTTACAAAAATTTCAAATTTTTATTCTAAATAATGCTTTAAAGTTTTTATAGAAAGCTAAAACTAACAGCAGGTTAGTAAGGCTGTAAAAATCATTTAAAAGTGTGAAAAATATTTTCTTCTAATGCTTGAAATTGTGAGTATCTTCAATGACCAATACCAGGTGTATAGTAGGAAACCACATGCAAGGCACACAGCTCTTGCCCTCAGAGCTATCACTTTCAAGAGAAGTTTTGACTTGGAACCCATACACTACACATTAAAGAATGCTTCAGAATAAGTTTAAGGTTTCAGTGACTAAAGAAACAAACACAAAAAGACCTTTGTGATAAAACCAAAAATCAGTTCTGCATCAAGATCAGATTTCGATTTTAAAGACAGTTAAAGACAGGAGTGCCACCATTCACTGTATGGAATAAATGAAATGAGTGTGCAAATATATGTTTATCCTCAATTCACATAAAATTAAGAAATAAAAGGATACTTATTAAAAATAATTCTTCTTGTGTTCATTACACTGTGCCCTTCTAACAAGATTTGTGTCCAGTTAGAGAAGCCATTTTGGTAACCACAATGAACGAACAAGTAGATAAGGAGCCAACATGAGAAACAGCAGGTAGAGTGAGTGGTCAATGTGACAGCCCAACCCATGACAACCCAACCACATCCAGTGCTGCCCAAGACAGTTGGCAAGTTGACCATCTGTGATCATTTCATTGAAATAGGCACCTATAAATGATATTAAGTAGTATTAAGTATACATGTTTAAATGTAGTGAATTGAAGGTAGGTAACTCATCCAGAAATAACCCCATTAAAATGCAAAACATAAATATAAAGCAAAACTTAAGAATTGTCAGCGACAAAGAGAGGAGGTATATGATGAGGAACTATGAAAGGGTAGACTGGGAGGGGTAACTGTAGGTTAAAATGGTGGCCAGCCTCCAGTCAGGGCTCAGGCCACTAGATAAGGGGGACTCAGGAAGTTTGACTGCGTTTACACCACTGCCAGTCTGGCATTGGGCTATGGGAAGCCACAGGACTCTGCTCCAGGGGTAGGGAAGCACAGTCTAAGTTCCCCAGGGAACCGGAGGAAGATGGCTTGTGGGTCCCCGGGGCCACATGGAGGAGGGACAGCAGGTTCTAGCTCTTGGACACTGCAGACACTGATGGATGTCATGGAAGAGCTGAAAACAGAGTGGGTGCCCTCGAGTCTAGTCTGGGGCAGAAGGGAAAAGGGTGGGGCGGAGAACTATGGCCAGGTCCCATCGGGATAAGAGTCCTTGGTTTGTTCTGGCAGGCTGCTTGTTTTGGTGGAAACTGTCTGGAAGCACAGAGAGGTTTCCTGCAGGAGGCTAGACACTGCTCTTTAGAAGAAGACCTGCTCCAACACTCCAGCAGTCCATGGTTTTAAAGCAATTATTGTTGGCAGAGAGTTGTGATGAGTAAAAAAGTAGAGGCCAGCTATGGCCACATGGAGAGAGGGGGAAGGGAATGTGGAGAGAGGGAGAACAGGAGGGCAAGAGATAGAGGCAAGAGTAAGAGAGTAGGAATAAGAGAGTAAGAGAGAGTAGAGGGGGCAAGCAGTCCTTTTTATAGTGGGCCAGGCATACCTCGCTGTTGCCAGGTAATTGGGGGAAGAGCATACCTGGGTGTTGCCAGGTAACTGGGGGGTAGAATCCAGACAGAATACCAGTGGCTTGGGGTGTTGCCCTACATGACTGATGGCCACAGAGTTATGGAAAGCTGAGGTCTCATGTCAGGAGCTAGTATCTGGGAGTGTGGCAAATGGCCTTCCATCCCTTCCAGAAATATCTGCTGGTCCTCTGGGGTCAAACCTAGCTGGATTAGAACACAAGCTATCTTTCACAGTCCCACAGGTAGCTAGCTGCTTGACTATAAAAAAATAAAAGTAATAATAATAATTATAAAAAGAACAACTGGTTAAAATTATAAGCTAAGACTCTGAGATACAAAAAGGCATTCTTATGTTTGTGAAGAAAGAAATCCTTGAGATCTTTGTCTTTTTGTTGCTGTTGTTTTTTGTTTCTTTTGCTTTATTTTTTATTTTTACATTTTAATAATCCTTTATTTTATCTGAAAATATTATTCCCTGCTGATTTAGTGTAGCATATTTATATATTCTTTTAAATACAATCTTTACTTTAAGATATTTTCATGAAATCAGATTGTATGCATTTTTCCAACTCTTATATTCTTAGTGATTATCTTCCACAAGCCCTTTTTTATAAGATTTTTTTTTCAGTTTTAAAATTTTCTCACATTTTGCCTGTTTTTCCTCAAGTCTTTAATTTAGATCACATTTTCACATTCATAAAATATGTTCAAGATATTTTCAATAGTTTTATGGGTTGATCCCTTTACCCATGTCAAATCACTTCCTTTCCACAGCGCATTTCCATTTTGTTTATGAGATTGCAGGGTGTGGTAACATAGTCAAGCTGTCTTGCTTTCCCCCATACAGGAGTTTGTGTTCTATATTTACAAGGTTTCTATGAAATTGCTCTTTTTTCTTTAACAATAAAATACATGATAGGAAAAGATCTGTAGAACTATGCTCATATAAGATGATAATTCATCTCAGAGTGTTTGTTCTAGAGATAAATCCTACAGCTTTTATATAAGCCAATCAGAAATGAATGGCTATGCTTTTCCCTCTACGAATTCTTTTTTCCAATTTCAACTCACTGACGCCAACTAAAAAAAGTTCTTACTCCTAACATTTGGAAAATCTTAACCATGCCTTAGAAAATACAGCTTTGTGAGTCTCTCTTATCTGAGGTCTCTGGGACTTTCTGCAGATTTACCCAAGCACCTACCCCTAGCAGGCACATATTTAAATTCATGCCCCTGGCCTTCAGGACTGCTCTCTGATCTCTACCTATACCTAATTGGGCCCCTCTATTCCCTTCCACTTCTCCTCTCCCACCCATGTCCCTCTTTCCCTCTGCCTTCCATGACTATTTTGTCCCTTGTACTAATCTAAAGATTCAAGTATCATTAATTGGATCTTCCTGTGCCCAAAAGTGCTGATATAGAACCCGAAAAAGACTACCTCCAGTAGTCAGACAGGACCCTCTGGAGGTATGGAAACAAAAACCTACCTACAAACTTTCAGCTCAAAATTCATCCTGCCTCAAAGAAATGCAGAGATAAAGAGCAAAGCTTGAAGGGATGGCCAACCAGAGACCAGCCCAACTTGGGATCCATTCCACAGGTGGGCACTAGGTGTTTTGTTGTGCTTGCAGAGAGGAGATTAGCATGACTGTCCTG
Organism: Apodemus sylvaticus; assembly: GCF_947179515.1. NCBI lineage: Eukaryota > Metazoa > Chordata > Mammalia > Rodentia > Muridae > Apodemus > Apodemus sylvaticus. Next base: position 23,971,722 of record NC_067487.1, read on the forward strand.
TGAAAGGCCCTATGAAGCAGCTGACTGAAACAGATGAGGGTACTCACAGCCAAAGGTCATTGATCTGAGGTCAGGAACCCATAAGAAAGAGTTAGGTGAAAGATTGAAGGAGCTGAAAGGGATGGAAACCTCATAGTAAGACCAACAGTGTCAACTATCCTGGACCCCAGGGAGCTCCCAGAGACTAAACCACCAACCAAAGAGTACACATAAGCTGGTCCTGGGCCCCTAGTACATAGATAACCTAGGGCTGTCTTTTCTGGCCTTAGAGGAAGAAGAGGCAGCTAATCTATAGAGATTGATGCCCCAGGTAGGAGGATATCCAGTAGGTGAAACCTCTGAAAGGTAATGCAGAGGGGAATGGGGAGACCCTGTAAGGAGGAACCAGGACAAGGGGACCACATTTTGGATGTAAATAGATGAATGTGAAGAAGAAGAAGAAGAAGAAGAAGAAGAAGAAGAAGAAGAAGAAGAAGAAGAAGAAGAAGAAGAAGAAGAAGTACAGTTTGAAAATAGCATGTTGAAAATAAAGAAAAAGTGAAAATACATCTTAAGTATTACAAAGTTCTTTTATAGATACTGAATTTCTTAAGGCCAGTTTTCATTTGGATAAAATATCACCAAATTTAATGTATAGAAATATTTAATGATGTAGTTATTTTAACAACTTTCTCATTAGTAACATCTCTGTGAAATTATTTTGTTCATTTTGTACTCCTTAATTTCCATGCTGTCACTAACAAGTGAATGAGTAAATAAGCAAAACAGAGAGACAGACAGACAGACAGACAGATTTTAACTTCTACATCTTTTTCTCTAACCATATTGTGAAACCATAGAATAGAAATTCTCATATCAGTTGAAGATGGCATCAGCTGTATCTCAAGAGTAGGTATAGGCATCAATAATAGCAAAGGAAACAACTTTTTCTTTGGTTCTATTTGAGCTTCCAATGGAAACTAATATTAATACTGGAGGAAGACTTCCATTTCTCAGCTAATCTTTCCAAGAAATATTCTTTTAGACCCACAAAGAGGTGTGCCTCTTAGTTGACTCATGATGAATCAAATTTGAAACTGAGATTCGCAATTAAATGAGACAGTATAAGGGAGAAAGAAAGTTTCATGTTGTGGTCAGGTTAGACTTTGATTAATTTGATACAAGCTAGAGTCATTAGAGAAGAGGGATCCTCAAATGAAAAAAAAAATGCTTCCATGATATTGATTTGAAAGTAAGTCTTTAGTGCATTTTCTTAGTTAATAATGAATATGGGAGTGCCAGGTTCACAGAGAATAACTTGTCCTTGGTGTTATAAGACAGAAAACTGAGCAAATCATAGGGAACACATGATAAGCATTGTTTCTACTTGAAAGCTGCTTCAGTTCCTGTCTCCAGGCTCCTGCCTTGAATTCCTGCCTGACTTTCCACAGTGAAGGACTTTAATCTTGTTAAGTAGAATAAACCCTGTCCTCCTCAGTCTGTTTTTAGTCAATATATTTTATCCCAGCAATAGAAAGAAATTTAGGAAATGTGGAGATCAGGGAAGTGAAGGGTAATGTAAAAGGGAAAGGAAATGGTTAATCAGAATTAAGAATCTACAAAAATGCCATATAAAAATCTGCTATTTTGAAAGCAGTGTGTGTGTGTGTGTGTGTGTGTGTGTGTGTGTGTGTGTGTATAATTGGTCTGTACCTATGTATGAGTGGATGCATGCTATTCCTCCAAGGAACCCCAGATTATTAAATAAAGACCTTCGGCCTGGCCTGTAAGAAGTAAAAGAGAGGAGCCTCTAATACTTCCTGAATAATACAGGTTCTATTCCACTGATCTTAGGTATCTAGCATTTCTAGATGCTAAAACCACATTTGCAATGAGGGTTTGTGCCAAGTCATACTGTATTTTTTTAGGCCATGTTTGGTGGATGTCTTAGTTTGAGTTTCCATTACTGTGAAGAAACACTATAACCAAAGCAACTCTTATGAAGGACAACATTTAATTAGGACTGGCTTACAAGTCCTGAGGTTCAGTCCACTATCATCATGGTGGGATGTATGACAACATCCAGGTAAGCATGGTGCTTTAGGAGCTCAGAGTTCTACATTTGATAGGAAGGCATTGAGGACAAAGCTCTCAAAGTCTACACTCAGATCTACCCCAACAAGGCCACTACTCACAATAGTGCCATTCCCTGACCCAAACCTTCAAACTACCATATTCTACTCCCTTCCCTGATAGGCTTGTTCAAACACTTGAGTCTATGGAAGCCATACCTAGACATAGCAAAATGAAAAATACATTTAGTCACAAGTCCCATGGTTTATATCAGTCTCAAATGTTAAAAGTCCAACTTTTAACAATGTTAAAAGTCCAAAGTTTAAAGTGTCTTCTGACATTCATCTTATCACTTAACTGTAATTCCCCTCTAAAATCAAAGTCAAAATCAAAATCAAAAGGCAGGTCACAATCCTCCACCATCACAGGCTATACATTTCTATTCCTAAATGTCAAAATGAGGAAATATTGAACCAAAGAAAGACCAAAAACCAGTTGGACAAACTCCAATCTCTGATCTCCATGTCTGATGTAAAAGTGCTCTTTGTATCTCCAACTCCTTTCATCTTTGTTGACTACAACAAACTTCATTCTTCTGGGCTTGTTCTACTCCCTATTAGTAGCTTTCCTCAGCAAGAATCTGACATCTTTAACATCTTGGGGTATCCAAGTCAACTTCAACTTTATACCTTCATGTTCCAATGATCCACACCTGATATTCTGAGATAGTCCAGGGATCATGTATCACTTCTCTAGTCCTTCCCTTTGCATCTCTGGAACATAGCTTCTTTGTGTGTTCATAAGTATCTCAGAAACACTTCCTAGAAGATTTTACCTCAGTGATACTGACCTGCTTATAATCTCTGCTAATTTCTTAGGTTCACCAATCCAGCATCAATTGTTCTAGTAATCCCTTTTATTCTTGGCTTTAAAGCCAGAGCCACATGGCCAAAGATGCCAAAGTCTACTGCTTGCTGGGGATGGAATGCTACCTTTATTTTATTACATCATCAACAGCTTTCTGTTTTCTGACTTCTTCAATGTTGGCCGCCAGTGGCCACATACGAACCGGATTACCTGGAAGAGAATTCTGAGGGTGATGGGAAGGGGGCAAAAGAGAGACTGAGTCAAGGCGACAGTGCCGGTCAAGACTAACTTTAATATTTCTATGTCAAGATATATAGTCTTAGGGGAATAACCCAACCCCTCCCAGAAGCTGGTCACATCAAAGGGCAGGCCGAGAACTCCTTGACTCCAAATCTCAGTGGGTCGCCTGTTTCTAGTCTGGTGGGGTCTCTGCTGGGTCCCAGGTGAAACTGCCTTGAGACAGTGTTGGTAGTCAAGGTGAAGGCGCCTTATTGTTCCAAGGAACAAAGGCCGGAGATAACCCATCGGAAGAGTGGGGGTTGCCAGCCAGCTTAATGATGTGGGGAAGGGACAATTCCCCATTAATTATTAATTTTTAACAACTCAGTGGATATAAGTATATTCATCCAATGGATGATGGGCTTTTGACCAGTGAGGGAAAACAGAGGTCCAACCCCCTTAAACATTAACGACATCTTTTTCAGGGGAGGGAAATAGACTGCCTTACTAATTTAAGGACAGTCTCTTAATGTCAACCCCCATGCAGCTGGACGTGTTTTTCAGGGAAATATGGAGACAGGATTTTTTCCTTTTCCCTTGCAGTGCCTCGCCTCGCACCTCAAACTGATGCCCATGTTTGTTATATTAACAAACATGCATAGTTCCGAATACTATGCAGCCTCATTTTTGAGGATCCACTGGTAAAGTAAATGCTCTGTGAATATGAGCTGGCTGGCTATAATAACCACCCATCGTCAACCTGGCGGCCATTGCTGGAGGAGCTTATCTTCTGAGTGTTATCTGCTTGAAATATAAAAGGAGATTAAGAGAAAAAACCTGTTTGGTCAGTATCGGAAGGCCCAAGATGTTTAATTTGATTGAAAATTAGTGTCTTCAGGCAAGAGGCCTGGCTTGCAACTTAATGGCAAGAACACAAAGGAACCTTTCTTCCCAAGTAAGTGGGAAGCAGCTTAGGGAAAGCCTTTTGAATTAATTATACTTACCAGCAGCTTTAGGGTGTGTTTACCTGTCGTACCAATCTCTCTGGCAGCCATCGTGCACCATCTTCTCCTTGAGAAAAAATGCAGACAGACCCTCTCCCCCAGATTAAAACGGGGTCTGGACCATTCCATGTATTAGTTAAAGGGTCCCGCCACTTAACCATGGCATAGGAGTTGGAAGTAGCTGGGTGCCAGTGTCGGTCTGCTGCAGACTGACCTTTAGCATCCGTTTGGAGAAAATTTAAAACAAATAAGACAAAGGCAAGATGTGATTTGGGAGACCTGGGGGGGTATAGATTCCCCTTCTTTGTTTTAAGAAGCCAGTTTTTAAGGGTGCGGTGAGCATGCTCTATGATTCCTTGACTTCAATGACTAAGTTTTGTTGTCATGGAACTTGTTCTGTAGACTGACCATCAGATCAGAGATCTCATGGTCTTGTTTCCTGAATGCTGGGATTAAAGGCATGGTACTACCACTCTTGGACCTATGTTTTCTCTCCTTGGAACTTGCTTGTGTCAGACTGGCCTTGTACTCAGAGATCTGCTTGCCTCTGTCTCCTGAGATTAAAGGCATGTACTACCATGCATGCCTTACTACAACAAACCTCTTTCCTCTGGCCTAGACAACTTAACTACTACTGCTCAAGAACTGGATCAAAAGCCCATGTCCTCTATTTCTAGATTATACTTCATTCCAGTTTAAAAGTCCAAATGAAAACAATTATCAAGTAGCCAACAGGATATAACTATTCCTTGTTCAATGGCAAATGCATAAAAATAAGCTTAGTTGGGTGGGATCTTTCCCCAAAGTCTCCAGCCCCTTAATCTGTTTGTCACCTTGAATACAATATTAAGCTTCATTGTAGGTACTAGTGCCCTTGTATTACTTGAACCATACATTTTGTATTTTTCCATTCTAGACTTGTTATGCTTGATTAAAATCTTCTTTATGACAGGAAACCAGAAAACAAAATCTATGTTAGGTTATTTTGACACCTCCTTTATCAAAGCAATTAATCTGAGTCTCTTCACCTTAGCCTCAGGCTGACTCTTTGGAGAAGAGAAAAAAAAAGAAGCCACATTCTTCACCAAAATATTACAAAAACAGTCTTTAAGCCACTTACTAAAATTCTGCTCCCCTGAAAATTCTAAAGTCAGGCTTCCACAGTTCAAATCACCCTTAGGACTAATGCCTTCCTTCTTCCTACTAGTATGCTCCATTAAGCCCTACTGAAGCATTCTACTCCTTCCCACATCCAAAGTCCCAGCATCTATATTTTCCAAAAAAAAAAAAAAAAAAAAAAAAAAAAAACATGGCCATGCCTATCACAGCAATACCCGAGCCCCTGGTGTCAATTTTTGGCTTAGTTTGTGTTTTTGGGTTTTCATTCCTATGAAGGGACAGCATGACCAAAGCACTTCTTATAAAGAACAAGAGTGAATTGTGGCTGGCACATAATTTCTGGGTCTCAGTTAATTATCATCATGACAGGAAGCATGATAGTATCCAGGTATGGCACTGGAGGCTGATAGTTCTACGGCTTCATTGGAAGGCAGCCAGGAAAAGATTTTCAGGTAGCTAAGAGGATGGCCTTAAAGCCCACCCTCACAGTGGCATAATTTCTCCAACAAGGCTATACCTACACCAGTAAGGCCAAACCAACTAATAGTGCCACTTCCTGGGCCGAATCTATTCAAATGACCATAGTGGATATGTCTGGAATGTTTTCTGTATTTTTTTCTAGGATTTTGTTGTTGATATTTTCTAGGCCTATAATCTGAAAATCATTTCCTTGATGTTGTCTTTAATTCTTACATTTGGTCTTTTCCTAGTATCCCAAATTTCCTGAATGTTTTGTGCTAGAAACTTTTTAGATTTGTCAAATCCTTTAACCAATGGATTAATTTCTTCTATTGTATCTTCTATGCTTGAGATTCTATCTTCCATCTCTTGTATTTGGTTGGTGATGCTTACATCTATAGTTCTTGATCTCTTCCCTAAGTTTTCTATCTCCACGGTGGCTTTTGTTTGTTTTCTTTATTGCTTCTATTTCCATTTACAATTCTTGGACAGTTTTATTCATATCCTTTATCTGTTTGATTGCATTTCTTTGTATTTTATTATATTTATTCATTTATTCTTAAAGGCCTTCACCTCTTTGCTTGGATTTTCTTACATTTCTTTAAGGGATTTATTTATTTCTTATTTAAGGGCCTTGATCAGCTACATAAAATGAGATTCAAGATCATTGTCTTACTTTTCAGGTGTGTAAGGATATTCAGGGCTTTTTTTAGTTGGAGAACTGGTTTTTGACAGTGACATGTTACCTTGGTTTTTGTTGATAGAGTTACTGTGCTGTCCTTTAGTTATCTGGTTGTCTCAGATGTTGCCTGACCTGGTAATCCCTGGTGGTAGCAGGCCTCTGGGATTGCAGACAGAGTTGATAGTCCCTAATGACTCCAGGCCTCTGGTTTTCATGGGAGGTAGCAGACCTTCTGGGAAGTGGGGTGAACTGTCCTTTTATTTTATTTTATTTTTTTGAGGGAAATGGAAGTAGAATGTATCTGACCAGTTAGATGAGGTGGTAGAGAGACTGAGACAAGAAGAGGAAGAGGAAACTACATGGTACATTCTGGATGTAATGAATGAAAAGAATAAAGGAATAAATAAAGAAAAAATGATTTCTTGGAATATAGAAATCAATGTGGAACTCAGCTGGAAGCTTCTTCCATCATGGCTAGATTTTCTAATACCATAAAAGCTATAAAGTTGTTGGGGGAGAAAACGTGTCAGTCACAAGCCTTATCCAATTATGGAGTATGTACTTTTGATACTGGCCACTAGGCAAGATATGCCCACTGTTCCAATATTGTAATGACTGATATCAGGGAACACACTATATCTGATAGGGTTTGATCTCCACTTCCTAGAAGGAAATTTAGGCCAGTTACTGCAAACCAGGATAAAATGATGGGGGTGGTGGTGATAGTTGTTGAGGTATTGCAGGTAACAAACTATTATTCTTGTTTTGCTAATCTGATATGATGTCAAAATGCTTTCTAGAATGGACTCTTATTCACATAGTTTAGTACTTCTTTCATTTGGTGAGAGAATTTGCTTTTTGTGTTGTTTATGATAGTTAACAAAGAAATGCCGAATTAGTCAAAGTGTGGAGAATATATGACTGTACCTTGACCAGTCCAATACAGGACACTAATATCATGTCCTTTCATGTCAATATTTGGGAAAAATCATGAAAGAAAGGTTAGATAAACTATAAGGCCCAAAGAGTGGAGAGGGAGGATCATAAAACAGTATCTTCTGAACATAACAAGACCATTGCCCTTGTGAATTGGTTATTTGCAGAAAATACAAACAAAATTTAATAGTTCATAAGAAATTCTCCTTAAGGAACTATTGGCAGTTAAAACTTGCTGAAGGAGGGAAAGGGATATTCCTCAGTGGTATAGCCACTATTAAATTATCCAAGCTTCAGTAAATAAGCCCCCATTCTGATCATGCAGGCAATCATAAATAAATTCAATGAACTATGCATATATGAAAAAATACATGAACACAGAAGTAGAACTCATGGGTAGAAAAATGAGTTATACTTATATTTCAGTAATATTTAGATAAGATATAAAGAAGGATAATTGGTGAAAATATGAACAAAACATGTTATATACATGCATATAAATGCCACTGAATACACCTTTAAAAATATTTTAAAGGAAAGTGGAGCCTGCAAATATATGCCCTTTTTGGGTCTTGAGAAGCCAAATGTACTAAATGACTTTACCATTAAACTTACTGTTAGTGTCCACCTGGAAAAAAATATACAGCTTTTTTTTTTTTCTGAAAAATTGAGAGAAAAGTGCATTCAGAAACTCAAAGCAAACGTATCTTCTAATATTTGTGAAGAAGCAAGATAAAAGTAAGATGAGGTTTTAGGAAGTTGCCACAGCAGTCAAATTAGAAGGTACATTCACAGTTCTATTGATATTCTAGCCCAAGCAATCTAGAAACAAAGCTCTCTCTCTGATACATATTGGATGATAGATCGACAGGACTTTTTGACAGGTATTTGTAAGGGAATACAGAGGGAAATCACACAAGCAGTACCTTGTGTAAAGATGGTGATGAGAGTGGATGTATTTTAGAAGGAAGAACTCAACAGTTTCCAGCTGGAATGGTAGATAAGAAAAGCTTGTCATGCTGAACAATAGTAATGAATAGTGGAAAAGTAAAGCCTGATGTTCAAGGAGTGTATAGTGGACGAGTATAATCAGATATCATAAAAATGTCATTACAGCCACAAAAGAAAAAACACTCCATTGTGAAAAACATGGTTATCTGAATTAAAGTCCCCTACATTTACCACAAACTAGCAATAGTATATGTTTGTAATCCCAGGACTCCTACAGTGATTCATCTGGAGGCAGAAGCAGCAAAGTTCCAAGGAACTCCCAGGACTGCTATCCTGAGACAGCCAGTAGACAGACAGTGAGACTCTGCCTAAGAATGTAAAAGGGAAGAAATGATGCCTGTGTTTGTTCTCTGCTTTCTACACTCTTTCTGGAATGTGAATCTCTACATTAATGCACATGAACATACACACACACACACACACACACACACACATACACAGAAAGAGAGATAGAGAGGGGGAAAGGGAGAGAGAGAGAGAGAGAGAGAGAGAGAATTATACTCACTCAGAAGAAAAATCAAAATGGCCACAAAATACTGCATGTCAATTATAGGAGAATGTGAAGAGAAAAAAAGGTATTAATTAGAGATCCTGAAGAATTCTATTACTGACATAATGAAAAGTGATTATCCAACTGAAAAGATTTTAAAGAACCCCCACTAAGGGAAGACAGGAGCAATAAGTTGCTTGTGGGGTCTATAAGAAAAGGAATCAAAGTGAAAAAGAAGATTGTCAATAATATAAATATCTGTAGAGATGCCATGTAAGACAGAAATCCAATAGTGTCACCAGTGGCTTTGTAAAGTAAAATGTACCTGACCTAGTGTGAAGCTAATGGAAAAATAAACTATGAATTTATATTCAAAAGGGTAATCTAGAGAACTTTTAACTATGAAACAGAGTTAGGAAGCAACTGAAACAACAGGCTGCCAGATTGTGATTATTGGAAAGGATTGAGCTTGTGTTCATTATGTGATAAGATGGTGTAAAGGAAATTTATATGATAATTTAATGGAGAGTTAGAAATGTAGACATATTATCATTTACAAAGACATTCAGACCATTATTTTGCAAATGTGTCATATCTGAGAGAGTTAAGTGCCATTCAGTCCTGAGGCCAGGTCATGAAGTAACTTGTCCAGATACTGCAAAGAAGCCCATGATTTGCATAGCTATGTAGACTTCTTGGCATAAAACCTACTAATGACCCTGTTGAAATGCAAATACTTTATTACATTGAATTGCATTAAGCTTCCTAAATAGCATAATGCACATAAATCCTATAAAAACTGTTTGTGTAGAGGAACTAAAATGAATTAACATGAGCGTGTGCATATTTTAGATAATGCCTGCAAAGCAGCTTTGTAAAGACATTGCATTTTATTTGCCATTTAGTGCTTTCATTTTCCCAGTTTGTTATAAAATAACCCCTTCCACAAACATCAACTGGCAGATAATTGTAGCTGAATATTTGCATCTGATTAGATATGTAGACTGATAGACATATCTAAATTTATCAGATAAGCAAACTGTGTGTAGTGTTTGTTCCTTTCTTCATTGAGTTCATTTGTGTTTCCACCACTAGTTTTCAATACATATTTTCTAACTATGAATTAAGCCATGACAACTTTTTTTATTCAATATATTTTTATTTACATTTCAAATGATTTCCCCTTTTCTAGCCCCCCACTCCCCGAAAGTCCCGTAAGCCCCCTTCTCTCCCCGTGTGCTCCTTTTGAAGCAATAACATTGAATGTAAATATTTTTGCAGGATTTAAAACAGTCTGAATTGTGTAAGTTAATCTGGACAACTATAAAAAATACACCAACTATATAAGAAATGACTACTGTTAAACTTTCACATCTGTAAGAGTCCACAAAAAGCTGTTTTTTGTGAGCAATTTTATATATTTTGTTGTATTTATTTGGCATCTTACCTTCCCAATGTGTGTGTGTGTGTGTGTGTGTGTGTACATATATCACATCTTTATGCATAGTTATGTATAAACATATATGGGTCAGAGGTGTTTATCATCTTTGCATCATGTGAGTCCTGGAGAACCAACATGTGCTCTTAGGGCTGGTGGAGAGAGCACCTTTATCCACTGAGCTGCCTTGCCAGCCATGAAACACATTTGGCATCACTGACATAAACATTGCCTAGATAAAGACAACCAGAAGTAGGTTTTTAGTTTTGAAGTCGGTTTAGTATTGTTGTACTTAGGAAGAGAACACTCTGCTGAGCTTTGCAGTGGATGTTATAGACCACATACTGTGGGATGTGAGCTCTCTTGCTGGTGATTGGGAAGAGAAATTGGTAAAGCAAGGTTTAGGTGGGACTGCATCCTGTAGAAGGGTAAGTTCATTTCAGTTGTTGAAAAATACTGATTTCTTATTTAGAATGAAAAAAAAGTTAAACCAAAACCAGACAAATTTATCGAAGAATCAACAATTGCTTCACTGACAAGGAGGGAACATAGATGCTTTCTGGCTTAAAAATTTAAACAAGTTCAGTTATATTATTTTAACTTCAACATTACCTTTTTAATGTAAACTCATCTTATGTTCTAGTCCATAATTTGATAAATTATAAGGATTAGTCCCTGGGCGGAACTTCTACTGGTACATGTTGATACAAAAAAGAAGAGATCCAGCAGCCAATATTGTAAATTTAGAACTCGTATTTTGTTGCATTCTGTAGCTACGGCGAACTGGGTTCCTGGAACAGAAACTGAGGGATAGAGGGCCAGGATGATAGTTTATTGTTCCAGGGCCCAACTTTAATGGCAGTCAGACTATTTAACAGTTTGGGCAAGCCCCTCCCCCCAGACTCCGGGCAGAGTTCGAGAAGTTATCTGGCTCCACTGTTCAGGCAGCTGGGTAGGTCACCTGCTTAATTCAGGAATTCATAGACTTGGAGGAACAATGAACTTCACCTTCACTCTGAGTACTCCACCCTAGGTAGAGCAGGATCCTGAATATCACAGGAATCCCTGCTCGACAAAGTCTGGGAGAGGAAGTTCACTTTGATCAATGTGGAGTTCCTACCAAGTGGCAAGACACCCCAATATGGCTCTGTATAGTATTTCTTTTTTTTTCTTTCTTTTTTTATTGAAAATGGAAATAAAAACACTTTATGATAAAATTACATATTTACATGGAAAATATTTCCGATAAAATAGTAGAGATACATAGAAAAACACGTTAAAATAGGCAATTTTCATGGCAAATTAAAGTGAAGTGGTAGACATGTAAAATATGGCTAAATTAATTGAAATATGGAATAGAAACATTTTATGATAGAATTGTAGATTTACGTGGAAAATATTTCTGATAAAATTGTAGAAAAATGTAGAAAAACATGTTAGAATTGAAGATTATCATGGAAAATTTTATATAGATATAATAATGGTAGGCATAAAAGTATTCCTAAGTTGTTTGAAAGTGGAATTATAAACATTTTTTGATAAACTTGTGACCCATCCAGCAAGTCCAGTTATTCCAGGGTCCTGAAGAGGAACTACCTGAGGGTCAAAAATGGGGGAAGAGAGAAAGGAATCCAAGCACACTAAGAAAGACAAAGTCAGTCTGGCTTGTGTCAAGGCCTCATTTAATGTCGGGGAGGTAAACAACATAATGTCGGGGAGTTTTAAGGCTTACAGAGAAGGAACTGACCTTCACACAAGAACAAAGGAGGGAAGGGTGGAGACACCCATAGGATCGCAGCAGGAAGCGAAGAGGTCATCTGGTGGGGACACCCGGAGTTAACGCCAGCCAGCAGGAACATTCAAGGCGGTTTCTCGCACTCTTCTCACACCAACAGCTCATGAGGAAGGCTCTAGTTAATTGTTCTCATATTTTAGTAGCCACCACCTTAGGGCCATGAGTAAGCATTAAATCTGAATAGCTCAGGACAACTTCCCACAAACTTGAAGATTTACATGGAAAATATTTCTGATAAAATTGAAAACATGTTAAATAATAAGAAAAACATGTTAAAATTAAAGATTAACATGGAAATTATATAAATAAAATGATAGGCATAAAGATAATTCTAAATTGATTGGAGGTAGAATTAAAAACATTTTCACATAAAACTGAAGATCTACATGAAAAATATTTCTGGTAAAATTGGAGAAATATATAAACAAAGATGTTTAAAGTTTACTATTTCATAGAAAATTTTACATATAAAATAGTAGATATAAAAGCTCTAAATTAATTAAAGGTAGAATTAGAAACATTTGTGATAAAATCGAAGATTTACATTGAAAACACTTCTGATAAAATAGAGGAAATATATAGAAAGACATATTAAAATTGAAGATTATCATGAAAAACAATGCAAATAAAATGGTAGACCTAAAAAACATTACTAAATTAATTAAAAGGGGAATTACAAACATTTTCTGATAAAATTGAAGATTTATATGAGAAATATTTTGTTAGTCTACGTCTTTTTATTGGGGAGTTGAGTCCATTGTTGTTAAGAGATATTAAGGAATAGTGATTATTGCTTCCTGTTATTTTATGTTATTTTTATGTTTGTGTGGATATCTTCTTTGGGGTTTGTTGGAAGAAGATTAATTTTTTGCTTTTTCTAGGCTGTAGTTTCCCTCCTTGTTTTGTCATTTTCCATCAATTATCCTTTGCAAGGCTGGATTTGTGGACAGATATTGTGTAAATTTGCTTTTATCATGGAATATCTTGGTTTTTCCATCTATGCTGATTGAGAGTTTTGCTAGGTATAGTAGCCTGGGATGGCATTTGTGTTCTCTTAGGTATGAGGTCTGCCCAGGATCTTCTAGCTTTCATCTTCTCTAGTGAGTGTAAGACCCCAAAAACTGAGGGTGCCCTAGCACCCTACACCCTGGAAGGCGACACCCAAATCACTCGCGAGAAACGGTCTCGATGCAATAGCATGAGGATTTCTTTATTCCAGAATTCTGGGTTCCATAGCCGTGCACCATGCAGGGTCAGAGGACTATGAACCCCGAGTACCGAATTGAGACAGCTTTTATAAGTTACGACAGAGCCTGCGAATCACAAACCAATCATTTCTTAGCATAGAGAGCCCACGAAATGGGAGCCAATTGATTTGTACCACTTCATAGTTTTTAGGCCAATCAGTTAAATTATCAGAGCCTGGGCTCAGTGGACCAATTAGTTTCCTATAATGTCTACAGCTGCTGCGTGAACTCCTGCTTAGGGGTAATGGTGTAAGTTTACAGAAGATAAGCTTAGCCCATTTCCAGTTTCCCTATGGGGCCAGGATCACCTATTCAAGGCCTTTCTGCTAGGTCTAAACAAAGGGCAGGGCTCTGGAATGTGACCTTTTACCTAGTTTCTAACAAAGCCAGATAGCATTTTAAACTACTGATTTCTTGGGGTCATTAGAGTTAGGCTGTATTATTTTCTGTCCTTTCAGTGAGAAGTCTGGTATAATTCTCATAGGTCTGCTTTTATAAGTTACTTGCCCTTTTTCCCTCACTGCTTTTAATATTCTTTCTTTGTTTAGTGAATTTGGTGTTTTGATTATTATGTTCTGGGAGGACTTTCTGTTCTGGTCCAGTCTGTTTGGAGTTCTGAAGGAATCTTGTATGTTCATGGGCATCTCTTTTTCTAGGTTATGGAACTTTTCTTCTACAATTTTGTTTAAGATATTTACAGGGCCTTTAAGATGTAAATCCTCGCTCTCTTCTATCCCTATAATCCTTAGGTTTGATCTTTTCATTGTGTCCTGAAGTTCATGGATGTTTTGGGTTACAAGTTTTATACATTTTGCATTTTCTTTGACTGTTGAGTCAATGTTTTCTATGGTATATTCAGCATCTGAGGTTCTTTCTTCTATCTCTTGTATTCTGTTGTTGATGCTTGCATCTATGACTCCTGGATTCTTTCCAAGGTTTTCTATCTCCAGAGATGACTCACTTTGTGATTTCTTTATTGTTTCTACTTCCACTTTTAAATCCTGGATGATTTTGTGCAGTTCCTTCACTTGATTGTTTGTGTTTCCTGTAATTCTTTAAGGGATTTTTGTGTTTCTTCTTTAAGGGCTTCTGCCTGTTGACCCATGATCTCCTGTATTTCTTTAAGGGATTTTTGTGTCTCCTCTTTAAAGGCTTTTACTTGTTGACTGATATTCTCCTCTATTTCTTTAAGGGAATTATTTAAGACTTTCTTGAAGCCCTCTATCAGCATCATGAGATACGATTTTAAAGCCAACTCTTGCTTTTCCGGTGTGTTGGGGTATCCAGGACTTGCTGTGGTAGGAGAACTGGGTTTTGATGTTGCCATGTGGCCTTGGTTTCTGTTAATAGGGTTCTTGTGCTTGCCTTTCACCATCTGGTTATCTCTGGTGCTAGTTGGTATTGTTGTCTCTGACTGGAGTTTGTTCCTCCTGTGGGCCTGTAAGCCTGTGTCCTTACTCTTCTGAGCTCAGAAGTGAAAGCTCTGCTGTGAGATCACTCTCTCCTGGGAGGCTGTACAGAGAAGGCTGTGGAGTCTCCAGGCTCTCTGCTGCCAAAGAAAAACATGTAAATGGGGCTGGATTACAGTTCAGAGGTTAGTCCATTGTCATTGTGGCAGGAAACTTGCTGGCAAGCAGGTAAAGCATGGTGCTGGAGAGGAGCTGAGAGCTCTGCTTCTGGTTTCGCAGGCAGCAGGAAGAACAGAACTCTACTTAAGAAAATGCATCATCCATGAAACTGCTGAGTCAATCTACTTTATTTGTCCAGCTGTTTTACTATCCATGTATTCACTAGATATATATTATTTATCACCTGTCTATCATATCACTGTTAGCTAAAGGAATTGTTGACTATTTTTTTTTACATGTGTGTACAGATGTAAAAGAAGAGATGGACAAGAACACAGAGTAAAATAAGTCATCCTATAGGCCTATAAAATAGGCTTCCTAGTGAAATTATCACTTCCATTTGCTCTGGTAATGGGTTTCCCCCCATGCACAGACAATATAAAGAAAAGAGGCATTTGTGAATAAACCAAGTATCACTTAGATGTGACCCCCATGTGGTAGAATTAAAATCTATTCAAAGAAAATCTGCAATGATTTTATGATTTAAAGGAGAAACATTATCCATAAAATATCCTAAGATATTTCAGATTCAGATAATGTTTAAAAATAAATATTCATAATTATCCATAAACTAATGAACACTAAAAACAGAAACCAAATTCATATGGGTGGGTAATGGGCATAAAAATCAAACAAATGCCTGAGCTCAATGGTATGGAGTGGAAATCTTTGCAAAATTTGCATCCAAGGAACTTAAGATGCTCATGTCACACTGAGAAGAAAATCATGTGGCTTTATGTTTATCATCCTGGAATGCCCTTTCATTGCCAAGTTATACTTATATATTCTTATGAAACACTCAGGACAAACATAACTCAAGAGTGTGGTGGAAGCATACAATGTAATTTTGCAGAATCATAAATTTGCCCAGGTTTAGCAAATTTTCTTATTGCCAAACAGCAGAACAAATAAATGAGAGTGGAACACTGTGTTCTGCAGAAACATGTGATAGACATTTTTGAGGAGGATAATAGACCCACTTTTATCACTTGTCTCTGTTACCCGTGTTTAAAATAAGTCTGTTCTAGAAACTATTATACTTAGCAGGTGTCAATGTTCTCTTTGGTCTGTAGATTGTGACTTCAGTCTTTCAAAAGACTTATTTAGTTGGAGTATCTGTCAAAACCAAAAGTACTAGAGGGATAGTGGCAGAAGAATTAGTGTGGAGACAATGGAACACATCTGCTACAGAAAATAAAGAGGAAATGCTGGCTTAGGTAGGATTTAAACAAGGATGGGAAGGGATGTGGGCAAAGGTAGGATGCAGAGAACTTAAAACTAAATGTAGGATGTTCAATGTCAAATGGTAGCATGCCATTTTTATAATTTTGAAACATTGTAAAGCATTTTTAGTTGAAGTAGAGTTACATTTTCCCTCTCCTTTATTCTGTAAAGCCTCTTCCATATACCCTCCCTCAAACCCTTCACACACCCCTCTACTCCCAAGCTGATAGCCATTTTCTTCAATTATTTTTTTCTGTTACACATATTAAAACACACATTTGTGTGTGTGTGTGTGCATGTGTGTGTATACACAAATACATTTAAATACATCCTGTCGAACTTTGTGCTTTCATGGTTTCAAGAAGAAACAATCTGCATTAAACAAACAATAATGAGTCTCATTCCTGACAGAGGCTAATGTTTCTTCTCCTAACAATCATTAGTTATCCATAGTATTATATTTAGGTGTAGGGCCCCATAAATTTTTCTCTCTTCCACATTAATATTTCCCATTGATATTGCCATTGTCCCAAACTTTTTTCTTTCTAGAAAGGACTTTTTGACAGCACAGTGGTATTCTGACTTTTATTATGTATACAGCACTCTGGATGCATGTATGGCTGCAAGCCAGAAGATTATTATAGATGTTATTGCATATATCATTATAGATGGTTATGAGCCACCATGTGGTTGATGGGAATTGAACTCCGAACCTCTGAAGGACAGCCAGTGCTCTTACCATCTCTCCAATGTATTCTGATCCTTGCATCTTTCTACTATGATACAGTTTTTCCTGAGCTGAGGGTACTTCATGAACAGTGATGTAAATGTGTCTTTTTTGGCTGGGTTCCCCCATGATCTGTGGACAGATGTCTTCATTGTGTGCATTTGTGGTTTCTAGCATAGATTACATTGCTATGACAAGAAGTTTCTTTGAGAAAGGAAGGTACCTGTTTAAGGATATTTAGATATAATAAGAATTTAAGGATAAGATTTAAATTGCAATAACCAAGTATTGTGGTCAAGCAATATGGTACTGGGAAAATTTTTTCCTAAGGTCAATGATCTCAGTACACACTAGTTTCCCAGTAACAAGCATCAGTTCCCTTTTGTTGAGCAGATTCAAGTCCAATGAGATAACTGTTATTTGCCAAATATGGGAATGCCATTTTTTGCACCTTTACTCATAGATTACAGTATTGAGGAAGTTTTATGAACTCTCAGTATTTCATCAGAGTAGCACTGGTTAACTGCTTTCTTCTTCATGGCAGTCTGCATAGTGTTTTCTGAAACCATGGAAGCTACACTGCAGAAAATGGTTTAATACAGATCAGGTCATCTGAATCATGTGCCCTAATGTGCTTGAAAATGAAAAAAAAAGCCAAAATATCCTTTAAGAGATGAAGAGATAATGAAAATGCAATACATATATACAATGGAACAATATTCAACTGTAAAGACCAAGAAATTTCTGGACATCGGATGAACCTAGGAAACATCACATTGAGTGAGATAATTCAGACTCAAAAAAAAACCCCAGAAAATGTCTCCTGTTTTTTTGTCTGCATTGCCTTGCTGCAAATCCTTAGATATGAGTATAGAACCTGGAGTACCTATGGACACTGGGACAGTATAAAGGGATCAAAGGTTGGAAGAGGGAGTGAGGATGCAGAGTAATAGGATACAGATGACAAAAAAAGTGCCAATAAAGTAATGTGGAGGAGGGAAGGATCTCATCATAGAAGAAGGCAGAGATAATACCACGATATCCTTATTATTATCTCATATGTTACATTCCAACCCCAGTTTCCCCTCTCTCTTCTCTTCCTCTCAGTCTCTTCCCATCCTACAGCTCCTCTCCTACAGATCCAATCCCCCTACATTTTCCTTATGAGAAAAGCAGGCCTCCCAGGGATTTCAACAAAAAACAGCATAACAAGTTGTAATAAGAAGTTAGAATCCAGAAAAGCAAATAATCCTATTTAAAAATGCAGTACAGAGCTAAACAAAGAATTTTCAACTAAGGAATATCAACTGGCTGAGAAGCACCTAAAAAATATTGAACATCCTTAGTCATCAGAGAAATGCAAATCAAAACAACCCTGAGATTCCACCTCACAGCTATCAGAATGGCTAAGATCAAAAACTCAGGTGACAGCAGATGCAGTCTAGGATATGGAGTCAGAGGAACACACCTCCGTTTTTGGTGGGACTGCAAGCTGGGACAATCACTCTGGAAATCAGTCTGGTGGTTCCTCAGAAAATTGGACATAGTATTACCTGAGGACCCAGCTATACCACTCCTAGGCATATACCCAAAAATTGCTCTAACATATAATGAGGACATATGTTCCACTATGTTCATTGCAGCCTTATTTATAATAGCCAGAATCTGGAAAGAACCCAGATGTCCTTGAACAGAGGAATGGATACAGAAAATGTAGTACATTTACACAATGGAATACTACTTAGCTATTAAAAATGATGAACTCATTAAATTCTTAGGCAAACGGATGGAACAAGAAAATATCCTGAGCGAGTGTCTTAGCCAGGGTTTTCATCCCTGGACAAAATATCATCATGACCAAGAAGCATGTTGGGAAGGAAAGGGTTTATTCAGTTTACATTTCCATATTGCTGTTCATCACAAAAGGAAGTCAGGAGTGAATCTCAAGCAGATCAGGAAGCAGCAGCTGATACAGAGGCCATGAAGGAATGTTTCTTACTGGCTTGTTCCCCTGGTTTGCTTAGCTTTCTTTCTTTTTTAAATTTTTTTAAATTTATTTATTTTTATTTTCTATATTCTTTGTTTACATTCCAAATGATTTTCCCTTTCCCAGTTCTCCCCTCTCCATAAGCCCCATATACCCTTGTCCCTCTGCCCATTCTCCAATCAACACCCTCCTTCTTCTGTGTCCTGGTACTCCCCATACAATGCTGGATCAAGCTTTTGCAGGACCAGAGACCTCTCCTTCCTTCTTCTTGGGAATCACTTGATATGCAAATTGTGTCTTGGGAATTCAGAGCTTCTGGGCCAATATCCACTTATCAGTGACCACATTACATGTGTGTTCTTTTGTAATTGGGTTACCTCACTTTATAGAACCCAATACTACCAGCCCAGAGATAGTACCACCCACAAGGGGCCTTCTCCCCTTGATCACTAACTGGGAAAATGCCTTACAGCTGGATTTCATGGAGGTATTTCCTTACCTGAAGCTCCATTCTCTGATAACTCCAGCTTGTGTCAAGTTGACACAAATCCAGTCAGTACAATCAACACCTTGCCAACTTGACACACAAACACATCACTATTAAGCTTCAACCTTTACTTTCTTATTCATCCCCAAGATTTAAATAACTTTAAAGTCCCACAGACTTTGCAAAACCTTAAAATTTCAATCCCTTTGAAATACCCAATCTCTTTTAAAATTCAGAGTCATTTTATAATTAAAAGTCTCCTAACTGTGGACTCCCCTAAAACACTTTCTTCCTTCAAGAGGGGAAAATATCAGGACACAGTCACAATCAAAAGGCAAAATCAAACATCACTTGTCTAATGTCTGGGATCCACTCATTATCTTCTGGATTTTTCAAGGGCTTGGTTCACTTTTCCAGCTCTGCCCTTTGTAGCACACAACTTGTCTTCTAGGCTCTAGATGCCTGTACTCTACTGCAGCTGCTGTTCTGGGTGGTCATTCATGGTACTGGCATCTTCAAAACACTGCTGTCTTCCACTATAACTAGGCTTCACCAATAGCCTCCCATAGGCTCTCTTTATGGTGCCAAGCCTCAACTCCTTTTCATTACCCCTTCAAGTCCTGGGTCATCAATTGAAGCTGAGACTGCACCTTCATGAATGGCCTTCCTTGGCCTATCACAATGCAGAGTCTCAGCTGTTCTTAATGACCCCTTCATGCCTTCAAAACAAGTACCACCTGGGTGACTCTTTACACACTACCAAGTCCAGCCACAGCACAAGGTTGGCTTGTGCTATCTCTGGAACACAGCCACTGTGCTCTCAGAAAACACTTCCCAGAAGATTTCAACTCAATGATCCTGGTCTCTTCTTAATCACTGATAATATCTTACCTCCAGCTCACCAGTATCAATAGTCCTAGTAATACAAAGTTTTTACTTAGTAGTTCTAGTATATTGCTAATCACAGCTGATTTTTCTGCCCCAGCTAATCAAAACCACAGAATCTTCACAATCAAAATAGCAACCGCCCTGATAAGAGTCTTTAATCTTCCGTCTGAAATTTCACAAGCCAGGACTCCATCTTCTGCACTGCTCTCAATATTATTTCCCAAGCTCCTACACAACATCCCACAGAGCTCTTAACATGGAATGGATCTTTAGTCTAAAGTTTCAAAGTCCTTCCACAATCCTCCCCAAAACATGTTCAGGTTGCCACAGGAATATTCCACTTCTGCTATCAATTTATCTTAGGGTTTTTATTTCTGCACAAACATCATGACCAAGAAGCAAGTTGGGGTAAAATGAGTTTATTTAACTTACATATACACATTGCTGTTCATCACTAAAGGAAGTTAAGACTGGAACTCAAGCAGATCATAAAGCAGAAGTCGATACAGAGGCTATAAAGGGATGTTTCTTACTAGCTTATTCCCCTCGCTTGCTCAGCTTGCTTTCTTATGTCAAGTTGATGCCAACACAGGCAGTACAGTGAGGGAACCCAATCAGGAAAGTACGCAAATGGTATACACTCATTGATAAGTGGGTATTAGCCCAAAATCTTGGAATACCGAAAATAAAATTCACAGACCACATGATGCTCAAAAAGATGGAAGACTAAAGTGTAAGTGATTTGGTTCTTCTTAGAAAGGGGAACAAAATACTCATGGGAGCAAATAAGGAGACAGTGTAGAGCAGAAACTGAAGGAAAAGCCATCCAGAGACTGTCTCACCTGAGAATTTATACCATATATAGTCACTAAACTACGATTCAATTTTGGATGCCAAGAAATGCTTGCTGAAAGGAGTCCTATATAGCTGTCTTCGGAGAGGCCTTGCCAATGCCTTACAAATACAGTCCCAGATGCTAGCAGCCAACCATTAGTGAGCACTGGTCCCCAACTGACATGAGAGAAAGGACTGAAGGATATGAAGGAGCTTGCATCCGCATAGGAAACAACAATATCAACCAAACAAAGCCCTGAGAGCTCCCAGGGACTAAGCCACCAACCAAGGAGTACACATGGGTCCAGCTGCATATGTAGCAGAGGATGGCCTTGTCAGGCAATAAATGGGAGGAGAGGTCCTTGTTCCTATGAAGGTTCAATAGATGCCCCACTGTAGGTGAATCGAGGGCAGAGAAGCTAGAGTTGGTGTTAGTGGGTGGGTGGAGGACCACCCTCATAAAATCAGGATGAGGGAAGATGGGATAGGGTATTAACAGGAAATGGAGAAAGTGGGAAAGGGGATAGCATTTGAAATGAAATATATATATATATATATATATATATACATATATATATATATATATATATATATATATATATATATATATATATAACTAGGTGCATATCTTCATATCAAGGCAGAACAGGGCAATAGAGTAGGAGAATAGTGGTCCCAGATGCAGGTAACAGCATCAGACACAAGCCCATACTCCACTGTTAGTAGTCCAACAAAAACAGGAAGCTATACTACTATAATATATATGACCAAGGTTTTTTGATAAAGCTTCAAGGAATCATGTTTACAAAATTCCTTCACAACAATACAAGTGTATTTATGTGTATATGTTTGTATGTGTATGTGTACCACATGTATGGAAGTTAAGCCACTTAGCCTGACAATGCTACCCACTAGAACTATAGACAAACCAAAACCTCAGCACATCTCCTTTTAATAGTTGGTCAGGGTAGTCCAATATCTCCTCATCTAATATAGATTGCCAATGTATGTAACCCGTGGTTTCCAAAGAGTGGTTGAGAATGGGCTCCTAAGTAATTTAAGGTTCAGATTATCATATTAAAATTTAAAGTAGAAGTAAATAATTACTTGAAAGGTAGGGAATCAAACAAACTGTAAGAAGCTTCTGCTTTAAGTGCTTTGAGAGATGCTTGCCTGTGGTGGTCAAGGACTGACCTAATTAAGATACCTAACTTTATGGAATGCCTGTATGCTTCCAATCTGAATTCTGTAAATTATTTCATGTGCTGGCAGTAAGGAACTATAAAGACCACAGGGGGATTGATCCTGTGACCTTCATTAACTGAATACATTTAATGACCAGAGTTATTATGGTTCTAGAAATGGCTGGGACATTAGTCATCAGTGCTCATCAGCCCACGTAGACACACTTTACTATAATGAAGGCAAAACTACCTCACTGATTTTTTATTCCTGTGTGTGAAAAGAGTACTTAATCTCTGCCTTTTCACTTTATTTTTTAGTTATTTATAATATTTCCCCCAAATCAACTTATGTTTCTCAGCTGATATTCATTTCATTGCTTAAATGACAGTTGAGTAGCATTTAATGACCCATATAAAGGATTGATGACATTGAAGAAAAATAATCAGTTATTTATGCATACTTTCTTTAATGACTCCTTAGTATAGAAATTACAACATTTAGCTTTTATTTCTAGCTCTAAGAAAATGGTATTGTATTATTATAGATATATTATCAATGATAAATTTGCATAATTTGCCAGAGTACAGAAATCTCATATATAACTCATCTGACAAATTATACATAGTAACTGGCATAATATTCATATTCATATCTGTTTAGATATTAAAAATCTTTTATATATGGGAATAAGAATGAAAGAATATTTAGTTTTATCAGAGTATAGGTCAAAGTTACGAAGAAATTAAAAAGTTCATTACATGTTATATTCCATGTGTTTTTAATTGTGGAGTTGTTCTTATATTATTCATATTCTATAGATTTTTTCTACTTTCCAGACATGCTTCTAGTGTCTTACATGTTGTGATACTGTAGCAAAATATCTTCTTGTTGATACCAGTATTCATCATGCCAACTAGAACAGCAGCTTGCTTCTCTGTCGATTAATTCAATGACAGAAAGCAGATGACACTTTCAACTTGCCGTAGGAGGAAATCATTTGGCTCTTCTCTGGCTGCATATTTTTCCCTTTCAAAGAAAGGCCTCTGGAGAAAACAGTCCCTAACTGACATAGGAACAGAAGAAAAATGCCTTGTCTCTAGATCACAGAAAATAATATTGACGGGAACCACAAAGAGCAGATAGTGTTTACCAACTCTGTAATTGGTCTTCCTGTTATAAGAGAGCATCAGTTGTGACATCACTGTGTTCTTCTGTTCCCTTGGTCTTCTCAGTAGAGATATATTGGTAGTGCCAGATGTCAGACAGGTAGTCTATCTGAAAGAAGAATGACACACTTGATGCTTGTTCTTGTTATTTATTTATTTACTAATAATAGTGTCTCTTCTTTAACTTAAATCACTTAGATAAAGATTGTGGGTAAATATTGCTACCTAGAGTAGCAAACATGACCCCAACTAGAAAAAGTAGTCATCATTATAAGGTAAGGCAGGATCTTGCATTCTGCTGCGTGTTAATGTTTGTTGTTAGCTCAATTTTTCACCTTCTTCATTGTTTGCTTTAACAGCTAGAATGATAACCTCTAATTTTTTTTCATTAAAGTCATTACAGTTGATAATGCCACACATCTGAAGAAACAACAACAACTTAAGTTCCATTTGGGAAAGATTATTTTAACCATCATTTCAGGGTCAAGAATGTACAACTAGAATCAAAGATCTTTATCTATAAGGTGGGACAAATTGCTCATTAGCTTCCTAGAAAAGTAGAGTACCCAGTTACTGTGCCAGATATGAATGATTTCAGCAAGAGTAAGA
Source organism: Apodemus sylvaticus (assembly GCF_947179515.1). NCBI lineage: Eukaryota > Metazoa > Chordata > Mammalia > Rodentia > Muridae > Apodemus > Apodemus sylvaticus. Next base: position 23,995,776 of record NC_067487.1, read on the forward strand.
AGAGTCAGCAACATTAGATTTATGATGATCTGGTTTTCTTCAAGAGCATGGTGTGATTCTCATTTTAGAACACATACTTGGAAGCACATTCCTTAAGATAATATGGATCCATAGAAACATGACATACTTTGAAGCTTAGATAACCCAACCAGTAAAGATAAATATGGAAGTTAAAGACTTTCTTGAAGCAGTTGTCCAAATTCAAAGAGATTTTAGCCTGGCCATTCATGACATTTAGATCTGCATGCATGTTTGAAGAGGGTTGTATGGAGCAGAAGCCTTAGGTGGGTCTCTCCGTCCTTCCACTGTAAAGATGGAAGACACAAACTTGATGAATATGATGAGCTCTCTCCACCATGGCTCCCTCTCTTACTACTGATGACCAGGAAGACAGATTTTCTTTCTAGGAAGTTCTGGTTGGCATTCTTCTATGATATTCTGGTTAATTCTCTCCTGCCCCTGTCTATGTTCACCTTACTAGAGATCTGACTTTAGCTACAAAGAGAGAGCCATTTGTACTTTCCCCATGTTAATTTATTGATATAAAACTCTATAAATTTTCAGAATTTTAATGACAGAATCTCCATCATTTGCAGATATTTTCATAAGGAAGTGTATTAGGTTAGATTCCTGGATCTCAAATAGGTTCTAAAATCAGAAGTTCAAAAGACTGAAAAGCCCATTGTCCCTCTTACCAGCTGTAGGAACCAAATGATCTTTCATTAAGTGTTGTATTTTCAGGATGGAGGTATGAGTCTCCTGAGGAACAGTGTCTCAGTGCTCACTTCCAATTTCCAAATAGCCTTAGCAGAAATAGAAGTCTACCCTTTTCCAGTTACCAGATAAGACTATTTGTATGTTCTTTTCTCCTGATTTTTCTCCTGATTTTCTTTTCTCCTGTGTTATCACAGTTCTTTTACGACCCTTTAAAAAATGTGTGTATGAATTTAAGAACCCCATACTTTACACTTCTTACAATATGACTATCTTTATTTCAGAGACTTTTTTAGAGGTTTTACTGTATGTAGGAATGCTCCATCTTCATGTTCACCTGCACGACAGAAGAGGGCATCAGACTCCAGTATAGATGATTATGAGGCACCAAGTGGTTTCTCTGAATTGAACTCACCTCTGGAAGAGCAGACAGTGCTCTTAACTGCTGATCCATCACTAAAGTCCCAAAGATATTTTAGATAATCAACATACTAAATGTAAAAATGATACTTGGTTTAGTTATCCCATTACATTGAGAAAAAGTAGTACCATTTTTCATTCAGTACTGGGAATTGAACCTAGGCCCTTTGCCCATGCTAGGCAGGCATATAACACTGACCTGTATCCTCAACTTATTTTAAATTTTATTTTGAGAGATGTATATGCCGAGCTACCACCAGAGTGACCTTTAGCTTGTTCTGTTTTTGAAACTGGCCCTAAATTTGTCAGCAACAAGCTAAGTAGCAAATACAGACCGTACATACAAATGATACAAAAACTATATTTTAAATGGAACAAATAAAGATTTGCAAGTTTTTCAAAAACAAACTGTGATATTTTTGAAAATTATAAATGTACTTTGTACTTCATAAAATTCCAAATAGATTGTTGTGTTATTTCAAGCAGTTAATAAATTGTTGTTGCTTTCTAATTTATTTTCTAGCATGGCAAGTGGGCTGCTTTGTCTCGTCAGTCTGTGGCTTCTGAGCCATGTGAGCCTGTGTCTTCTGAGACTTTGATCCCTTTTGCATTCTTAACAATGTCCACCTCATAGCAATGGACTTTTTACTACTAGTTTTATGTCTCTAAAACCATTAGAACATCAATGCTTCTTTAAATTGGTTTTTGCAGAAAATGTAATATGCTTGATGAATTAAAGTAAGAAGTTGGAAACGTAACAGCATATTGGATTATGTCTTAATTTTTTTCTTCTCCAATGTTTTATATTGAAGGGGACTGATTTGTGGATGTACACTGTAAAGCAATTTCACCTTTGTTTCTAAAAAAACGTAAAACCCTACATTTTGTCCTAGAAAGCTATTGACATTTCATCAGAGGAAACAGATTCAGATTTGCTGCCCAGTAAAATCTCTCTTAGCTCTACTTTCCTATCTTTCACCAAAGACAATGCAATTGACCTTGGGTCGAAGGATAAAAAGCTGCCATTATGAAGTGACAGAATAAATGGTCATCTTCCTCTGTTAAGACTTCAGCATTTCAGAGCTGTTTGAGTCATGCTTTCATATATAAGAAGAACAAATCCAATAACCACAAAGCGCCAGATTATAATATTACTTTATCTCTGTCGATTTAAATTGGTAGGCTTATCAGAAACAAAACCTTAACATCAAAAAAAGAAGAAGAAAACAAGAAAAATAAAAAAATAAAACCAGACTCCACAAACATGAAATATATAGGACTTAGAAGTGTCTTGCCCTCTAAACACACCATAAGTCAATCTCATACTCAACAAACTGTTTATTTTGCACCCTGCCTCATCTAAGAATAGAATGCTAGATCTATTTAAATTATACACACTTCAAAATAGGAATTTATAATTGGACCCATTAATATTCTCCTTTCAAGTAATTGCATGAAGTAAACACTTGAACACAGGCAAGCATTTATTTCCTTCAGAGAAATAGAAACCTTAGGTTGAAATGCACATAGATACTTGCAAAATTCTCTTATACTAAACAATCAGGATGATTCTGATATTTTGAATACTTATTTTCTTTCCTTGTGGTGTCAAAACTGAATTTAGGCTCTCCCACAGATGACTCAAACACTCTAACTCTTACATCTCTGGTCATTGTTCTCACATATTTTATAGCCTAATCTTGCTAGCACAATCATATAGAGATATCCAAAATAAAAGAGGCAAAGAAGAAAAGAAAATGATAAAAAGTAGGATATGATGGTATATTTTCCATTTATTCTTTTATAGCTATTGGCTTTTGTTTGATTTTGCATATCTAAAATAGAACAGAGGTGAACCCTAGCTCTTCTTTTTATCTCAGACCTACTGTGCCTCTTATGACTCATAAAGCCGTGTTTCTCCTAAATTACAAAGGTTAAGGCTATCTTATTTCTTCCAAAAGAGCCTCCCAGTTTTAATTATGTCACTATTTACTTTATTCCTCATAAGTATGATAATTTACATCAGCAGTTTATATATTCTACTAGTCTGAAAATGTACATAACCTAAGTAAGCATTGTGTGAAATGAGTATTTTTATCTAATATAGTAACTTTAGGATAAATCAAGAATTTTACTGGATAGCTGTAGCGAGTAATTTGCCATGGCAATGCTTTAAAACTATATGACTATTTTTGGTGCAATAGGCATGGTCTTTTACAGCAGGGAGCAAGTGACTTTCCCAAATATTTACATAATAATATAAGAATCTATGAGTTAAGTAACTTTACATTAAAAGGCTTTACAGATGATAATGATTTTAATAGATGGTAATAATGTAAGATGATAATAATTTTAGAGTGGAGAGATGTTGTCATCACCCAGGTGGGACCAAGGGTGTCAAAGTTATAATGTATGCTACCATAGAGCAGCACACATGGAGACAGCCACTTAAGGACAGAGGACTTTAGGGAGATTTGCATATTTCTCATGAAAGCATAAAAGGCCATTGAACCAGGAGCCTGAGCAGGCTCAATAATATTGACTGGAACAAAATGGGTTCTACATCCCTCCAACTCTCTCTATTGCTCCCTATGGGATTTTTTTCCTTATGTTCATGTCTTTTGGTTTTTCTCTAATGAATGTTGAAAACACCCCTAGTCTAATCAGTGCAGTACATATATCTATATGGGTGTTTAACTACCTACTGGGGCCACATGCCAGTGGCCAATTCAGCAAAGGAGAATGTCTTTTCCTCTTTCTGCAGCTATCAACTGTCAATAAAACATATTTTATATAAATGTATGAATCTTTTACAGGAAAACATGATTAGTTAAAATTAAATTGAAAAGTACATCTAGTGAGGAAGTTAGAAGAGTCTTCAGAATGAACTTGGATGGTGTGCAATTAGAAGAACATTTTTCTTAGTGTTGCTTTGTTTTTTGTTTTGTTTTCCTTGCAAAAAAGCACTTGCAAGCCTTTTCCTTAGATTTATTTTATAATTAACTGTGCAAATGCATGTGATAGTGTGCACATCAGAGTAGATGGAGTCTAGAAGAACGCCTAAGACTCCTAGATCTGCAGAAACAGACCAAGTGATCAGGAGCCTCCTGACATGGGTTTTGAGAAGCGATTTTGAGTCCTCTGGACGTGCAACACGCATCCTGGACTCTGGGTCCATTTTGGCTTTTGTACTTCTAAAACATTTCATACATTAAAATTGCATCAAACCATAATGGCTGTCTTTTGATAATGTCATTCACTATCAATACTTAACTGATATACATATTTTAACAACTACTTTTATTTTTCTCTACCTGGAAACAATAAATAGAAATAATAATACTCAGTTGAATTTCCCTGTGCTGTGCTTTGTAGCCCAGTATTTCATTATTTCAAGGTCTCCTATGAGTACCAAGAAAATTACATGAATTAATGAGGAAAAATGGAAATAGATATGTGCATTAATTAGTACTCCTGGAAAATAGAAATGTTGTGTGTGTAAATAATAGTTCATTATTGTCTATGCTCCTAGAACTGTATTTGTTCATTATAGTAAATCTCTTATACCAATTTTATATAAATAATTTTCTATAAACCTTCAAGATGTATATCAAATTCTATGTTATCTGATTTATTCATAATATGTAAAGGACCCATGAAAGTGTTATCGTGGCCATCCATAGACAACTTGCTACCAGTTTCTGTCTATAGTAGATCAGCATAGAATGCCAAATTTCTAATTTGAATATTCATATAAGAAATTATAAAACTGGAGTCACTGAGTTGTAAAAAATGAAGAAGGTAGGGCTGAAGAGACAGCTCAGTGGTTAAGAGCACTGACTGCTCTTCTAGATGTCCTGAGTTCAATTCCCAGCAACAGCATGATGGCTCATAACCATCTTAAATGGAATCCAATGCCCTCTTCTGCTGTGTCTGAAGAGAGTGACAGTATACTCACATAAAATAAATATATAAATCAGGGTTAGGATTTATATATTTATATATATATAAATCATATATATATACATAAGGATATATATATATCCTTATATAGAAAGAATAGCTTAATCTAAAGTTGGACATTTAGTGGTTAGACTTGAGAAAATTATTAGTATGCATCCTGTATTAAAAGTATTTAAGAACCCAGATAAGATGGCTTAGTGTCTAAGTTGGGGCTACTATTGCTTGACGAAAAACCATGACCAATGAAACTTGGAAAGAAAATGGTTAATTTGCTGTATAATTCTTCATCAGTGTTCATCATGGAAGGAAGTCAGGACAGGAACTCAAAATTGGCAGGAATCTGGAGGCAGGAGATGATACAGAAGCCATGGAAGCATACTGCTTACTGGCTTGTTCCTTAGGGCTTGCTCAGCCTGCATTCTTAGAGGACTCAGAACCACCAAACTAGATATAGCATCATTTATAATGGGCTGGACACTTCCCTATAAATCCCTAATTAAGAAAATATCCTACAGGCTTGCCTAAATCCTGATCATATGAAGATGTTTTCGCAATTGAGGCTCCCTCCTCTCTGATGATTCTAGATCATGTTAAGTTGATATAAAAGTGTCCGGTACAGCTACGTAGGACTTGTAGTCTTAAGAAGAATAATTTTCTTGGGCATGGCATGGTTGTCAGCTTGACAGTATAAAAAAGAATCAGCAGAGGAGTCTGTGAATTAGTATCTGGTAAAGAAAGAAAGAATTAGATATTGAGTGGAAAGATCATTTTTATTGACGGTATAATGAGTAACTATCCCAAATGCTGATAGGTGAGAATTGGCTCAGTATTAGTCATAATTTATTAAAGTGGACTTTATTGTCTTTAAAAGTATTAAGGACCAAAGATACAATAAAATTATTTAAAGTGTATTGATCATAAAAAAAGGAAAAGCAAGAACAAAAACATGCATTACAGGAGAATGAGCCAGGGGAATTTAGTTTCTCTAATTGTTGCTGTTGTTGAAAAACAACAGTTCCTAACATCATCTCTAGTGTGAAGACAGAGCTTGAAAAACAGATCACAACCAGAAGAAATAGTTAAAACCATAATTATTCCAAGAATTCTAACAGTGTGAATGATAATTAACATACAATTGAAAGTGTGCATGTTGAAAATTTGAAAATGATTTTACATATTTTTGAGTTTTCAATTAAGAATCCATTTAAAAGTGATGTAGGGATCCAAAGGCAGGCAACAGCCAGGAAATGTGCTTGCTCCAATCATTAGGAAATCCACATGAAGAAAAAGCTGCACATTGCCACATATGTGTAGGGGACCCCATACATGTTCTTTGGATGATGGTTCAGTCTCTGAGCCCCCATAGGCCCAAATTAGCGTACTTTGTATGTCTTCTTGTGATGTCTTTGACCCTCCCCCAGCTCCCTCAATCATTCTTCTCATTCTTCCCCAGGATTCATGGGGCTCCACCTATTGTTTGGCTGTGGGTCTCTACATTTGTTTCCACCAGCTGCTAGATGAAATGTGGAGCACTCTTGGTGCTGCTTCAAGGATATTTGCAAGAATATTAATATTGGGCTAGGACAAGGAAGTAGGCTCAAGATAATTATAGCTGAGGAATGTGTTCCTTGTATCTTGATCATTTTAGTAAATCCCTAGATACCGTGACAATGGGGTTTTGTTTATTGTCTTGTTTGATCCTTGACTATTTTATGTTTTGTTTGTTCCTTGGCTTAGACCTGACTCTATTCTTTGCATGTACTTAGAATGGTATAAAAGCAGACTGAGACTTCCTGGAGTCATACTGTAGTGTTGTCTAATTGTTTTTTTCTTCCTTTAATCCTCACTCTCTTCATAGTGACCCTGTTGACTTACTGAGCAGGCTTGCTCAATGAAGCCTTGCAGAAAACACTTATTCTAGGCTCCTGTCTACAAGCATAGCAGAGTATCATTAATAATGTGATGGGTTGAACTGACCTTTTTAAGCTATATTCTATTCATTGTGCTGACACACAACAGTTGAGTTACTTTCATTACGTCTATGTCCTATTTGTCAGTTCGAGAGGGTGCACATACTCCAGTTGTGTCTTGATGTACCATTGTGGATTTGTACCCATGGGGAGGTTTCCCCTTCTCTGAGAATAAATAGATAGTGTCATGGATGAAGAAATGTGAGGATGACATTGGGAAGATAAGTAGGAAGGGGACTACAATTAGACTGTAATGTGAATTATATATATATATATATATATATATATATATATAGAGAGAGAGAGAGAGAGAGAGAGAGAGAGAGAGAAAGCAATCAATCAATCAATCAATAAAACTGATGTAAGATTAGGAAAAGAAAATGCTTTTGTATGTATGAAAAGAAAATCAGAAACAGACATGAAGAAGTCAAGAGAGGAACTGTAGTAGAGATAATGCAACAAAGCACATTATGAAAACTTATGAGCAGTTCCTGACAATTGAACAGATCCTTTCCATTTAGCAGAGCTCTAGGTGGGGAGTGGTCCAAGGTTAGCTTTTTCCCAGAACAGACTGTCAGTAAGCAAATCATAATGGAAATGAGTGCTGGAGATGTTTTCTAAAGCATGTCTACTCTGGCAGAGTGTACCTAGATAGGAACATTTCATTGTCTATAAGTATCTGAAGAGAGATGATATACCAACAGTTGCCTTCAGCATGCTCATTTTGATTCTATTCTTGTTCCTCTAACATCTATATCCAATCGAGTAGCTAAAACTCTTTGGTCAAAATTTAGGTCAGATCCTCTTGTACATTAATTCAAAGGCCTACCTATACCTCTTTATGTAACAACGACACCAATGATCTATCTCTTTTTTTTTCTTTACTGCAGTACCAGCTATCTGGTTGCTTTAAATCTTCTGCATATGTTTCTGCATAGAAAAATGTTTTTGATCAAATAAATTCCATGGGAGTAGGTAATCTGGCAATTATTTTCCTTAATTACCAAACAATTTCTTCCATTGTTTGTTCAAATTGCTGGTCTCTGTGCTATCTACTTAATAACCCAGGTTAACCTCACACCTATCTCTGGGCTACATACCCGTATTTCATTTCTCTAAACTCATATGTCATATTTTCTTATGTTTCATAGGTACTTATATATGGGATACGTTGTACATACTCTTATTTTCTACAATGTCAGTTCTAGAAAAATCATGTTTTCATTCATTAACAATACATCTCAAGTCAATAGACATTTCCTAGAATGTCAAAATACTTAGTAAACACTACTGTATTTTTGCTGTTGAGCATTATTCTTTTCTGCTGTATAGTAATTAGGCCTCCTCAAGACTGTTTTGTTAGATATATATTGTTTTGATATCCTATCAAAAGCCTCCATCCCATGATTACTATCCCATGATTAAGATCCTTCTAGAAGCCCATTGTTCTGATATAGTAGTCTCTTTATTCAGTTTTTTTTTGCCAAGGCTGATGTATTCATAACATATCACACTTCATCTCCGTTTAGTGATGTTGATGTGATTTGCATTCTCCTAGTAAAGCACATAAGATTCTTAGTGCTTTGAAATGTTTACTCTAGCAAGATTTGTGCTAATGCTATTCTTATCTATAATAATTTGTGCAGTATAATATAAATTTAAGGAATATTGAAAGATTATACAAGATAATGTTTATCAAACCCTTAGATACCATGCGTCTAATCTATATCCTCTCCTCTCTCTATTTTTACACTAGTTAAGATAATTCAATATAAGGTGACTCAAATGCTCAGTCTTCTTTAGCAAGCATACAAATACTTGCTTATCAGCTCCCTTTTCTCTCACAGCCATTTGTCTATAAAAATTAAGATGTCTCCCAAAATACTGAATCAAGATAGATCACTCCTGGATCAAGACAGATAGAGATGACTCAGCTGTTTAAGTCAAGGCTCACAACCAAAAATATAAGACAGATTATTCATTGAACACTAAACTCATACATTCAATTTAACATTGACCTGTTTTTAGTTATTAAATTATTTTATTTATTTACATTCAAAATGTTGCCCCCTTCCAGGTTCCCCCTCCCTGGTTTCTTCACCCCAGTCTCCTTTGCTATTAAGAGTGAGTTCACCCTCCAACCTCTCCCACTCCAGGATCCTCCTTCCCTGGGTCATCAAGTTTCTACGGTGTTAGGTACATCTGCTCCCATCAAAGCCAGAGAAATATTAGGAAAGAATAAATCATGAGGAACAATCTAGCACTGACATTTCATATGAAGGCCTAAAGAATCTTTTAAATTAACTTGTCAAGAAAACATATATCTTATTTCGTTACTCTAATTCTCTTTTCTTCCAAACTTACTACCACATCTCCATTTTAACACTTGGTATCTCAGAAAAGAATACCTCAGCCCACTTTCTAACTAAACATTGAGGCACAGAGAACTTTTGCAATGTTCCCTTCTGTAAATTACCATACTTACATATTATCTTTCAATGACATTATCCATGTTCTCTCATAATCACAATAGCATAATTTTCTCCTCTTTTCATCTATTGTCAGTGTCTGCCCTTGACTGAAGCCAGGAACCCCCTTTACTGCTTTCACATTTTACTCCCTGGAACAATTGATTTACTCTTTCCCATTTATTCCCGAGATTTAAAATTGTAATTCTTTCAGAAACAGGTTACTGATTATATCACTCTGCTTCAAAAGCATTTTAGAGCAAAGTGAGAGCTAACCTGGAAATGGTGGTTTACAGAAAGCGAGGAAAAGGCAAGACTTTGGTGGCAGACCTGGCATAGAGCAAGCATTTGTACATTTTTTATATTGAGATATAAAGATGTTCTCTTGTGTATCACATATTCATTCCAGCTGGCATACCAATTCTGACAATGACCCCAAAAATATACATTTCTCCATGGTTACCTGATGTTTCTTCTCTTGGGAGTTTTATTTGAGAGTAGAATTTTTTAATTGTATATTTTGTTTACATTTCAAATGTAATCCCCTTTCCTGGTTTCCACTCTACCAACCTCCTATCCCATCCCCCCCTTACCCTGCTTCTATAAAGGTGCTCCACCACCTACCTACCCACCCACTGCCACCTCATGGTCCTAGTATTCCTCTACACTGGGACATCAAGCCTTCACAAGACCAAGGACCTCTTTCCCCATTGATACTAGATATGTTCCCTTCAGCTCCTTCAGTCTTTCCTTTAACTCCTCAGTTGGGGACTCTGTGCTCAGTCCAATGGTTGGCCTCGAGCATCTGACTCTCTGTTTATTTCTCAGGTTCTGGCAGAGCCTCCGGGGAGACAACTATATAAGGTTTCTGCCAGCAAGCACTTATGTCTAACAACTAAGTAATAACATCCAAATACCAGTTTGAATGATGAGCTTATCCTAGCTTTTTTTCTTTTTCTTTTATGTGTGTGTGTCTTAATTATTTCTTTTTATTTTATTTTAGTTTTTTATTTGATATATTCTTTATTTACATTTCAAATGATTTCCCCTTTTGTGGATTCTCCATCCCTGAAAGCCCCATAAGACCTCAACCCCTCTTCCCCCTGTTCCCCAGTCAACCCCTTCCTGCTTCCCTGTCCTGGTATTCTCCTACACTGAGCCTTTCCAGGACTAGGGGGCCTCTCCTTCCTTCTTCTTGGGTTTTCAACTTGATATCATTTGGTTTCTTCAGGTATATTGTTAACTGACACATGAAGAAAGGAGGTTTTGTCTATATTGGTTCACCTAGGAAGAAACACGATAATGCTGGCAGAGCATTCTGAAGCTGTGGGCATGCTGTTCACTGGTAAACGTACAAATTAAAAGGGTCCTGGATAAAATACAGGCAGGAAAAAAAAAGTAAGGAACACACTGTTAAAAAGAAAAGAAAAGAGGTAAAATCTCCAACTTCAAGTAGGATCATAGAAGCTGTTCAAACAAGCAGTGTCCAGTCTTTGATGAGCTGTAAATTAAAAAGGAAAGAAACACCAAAGAAATTCATGAAAGGAAACACCATAAAAGGAAGATGGCAATTCAGGAAAACATCAAATGGCTGAGTGGACAGCAGCCAATCTCAGAGCAGAGTCAGAACAACTAAGATGGAGAATATAAATGGCAAGATGTAGTGGGGGAAATGGAGTTTTCTGAGAGCACAGGATATAACCGTCAGTGAGCAATCTTCTGGGGCCCTGTTGTAGACGTTCAGCTGTCATTTGCCTCCTGTCTTAAAGGTTTAACTCTTGCCTCCGACTTCCTCTCCAGAATGCTGTATCATTTTCTTTTTAGTTCCCCTTTCTGTAGTAGTCACCATAGTTATTTTTCTATGAATTTACAAGTAAGGTCATATTTGCCATTCCCATGAAACAGCCAAGGTTGAAAATGTCCTACTGATGCCACCTTCTCTTCCCAGAAGCTTAATGTGTAGCTATCTTTTGTCTAGTGTCATCATGTTGTCTACTTTAGTTAGTGGTAATATTCTTTATTTGAAAAAAATGAACAAATAAATTAATAAGAATAAAAAATTTGAACATTCCTTTTAAAAAATCAGCATATCATTGTTTGCTCATTGCTGTTAGAATAAATTTCAAACTCTGCCACTCTCCACTGGAAGTCTTTCCACACTCTCATCTTTGATGTGCCACAAAGTATTATGGTCAATTCCCCATGCAGATGTGTCTTGTTCCCCACCTCCCAGGGACTTGTCACCTGACATTTCCTCAACCTGTAATTCTCCTGGTCCTCAGACATGACTTGAGCAACACTCCATTCATTAGATGATATGAAAAAATAGCATCTTTTCAAGAAGAGGCTTTCCTTTACCAGGCTGCCTGAAGTTACCCTTGACTCTTTCATGTTCAGCATGCTTCACCACAGTCCTCTGTGCCTTTAAAGTATTAATGCAGCATGGCACACATGCTGCAGAGCTTTTTCCTCAAGGTGACTGTGCCTGAGAGACACCTTTCAAATGAACAGTTACCATAAAAAGAAGTGAGCTTCTCTTGCGCTACATGCTTATCAAAAAGTCTTAATTCATTGCAGGAATGTAGCTCATGCTAATAATAATAATTTATAAGCTAAAATTCATTAATGCTATTATTTTTTAAATGTCTCATTTAAATAATCAAAAGATTTGACTTTTTAAAACATCTTCTTCATTTTCCCTGAGGATAAGTGCTTGTACGTATTGGGATATGAATTCTTTTACTGTATGCAGTCTTCAACTGATCAGAATAACAAAATTAAAATATAAGTATGTTTCTCTGATGTCATACACTTCAGTGGCTTTACTGGAATGAAAAAAGTGCTTGCGGCAGAATAACAGACTGTCTTACATCTGTGGGTTTTCAAATTTTGACCAATATCAGTGTGGCTTGAGGCTGTTGGACATCTGGCAAGTTTCACTCCTCCATCTTGGCATACACTTCTTTAGCTATCTTTGGAAAAGAAATAAATGTTTGCAGCACAGTGTACTCATGTGAGTTAGAATATTTGTGAAAAATCCTTCAAATGTATTTAACCCTTTTAATAGTGCCTCTCATTTTGTTTCATTAAACTTATAAAAACTGTTCACATAGAGCTATTTAATTGCTATAACCAAAACAGAATTTATGGCAAGGGGTTGGTTAGGAAGCAAATTAGATACAAAGCTTGGTTAAATTCTTTCCACTTCTTTTCTCTTCTGTCAGGAATCATACTTCCTTTCCTCCTGTTCATTCTGCAGTTAACAACCATGTCTGGATCAAGTACACCGAGTATCAAGTACACGGAGATCCTGTTATTAGTTCAAGGATTCACTCTCCATGCTTTAAAGTAAACATTTCTCTGGCAAAGATCAAGGTACTCCCTCCATTTTCTACTTTGATATGAATGTATGCTTAAGTGCCATTTCATAATCCTTGTGTACAGTTCATGAACTTATCCTTCTAGGCAACTATCTGGCAACTATATTGACACATAACAATTGAGTTGCTATCATTCAGTCTAGATCCTATTTGGGCATTGGTTTGATTTCTGATCCTCCTAACCAATGCTAATATTTAGGTCAATTCTTATGAACTTTGATTTTCTGTGCAAGTATATGGCCTGGATTCACATTGACTATATTGTTTGCTAGTCCATGGAAACTCCTGCTATATGTTGCCCATTGTCTCCTGAGGCACTGAGTATTTCTGTTTTCCATGAAAAAAAAAATAAAACCCAAAAAACAAAAACAAATTGTTGAGTCCTATATAACTTACTAAAACTCCCTTGATGTGTTCTCCTCTTCCTCATTTTATTATAAAATAGAGTGCCTGGGATAAATACAAAACTTCTTTAAAATTTACAGAACAAGCCTTTGATTCTTTCACAAATATCTAAGTGGAAATATCTACTATTAACCTATTCACTGAATTATTAGGTTTTTTTACCTAGCTATGTGGTACCTTTAGGATTTTCATGATTAACTTTTCTTGCTTGGTATCATGGAATTTGAAGAAGGATTCAGCAATTGAGTAGAGACATTTGTGTTTAAGAGTGCCACACTTATGACATCACACTGACACCAAGCCCCAGTGCTACAGTGACAGCTGCCACTGTGACCACAAAAGAAATTATTGTTATTTTAGATTTTTACCTTAAAAATCTTACCTATTCATCTTTCATGGATTTACTATGGGTCAAATTTAGTTACTAAACTGCTTGAAAAAAATTTTTTTCTACTTTTTTTAAATCATACTTAGTGTAATCTATCCAAGGAGATTGTCATTACCCAAAACTGCTGAAGTAGTTCAGGCTGGTTCTCAGGTAATATGCACCACTTTGAAGTGCCACCAACTTTACCATTCAAGTGTGTACTTTATCTATAGATTTACCAAATATCCAAACTACTAAAATTCTTCACATTCTTATTTAAGGTGGTCATGAATAAAGTGTTTAGGTAACCAAGAGTCACAAATAATTTGAGTTTTAATAAAAGATAATAGTTATTTTATCCAATTATTTTTTAAAAATATATTTAAAATAATTCTTATTACTAACATTCAAGACTGCTTTAATGAAAAGAAATGATAAATTTATTTTATATAATAATTATAATCAATTGTGGTGGTTTCAATAACTAAGAGGTTTGGGCCAATTTTAAATTAGGATATTGTTATGAAGGAATTTTTGAGAAGTTATTCAGGTTAAATCTAAAGATTTTGCTTAAAGAAAATTGTTCTTTAAGCTGTGGTAAACTGCATTCAAAAATTACAGGTGTTTGAGTGAAACTTTTCTTTCTCACTCACATATATGTACATAATTTCCATTTATTGGAAATTTAACATACATCAATAATGACATGCTTTCTTTATACATATTATGTTCTTGTAGCCATGAAAGAATAGAAATAACATCTAAAGAAAATATTAGGTAATAGTAGAGAACTCATTTAATTAATAGGCAGCTAATTGTACTACAAATGCTATTAGAACAATTGGGAAAAATTTTATGTGCCTCTCATATGAAGTAAGGTTTTTTACACAAAGTTAATTTTCTCTAAATAAGTCACTGAGATTCTGAGAAATATGATGACATTAGGAGAAAATCAAAATTATTCTCCACTCTTTCCCAGAATGGAGAAAATATAAAAGGTGGAGAGAGGTTCTTATATCTAATCAAATACCACTTATTTCAATAATCAGGAGACAGCCATATAAAGACAATGGAAGCAAACAAATTTGTTCCAATTCTAAAGAAGGTTTTCTAGTTCAAAACCTCAAATAATTTTATTTAAATGGGGTGAAATGGTATGTAGAGAAAATGGGTATGGATTGCTTTTGGAGTCCTGCTTTAACCTTCTTATTAATAGATTTTGTTTTTACAGTGAAATCAGGTTCTCCAAGGACAAGCATATGGATACCCTAAAAGAAGAGTAGTGAAGCTATGTGGATTTTCTCTGGCTTGAATTTTCATTTTAAATGTGTGAAGCATTTGAACACAAAGGTCTATTTTGCAATATTCTGATGTTGGATATAAGTGTGGTCTCCTGGTTAGGTACAGAATATTTGCTATTTGAGAATATTATCCTTCAAAGTGCTTTTGTATAATGTCACTAGTATAAAAGTGATATATCTCCATGATGGAGAAATATTGCCAACCAATCTTGTTCTGATGACTTTGAATACCCTTTACCATTACATAGGAACTAGAACTCACTTTATAGAGTTAACAGATTTCATTTTGTCTACAGTGAGGAAGCTCTCACATAAAAAAGGATCAAGGAAAATAAACTCGATTGGAAAAGGCTGCCACCTACAAGTTAATTATTTAGAGTCCTAGATAGGCCAAGAGCAAATGCACATTTCATAGATTTTTAGCAAACAAAGAAAAAAATTACTCGAGGAAGCAAAGTGAAACATAAAACCCCATTACCTATATTTAACTCATATTTTGTATTTGTTTAGTGTAAGAAAGGTTAATGTTATCTGGTATAGAAAGAGAAACAAATAAGAAAATACAATTTTTAAAAGTCAGTGGCTATTTTTCTCAGACAGAAAAATAGCTACTTATACATTCAAAGTCTTAATCTGTTCACAATATGAACATTAATTTAATGTGGTTAAATGTTCATATTCTCTACACAGTTTTAATTTATTTAAAGCATGGTTGTATCAAAATGGTCAGGCCAGACATATAATATATTCATTAACAAATATATTTACATATTCATTAACATGGTATCTACAACATTTATGATTTAAAAATTAGAGTATGCAAATCATGAAAATAATGAAAAATGTTATTGTTAATGATTTTACATAATATATGTTAATTATACAGAAGGTCCAGCAGGTGAATCTGCCTGCAGTGTAAACATGAGAAACGAACGCAATACGCAGATACAACATTGGAAAGAATAAACTCCCAAGAGTCACTCTCTAGCATATCTCGTCACATAGGGGCACTCATCTCACACCACCCACACACAGGATAACACCATGGTCAATACTTCTAAGATTGCAGGAATGGGTCTTTTTCTGCTGATTAAAAGAATTAAAAGTCAAGAGAAACAACGTATTGGCACTCAGCCAAGTTCTATTGAAAATAGAAACACATACAGCAAGGAGCACAGTGTGACAGACTCTCAACAGGGAATTTAGATACTGAAATGAGAGGGTCCCAATCCTGAAGGGCTTGGGTTTCTTAAGGGTCATAGGGTGCTGGCTCTCCCTCTTAGTTTGGATTTGTCATCTTAAACAAAGAAGAAGGAGCCGATAGGCCCAGAGCTTCCTCAACGCTTGGGCATGACCAGGACCAGTCTTGGCAGGTCCTCAGTTACAGAGGTGTCTGCCAGCCTAGAGCAGGGAGTGAGGGCTTGCCAAGCCTTTATCCAGCATGAAGAAGTGGGACGTTTGCCATTTTGATATTTGTCTACGGACTCTTTCTCTATCCGTGTGCCTGTCAGAGCATTTAGCTGCCTTCACACACAATTTAAAAAAAAAAAATAGAAATGTCAAAATAACTTAACGAAATTTCTTAAAAAAATACGCACATTTCACCTTCAGTTTTTCAGGCACTGGACATGATAAATAAGACAAGATTTTTTGAAATGTGCTTTCATGCTTCTCTTTGTGGCCAAGACACTTAGACTCTAGACTTGCAGGGTTTGCAAGAGAAAACACAGCAGAGCCCAAAGCACTGTCAGTTGTGTCCACATAGAGTTTATCACATTCAGGCTTCTTTATGACAATTATAAAAGTCGGCTGCAACAACTGAACATAATATAAATGCCATTCCCAGAAATAAATACTTACTTCTGAGAACAAGAAACATACCATTCCAGATTGAGCCTTTTATCATGAAGGATTTTTTTAAAATTCTATTTTACAAAATTTATTCAAACAGTGCCATTTGATCACTATATGGTATTCAATGAGAAATGTAAATTTGACTACCGTAAATATAATTACAGTAAATTATAAATGAGTAAAAATTAGAGAGAAAAATGTTAGCTAAATAAAATATTCTCATTGATACAAATCTTCAGTTTACTAGTTCAAATGATGAAACTTTTAATATTCACAATTTCTTTCTTCTGGCATATATTTTGTGAACAATCAACCTGATGGGTAAAGAATCATGAATCAGACATCGATTTCTGGAGTTTGTCATGCTAGATACCCGACTTGTATGGATCATTAGCAATTTCTACTAGATACAAAACATGCCCCAGCACCCATTCACTATTCCAGATTGAGATTCTGAACATCTTTTTATAACACTTGCTTGCCATAGTTCTTATCCAGGATCATTTTTCCTTCCCCTAAAGTGAAGTTTTAATTTACATTTCGAAGGTGGATCTTTTACATCTCCCCTGAACAATCATTCCAAAATTAATTCCTTTCTCATAGTAAGACATTTGGGTGGAGTGAGTGATAATTCTGTACAAAGTATATACATACTCCAACGATAAAGGTAGAAAGGAAACACAATAAGTTACTTTCACATCACTGTGTTGCTCTCCTTATTTACATTTCAAATGATCTCCCCCTTCCTACTTTCCCCTCTGCAAACCCCCTAACCCAACCCCCTCCGGCCCCTGCTTCTATGAGGTGTTCACACACACATACACAAACACAACATACACACACACACACAAACACAACATACACACACACACACACACACACACACAAACATACTCGCACCAACCCGCCCTAGCATTCCCCTACAGTGGAGCATCAAGCCTTCACAGGACCAAGGGCCTCCCCTACCATTGATGCCAGATAAGGTCATCCTCTGTAAATTCTTAACAAGAAATTCACCATTGTTTTTCCTTTCTTCATTACTGCACAAACGTTCCTACTGTCTATCGATGTACTAACAACTTTCTGATCTCTCTCTGATAAAAGAACAAATGCATTTCACCACTTAAAATAATAGATCCAGTAAATACATTGTCTTGGTTGCTACTTTTTTTCTGCTCCTAAATTAACTTACTGTCTGACTTCTAAGACGCAGAACCACTTAGAAAACTCCCTTACAAAGGCACAGAAGGAAAAGCTGAGGTTTCTGTATTTTCCTCAACTATCATCTACTTCTATAAGTTTGCAATTTAAGCAGGAAGAAAGGCAGGGGGAATGTAATTAGTTATTGAGGAATTCTCATGGACTAGGTGGCTGAAAAGATGCAAGACACGAATCTTAAAGCTCGTTCTTGGTTCATATTTCACAAAGGTCCTCTTATCAATACTACCTACTGTATCTATCTGCCCTCTCTTTACTTCTCTATACCTGTTTGGCCCATATTCATGATCCTCCAGACAATAGTTTTGAATTTGGTTTGAATATTAACACCTCAATAATGACACTATAATTGCTAATAATATTATCCTGTCAACAGTATGCTATTTAAGTAAGATAGAAGGCCAGTTGATGAAATGATTTAAAATATCTCTTCCAGATCTATAAGCATGCTTTGTCCTGAACAGCAAAGCAAACTCATCATTCATTCGTGAAAGTTTCAATGCATAATTTCTACTTAGCTATACTAAAAGACATTGAATTCCTGTTAGAGCAATGATTTCTCGGCAATTTAATTTCACATGTCAGAACATGATTCTAGGGTGCTTTGTATAAGAGGATAAAAGTCTAAATCAAAATGATCATGAAATTACTGCCTCATGCAGGCCTCTATGTTGAAATTCATATCTTTTTTTTTTGCACCCCAGAGAAGATGAAGCAGATGTTTGTGCCAGTTGTTGTCTAGCTCGAGGAAAATTGAAACCATGACCTTTTGAGTACTGTCCACAGATCTGTTTACTTCCTTGGTCTGAGGCAGTTTGAGGAGAAAAAAAATCTAACAGTGAATTTCTACATTAAGAAGAAGTAATATATGCTAATGCTCAAACTTTTTAAGCTTTAATGTGATGGTATGTACATAATTGACATTTAGGAAATTTATTAATTGCAATACCATTTGATGTAGAATGCACTGCTTTTAAAATAATCACCTAAGTCCTACTGGTGTTAAATTTAAAATAAATTCTCTTAAACAGATTTTATTTCCAATCAAAAACTCAATTAACTTTAGAAAACAAAACTAGTGAAACTTAATTATACTTATAAAAAGTAAATCATTTAGATCTTAAGTTATGTAAAAAATATAATTATTTTACTCTTTGAAGCAGACTAAAACATATTCCCAAAGGTTATAAGAAACTGGGGCTAGAGTGATAACCCAGCATTTAAAAGCACTTGCTACTCTTACTGAGGACCCCAGTTCAGTTGCTAGCACCCGCATAGTGGTATAAAACCATCTAAAACTCCAGGTCAAGCAGATGAGATGCCCCATTCTGGCCTACTTGGGCAACATTCACTTGGCACACATATATACAGACAAAACTTTCAAACAAATAAAATAAAATAGATACTTCTTTAAGAGTAAATTATGGAGTTGGGCAGTGGTGGCGCACGCCTTTAATCTCAGCACTTGGAAGGCAGAGGCAGGTGGATTTCTGAGTTTGAGACCAGCCTGGTCTACAGAGCGAGTTCCAGGACAGACAGGGCTACACAGAGAAACCCTGTCTTGAGATAAAACAAAACAAAACAAATCAAGAGTAAATTATGTAGAATCTAATATGTGATGTATTTTTACTTCAAATTCTTTGTAAAAATCTTTGCGTCACTCCTTAGATACAGTCCACATAAAATATTAAAAATATATGAAATACATGAAAGTTTTTCAAAGTTTAAATAACATCTATTTAAATGCTTGAAAGTGTATTATCTTCTCAAACTTCTCTTGTCTAAATTATACTTACCTAAAAAAAAAAAAGAAAAAAGAAAAATTTTCTTGCAAACATGTTTTGGTAACTGTATATGGAAAAACAGGTACCCAAAGTATTCAAGAGTTGATATTATGTATAACAGAAAAAATTTAATTACATTATTTTTTATCATTGTAAAAAATCTTGCTACTAAGAGTACTCATAGAAAGTACTCATAAAAGTTTCAAGTAGGAAATTTACTGTGAATAGGTGTATATTACAAAAAATTCTAAGCTTCATTCATATGCATATTGGATGTTAATGGTAACCATTAACTACTTAATACACAACAAATAATATTTTTATATTTTGCAATTATTAGAGTAGAATGTTTCATAAATGGCAAAAAAATGCACGATTTTCAAAATTTGATTCTATTTTATCTCTCTTCATCCCTGCACTATTCTCAGGAGCTTCCCTTTCCCCTTTCCTCTAATGAGATTTGGGCTCATATTATTCTGTCAAATATTTCTCTGATTCATCAGTTTGTCACTCAGTTGGACATCACTTTCAAACATGGTTGTTTCATTTTACAAATTAACTTTACCTTCATTCTTTGGGATTAAAGGTGTGCACTATGTGTGCACCTGTATTCTAGTCAGAGGGATTAAAGATATATTTTAAGAACTGAGCTACACAACTAGAAACATTTTTTGTTTGTTTGATTGTTCTCCCAGTAAATAGCACATCTTGGAGTTCATCTTATGATCAAACATTCACAACAGGTATGCATCCTGTTGGTTTATTACTTCCCATTTTTTAAATATTCATTTTTATATTAGGTATACATATATTTAAGTGAATGTATGTATATGTACATCATTTGTATGTTTGATGCTCATAGAGATCAGAAGAGGACATCAGGTCCTCTGAACTGTAATGATAAACAGTAGTGGACAGCCATGTGGGTGCTAGGAGTCAAACCCAGGTCCTCTGGGAGAATAGCTAGTGCTCTAAACTGTTGAAGCATTGCTCCAACTCCCTGACATTGTTTTACTTTTCTTTTTACCATTTACTTTAAGCATGTTTTCTTTTTTATTAATCATTTTATTCATTTACACTTCAAATGATATCCCATTTCCAGGTTACCCCTCCACAGAAATCCCATTCCAATCCCCTCCCACTTTCCCTTTGCCTCTATGAGGGTGCTCCTCCACACACTCACCCACTCTTGCCTTACCACTCTAGCATTCCCCTATGCTGGGACATCAAGCTGCCACAGGACCAAAGGCCTCCCCACTGATGGCAGATAAGGCCATCCCCTTCTACATATGCATCTGGAGCATAGCTCCCTCCATGTGTACTCTTAGGTTGGTGGCTTAGACTCTGGGAGCTCTAGGTAGTCCAGTTAGTTGATATTGTTGTTCTTCCTATGGGGTTGCAATCCCCTTCAGCTCCTTCAGTCCTTTCCTTAGCTTTTCCATTGGGGCCCTGGGCTCAGACAGATGGGTGGCTCTGAGTATCTGCATCTTTACTGGTCAGGTGCTGGTTTTCTGGCTATTTCCAAATCATTGCAACAAACAGCTTATGTAAAAGCACAATTAAAAAGGGCATTTGGCAGTCCATTATTGTATAAACAATCCTTAATGAGTCAACATAGTAGTCATTATAAATTTAGTAGTCAACACATGCACTCATGGCCAAAAAGCAGCGACCTCACTTAGTAATGACTTTGATGACATGCTAGTTAATCATTGAACTCATAGTTTTACCTAAGATTCAGTCAATAAACAATTATTCCGAAGGCTTCTGCTATCTGGAGAAATACAGAATCTGCCTCAATATGAGGAATTCTTCTTTTCAGTTGCAAGCTCAACTAGCAACGTTTTTCAAGAAAGTGCATTCTTAGGAAGATGACTAATCAAAACAAACAAACAAGGAAACAAACGATGCTTCCTCAGATTTATTTAGCTGGCAGGATTTTCCCAAAATTTTATAAAGTGAGGTTGTCACTTCAAAGAGGATGAAACACATCTCTGATGCCAATGATAAAATTCAACTCCCTGAAGAAAATGGTAAATCTGGAAAACTTGTCTCTGTCACTGCGAACTTGGCAGCTTCCAAACACATACTTGTCTGAGGGGATAAGACAGAGAAGTTTAAAAATCTGGATTTCTTGAAAGCATAAGAAAATGTGTCAAACATAAGAAAATGTGTACATCAGAATAAATAAATATTTTCAAATTAATAATAATTACATGATGTTTTAAAATCATGAATAAATAACAAAATTTTCCCATGGGCCAATCTTTTAGTGTAGCAGGGAAATGAAAAAAAGGAAAAAGTTTCAGATTTCACACTGCAATTAACCTTTAAGAAAGTGATCCTTGCCAAAATTGCTTTAAGATCAAAATTATGTGTCTGAAAAAAATCTACTAAAACACTTTCATTTTTCAAATACATCAATGTAAATTCTGATTTTGTTCATATAAGTCAAGCCAAAGTCAAAGCACAACACCTGAAGTTGATAAATATAGGAATTCATCTCCTTTTGTAAGACATATATTAAACAGATCTACAAAATATGCAAAATAATGTTACTCTTTTATTTTACATATATGAGGTATTTGCCCAAATGCATGTCTGCTCACCAATTGCATGAAGTGCAATAAAAGGCCAGAAGAGCTAGTTACCTCCTGGAACTAGAGTTACTGAGGGTTGTTAGCACTGAATGGGTGATAAGAAAAGAATCTAAAGTCGTGCTCTTAATTGTTAAGCCATGTTTCCATCCCAAAATAATGCCCATTTTACCATTAACTTCTTAACATTGTACTATGAATTAATTTACATGAAATATGATTGACATTAACATGGGATATTGATTATCAGTAACTTAAATGAGCTATTAAATGGTCCGAGTTTTTTTATTGGATATTTTCTTCATTTACATTTCAAATGTTATCCCCTTTCCCAGTTCCCCCCTCCATGAAACACCTTTTTCTATCCTCTCTCCCCCTGCTTCCATGAGAGTGTTCCTACACTCACCCCGCTCCTACCTCCCTGCCCTCAACTCCCTTATTCTGGGTCATCTATCAAGCCTTTATAGGACTAAGAACCTCTCCACCCATTGATGCCTGACAAGGGCATCCTCTGCTCCATATGCAGCTGGAGCCATGTGTACTCCTTGATTGATGGCTTTGTCCCTGGGAGCTCTGGTGTGTCTGGCTGTTTGATATTGCTGTTCTTCCTATGCAGTTGCAAACCCCTTCATGTCCAAGTTGTTTTAAGTCAATTTTTACAATGGTAAATATTCATACAGTTTAGTACATAAAATATTATTAAAGTTGCTCAATTACTTTAAGAATTTACAAAAGACTTATTATAACAACTTTACACAAATACTATTTTATTTCTTTTGCTGACATGAAAGTATAAGCAAATATATCCCTATGCTTTAACAAGGAGATACACACACACACACACACATATATATTCAAAAAACTTTAATAGATGCAAAAAGAAGCATTAGAGAATGAATGTAAAACACATTAAAAGAATACAACCTTGTTAATGATAATTTAAGAAAAAGAATTCTCACATTTCTACTTGAAACTCTTGCCTTTATTGCTTCTGATAAACTTATTTATATGCATATATAAGCCTGTTTGCTACAAAATTAGAAAATGATTTTGTTTTCTTTAGGCACATCTCTGGAGCAATCATTGGTTAAAATTTATGTGAGGATGCCTCAATCCCTCTTGGGATGGAGAAGAAAACAGTCACCTGGATGATAGGGGGTGGGGGCAGAGGAAGGGCGGGATCTGAGGGAAAAGGATGGGGGAGAATATGATCAGGTAATGGGGGAGAAATAGGACTGAAGCCTTGAGGGCCAGCAGAAAGAATGGAAACAGGCAACCTTGGGAGATAAGAGATAGGGGAAACCTCCAGAATGTACCCAAGACCTAAGAGGTGACAGACTCTAGGGACTCAAAGGGAGGGATCTTAGATGAAGTGCTCTACAGTGGGGAAGAGAAACTTGTAGAGTCCACCTGCAGTGGAGGGACAGGACATCAAGTAGAGGGATGGGGTCAAGAACTCAGACACAGAATTGTTCCTGGCTGAAGAAACTGCATAAACAAAAATGGAGAGGAGCATGAGGGAAAGGAGGTCCAGCAACAGATCCAACTGGGATCCAGCTCAAGGGAAGGTCCGGGGCCCTGACACTGTTACTGAGGCTGTGGTATTCTTACAGACAGGGGGCCTATCATGTCTGTCTTCTGAGAGCCCCAACAAGCAGCTGAGTCACCTCTAGATACTAGCACTTAATGAATGGACAGACGCCAGGGACCCTTGTGGTTGACTTAGGGAAAAGCTAGAAGGAGAGTGGCTCCATGTAGTCTCTCCAGTAGGTTCAATTAACCTGGACCACCAACATCTCTCAGATACTGAGCCACCAACCAGGTAGCATTCACCTGAGGCCCCTAACACATGTGCAGCAGACTGCCTGGTCTGTCCTCAGTGAGAGAAGATGCACCTAACCCTAGAGAGACTTGAGGCCACAGGTGGAATGGGTTTGGTGGGGGGCAAACTCTTAGAGACAGGGAGTTATGGGATACGGAGCAAGAGAGTGGGATGAAGTCTGGACAGTAAAAAAGGATTAAAGAACAAATATAATTTACTTTTTTAAAGAGCATCTAAGAAGACCAATCTCCAATGTCCAGCCCAAGACTATCCACCAGAGATTTGAATGTGCTTCCTCCCATGAAATCTGTCAGCTGTGGAGGAACAGACATAAAACAAACCTCTTACAACTTTTTCTTTGACACATAGCTCTTTACTTTGAAGGGGAATCTTTAGATCAGAGAAATGATATTTTATTTGGGAATTATCAAAGTCTCTCCTTATGAATGTAAAGTAGAACAACAAATTCACCAAAGCCAATATAAGTTTAATGGAAAGCCATCCTCACTTCTAATGTTATAATCTAATTGTTATATTTGATCTAATGTCTATAATCTAATTGTTATATTTGATGGGGATGTTTGGAAGGAAATGTTTAGACAGCAATGAT
Organism: Apodemus sylvaticus; assembly: GCF_947179515.1. NCBI lineage: Eukaryota > Metazoa > Chordata > Mammalia > Rodentia > Muridae > Apodemus > Apodemus sylvaticus. The sequence goes on from NC_067487.1 coordinate 24,020,649, forward strand.
TGTAAAATAGATCCAAGAGGATTGGTGATGTAGTTCATTGAAAGATCATTGTAATTGGGATTGGGTTACATTTAATTGAGTTGTAGCCCAAAGAGGTGTTATGGGAACCCTCAAACCTACCAAGGTGTTGCCAAAATTAGATTATGGTTCACAAACCAACAGCAAGTCCCCAAAGCTCTAGATAACCCCTACAAAAATCATGGAGCCTGGGTATTGTATTGAATCTGTATATTGCTTTTGGCAAAATGGCCATTTGTACTATATTAATCCTGCCAATCCATGAGCCTGGAAGATTTTTCCATTTCCTTCTTCAGAGACCTGAAGTTCTTGTCATGCAGATCTTCCATTTGTTTGGTTAGAGTCACTCCAAGATAATTTATATTGTTTGTGGCTATTGTGAAGGGTGTCATTTCCCTAATTTCTTTCTCAGCCTGCTTAACCTTTGAGTATAGGAAGGCTACTGATTTGCTTGATTTTATATCCGGCCACTTTGCTGAAGTTGTTTATCAGCTGTAGGAGTTCTCTGGTGGAGGTTTTTGGGCCGCTTAAGTATAATATCATATCATCTGCAAATAATGATAGATTGACTTCTTCCTTTCCAATTTGTACCCCTTTGACCTCCTTATGTTGTCTAATTGCTCTAGCTAAAACTTCAAGTACTATGTTGAAAAGATATCGAGAGAGGGGGCAGCCTTGTCTAGTCCTGTATTTTAGTGGGATTGCTTCAAGTTTCTCTCCATTTAGTTTGATGTTGCCTACCAGTTTGCTGTATGTTGCTTTTACTGTCTAGGTATGGGCCTTGAATTCCTGTTCTTTCCAAGACTTTTAGCATGAAAAGATGCTGAATTTTGTCAAATGCTTATTCAGCATCTAATGAAATGACCATGTGTTTTTTTTTTCTTTGAGTTTGATTATATAGTGGATTGCATTGAGGGATTTCCTTATATTGAACCATCCCTGCATCACTGGGATGAAGCCTACTTGATCATGGTGAATGATCGTTTTGATGTGTTCTTGGATTTAGTGGGAAAGAATTTTATTGAGTACTTTTTAATTGATATTCATAAGGGAAATTGGCCTGAAGTTCTCTTTTTTGTTGGATCTTTGTGTGGTTTTTGTATCAGCCTAATTGTGGCTTCATAGAATGAGTTGGGTAGTATTCTGGAAGTGCCATGCCTAGTTTTGCTGAATGCAATCTACAGATTCAATGCAATCACCATCAAAATCCCAACTCAATTCTTCATAGAGTTAGAAAGAGCAATTCTCAAATTCATCTGGAATAGCACAAACCCCAGGATAGCTAATACTATTCGCAACAGTAAAAGAACTTCTCCCAGAATCAGTATCCCAGACCTCAAGCAGTAGTACATAGCAATAGTGTTAAAAAAAAACAAAAACAAAAACAAAAACAAAAACAAAAACAAAAACAAAAAATACATGGTATTGGTACAGTGACAGGCAGGTAAATCAATGGAATAGGATTGAAGACCCAGAAATGAACCCACACACCTATGGCCACTTGATCTTCGACAAAGGAGCTGAAACCATCCAGTGGAAAAAAGATAGCCTATTCAACAAATGATGCAGGTTCAGCTGGAAGTCAGCATTCAGAAGAATGTTAATGGATCCATTCTTATCTCCTTGTACTAAGCTCAACTCCAAGTGGATCAAGGACCTCCACATAAAACCAGACACACTGAAACTAATAGAAAAGAAACTGGGAAAGACACTTGAGGACATAGGCACAGGGAAAAAAGTTCTTGAACAGAACACCAATAGCTTAGACTCTATGATCAAGAATTGATAAATGGGACCTCATAAAATTGCAAAGTTTCTGTAAGGCAAAGGACACTGTCAAAAGGACAAAATGGCAACCAACAAATTGGGAAAAGATCTTCACCAATCTTACATCCCTTTAGAGAGTTAATATCCAATATATACAAAGAACTCAAGAAGCTAGACTCCAGTGAACCAAATAACCCTATTAAAAACTGGGGTACAGAGTTAAACAAAGAATTTTCACCTGAAGAACTTCTAATGGCTGAGAAGCACCTTAAGAAATGTTCAGCATCATTAGTCATTAGAGAAATGCAAATCAAAACAACCCTGAGATTTCACCTCACACCAGTCAGAATGGCTAAGATTAAAAACTCAGGAGACAGCTTGTGTTGGTGAGGATGTGGAGAAAGAGGAACACTCCTCCACTGCTGGTGGGAATGCAAGTTGGTAAAAGCTCTCTGGAAAATAGTCTGGCTGTTCCTCAGAAAACTGGGCATGCCTTTTCCAAAGGACCCTGTTACACCACTCCTGGGCATATACCCAGAGGATTCCACGGCATGCAATAAGACACATGCTCCACTATGTTCATAGCAGCCTTATTTATAATAGCCAGAAGCTGGAAAGAACCCAGATGTCCCTCAATGAAGGAATGGATACAGAAAATGTGGTATATTTACACAATGGAATACTACTCAGCTATTTAAAACAATGAATTCATGAAATACTCAGGCAAATGGTTGGAACTGGAAAATATCCTAAGTGAGATAATTCATTAACAAAAGAACACACATGGAATGCAGTCACTGATAAGTGGATATTAGCCCAGAAGCTCTGAATACCCAAGACACAACACACATATCAAATCATTCCCAAGAAGAAGGAAGGAGAGGGCCCTGGTCCTGGAAATGTTTGATGCAGCATTTTAGGGGAGTGGTTGATTGGGGAACTGGCAGAGGGATGAGTGATTATGGGACTTATGGGGAGGGGGGGGACTGGGAAAGGGAAAATCATATGGAATATAAACAAAGAATATAGAAAATAAAAAAAATCATAAAGAAATCAAGCTTTTGTCTACATTAGAACCTTCACTCTTATACTCTAGTGTTTTTGATACAGGAAGATACTTTCATTGCTACCAAAGAAGAAATGTAAACCTCAACCCAGCAACACACCATTTGAATGACTGTGGTATCCTGCCTACCAGATAGGCTAGGATCAGTGTGGCACAAAACTAGTGGAAATAACCAGTCAATATTTGATTTGAGATCAGGTCCAGTCTATGAGATAGCACATACCCAGCACTGCCTCACTAGCCTAGAACCAGAAACCTAGAACCTGAAACCAGATAATCAAGAGCCTTGGGCAAATGCAAGAAAAATATCCTAAACAGTTCCTTTTTATTGTAATGATAAATGACTCCTAATAGTATTTGTCTATACTCATACATCAGTGCCTTGTTTAGCCATCCTCTGAGAGGATTCTCTTGCAGGAGATAGGAAAAAATACAGAGAACCACAGCGAGACAGTTACCAAAAATCAAATTCTCCTTTCCTCAGGGTTCAGGGAACTTGTGAAAGAGAAGGTATAAAAAGTGTAAGAACCAGACAGTGATGATGAAGGACATTAAGAAAGCAAAGTCCTCTGAATCAACATGCCTGAAGCTCATAGGAATTCACAGAAACTGAGGTATCATGAACAAGATCTTCTCAAGTCTGCTCCAGGTATGTGCTCTCTCTCTCTGACTCTGTCTCTGTCTCTGTCTCTGTCTCTCTCTCTCTCTCTTGCTCTCTCACTCTCTCTCTCTGAATGTATGTATGTATGCATTGTATCTATGTATATATATATATATATATATATATATATATATGCACATACATATATGTATGTATATATTATTTCTTTAAAATTTGAGTTTAGTTTCCTTCTTCCTCATAGATACTTCTAGAGAAAAATGTTTCAACTGTATCAAAGTAGACAAAGATGATAGTTAGAATCTGCCGTTACTCTATTTTTTCCTCTAATTGCTATCATTGTTTGATTCAATGATTTTTCTCTCTTCTAGGTAAGATAGGAAATTCATTTGCTGTGTTCATGGTGAGAAGACTGAGACATGCTGACTCCATGACAGGCTTCAAACTGAAGACTGTTCTAGTTCAGGAGACTAGGCTTGCATTTCTCTTTCCCAGAACTGAGCAAGTTTGGGCAAGTCAGATACAGGAAGAAACACAGACCACGGGCAGCCAATCAGAAGCTACCCTGCCATCAGATGCTGCCCCACCACCTGGCCTGAGGCAAGGGCGATGAGTCAGCAACAGTTTCCAGGCTTTTCCAGCAAGAGTTTCCAGCTCCCCCACCCCACCACATGAGCAACGTTCTGGAATATCCACAGAGCCCTAGGCAATCTGAAAGATCCCCCAAAACTCTAAACTTCAAACTAACCAATCAAGATAAAAGTCATCCCAGCCACTCCCAGGGGAATTCCACTAATCTGCTTTAAATTGGACCTGTGAGCTCACCTGGGCATCTTCATCTTGGTAAACAGTGCAACTCCCACCCCCATGCTGGACTTCTGCAGAATAAAATGCTCTTGGATTTTACATACTATTTAGTCTAAACTATCATACTTTGAGGAATCATGGATACTTGTGGTGGGTAAGTGGTTCAAAACAATTCCCATTTCTATACTTTAGATATTATTATATAATCATAATAATATGATTATTATTCATATTTCCTTAAAACAATGTTACTTGCTGGTCCCTAGTGCACTCAGCAGACAAAGGCAAGTGATTCTCTGAGTTCAAGGCCAGACTAGAGAGTGAGTTCCAGGAATACACAAAGTAATCCAGTCTCAAAAACAAAACAAAACAAATAAAAGGAGAACAAGACTAATAAAACTCAAACGAACAAAACAAAACAAAATTTGGTGATACTCCCCAGTGGTTGACATGCAATAATGACAGTATTTCTTTGGATAAGAGCCAAATTTTAGATGTATTACAGCTTATTCGTGCCACTCACTCAGAATAAGGTGAAAATTACTCACTAGTTGATTTTGCATGGAAAGAGAAAAATAACAACCACTGGAAAATAAAATTTGTAAAGTAGACTTATAGAAAATGTGTAGAGGAAGGATCTAAGAGCTGTTTTATGCAGATATTTGTCTCAAAATGCTTATTATTAGGAAGTTACAATGTGATTATTTCTGTGACACTCAGAATGCAATCAAAATAGTGAACTTTCCATTTCAGTTCAGACCTTGGCCACATTTGCACAAATAGCCCTTACCGGTGTTAATGTTAACTGTTTGGGAGCCTTTTGCTCTACCTTGATAGAATTATAGATGGTAAGAAGTATTTCCAGTAGTGCTTTGGGTCATTTCTACAACCAAAACCCAAGCGTTACCTCCTAGTAGCAGTAACAGACAGATGAAATCAGCTTCAATGTAGGTCTGACACACTCAGCAAGCACTGGGACTCAGTTCTGTAGTAGCATGTGTTTTTTGTGTTACCAGTTTTGTAACATTCCTTGCATATCAGGCTGTGAAGATGTTCATCCCTTCATGTCGGGTAAATATTAGCTCCCAGGGAAAGTGTGCCCTTAGTGCTAAGGCTTGGCAGCTCTTGGAACTCTTTCTCTACCAGGGCTTACAATCTCCCCTCTTTGTAAGCCTTCCACTCACTAATCTTCAGTCTGAGTATTCATCCCTGTAAGGTATTCTCTTACCTCTGTGTTTCCTCCATGTTTCTGCTGCTTCTACTTTTCCCTTCCATTACAGCTCTGGAAAAACATAAAGGCTCTTTGTTTTCTTGCATTATTTTCATCATTGCCACCACTGCTGTTTCTGTTGTATGTTCTGCTGACACTTCCTTCAGCCTCAGGGTTGTCATATCTGTCCTTTCCATTAAGAGGAACCTTAGATTCAGAATGCAGCATGAAGGTGGACATTGGTGGCTTACAAAGGATGTGAGAGAGAGCACTAAGATAAACTGGAAAGAAGGGCGTGTGCCCATCACAGAGGACCATGAATAGTCAATTTTCAAATATGAATTTTGAAAAAAAGGTCAAACAGTAGAGACAAAGTATCTACCCTTGTATACCACACTCTCAAACTGCATAAACTCATATTGTAATGATAGTCACTTTAACCCAATAGAGTAAAATCTTAAATCATTAAATCAACATCATTACAAGCTAAGGTTTAGCTTCCATCAGAATATTATCCATGGCAGTGTTGATTATAGGTGAATCTCAGACAGGATTCATTTTTGAAGCAAGTTGATCTTCAGCTATGAGACTATGCAATCAAATTAGCAATGTGCTTCTAAAATACTGTAGTAAGACATGTGTAGCATTGATATTGCCACATGAAAAGAAAAAAGAAGAAAGGAGTGGCCATCAGAAACAAGTCTCAAACCTAGCACTGGACAGTAATTTCTTCAGACTCAATGCTATTTTGTTGTCCAGGCTCCTTGGAGCAGAGGCTTAATTGATACAACCACCTTCAACTCCACCAGGTACAGGTTGAGATGGTAAGGTTCCGCGACGTACAGCCACCTTCCTTTGCAGCCTACAATACAACTCTGCATTGGTTGTAATTGCACAAAGCTGTCCCTGTCTATTCACAAACCATATATTTTGGTTACAGTATGGTTTATTGGAGTCATATACCTTAATAACTTTGATTAGTACACATTCCATTAAACATGTCTTATGAAGGACCTAATAGCCACAGAGCTTTAAAAATAAGCAAAGTGAAAGAATAATAAATAAATGTATGAAATAATTGGGTTTTTTGAAACCACAGGATTAGGTAGTACTTGCACTGATGCATCTTCCATATTGTTTGGACCAGAATATATTTATACTTTTCCAACGTATATCTTTAATGTGTTCTAAACCCACTCCACTCCCCTTTTTGACAAACAGCAGGATATTCACTTTTTTTTTCACATAGGGAGGGCTGTCTGCATTCATGAGATATCCCCATTTGCACAGGTGCAGACAGGGCAAGATTATGTTCCCCATAAGAGGAACAGTGATAAACAGGAATCTTTGACCCTTGTGCTTTCCTTGGAAAAACTTCCCCGAGAATATTGAATTTTCTACTTTTTGATGGAACATATGAAAGTAATTAACTACAATTTCGTTGTGACAAAAGCTCTTCAGTGGTTTTTCAGACACCAAAGAGGATTAAGAGATTTGGTGATGACAATAATCTCCACTAATTCCTCCACGAAGCTGTAGATCTTTCGGGGTCATTGTCACAGGAGAGAAACTGGAATTAGCTACTGGAGGCACAACATTTGGTTTCTTGGACTGAATTTGCTCTTTCTGCTACACTCACTAAGGATGTTTCACCGCATGTCAGAGGCTGCAAAATTTCCAGCAGGTATAACTGGAATGCCACAGAAACATTCTTGCTAATCATAATCGTTCCCTGATAAGCACTGTGACAGGAAGTACAATTGTGCCCCTCCCGCAACTGCGCAGAATAATAATCATGAAAGTCAAAACCCTTTGAGTTTCAGAACATCAGAAAAAAACTCTGGAAGATAAAATTGGCTGTGCAAATATGACTTTAGCATCCCATGATGGGCAGGCCATTTGTCCTCCTGAAGGAACAGAAGGTCACCAGGGATTGACTTCAGCAAGTTTTATCTGAACATAGCTTATGGGATAAGAAACAAGGAAGTGACTTCCTGAGAAAAAAGTTATTGCTAAGTCATGAGGCCAACCCTTGTGCTGCGGGGCTCCGAAATGAAGGTTTCTAAGGAGAAACCTCTGAATATGAAATTTCTTTGGATTCTCCCGAAGGCCAGATTTGGCCGCAGCTCTGAATTTCTGGACACTTTTACGTATGTAGCTTCAGTCCAGCTAATTTTTAGCACATGAATAAAATATTGTAAATCTCGACTTTTGTAGATTATCAAAATCAATCTTAGAAATGATTTGCCATTACTTAGGGGTAGCATAAAGTTTAATATTATGCTGTTTAATATGTTTAATAACTCAGGAGGAGAAGTGAGAGGCACAGTGAAGAAAAGATATTAAAAATTTACAGCAGAAGAAATTTATAGGTTTTCAGTAGAGTCATTTCATGCCTTAATGTGGCAGTGAGTACCTTCCTTGTATATTTATTCTAAGGGATAGGAATTTATCTTTCAAAAAAATTTAAATGATCTTGTAATGGCTACTATTTATCTCTATTATAAAACTTTTTATCTGTAAAGAGACAGTCATGTAATCTCAATGTAAGTTATAGTAGAATTATTTATAGGAAAATAAATATCATTACCCATTAAAACAAATGAAAAAATAAAACATTTCTGAAATTGCCTTCCTTCCTATACTTATTCTTCTATATCCTTCTCTAGCATCTCTGCTTTCACAGGTCAGTTTTCATTTTCATTATTTCACATAGATTGGTTCCTATAAACAATATATTGTTATTATGGTGGATTATATTTAAAACTATACTGTGATGGATCTATTTACAAGTTCTCAGCTATCTAAGTGTTCACCCTCATTTACAGGTCTCCTTTGCTGACAAACAAAACTCTCTGATTGAGATCAAAATGAGGAGACAAAATCCTTCCAAACCAAGCAAAGCATCAGAAGCTGTGAGAAACGCCCATGGGATTTAAACATTTCGAGGTAGTACTGAAGACTGTGTTTTAAGAGATTAAAAATGGAGACAGCAGGATATGAGTCTCAGTGAGTCCATTGACCAAAAAGTTTTGTGTGGGAGAAAATAGTGAATTGTTTTGGAGTGATTTTATTTATTTAATAAGATCTGTTGTCACATATTCTCTTCAATGGTATTTTAATCCCAGCACTCAAGGCAGAAGCAGGTGTTTCTCTAGAATTTGAGAGCTGCCTGGTCTACAAGCTGAATTGCAAGACTTCCAGAACTACCCAGAGTGGCCCTGTCTTGAAAAATCAAATCAAAACAAGGCAAAACTTTATATTGACATGACTTTAAGAATTTATATTTTATCACATTTCTTTATATAATCCATCGATATTGATGTCACTTCAATCCATTCCCTGTCTCCGCTAAGTATAATCTCATTTCACATTATGCTACTAGAAACAACCTTGTATTTTCAGCTGTTGCACATATTGAAGGGTACTATTAAGTTGCATCATATGAAATTACCCAATGCAATTTCAATCATTCACAACAATTTTCATATCTATTTTATATATATATAAATCTTCTTCGCTCTAATTCCACACCAACAATGTGATTGTTACGTGTTTTTATGACATAGAGATCAAGTAGGACTTGTTAATATGCTTCCTTTCTTTAGCATAAATTAGTTTGGGTAAATTTTGGAATACTACACTCAAATATATGTATACATATATATGCCTATATACATATGTTTGTATGTACAGTATAATAACAATAAAGAACTATAAGGTGCTCATTCGTGCAACTTGACCATTATTGATGTGTTATGTTTTCCCTATTTAGCTATAAGATTGCTCATGTTTTATAAATGCTAATCTTTGTAAGCTTCATTCAGGAAACGTATTCCAATTCCTGTATTTATTTTACTTTTTATTTTATTGTTTGATTTAGGGCAGTTAAGTATATTAATATTTAGTACTTTTATGTCTTGCCTTAAGAATTCTACTGTATTAAAGGTATAAAATATAGACTATATATTTCTTTCTGATTATTTTAATGTTTTACACTCATACTGTGTTTTTTTCTTTTGTCTGGTATGAATATGGTTGCTGAATATAAGGTAGGAATGGGTTATTCTTTATTCCTATGAATGATTTTTTAAGCATTTTATTATGTAAAATACTAGTTTATATTTTGTATTAATTAATGTAACATGTAACATATAATCTTGTTATGACCAGAAATCTTTTTCTCAGCACGTTTTTATGTATTTTGTGAATATATTTTACTCTCTTATTAACTAAAATACTTCATCTAGTCAACCAAGGTAGCTCATCTAATTATTAGTCAAAATTCTTTTTTTTTGTAAATATCAATTTTTTTATTCGATATAATTTTTTATTTACATTTCAAATGATTTCCCCTTTTCTAGCCCCCCACTCCCCGAAAGTCCTGTAAGCCCCCTTCTCTTCCCCTGTCCTCCCACCCACCCCTTCCCACTTCCCCGTTCTGGTTTTGCCGAATACTGCTTCACTGAGTCTTTCCAGAACAAGGGGCCACTCCTCCTTTCTTCTTGTACCTCAATTGATGTGTGGATTATGTTTAGGGTATTCCAGTTTTCTAGGTTAATATCCACTTATTAGTGAGTGCATACCATGATTCACCTTTTGAGTCTGGGTTACCTCACTTAGTATGATGTTCTTTGAGATGCAATAGTTTCTATTCCTCCTTAAATAAGTTTTCAGTATAGGCTGTGTAATTCTACAAAACTTTTGATTATCTGATTTGGTCATTATATTAAATATTGTATTAAATACAATTTTGTATTTTCCCCATATGTTCCTTTTTAAACTATCCCAAGGCATTAATTCTATTTAACACATTAAAAAAAAAAAACTCATAACAGATATTCTCATTAGATTCTCTTCTAACAGTATGAAAAAAGAGAAAGAACGAAAGAAAAAAGAACATCAAAAGCTTCCAAAGTTCTAAAAGGTTAAAAAAAATTCTAAAGATTTTTTTTTTTAAAAAATGCAACTATTGATTCATTTATCCATTTATCTTATAGTGATAGTAAGCCACAGTGTTACTCAGACCTGAATCCTAAGGTCTATCTACCAACCAAGCTTGCTCAAATAACTCTTGACTATACAGACTTGTTTGCATTAGAAGTTAAAGAAAAAACATCAAAGGATATTGGAAAGACATCATGTGTTCTTTCTTATATTACATTTCTTTATTCCTTTTGATGTTGTATAGAGGTGTGCTCTGTGTTCAGTATTTGTTTTGTACAAATGCAGTAATTCACAATTTCTAAAATCAGTTTTGAAAATGATTCTTTTCAAAATTTTTGAAAATTCCCTTTAAATATACATAAATGTGACAGATTTTAGATAGGTTGTTTGAGTTTGAAAAGAAGTTAAGTGATCACTCTCTCATGCTCATTAAGGTCCTACTTGGCTCCAGATGGAGTCTTCCGATACCTAGGTAAATGCTCTTTCATCTACAAAATACTCAGATGGAAAGATCAGATCGTCACAAATCCCAGAGCTTCCTGCTTTCTTCAGGCTGTGCAGTGCTCTTTATATTTCCCAATGTTCTCACTGCAACTAAAGAAAAAAACTAGAGAATTCAAAATAGAAACTTGGCATCAGCACAGTGGCAAAGAGGAAACTAGAATGCTGATTTATAAAGAAACTACATGGAATTAACTGGTATACATATTTTAATTATTTTATTTTAAAGATTTTAGTTTTAAATTAACAAGACCCATGGAGCAGTGTGATGAATGAGTGGGATTTTGCACATGATTTCTCCTGCTTCTTTTCATCATGAAACCCTGAAAACCAGAGCATATTCGTTGAAACTATGAATCACACCTTGGTGCAATGGGCAGAAGTGAACTACAGATGTGACTCGTATCTCATCAGGAATTTAAACTCATTTCTTTCTATTAATATCATAAACACAAAAAGTGGAATCCATTGAAGCAGTAATTCTAAAGAGAGAGTGAATGCACTAATAAAGACCTAGAGTCTTTAGGGGACTTTATCATAGATATCCTTTGTAGGCAGCTTGTATTAAATATCTAATGAGAGACTGAATTGCAGGGGGCAGTGGATACACTTTACAGAATTATAGAACTCTGACCTGCAGATACAGGGGAAAGCAAATGCACAAGCCCTGAAGCAATTGGTTTTGAAGGTTTGGGCTTTGTCAATTATTGCCAGCATTGCGGCTACCTCTCACTTCAGCTTACAACTAACCAGAAAAAGTCAATCATGAATCATTCCTGTTACTGTTTGTTTCTGCCAGCTTCACATCACAACGTGTAAAACAGCCTCCCCTGCCTTCTTTGAGTTAGAATTTTCTGTTCCCTATCCTGATGATTAATATTCTTTTTAAATTTGCAGAATATGTATTATATATAACTAGGGCAAGTTCCAGCGATTGTGTTTCAGAGTTCCCTTGGTGTTCCTCTGTAGAGAGCCTTATTGGGGTGCCGTGCCACCTGGCAGGACCTTGACATCAACCAATGTGAAGTTCCTCTCCCAGCCTTTGAGCAGACACTCCTGTCTTAGCCACAATCCCCTCCACCTAGGGTGCAGTGCTCAGACCAAGGTGAAGCTCATTGTTCTTCAAGGACCTGCAGTTTCCAGAGAAACAATAGCCACCTGTGGAACAACTGAACCAGATCTGCAGAGAAGCTTCCAGCCCTTGGGGGTAGGGATTTTCCCTGCCTATATATTTGGAGTCCTCCATTAAACGTTGAGACCTTGAGCAGCAGGTGTTGTCTTGCTCTCCGTCTCTTTTCCCATACATCCCCAGGTTCCCTTCCAGGTAACCCATTTGATGTAACTGTGGACAGTTACAATCCTCCTTTCACTTCATCTCCCCATCTTATTCTACTCCTCTTTTCTTTATGTCTGTCCCACTTTTCTTTCCTCTTTCATGGTCTATGTGTAAATTTACCTACCCCTTATCCTTACGCATTACATATTTTTAATTTCTCTGGACTATTTTCTAGTTTTTATAGGCTTTAACCACAATCTCTATCTCTCTCTCTCTTTCTCTCTCTTTCTCCCTCTATCTCACACACACATATCACATATGCTAGAATCCAACAGTATTAAAGAAAATAAGGATCATCTTGCTTATACTTTCCAGATCTACCCATTTCCACACAATTTTCACAAATTTTTCTATAGAAGTCAAGAAAACTCATTATGCATATGTACTCATTGACATTAACAATTCAACTGATGATGGACACAGGCTTTTTTCTTAATATAATGAACAGAAGAAAAGTAAATATGATTTCAAAATATTCCCATGGTAGAGTGTGGAGACCTTTAAGTATATACTCAGTGGTATAGTTTGGTCATATGGTAGTTCTATTCTTAATGCTTTGCAACATTTCCACAGTGATTTCCATAATGACTGTATTAGTTTGCACTCCGACAGACAGAGAATAAGAATTCTTTTCTCATATTCCCACTAACATCTGTTCTCTGATTTCTTTATGCTAGCTATTCTAAGACTAGTCTCTTAAAGTACCGTTGTCATTTCCATGATAATTAGTGATGTTGATCATTTTAAAATATGAATTGGTCATTGTGATTCTTCATTTTACTACTGTCTGCTTACTTTTTTTTAGTTTGGTTTTTGAGACAGGGTTTCTCTGTGTAGACCTGGGTGTCCTGGAACTCACTCTGTAGACCAGGCTGGCCTCGAATTCAGAAATCCATGTGCCTCTGCCTCCCAAGTGGTAGGATTAAAGGCATGTGCCACCACTGCCCAGCCTTTTTTTAAAAAAATTATTTATTTATTTATTTCATGTATATGAGTATACCATTGCTCTCTTCAGCCACACCAGAAGAGGGCATCAGATTTCATTACTGATGGTTTTGAGCCACCATGTGCTTGCTGGGAATTGAACTCAGGACTTCTGAAAGAACAATCAGTGCTCTTAACTGCTGTGCCATCTCTTTAGCCTCTTACTGTCTGCTTACTTAACACCCACTGGATGAATGGCAATGTTTTGGGGGAAGAATTTTTAATTCTTTCTAAATTGTGTATAACAGCCGATCTGAAATGTAATTGTTGAAGATTCTCTCAGACTTTGTGGGTGTCTGCTTCATCTGCTGATTGTTTCTTTTTCAGAAAAATTAATGTATGTAGTTCCATCTGTCAAGTCTTGGGGCTCATTCCTGTGCTGCTGAAGTTACATGCAGCAAGCTCTTATCTAAACTTTTATCTTGAGATCTGTTCCCTACATTTTCTTCTCAGTTGTCAACTTGAGGAGATTTAAAATCTCCTGGCATAAAGGCTTCTTCAATGCCTATAGATAATTTTCTTGATTAGTATGATAAGGAGGGAATATCCCCAGATTGTGAATAGCACCATTTCATGGTATGGAATTCTAGACATCATTAAAAGAAGACAGGGATTTGAACACAAACACTTAAGATTCTCTATTTTATTATTAGTATATGCATTGAAATGTTGGCCTAAAGTGTTGCTCTAAGTACTTGCTAGCCATGTTGGACTGAACCTTTGAACTGCAAGGCAAAGTAAACACTTTATTTCTCACATGACTTTCACAGAATAACTTATCACACAATTTTAGAAAAATAATTAAATTTCTCTTGACTTGTACCTCTTTCACACATAAGCAATAATGAATGACTTAAGTCAAATTTGCCCCTTTTCACTTGGATGGTCTTAGTTTATTTCGATAAAATATGATAGTATTTTAAAATGAGCAGAATATTGATATTAATAGAAATATGGTAGTAATTTCAACTGACTATAAAATAATTTGAAATAAGGTATTTGAAAATTTCATTGAAAATGTTATTTCAATTAACACAATGTTAATCATAAATACTTCAATGTTAAATTGAAAATAAGGGATAAATAAAAGCTAAATCTCTTTGTGTCCTAATAGCCAGTCTTACCCAGCTACCTAGAAAAGGACCTTTATTCATTTTTAACAAGCATAAAGGATGCTTGCTTTGATGTCACATAAAATCACACTGCGCTATTGGAAATAAATTCTATCTGAATTAGGAATCAATAAAATAATGTAAAAATATTTAGTCCAGCAACATGGCTGTTCTGGCAAGAGGTATTATACAAAGTTATGATCCAACTGGAATGTAGATACACCCTGGATTTTAGTATTATGTGACTAGAAAACAGACAAGCCCTTACTACACAACTTTAAGGTAAAGTTAGTTTTGTAGAAAGAAATAGCCAAATTTGAAAATGACATCTTACTGAAGGACAAAGTGACAAATCAGAAAGAGATTTAAGAGAATGAGTCAGAGATACAATATGCCCAACTCTTAGGAGAATAGCACAGAAAAGAGAAGCTATTCAAAAGTAGTTTGATGAGTTGGGAGTTGAGTCAACTGTGAGTTTGTCCATGAGCTCATGAAGTTCAGTACAGGTCAGCAGAGCAGGTAAAGCCAGATAAAAGGAAAAAGAAAGAAGATTATCCCAAATTGCCAGGACTTGTCTGAGTCCAAGCAGAGCAATTCAGTGAAAAGCTAAGAGACGCCAGGTTGAATCAGTTAGCATTCAGAGGAGTTTGAACCAGAACAGTTGTAATGAACCAGCCAGCCAAAGTTCAGAAAGAGATAGAAAGAGTGAGTTTATTCAGCAGTGAGTCTCTGAGACAACAATTACATGATGTGGATAAAAGTACCTTTACAATATAGATTAAACTGACTAACAGAAAAGTAATTCAAAAAACATTGTAAACATTCTTTGTCATATATTGCTTTATGAGTGACCTTGTCAATAGCAAGAACTACGTAGTGGTATGTATACTGGACTATATACTGGAGTATAGAGTCTTAAATGTATATACTCTTTAGATTGGCTTTTCTGGATAATTGTATATGCTTCCTCTGTTTTAGTTTTTTCCATAAAACTGCAATGATCCTCTGGTAGCCCAGTGAGTACAAATTTGCTTCCACACATGTTGGTTAGTGCATTTCTGTTATGAAAGCTTAAATGGTTAATGACTCTGTGCTGAAATATTTGCTCTCCAGTTCTATCAGTTGAAGTCTTGGCAGTACATTTATTTTAAAATTGAAAAATTATTCAACCCATCACCTAGCACAAATAAGGTTGTCTCGAGTTTCATTGATTTACACAAATGTTAAGCTGGTGATGGAAATTTTGAGAGAACTCTAAATAATTATGAGGGTGAGTTGGTTCACAAGAAGACTTCCCCTTCTCTGAGGATAAGGGGAGGAGTTGATGAGTGGAGAGATTTTTAAGGTCAGGACTGGGAGTAGAGGAGGAAAGATGAGCTGTGATTGGGATGTTAAGTAAATGAAAAAATAAATTATGAGAAAAAACTTTGCATCTTTGCATAACTTAATTTTTTTTATTTTTGCATTCAATTTTTAAAAATTCTATTTTTTTGTTTGACCATATGTCTGTGTATTGATGTGTATACATGCACACATATGCCAACGAATTCCAGAAAAGACCAATGAGTTCCCTGTATCTGGGGTTCTAAGTCATTCAATGTGGGCAGTTGAATCCACAAGATAGTTTTCTGTAGAACATCAAGTATTCTCAAATATAGAGCCACCTTTTCAGTCCCTATGTTGTTTCTCATGTTGAAGGTTTTGTCCAAGTTGTTGTCAAAAGGTGATAACATATTTGAGAATATAAGAATACTTAGAGTAGTATTTATTTAGTCTGACTATTTGCTTTTTATAAGTAACATGAGAACATGGTGGTATAGAATATGCTATGTACTGGAAAAATATTATCTGCCTGTCTATTAATAACTTGAGACACAAAACAATCTTTATTTTGTAGTATTTTCATGATACACAATATTGAGTTTCAAAAGGGAAATTCTTTTGAGTATATCATAGACAATGACCATATTTATCTCCCGTTTTCCTCTACAAGTTCTCCATTCTGCTAATCTTCCATTCCCACCTAATTTCTCTTTCCATATAATATATATGCATGAATGTATAAATATAATATCAGTAATTATAAATCTATAGTATCCACAGATTTTTAAGGAAATCCCATTTGTCAGTTATTTGTATTTTTTTATTGAGGTATTATAGTCTTTTATCAAAGGATTTTTCTGTCTCTACATCATTAAATATTTCCATTATTTTATCTTAGAGTTTGCGATTTTCTGGTTTTCTGTGGATCTGAAGTCATTTTTAATTTTACATGTCTAAAGGGTGAAAGGTAGTGAGTGGTAATATGGAGTTTTGAATAAGAATGGCTTCCATGCATTCATATATTTGAATACTTAGTTGAAAGTTAGTGGAACTACTTAGGAAGGATTAGGAGGTATGGTCTTTGTGGAAGGGACAGGCATTGAGAACTCAAAAGCCCCTTCTGCCACCTAGCTCTCTCTGCCTCCTACTTGCAGATAATGATGTAAGTTCTCAGTTACTACTGCAGTGCCAGGCTTGCCAGTCTCCTTCCTGCTGTGATGGCCATGAGGACTTCCTTCTGCACTGTGAGCCCCTTTTAAAGCCCCTTTTAAAGAGCCCCTCTTCAAAGCAAGAAAACAGTAACTAAAAAAGCTGTTTGTTCTATATATGGACACTCAACCTTCCTAGAGCCAGGTTGGTAAATATATGTATCAATTGATGAATACTCTCGTTAGTTTCATTTAACCAGTTGGTAAGTATATATATCCTCAATGAGTACTCTTGTCAGCTACATTAAAATATCTTGTATTCAGTTTTATGTTATTTCTTCAAATGCTTTCTGTTCTTTGATTATGTGTTTTCTAAAATATTTTTATTTATTTTTGAAATGTCTATACATTTATACAATGCATTGGGATCCTACCCATCTACTATTAGCTCTCAATAATTCCTTCCAGTGTCCCCTTCCTCTCAACTCTAATGTTTTAATTTATTCTGAACTTAAGTTGATTCAGTGCAAATCATGTGTGAATGGATATCAGGCTAGCTATGAGGGAAGGGACAACCTAACATCTAGTAATTTCCTAAAGCAGTTCTTACATAATACAATATCCTTTTGTAACTAGGAATCTATAGTATTACTTGAAGCAAAATAGTCCGAGTTTTAGCAGAATTCTTATGTCTGAAAACTGCTTTTTCCTATGCCTTTTCTTTTTTGCTATATAGAAAGGCAACTGATTATTCTAGGTTAACTTTGTGTCCTCATAATTTGTTAACAAAGAAGTAATTTGACTTCCTTTTCTGTTTTCATTCCTTCTATTTCTTTGTTGTTGTATTTATCTAGTTTGATCTTCAGGTACTTTACTGATTGAGAATGGAGAAATTAAGCACACTTTTTATTTTTTCCCATTCATCAGTAGAAATGAGCACCCCCTCATTTAACATAATGCTGTCTAGAGTCTAGACTGTCCTCATTTCTCACTGAGCATTGTTTTTTGTGTAAGGGCTGGCATGGGGGGAGTGAAAGCAGGAGAGCTGAACCTATCTGTAGCCAGATGAAGTGCTCAGAAGAGCAGCCCCACACATTGAAGGCACTGTGGGTGAACCAGCCAGGAACATAGGAGTGAGGGAGAGCTGGCCCTGTCACTCAACTACTATGAAGTGGCATTGATGAGGGAGATATACTCACTTCCCACCTTACCCCTCGCCACCTGCAGCAGGTGGAAGACCTGGCCCTGTGGTCATGAAGCCAGGAGAGTGTTAAGGTTAGGGTTAGGGTTAGTGTTAGGGTTAGGGCTAGGGCTAGGGCTAGGGCTAGGGCTAGGGCTAGGGCTAGGGTTAGGGCTAGGGTTAGGGTTAGGGCTATGGCTAGGGTTAGGGCTAGGGCTAGGGCTAGGGTTAGGTTTAGCTAGTCCTGGATGTAGAGGTTTTCATGAGCTGTCCACTTGATGATGTAAGGCTAGTAGAGGCAGCCCTATGTCTTATCTGCTATGTGGTGGCACTATTAAGGTAAGGATGCCTTGTCCTCCATTTTACTTTAGCCACTGGCAGAGGGCTCTGGAGAGTTGGCCCCATTGAGTCATGAGAGTGAGAAAGCTAGCCCTGACCCTTACCATATGTAGCACTGGGGAGAGCAGACAATGCATCTTGCCTGGACATAACAACAGAGCTGGCCCTGGACACCAAGGTTTCTGGCCTTGATGCGTGAGGTCCGGAGAGCCTTCCCTGACTCTTATCAGCTGGGTTGTAGTCCTGACAAGGAAGAGGAAACCTTTATCCCCTCCCTTTTCCCAGCTCTCTATGGCAGTCAGGAGACATGGCCCTGGGCTCATGAGAGTGGGAAAATTGACCAAGCTGCTCATTGGCTGCAACACTCAGAGAGTGGTCTTGCACCTAGTTTGTTTGGCAGCTCGACTGTAGGGTTGTCTGTTGAGCCTACACCAAAGGCATGAGAGCTGGAGAGCTGGTGGGTCCACTTCCTCATATACCTCCCAGGTCCAGATCTAGGCACCTGAATTGGTCACCCCAACATCTACCCAATATTCAATCTCCTGAAGGGCATGAAGTGGACCTTCTCTACAGATTCAAAACTACAGGATCTCCAGGACATAGTGCATCAAGTGGAGGCTGGTGAGGTTCCTGTAATGACAGTGTAGCAAAAGTCAGAGGACTCAACAAGACCAACTAGTCATTGCAATAAATATTTGGAAACAGAGATGTTCCAAAGTGGATGTTCCTTCCACAAAGAGGTTGGAAGGGTGAGGGATGAGTACAGGAGGAGAGGGAGATTATTTTGATTGGATTGTATTATGGGAAATTCACACACACACACACACACACACACACAAAGAAAACAAGAAAAAAGTTTTAAAATATGTTCGTATCTATAAGCTGGTGGCATAAACATTTAAAAATGCTGAGCTATGCTTCTTCTATTCCTGTTTTTTAAGGATGCTTTATGTTAAACTATACTTATATCTCTGGAACAAAGCCCACTTGTTAACACTGATATAAGGTTAAATTTAGTTTGCTTAAATTTTAGAAAGTGTTTGGAAAAAAAAAAGAAAGTGTTTGGATCCAGGTTCTTTAAGAGATTAGCCTCATTTTATTTTAGGTAGGGGTTATTATCGGGCTGCCTCTAAAAAAATCCACTAGGAAAATTACTTCTCTTCCAATTTTATGGAGCATTTTGTGGTTTGTGACTGCTCTTTTTTAAATTACCATAGAATTCCAAAATGAATCACCAGGGCCAAAGTGCTTTCTATTTGATACATATTTTAATAACCCTACACTGATATGGCTTGTTATAGATATCTTTAATTTATTTATATTTTCTTTGTTTAAATTCAGTAGCTCATGTATGTCTAGAATTTTATGAATTTCTTCTGAATTTTCCAATTTATTACAATATAGTTTTTATTAGTTTTTTCTGAGATTATAATATGGTTATATAATTTCCCCCTTTCCTTTCCTCCCTCTAAAGAGTTCAATATATCCCTCCTTTTTATCTTTCAAATTAATGACCTCTCTTTCTTTGTTAAATGTTACTATATGTGTACACACACACACACACACACACACACACACACACACACACAAATACTACCTGTTCAATATATGCAATGTAACTTGTATATACATTTTCAGGGTTTAGCACTCAGTATCACATAATCTATTGGTGCATTATTTCCTTGGGAAGACTATTTCTCTTGATCTCAACATTCTTTGTTGTCCGGAGTTCTTTGTGTACTTTTGAGACCTCTAGAGCTTTCCCCTGTTAAGATATTAGGTGCATTTCTTCAGAGTCTTGAAGTTCTTGTCATAAAGATTTTCACATGTTTGGTAAGAGTCACCCCAAGATACTTTATACTGTTTGTGGCTATTGTGAAGGGGGTCATTTCCCTAATTTCTTTCTCAGCCTGCTTATCCTTTGAGTATAGGAAGGCCACTGATTTGCTTGAGTTGATTTTATAACCTGCCACTTGGCTAAAGTTGTTTATCAGCTGTAGGAGCGCTCTAGTGGAGTTTTTTGGGTCACTTAGGTAGACTATCATGTCGTCTGCAAATAATGATAGTTTGACTTCTTCCTTTCCAATTTGTATCCCTTTGACCTCCTTATGTTGTCGAATTGCCCGAGCTAGTACCTCAAGTACAATATTGAAAAGATAAGGAGAAAGGGGGCAGCCTTGTCTGGTCCCTGATTTCAGTGGGATTGCTTCAAGTTTCTCTCCATTTAGACTCTGAAGAAGGAAATGGAAGAAGACCTCAAAAAATGGGAAAACCTCCCATGCTCATGGATCAGTAGAATCAATATAGTTAAAATGGCCATTTTGCCAAAAGCAATCTACAGATTCAATGCAATACCCATCAAAATCCCAACTCAATTCTTCACAGACTTAGAAAGAGCAATTATCAAATTCATCTGGAACAACAAAAAACCCAGGATAGCTAAAACTATTCTCAGCAACAAAAGAAAATCTGGGGGAATCAGTATCCCTGACCTCAAGCAATACTACAGAGCAATAGTGTTAAAAACTGCATGGTATTGGTACAGTGACAGGCAGGAGGATCAGTGGAACAGGATTGAAGATCCAGAAATGAACCCACACACCTATGGCCACTTGATCCTCGACAAAGAGGCTGAAAACATCCAATGGAAAAAAGATAGCCTTTTCAACAAATGGTGCTGGTTCAACTGGAGGTCAGCATGCAGAAGAATGCGAATTGATCCATCCTTGTCTCCTTGTACTAAGCTCAAATCCAAATGATCAAGGACCTCCACATAAAGCCAGACACTCTGAAGCTAATAGAAAAGAAACTGGGGAAGACCCTTGAGGACATCGGTACAGGGAGAAAGTTTCTGAACAGAACACCAATAGCGTATGCTCTAAGAGCAAGAATCGACAAATGGGACCTCATAAAATTACAAAGTTTCTGTACGACAAAAGACACCATCAAGAGGACAAATCGGCAACCAACAAATTGGGAAAAGATCTTCACAAATCCTACATCAGATAGAGGGCTAATATCTAATATATATAAAGAACTCAAGAAGTTAGACTCCAGAAAACCAAACAACCCTATTAAAAATGGGGTACAGAGTTAAACAAGGAATTCTCACCTGAAGAAATTCGGATGGCGGAGAAGCATCTTAAAAAATGCTCAACTTCATTAATCATTAGGGAAATGCAAATCAAAACAACCCTAAGATTTCATCTTACACCAGTCAGAATAACTAAGATTAAAAATTCAGGAGACAGCAGGTGTTGGAGAGGGTGTGGAGAAAGAGGAACACTCCTCCACTGCTGGTGGGGTTGCAAATTGGTACAACCACTCTGGAAATCAGTCTGGCGGTTCCTCCGAAAACTGGGCACCTCACTTCCAGAAGATCCTGCTATACCACTCCTGGGCATATACCCAGAGGATTCCCCACCATGTAATAAGGATACATGCTCTACTATGTTCATAGCAGCCCTATTTATAATTGCCAGATGCTGGAAAAAACCCAGGTATCCCTCAACATAAGAGTGGATGCAAAAAATGTGGTATATCTACACAATGGAGTACTATTCAGCCATTAGAAACAATGAATTCATGAAATTCTTAGGCAAATGGATGGAGCTAGAGAACATCATACTAAGTGAGGTAACCCAGACTCAAAAGGTGAATCATGGTATGCACTCACTAATAAGTGGTTATTAACCTAGAAAACTGGAATACCCAAAACATAATCCACACATCAAATGAGGTACAAGAAGAAAGGAGGAGTGGCCCCTGGTTCTGGATAGACTCAGTGAAACAGTATTCGGCAAAACCAGAACGGGGAAGTGGAAAGGGGTGGGTGGGAGGACAGGGGAAGAGAAGGGGACTTACGGGACTTTCGGGGAGTGGGGGGCTAGAAAAGGGGAAATCATTTGAAATGTAAATAAATTATATCGAATAAAAAAAAGATATTAGGTGCATTTCATTTTTAATTTCAATACCTGTGATTACACTTGATGTTTTGTTTTTGACTGTATGTCCTGTCTATTGGAGATATTAGCACATTATAGAAACCAACTATTATTGTGTCGAGCTCAATCAGTGTAGCCACACCTAGTAGTGTCCATTAAACCAAGTGTGGCAAGGCTCAGTGGATAAGTGTTTAGTATTTTTGTAGTCGCTGATGAAGAATTCCTCTAATATGAAGTAATCTTCTAATTGTCACTCGAAGTCAAATTCTTCAGAATTTGTATTACTATGACTGTTTTTCTTCTATATCTGCCTGCTTTTGAATTACACATGAGCACCTCCTCCCTAGGATAATTTAACATGGCTTCTGGGGTGAAGCTCAGGGCTTCCTGCTGACTTGGCAAACACATTACTGAATTTTCTCCACAGTCCTTGAATTTTCTTGTCATCATATTACTGACTTCTCTGGCATTTCACACTTCAATTGGTTTCCCATGAAAGCCAAGGTAGAAAATACACAATAGAAAGGAGAGAGAATCACTCAAGATGCTGTGACATAACAAAATCACTGACACTGATAAAGAAGGAGGAGAGAGCCACATAAAGGACTGTTTACTAGGAGTTGCTTTTGACCTAACACAAGTTCATATACACATGGACTTTCTAAGAAGCATAAAGCAAACCTCCCAGATGATAGACCTTAAGCAGGAGGGGAAACATATTCTTTGCACTAACTTCCTTCACCTATCAAGAGATTTTTCTGCATGTGTGCTTCCACTTCTCCAAACCAGAGAACACTTATCTATGCTGAGTTCTTATAGTATTGTAGAATATTCCAATCAATCCAGCAGAAAAATGGCATATGTGCCTCATTGAGAGGAAATCAATAGTTGAGAGACATGAAATTTGCACTCCCAAAATGTTCATTGTTATTCAGACATCTGTGTTCTTGGAGTTAAAAAGCTCAAAACCTGGTAGATATTAAACTGCAGACAACTGGTAACTGGTGAGTTGTTGAAAGGCAAAAGATCAGTTGATTTAATACGAAAGTTGTAGAGGAGCCAATTTGTTTCAAGATCCATCTTCTAATCACACTGAATCCCTCTTGTGAAAGGAAATATTTACAAGTTGCTACTGTACAGGTCAAGCAAATGGCATGACCTATTAGAAAGGAAGTGGAGTGCACAGGGGAGGCAAGTAAAGGAAACAAAGACTTCAAGTGGAGGTAAGGGGTACACCATCCCAGCCACAAAACCCTCAACCCACAATTACCCTTGCCTACAGAGTGTTCTGGGACTGGAGCTGAGCAGAATTTTAATCAGAGACCAGAAAATTTCAACCAGCAACTAATGGGAGAAGATGCAGCGTCCCACAGGCAAACATTAGACAGAGCTCTAGCATTCAGGAAAGTCCTGAGATGGCAGGGAAGGAAGGTTCAGAGCAACCATAGGAGCCAGGAACCAACCAGAACACCACAAGAACAGGGCCCACAGAATCAACGAACTCAGGCAGCCTATACAGGACTTATCTGGGTCCTCTGCCTACATGTTATGGCTGAGAAGCTTGGTGGTCTGGAAATCCTAACAGTGGCAATGACGGCTGTTCCTGACTCTTTTGCCTAGTGGAATCTTTTTTCCTACTGGGTTGCCTTGTCCAGCTTTGATGTGATGGTATATGTTTAGTCTTTTTGTGGCATATTTTGCTTTTTGTGGTTGATGTCCCTGGAAGTCTTGTGGTTTTGCAAGGGCAGGCAGATGTGGGTTGATCTGGGGCAGAGGGAAGGTGGAGGGGAAAGACTGGGGGTAGGAAAGGGAGTAGAAACTGAGATCGGTGATGTAATACATGAAAGAAAACAAACAAACAAAATACAAAGACAGAAGGTAATGAAAAGATGCAAAAAGAAATACACAAAACAGAAGCAATTGGAAATTTAGAAATTAGGTGAACATAATGACACATCATAATTGCAAATGTACTTGCGTAATAATATTTTCCCTATCTGCAAGGATCCCTTATTTCAACTCGATATATTTTTAAAAAGTGTTTGTTCAAAATATTGTTGGATGCAATTAAACACACCTGAAATACAACATAATAAAATTACTTTAACTCATTAAATTTAAAATGATACTTAATAAGTTAAATTGACTTAGAATAATACTGCTACAACAATTTAAGAATTACATTTTCATTTAATAACTGAATAAGTAAGTTGCAACATGATTTAATGCTGTTGCAAACAGATGTACATGCTTCTTCCTGTTATTTTTTCTAATTTTTTTTTCTTTTACTGTTCTAAATGTTACATTTTGCATTCCTTGTTTCCTTCTAACAGAGGTCCTGTTAATTAACTAATGAAACAGTAAAGGTTAATACCATTCATTTCTGAAGACTGAATTTGATTGATTGCACTTTAACTAACATTTTAAAAAAACTACTCAGATTTTTAAACTTCTAGACATAGAGAGTTCTAAAATTAAAATCTGTGTCAAGTGTTTACAAATAAAATTTAAAACAAAAACAAAAACAGTACCATTCAAGATCAAGGGCCATTAATACAGGACAAAAATGAATCTGTACAATTTGAGTCAGGTTTCAAGCAACAGCACACGCACCTGATTTTTATGTGAAATGTCACACCTTCTTAAGGACATGCATTCAAATCACACTGAAGTATTTTCAGGCTCTTAAAACAGAGAAAAAGCAAGCATAATTTTCACACCTATGCATCACATTTGTACTACATATAACAAATCACAAGGCCCCTGAGTCATATTTTCATGAGCATTTACTTCATTGAAAAATTTGAAAATGTATAGTGTCCTTGGTTGGGCAATCTTATGTGTCTGAGATGAACTGGCCTGGGGAGAACTTACACTCTGGATTGGCTGCCATCCAGTGATCTTTTCTGTGACTTGTGTGCTATGACTCATAGTGTGCCTCTACATTTGGTAATAATATTTACTGGTCTTGTGATAGATATTTTGAAATGCCTGGTTTTGAATTGTTGAAGAGAGGATATAGGAAATTAAGTCAAAGCGGTACCTGCTTTTCTATGGTAAGTGATTAGGGACTTCTTATGTCTAGTACTGACAAACAAACAAGTAAACAAAAATACTGACTATGAAATTATTGTGACACATTATTTTGTAGAATCTTAATTTGTGGGTACCACATTTTTTCAAATGTAATTATGTTATTATTTTGTATATATGAGTGTTTTGCCTGCACGTATGCATGTATGTGTACTATATAGAGGACAGAAGAGGAAGAAAATCTAGGCCTGGAATTAAAGATTGTTGTGATCCACGCCAGTGCTGTGAATTAAGCCCAGGTCCTTGAAAGAGCAATGAGTGTTCGTAACTGCTGAGCACACCATGCGAACTCTGTTGATGCATATCTCAGCAACATTCATCAAACTGTCCAATCACCTGAGAACAGGAATTGCCATGCTGATATTTGCGCCCGCCTTAATCTAGAGCAGTATTCATTGACATTGTGGTCAGTGAGGAATTGAATTAAGATTACAACAGTGGGTAACAGTCCTTGAGTCTCTGATGTCTTCTTAATCTTCTAAGGTTGATTAGAATAAAGGAGTACAGTATAACTAATTCTTTAATCTTTCATAATTCAATTTGTCATTTTCTTCTCAGATCTTAACAAATAAAAGAAAATAGATGAGAGGGGATTAAAAGATAAACTACAAGAAATTTTGCAATTGTAAGATAAAACATAAGTCAAAGTTAGATATAACATTGGCTTTTGTATTTGTCCATATATGCTCTGCTCTGTGTTTTTCAGACATTCGTTTACCTTAAGATACTTATTTATTTTTCAGTTCTTTGGGGACTTTGTCTTAATCTGAAGACAGGTGATTTTTCTCAGTCTATTAGATCTTAAGAAGCCATGTTCATACCCACACTAAATATTTTCATCAACTGAAGATTTTAGATACTCCATTGGCAAAGACTCCTAGTAATGGGGTCATGGATATTGGATTGGCCATCCTCTTTAACAAGGCATGGTGGCAAGTGGAGGAATTGAGACACCAACCTAGGTCCAAAGCCTGAGACATACAGCCAAATATTAGGTAGAACTTGAGGAGTCCTGCAGAGGAGGGGGAAGAAGTATTTGGAGAAGCTAGAGTGATCAAGGACTGTCAGGAGCCATAATGGGACAAGCTAATATACTAGCAGGTGATCGTCCTGAAATGGACTGCTTCAGATTATTATATGATCGGTGACTGGTGAGCCCTCATTAAACCAGGCTGTGAGAGACTCATTTTAGGAAAGATTCCTGCTATTAATATGATTTCCTGTTATTATTAAATATATTTAATTATCAGTAAGTAATAGCACAACCCTTTGGAGCAGATCTCTGTTGATCCACAAAGATGTACTGTCTTACAGTGATGCTATGTAGACAAATAGGTGACATAAGTTTTAATGATGATCCTATAAGAATTCCTAAAATTATATCTGTGATTATTAAGCTCTTTTATTTTTTTGAGAGATAGAACAGGTTTAATATAGAAGAGGTTTTTTTATTCGATATATTTTTTATTTACATTTCAAATGATTTCCCTTTTTCAGGTCCCCCACTCCCTGAAAGTCACATAAGCCCCCTTCCCTCCCACTGTTCTCCCATCCACCCCTTCCCACTTCCCTGTTCTGGTTTTGCCCTATACTGCTACACTGAGTCTTTCCAGAACCAGGGGCCACTTCTCTATTCTTCTTATACCTCATTTGATGTGTGGATTATGTTTTGGATACTCCAATTTTCTAGGCTAATATCCACTTATTAGTAAGTGCATAACATGATTGATCTTTTGAGATTGGGTTACCTCATTTAGTATGATGTTCTCCAACTCCATCCAGAAATGAACCCACACACCTATGGATTCTTGATCCTCAACAAAGGAGCTGAAAACATCCAATGGAAAAAAAGATAGCCTTTCAACAAATGGTGCTGTTTCAACGGGAGGTCAGCAAGCAGAAGAATGAGAATTGATCCATCCTTATCTCCTTGTACTAAGCTCAACTCCAAATGGATCAAGGTCCTACACATAAAGCCAGACACTCTGAAGCTTATAGAAAAGAAACTGGGGAAGACCCTTGAGGACATTGGTACTGGGGGAAAGTTCCTGAACAGAACACCAATAGCTTATGCTCTAAGATCAAGAATAGACAGATGGGACCTCATAAAATTACAAAGTTTCTGTAAGGCAAAAGACACCATAAGCTCTTTTATAATGGGACTGCTATTAGATCCTTTTCTGATAGTCAAAGCTACAATGAGAACTTTGCAAGTCTCCCAAGTGTCACAAGTTATTTGCTCTTAGATGGTAACCAGACTTTCTCCTACTCAAAGCACATTCCAAGAGGTTGTAAATCAATTAACCAAAGGTCATAAAAAGGGAACTAGGGTTTACTATAGGTGGTAGGACAGATGATAAAGCATTGACTGAGTTTATCTGTGCAAAACATCACTAATAACTTAGTTATGGTTTTAAACCTAAGTGAACCTGTGGGAAGCTGAGACAGGTGATAGATATTTAGCCAGATAATTATTCCTAATGGATATGCATGTAAACATTTTCTATTGTAACTTCTATTTCAATTTATGATTTGATTTTTGAGTGAACTTGTGATAAACTTTGTAACATGTGATCATGTATTCTGAAAGATGTATAAGTACTGAAAACAAAAGAGAAAGTCTCTTTCTCTTTCTCTTTTTTTGCCTTTACCCACTTAGAATTAGTGTAGTTTTTCCCCTTCCCCAGTTAGAGTAGAATTTTTGCCTTTCCAGTCTTAGAAGAATTTTTCCCTTTCTCCACTTAGGATCTTTCAACTTTTCCCTCTAAGACAGCTTTCATAGGGAACTTTCTGCAACTTAGCAATAAATTATAACCACTTTTAAAAAAAGATTTTGGTTCCTCATGGCTCACAGCCAACCAATAGACTGAGTATAGGGTCCCCAGTGGAGGATCTAGAGAAAGGACCCAAGGAGCAGAAGAGGTTTGCAGCCCTGCAAGAGGAACAATAATATGTACCAACCAGTACCCCCAGGGCTCCCAGGGACTAAACCACTAACCAAAGAGTACACATGGAACCCATGGCTCCAGCTACATATGTAGCAGAGGATGAACTTTTTGGACATCAATGAGAGGAGAGGCCATTGGTCCTGTGAAGGCTCCATGCCCCAGTGTAGGGGAATGCCAGATTAGGAAGGGGGAAGGAGGGTTGGTAAGCAGGGGGTGGGGGGATAGGATAGCGGATTTTTGGAGGGGTGATGAGGAAAGGGGATACCATTTGAAATATGAATAAAGCAAATATCTAATAAAATAAAATAAAGATTTTTGTTCCTATAATATTGTCATCTCTAAACAGTAAAAGAAAAATATTTAAGTGTAATAAACTAGACTGATAATTCATAAAATTATCACATGAAAGTCCTTCAGCTCTAATATAAAATACAAGATAATAATATGTATAATACAAGATAATATAATAACAATATTTATATTAATATTATACATGTTTTATATGCTTCTATGTCATATTTTTTTAATTTTTGCATATTTTATTGTCTAAATGTTGATTTTTTTTTATTCGATATATTTTTTATTTACATTTCCAATGGTTTCCCCTTTTCTAGCCCCCACTCCCCGAAAGTCCCATAAGCCCTCTTCTCTCCCCCTGTCGTCCCACACACCCCTTCCCACTTCCCTGTTCTGGTTTTGCCTTATACTGCTTCACTGAGTCTTTCCAGAACACGGGGCCATTCCTCTGTTCTTCTTCTTCCTCATTTGATGTGTGGATTATGTTTTGGGTATTCCAGTTTTCTAGGTTAATATCCACTTATTAGTGAGTGCATACCATGATTCATCTTTTGAGTCTGGGTTACCTCACTTAGTATGATGTTCTCTAGCTCCATCCATTTGCCTAAGAATTTCATGAATTCATTGTTTCTAATGGCTGAATGGTACTCCATTGTGTAGATATACCACATTTTTTGCATCCACTCTTCTGTTGAGGGATACCTAGGTTCTTTCCAGCATCTGGCAATTATAAATAGGGCTGCTATGAACATAGTAGAGCATGTATCCTTATTACATGGTGGGGAATCCTCTAGGCATCCACTCTTCTGTTGAGGGATACCTAGGTTCTTTCCAGCATCTGGCAATTATAAATAGGGCTGCTATGAACATAGTAGAGCATGTATCCTTATTACATGGTGGGGAATCCTCTGGGTATATGCCCAGGAGTGGTATAGCAGGATCTTCTGGAAGTGAGGTGCCCAGTTTTCGAAGGAACCGCCAGACTGATTTCCAGAGTGGTTGTACCAATTTGGAACCCCACCAGCAGTGGAGGAGTGTTCCTCTTTCTCCACACCCTCTCCAACACCTGCTGTCTCCTGAATTTTTAATCTTAGCCATTCTGACTGGTGTAAGGTGAAATCTTAGGGTTGTTTTGATTTGCATTTCCCTAATGACTAATGAAGTTGAGCATTTTTTAAGATGCTTCTCCGCCATCCGAAGTTCTTCAGGTGAGAATTCTTTGTTTAACTCTGTGCCCCATTTTTTAATAGAGTTGTTTGGTTTTCTGGAGTCTAACTTCTTGAGTTCTTTATATATATTGGATATTAGCCCTTTATCTGATGTAGGATTGGTGAAGATCTTTTCCCAATTTGTTGGTTGCTGATTTGTCCTCTTGATGGTGTCCTTTGCCTTACAGAAACTTTGTAATTTTATGAGGTCCCATTTGTCAATTCTTGATCTTAGAGCATACGCTATTGGTGGTCTGTTCAGAAACTTTCTCCCTGTTCTGATGTCCTCAAGGGTCTTCCCCAGTTTCTTTTCTATTAGCTTCAGAGTGTCTGGCTTTATGTGGAGGTCCTTGATCCATTTGGATTTGAGCTTAGTACAAGGAAACAAGGATGGATCAATTCGCATTCTTCTGCATGTTGACCTCCAGTTGAACCAGCACCATTTGTTGAAAAGGCTATCTTTTTTCCATTGGATGTTTTCAGCCTCTTTGTCGAGGATCGTTTCTAATGGCTGAATAGAAAGATTTACACAGAATCCTTCCTCCGCAAAATACATCATTATATTTTATTTGTTCAATGTTTTTATCAATCATTTTTGAGAAGTTTAAAGAACACCCTATTTTACTATATCCATATCTTCTCTATCCTTTATAATTCTTCAACATGAATACATCTCAGTAGGGTATTAATAGAAAAAGTCCTGAATTTAAAAGAAGAATTGTGGAGAGACACAACAGCAGTTGGAGGGGGAAGAGAGGAATGGATATGAAAACTTAATACTGGAAAATAAATTAAACATTTACAGAATAAAACATGACCAAAGCATATGTCAAATTTTACATTTGTCTCAACAGTACCTAATCCAAGACTTTCATCTTAAAATTTCAATATAACACTTCTCTTATATTTTACCTTATTTTACTTACATATATTTTTCAGGTTATATAGCCTCCAGATAAGGAATGTAAGTCAAATCCACACACAAAAGAACATGATATGGATGCTTTGTGTTTTAAATTATAGGCTTGATAGTTATATTATTAATAACAAAGTACATAAGAATGATAACTTTAAAGATACTGATAAATTTTGATGCTTTCTTTTGAATATGGTATTTCAGGTTTGGCAAACACAAATATCTTTTACATGTAGATAAAAGGAAAAACTCGCTTATACCATTCATTGTGGAGAGATATATGATGGCAAGCATCTTTGGTCCTCTTTCTCTGTTTGGTTATTGCCTATGGTTTTGCACTATTACTCAAACATAGTGTGCTCAGGAGGTGGGTTCTACATTACTAAGCGCATATACTGCAAGAAAATACAGGAACCCATTCAATGAGTACTAACTTTTCTGGTATGTATTATTTTTACTTTATACAAAAATTAACTAGAAACATTTGAAAACTTGGCAAACCACTTGATAAATAGTCAGAGGGTAGCACCAGATCGTGACACAGAATTTTTCCAGTATAAGCTCTGGGGAGACATGAACCATTTTATTTTCAAATTGTGTGACTGAGCCCAAAGGACTTTCTAAGAGCCTATTGTCTTGCTTCTCTTGACAGCATTTATCCTCTTCAGACAGCTTTGCTTTTGTGGTAGCTCTATGTAGCACTGAAACTGAGGCTGGTGTGGTTCTCCAAAGGCAAGGTATCTCCGTGGCATCCATTCAAATGCATTGTTTCACTTGGGATGTATTTTAAGAAAGGGCAGATGGTAGCATTTCCCAGAACATCTGTTACCCATCATTCTTTCACAGAGCAACCCAGATGCTGTTGACAACTAGTATGTAAATCATGCTGACAATTTGTTCAATGTCTTTCCTGCTGAGACTGAGGTTGTCCTGGTAAGGCCATTCATCAGATGTAGAAGACACTGTGTCCCACAAGAACAGCTCTGACTGTGTTTTGACCAGGGAACAATAGCAGACATTAAATCAAAGGAACAATTTATATACCTTGAACTTATCTCCACTCTACCTCAAAGATTTTCTTCCCTGGTTTCTGATACTTATCCCAAGACACACATGAGATATTAAATGTTCCACAGAATAAAACATGCAAAATTGCTTCCTGATACCTGTCTTAAGCTTGTTTTATTATTATTTGTTAGGGGTAATCATTTTTTTGACCTTGCATTTTAAAATTACTTTCATCTCAGGGAAATGACATATAAGAGGGAAATTATGCATGCATTGCTATATAAATGTCAGATTTTTAAGTTTGAAAATGCCTGATATAAAATATTAACAATATTGAAAGAAAGTTGATTTACCATGCATTTCAGCCTGTTATGTATCTTATTCTAATTTGTACCTTGTATCAGACTTCATTTTATACAATTGTAATAAGACAACAAAGAGAAAAATACAATTATTTCTTTAATTAACCTTCCTATGTGAGTGATAAGCCCAAACCATTGGTATTTATTAGATGATTATAGCTTTTCTAAACAAATTTAATTAGACTATACTACCAGTTATGAAAGCAAAAATGTATAATTAAACTTGAAAATATCTAAGCTTATGAAGGCACCATAGACATTAATCTTCCTTTTAAAAATAATGAAAATGAAAACAAAAAGATGTATTATGTAAAGTAAATATGAACTTTGCATATCAAATAACCATTTAATTTGCAAGGTAAATAAACTTTACTTTGGGATGTAAATTAATCTGCATTTGAAAGTAATTTCTCTGACAAATACTATGTTATGCAATTATAGATTAATTGAAACTTCCAGAAAATGCACTCTTAAGAGATTCTTGGTTTGCGTTATATTTATATGATTTTGTCAATTATAGCATTTGCATAAAATATGATACATATACAAATGTAAAATTGCAAAGTAATAAATAGCATTCTATACCTCAATTTATTAAAGTTGGTTTTCAATATAAATAATCCTTTTTATAATAAATGTCCTTAAGATATGTTTACTGTAAGTTTTCTTGCTTTTTATGTTTACAAAACTTAAACTTCCTGTACAGAATTAGGAGCACATATATGTGTCTTCTTTGAAAGAGCATTTTGTCTTCTTTTAAAAGTGAATTTTTATAAAAATAAAAACCTTGCAATTTCAAAACTCTGGTCTGAAA
The DNA here is from genome assembly GCF_947179515.1 of Apodemus sylvaticus. NCBI lineage: Eukaryota > Metazoa > Chordata > Mammalia > Rodentia > Muridae > Apodemus > Apodemus sylvaticus. The sequence continues at coordinate 24,053,596 of NC_067487.1, forward strand.
ACTTAAAAGTGCATCAGTACATCCTGTCTACAAAACAGTGTGATTCCAATTCAAAACTAGAAAGGTCATAGGACACTGAATCAAGCAGATGTACACATGTCTGCACTACATGGTGCTAATGTAACACAAAAATATGCACTTAAATGTGAGAGGAAATAGGTATCATCACAGTAGAAGCACAGTTTTAATCTCTATGTGTGGAAAATTTGAAATTACCTGTCATTTAAACTGTTCAGAAGAAACTTAACTGGATAGAGACCATTAAGAGAATCAAGAGACTCTCAGAGTTTCACAGGTATTTGTGATCTTAATTGATCCTGACATTTTATCCATATTTTAGTGAACACTATACAGTTTTAAGATTCAGACAATAGTGTTCAAACAGGATGCAGTCACCATAAGAAGCTTTAACTTAAATGTTGGGTAAAGAAAAGAATGCACAATGAATATTAACTCAACTTATATACCCAAGAGTTGAAAAGTTTGAGTTAACCTTAAAATTAAGTTGATTCTATGATTTATAAAACCTATAACTAATCAGAGGCCAAACTGCTATTTTAAAACAGATTCTCTGAAAAATAAAAACCTTGTAGTTTAAATGTATACTTTCATCCACTTTAGATACAGACATTCCGTCTTTACCTTGGCTCCACCCTGGCATGTGCATGTTAACCTATTTTAGAATTCTTAAAAATGTCTACCTTTGCTTCCTATTCCCTGTTAATATTATTAAAGCAGATTTTAAACATATAAATCACTCTATATTCCCTGGTGTTACATGCAGACAATTGAAGTCTCCAGTTTAGATTACTCCTGCTGCCACTGTTTAGTTTAGTTTAGTTTAGTGTAGTTTTATTTTGAAAGGACATAAATATATTAATAGCAATTCCTAGGCTAATAGTGTTAAATCTCAGTTGTATTTAAGTATGAACAACCTGTCCCAGAACTCAGGAACAGGTTCCCACATGGAATGTCTGAGTTTAGATACAATCTTCTTTGGAAGATTCTTAAAAGGGGGGATTGAAGATATATCACAAGAGCGTGAATCCATATTGAATTTGTATCTACCACACTTGAATGTCAATTATCTGTAACATCTGGAAAGTTACTATTACACATTAGCTGCTCCTTAAGTATAATTACTGATATGATCAATCAAAGCAAGTTTAATGAGTAACATATATGCCTAGTATTGTTACTTCATAATGAATTTATAAAAATATTATTTTTTGTCAAAGCCCTCAAGTAATTTAAGAAAGTAATATTTAGCAACTTTTACTCTATGTTTACTTTGTAGGTCTATTCATTGATCTCAAAGAATATTAAAGACAAGCAGCCAAGTCCTGTTAATATTATTAAAGCAGATTTTAAACAAATAAATCACTCTATATCATTACACATATATTCTAATCATACATATGTTAAATGTTTCACAGTATTGAATGAAATAAAGTACACAAAATTAAAAGTTAAAACTTGGCATTCAGCTTGCATAAATTCACTGCCCAGGTTTGGTCAAGTCAGTCTGCCTTGCATAATTCACCCAAATGGATTTGCAGAAGAAGAGACTGTATAAAAAACTAACTTGAAGCTCTTTCCTCACGAGTACTTTTTAAAAGACCCTGTGGTTTGTTAAAATTAAAGCATTATGCCAGCCTCTTACTTTTGAAAAAACTTGTGATGTGACATATTGGGAGATATCATTCCAGCTAGGCCAATACATTTAGCATTGACTATTTTCCTGCACAATTAACATGTACCCATTAACTCTAAGCAATGCAGGTTTGTTTGATAAATTATATGGACAAATCTACTAACCACCCAAGTGCTTTCAGTGCTGAAACATGTCTGAGTATCAACTCATATACAGGAATCCTTTGAAGCATCTCAACTTCTCTATGAATTATAGATCTCAAATGTTTATGTCTATTTCCCAACACAGATGTCAGTATATTTTGTAATGTGCGTGAAAGGGATTACACAGTGCCACACAATTAATATTACCTTTCATACTGTAATTTTAACAATAAACTGTATATACCCCCTCCTCATTCTCTCATTAGGGAGGCTAGCTATTTTAGGATCTTGAAAAGCATTATATAAAGGATGTGTGCTTTCGTTGTATGTGACAGCTTTACTAGGTACCAACACTGAGAGTGATAAAGGATGCGAAAAGTATTTAATGGGAGCTTTCCTTTGCTCCCCAATTCACCAGCAGCTTTCCCTAGTAAAACTGCAAGATTTCAGGAGCTAGAGGGGTCAAGATATTGATCAAACTTGACCTCAATATCTGTTCTGTTATGATTGTCAGATCAGCTCCTGAAAATTTATGCAGCTGCATATAATTTGGTTTGGATGTGTGCTGCCATTCTCCAAATACCAAAATGGTTTTGTCTTCTTGATTCAAGTTCATTGAAAACATTTTTCATAGGTCATGCAAAGCAAGATCATCTATAAGAGACTGCATGCCAATTAAGATGACTATAAAGTAAGTAAACAAAGAAAAACAAAACAAAACTTCTTAATCATTAACTCTTCTGACTACAGATGGTATGTGTGAGAATGATATTCTATGTTAAATTAAAATTCATTACTTTGAGTATAGGAAGGCCACTGATTTGCTTGAGTTGATTTTATAACCTGCCACTTTGCTGAAGTTGTTTATCAGCTGTAGGAGCTCTCTAGTGGAGTTTTTTGGGTCACTTGGGTAGACTATCATGTCGTCTGCAAATAATGATAGTTTGACTTCTTCCTTTCCAATTTGTATCCCTTTGACCTCCTTATGTTGTCGAATTGCCCGAGCTAGTACCTCAAGTACAATATTGAAAAGATAAGGAGAAAGGGGGCAGCCTTGTCTGGTCCCTGATTTCAGTGGGATTGCTTCAAGTTTCTCTCCATTTAGTTTGATGCTGGCTACCGGTTTGCTGTATATTGCTTTTACTATTTTTAGGTATGGGCCTTGAATTCCTGTTCTCTCCAAGACTTTAAGCATGAAAGGATGCTGAATTTTGTCAAATGCTTTTTCAGCATCCAATGAAATGACCATGTGGTTTTGTTCTTTGAGTTTGTTTATGTAGTGGATTGCATTGATGGATTTCCTTTTATTGAACCAACCCTGCATTCCCGGGATAAAGCCTACTTGATCATGGTGGATGATCGTTTTGATGTGTTCTTGGATTCTGTTGGCAAGAATTTTATTGAGTATTTTTGCATCGATGTTCATAAGGGAAATTGGTCTGAAGTTCTCTTTCTTTGTTGGATCTTTGTGTGGTTTTGGTATCAGCATAATTGTGGCTTCGTAGAAGGAATTGGGTAGTGTTCCTTCTGTTTCTATTTTGTGGAAAAGTTTGAAGAGTATTGGTGTTAACTCTTCTTTGAAGGTCTGATAGAATTCTGCACTGAAACCATCTGGTCCTGTGCTTTTTATGGTTGGAAGACTTTCTATGACTCCTTCTATTTCTTTAGGCATTATGGGACTGTTTAGATGGTCTAGTTGGTCCTGATTTAATTTTGGTATTTGGTATCTGTCAAGGAAATTGTCCATTTCCTCCAGATTCTCCAGTTGTGTTGAGTACAGGCTCTTGTAGTAGGATCTGATGATTTTTTGGATTTCCTCAGTTTCCGTTGTTATATCTCCCTTTTCATTTCTAAGTTTGTTAATTTGGATACTTTCTCTGTGCCCTTTGGTCAGTCTGGCTAAGGGTTTATCTATCTTGTTGATTTTCTCAAAGAACGAGTTCCTGGTTTTGTTGATTCTTTGTATGGTTCTCTTTGTTTCTACTTGATTCCTATACTCAAAGGATAACCAGGCTGAGAAAGAAATTAGGGAAATGACCCCATTCACAATAGCCACAAACACTATAAAGTATCTTGGGGTGACTCTTACCAAACATGTGAAAGATATGTATGACAAGAACTTCAAGAATCTAAAGAAGGAAATGTAAGAAGACCTCAAAAAATGGGAAAACCTCCCATGCTCATGGATCGGTAGAATCAATATAGTTAAAATGGCCATTTTGCCAAAAGCAATCTACAGATTCAATGCAATACCCATCAAAATCCCAACTCAATTCTTCACAGAGTTAGAAAGAGCAATTATCAAATTCATCTGGAACAACAAAAAACCCAGGATAGCTAAAACTATTCTCAGCAACAAAAGAAAGTCTGGGGGAATCAGTATCCCTGACCTCAAGCAATACTACAGAGTAATAGTGTGAAAAACTGCATGGTATTGGTATAGTGACAGGCAGGAGGATCAATGGAACAGGTTTGAAGATCCAGAAATGAACCCACACACCTATGGCCACTTGATCCTCGACAAAGAGGCTGAAAACATCCAATGGAAAAAAGATAGCCTTTTCAACAAATGGTGCTGGTTCAACTAGAGGTCAACATGCAGAAGAATGCGAATTGATCCATCCTTGTCTCCTTGTACTAAGCTCAAATCCAAATGGATCAAGGACCTCCACATAAAGCCAGACACTCTGGAGCTAATAGAAAAGAAACTGGGGAAGACCCTTGAGGTACAGGGAGAAAGTTTCTGAACAGAACACCAATAGCATATGCCCTAAGATCAAGAGTTGACAAATGGGACCTCATAAAATTGCAAAGTTTCTGTAAGACAAAGGACACCATCAAGAGGACAAATCGGCAACCAACAAATTGGGAAAAGATCTTCACCAATCCTACATCAGATAAAGGGCTAATATCCAATATATACAAAGAACTCAAGAAGTTAGACTCCAGAAAACCAAACAACCCTATTAAAAAATGGGGTACAGAGTTAACAAAGAATTCTCACCTGAAGAACTTCAGATGGCGAAGAAGCATCTTAAAAAATGCTCAACTTCATTAGTCATTAGGGAAATGCAAATCAAAACAACCCTGAGATTTCACCTTACACCAGTCAGAATGGCTAAGATTAAAAATTCAGGAGATGGCTGGCAGGCGGCGGCGGCGGGCGGCGGCGGCGGTAGCAGTGGCTGCTCCAGCTGAAGGGCCATCAGCAGTGGAACCAAGGCGACACAGGGTCCAGTTAGGCCCTGCGCCCACGACCACTGACCTTCGCTGACCAGCCGGGCGGCAAGCAACTGCGGTTCTGCGGAGCCTTTCGCTGCACGGAAGCCACTTCAGAACTCGGCTGCCCGCCAGTCAGGAGAGACTCACCGCCATCTTGATCCAGGGCTCCAGAGATCGGTCAGACTGAGGTACACAAACATAATCCTAGGCCCAACACCGCAGGGGTCTGAGCCAGACGGGCGTTGGCCTGCACCCAGGCCCTGGGCTGTTCGAGTGGCCATCGGGGCGCCAACCCAGCCAGGAGTTTTTTTTTTTTTTTTTTGCCCCGGCCAGTGCACGCGCCGCCATTTTGCCTACAGGAGCCAGAGTGCTCGGGAGGGCAGAGACTGCTAACAAGCGTAGCCTGAGGCTAACAAAACGGGGGTCTAGGCCCCAAAAGGCACAGGACTGACCCCAAGAACTGGGCGGCTTGGTGGGCCATGTGTGTGTCAAACAGCCCAGGAGGTTATTAGCACAACAGACTCTCCCGGTGCTTTCGCGGAGCGCGGACGCGCACGCCCGCCATCCGGGTCACCTGGCGGACCCAAATAACAGACATAGCCCTAGGGGAACTTTGCTCGGACCTTGGCCTCCCAGGCGTTTGCCTGGACTCAGGGCCCAGGCGACAAGGCTAACCTAGTGTGCGCCAGCCCGGTTGGGGAAATCGGCTGCCCAGCGGAGTGAGCGGAGCACAGGGGAGGTCACAGCAACATTCACCTTCGGAGCTCCCTGGGGGTGCACACGGGTTCCACCTGGTCCACAGACACAATCTGGGGCAAGGCCTCAGGCAGAAGCCCCCAGCTCAACTCTCTCCGCTTCAGATCAGCCTGGGTGGCCGCCACATCTCCAGGTCCCTCAAGAGGCTAGTGGGGGCTTCCGGGCGGCCAGCTGGGAGAAGTCGGTGTGCTCCAATAAATCCTGCGGGCCCCAGCGGGAGCCTTCAGGTGCCTGCTTCGGGATCTGAACAGCCTGGACAACAGCACCCTGTCTATAGGCAGTGCAGAGTGTAAGCTGTGCACCAGAGGCCAACGGGGAAGGGGCAGCTTGCACTGGTGAGTCCAGCACTGACAAGACCAAGTAACACCAGTGAGAGCTAGATGGCAAAGGGCAAACGCAGAAACGTCACTAACAGAAATCAAGGCAATATGGCAACATCTGAACCAAATTCTCCTCTACCAGCAAGTCCTGGATACCCCATCACACCAGTAAAACAAGATTTGGATTTAAAATCACTGGTCATGATGCTGGTACAGGAACACATGAAGGACATTGAGGAGAAAATGGATCAAAAGTTAGAAGCCCTTGCAAGGGAAACACAAAAATCATTGAAAGAAATCCAGGAGAATACAAAAGCCAACAAGGAGGAAATGCAAAAAACACTTAAAGAAATACAGGAGAACTTTGCTCAACAGGCTGAGGTCATGAAAGACGAAACACAAAAATCTCTTAAAGAAATACAGGAGAACTTTGGTCAACAGGCTGAGCTCATGAAAGAGGAAACACAAAAATCTCTTAAAGAATTACAGGAAAACACAAACATGCAAGGGAAGGAGCTAAGCAAAACCATCCAGGATCTAAAATCAGAAGTAGAAACAACTAAGAAAACTCAAAGGGAGACAACTTTGGAGATAGAAAGCCTTGGGAAGAAATCAGGGGACAGAGATGCAAATATCAACAACAGAATACAAGAGATAGAAGAAAGAATCTCAGATGCTGAAGATTCCATAGAAACCATGGACTCAACAGTTAAAGAAAATGCAAAGTGCAAAAAGCTTGTAACCCAAAATATCCAGGAAATCCAGGACACAATGAGAAGACCAAACCTAAGGATTATAGGCATAGATGAGAGTGAAGATTTACAACTTAAAGGGCCAGCAAATATCTTCAATAAAATTATGGAAGAAAACTTCCCTAACCTAAAGAGAGAGATGCCCATGAATATACAAGAAGCCTACAGAACTCCAAACAGACTGGACCAGAACAGAAATACTTCCTGTCACATAATAATCAAAACACCAAATGTTCTAAACAAAGAAAGAATACTAAAGGCAGTAAGAGAAAAAGGCCAAGTAACATATAAAGGAAGACCTATCAGAATCACAGCAGACTTTTCACCTGAGACTATGAAGGCTAGAAGGTCCTGGGCAGATCTCATGCAGACTCTAAGAGAACACAAATGCCAACCAAAACTATTATATCCAGCAAAACTCTCAATCACCATAGATGGAGAAACTAAGATATTTCACGACAAAACCAAGTTCACCCAATATCTATCCACAAACCCAGCCCTAAAAAGGATAATAGGAGGACAACACCAATACAAGGAGGGAAACTCCACCCTGAAAAAAGCAAGATAGTAACCTTTCATCAAACCCAAATAAGTTAAGCAATCAAATTTAAAAAATAACGTCAAAAATGATAGGAAGTAACAATCACTATTCCTTAATATCTCTTAACATCAATGGACTCAATGCCCCAATAAAAAGACACAGACTAACTGACTGGATACGTAAACAGGACCCTACATTTTGCTGCTTACAGGAAACACACCTCAGGGTCAAAGACAAACACTACCTTAGAGTAAAAGGCTGGAAGACAATTTTACAAGCAAATGGTCTCAGGAAACAAGCTGGAGTAGCCATTTTAATATCAGATAAAATTGACTTTCAACCCAAAGTCATCAAAAGAGACTCTGAGGGACACTTCTTGCTGGTCAAAGGAAAAATACAACAAGAAGAACTCTCAATCCTGAACATCTATGCTCCAAATGCAAGGGCACCCTCTTTCATAAAAGAAACTTTATTAAAACTCAAAGCACACATTGCACCTAACACAATAATTGTGGGTGACTTCAACACTGCACTTTCCTCAATGGACCGATCAGGAAAACAGAAACTAAACAAGGACACAATGAAACTAATTGAAGCTTTGGACCAATTAGATTTAACTGATATATATAGAACATTCTATCCTAAAACAAAAGAATATACCTTTTTTTCAGCACCTCATGGTACCTTCTCCAAAATCGACCATATAATTGGTCACAAGACAGACCTCAACAAATATAAAAAGATAGAACTAATCCCATGCCTCCTATCTGATCACTATGGAATAAAAGTGGTCTTCAATAGCAACAGAAACAACAGAAAACCCACAAACACATGGAGATTGAACAATACTCTACTCAATGACACCTTGGTCAAGGAAGAAATAAAGAAAGAAATTAAAGACTTTTTAGAACACAATGAAAATGAAAACACAACATACCCAAATCTATGGGACACAATGAAAGCAGTGCTAAGAGGAAAACTCATAGCCCTGAGTGCCTCCAAAAAGAAAATGGAGAGAGCATACATTACCAACTTAATGACACACCTGAAAGCCCTAGAACAAAAAGAAGCTATTTCACCCAGGAGGAGTAGAAGGCAGGAAATCATCAAACTCAGGGCCGAAATCAATCAAGTAGAAACAAAGAGAACCATACAAAAAATCAACAAAACTAGGAGCTGGTTCTTTGAGAAAATCAACAAGATAGATAAACCCTTAGCCAGACTGACCAAAGGGCACAGAGAAAGTATCCAAATTAACAAACTTAGAAATGAAAAGGGAGACATAACAACGGAAACTGAGGAAATCCAAAAAATCATCAGATCCTACTACAAGAGCCTGTACTCAACACAACTGGAGAATCTGGAGGAAATGGACAATTTCCTTGACAGATACCAAATACCAAAATTAAATCAGGACCAACTAGACCATCTAAACAGTCCCATAAAGCCTAAAGAAATAGAAGGAGTCATAGAAAGTCTTCCAACCAAAAAAAGCACAGGACCAGATGGTTTCAGTGCAGAATTCTACCAGACCTTCAAAGAAGAGTTAACACCAATACTCTTCAAACTATTCCACAAAATAGAAACAGAAGGAACACTACCCAATTCCTTCTACGAAGCCACAATTACGCTGATACCAAAGCCACACAAAGATCCAACAAAGAAAGAGAACTTCAGACCAATTTCCCTTATGAACATTGATGCAAAAATACTCAACAAAATTCTTGCCAACCGAATCCAAGAACACATCAAAACGATCATCCACCATGATCAAGTAGGCTTTATCCCGGGAATGCAGGGTTGGTTCAATATACGGAAATCCATCAATACAATCCACTACATAAACAAACTCAAAGAACAAAACCACATGGTCATTTCATTGGATGCTGAAAAAGCATTTGACAAAATTCAGCATCCTTTCATGCTTAAAGTCTTGGAGAGAACAGGAATTCAAGGCCCATACCTAAACATAGTAAAAGCAATATACAGCAAACCGGTAGCCAGCATCAAACTAAACGGAGAGAAACTTGAAGCAATCCCACTGAAATCAGGGACCAGACAAGGCTGCCCCCTTTCTCCTTATCTTTTCAATATTGTACTTGAGGTACTAGCTCGGGCAATTCGACAACATAAGGAGGTCAAAGGGATACAAATTGGAAAGGAGGAAGTCAAACTATCATTATTTGCAGACGACATGATCGTCTACCTAAGTGACCCAAAGAACTCCACTAGAGAGCTCCTACAGATGATAAACAACTTCAGCAAAGTGGCAGGTTACAAAATCAACTCAAGCAAATCAGTGGCCTTCCTATACTCAAAGGATAAGCAGGCTGAGAAAGAAATTAGGGAAATGACCCCCTTCACAATAGCCACAAACAGTATAAAGTATCTTGGGGTGACTCTTACCAAACATGCGAAAGATCTGTATGGCAAGAACTTCAAGACTCTGAAGAAGGAAATGGAAGAAGACCTCAAAAAATGGGAAAACCTGCCATGCTCATGGATCGGTAGAATCAATATAGTTAAAATGGCCATTTTGCCTAAAGCACTATACAGATTCAATGCAATACCCATCAAAATCCCAACTCAATTCTTCACAGAGTTAGAAAGAATAATTATCAAATTCATCTGGAACAACAAAAAACCCAGGATAGCTAAAACTATTCTCAGCAACAAAAGAAAATCTGGGGGAATCAGTATCCCTGACCTCAAGCAATACTACAGAGCAATAGTGTTAAAAACTGCATGGTATTGGTACAGTGACAGGCAGGAGGATCAATGGAACAGGATTGAAGATCCAGAAATGAACCCACACACCTATGGCCACTTGATCCTCGACAAAGAGGCTGAAAACATCCAATGGAAAAAAGATAGCCTTTTCAACAAATGGTGCTGGTTCAACTGGAGGTCAGCATGCAGAAGAATGCGAATTGATCCATCCTTGTCTCCTTGTACTAAGCTCAAATCCAAATGGATCAAGGACCTCCACATAAAGCCAGACACTCTGAAGCTAATAGAAAAGAAACTGGGGAAGACCCTTGAGGACATCGGTACAGGGAGAAAGTTTCTGAACAGAACACCAATAGCGTATGCTCTAAGAGCAAGAATTGACAAATGGGACCTCATAAGGTTACAGAGTTTCTGTAAGGCAAAGGACACCATCAAGAGGACAGATCGGCAACCAACAAATTGGGAAAAGATCTTCACCAATCCTACATCAGATAGAGGGCTAATATCCAATATATATAAAGAACTCAAGAAGTTAGACTCCAGAAAACCGAACAACCCTATTAAAAAATGGGGTACAGAGTTAAACAAAGAATTCTCACCTGAAGAACTTCGGATGGCGGAGAAGCATCTTAAAAAATGCTCCACTTCATTAGTCATTAGGGAAATGCAAATCAAAACAACCCTAAGATTTCATCTTACACCAGTCAGAATGGCTAAGATTAAAAATTCAGGAGACAGCAGGTGTTGGAGAGGGTGTGGAGAAAGAGGAACACTCCTCCACTGCTGGTGGGGTTGCAAATTGGTACAACCACTCTGGAAAGCAGTCTGGCGGTTCCTCCGAAAACTGGGCACCTCACTTCCAGAAGATCCTGCTATACCACTCCTGGGCATATACCCAGAGGATTCCCCACCTTGTAATAAGGATACATGCTCTACTATGTTCATAGCAGCCCTATTTATAATTGCCAGATGCTGGAAAGAACCCAGGTATCCCTCAACAGAAGAGTGGATACAAAAAATGTGGTATATCTACACAATGGAGTACTATTCAGCCATTAGAAACAATGAATTCATGAAATTCTTAGGCAAATGGATGGAGCTAGAGAACATCATACTAAGTGAGGTAACCCAGACTCAAAAGGTGAATCATGGTATGCACTCACTAATAAGTGGTTATTAACCTAGAAAACTGGAATACCCAAAACATAATCCACACATCAAATGAGATACAAGAAGAAAGCAGGAGTGGTCCCTGGTTCTGGAAAGACTCAGTGAAACAGTATTTGGCAAAACCAAAACGGGGAACTGGGAAGGGGTGGGAGGGAGGACAGGGGAAGAGAAGGGGGCTTACGGGACTTTCGGGGAGTGGGGGGGGGCTAGAAAAGGGGAAATCATTTGAAATGTAAATAAATTATATCAAATAAAAAAAAAAATTCAGGAGACAGCAGGTGTTGGAGAGGGTGTGGAGAAAGAGGAACATTCCTCCACTGCTGGTGGGGTTGCAAATTGGTACAACCACTCTGGAAATCAGTCTGGCGGTTCCTCAGAAAACTGGGCACCTCACTTCCGGAAGATCCTACTATACCACTCCTGGGCATAAACCCAGAGGATTCCCCACCATGTAATAAGGATACATGCTCTACTATGTTCATAGCAGCCCTATTTATAATTGCCAGATGCTGGAAAGAACCCAGGTATCCCTCAACAGAAGAGTGGATGCAAAAAGTGTGGTATATCTACACAATGGAGTACTATTCAGCCATTAGAAACAATGAATTCATGAAATTCTTAGGCAAATGGATGGAGCTGGAGAACATCATACTAAGTGAGGTAACCCAGACTCAAAACTTGAAACATGGTATGCACTCACTAATAAGTGGATATTAACCTAGAAAACTGGAATACCCAAAACATAATCCACACTTCAAATGAGGTACAAGAAGAAAGGAGGAGTGGCCCCTTGTTCTGGAAAGACTCAGTGAAGCAGTATTCGGCAAAACCAGAACGGGGAAGTGGGAAGGGGTGGGTGGGAGGACAGGGGAAGAGAAGGGGCTTATGGGACTTTCGGGGAGTGGGGGGCTAGAAAAGGGGAAATCATTTGAAATGTAAATAAACAATTATATCGAATAAAAAAAATTTATTACTTTGTTATTCAAACATAGCTACTTTACTATAGAAATAAAATGCTTGTTAGAAGAAGCCCTGTCATCCGAGGTCGCCAGCAGTTCAGCGGGCACCAGAGTGAAGAACTGCCTAGGACACAGACTGCCTGATTTTCTTCCCCATGAGGGAGCTGGGCAGCTCTACATTTACCTGGGTACATATCCTGCAGGAGAGTGTCTGACCTGCAGGGTGGCCCACAGTTAGACAGAGCCCTGTGATCCTGAGGTTGCCACCATCTTGGTGCTACAGTTCAGCCAGGGGAATGCCTGACCTCCAGGGAGTCCTGTGGCTAGACTGAGCCCTGAGATCCAAGCTCGCCACCATCTATGCGCCAGCAGCTCAGCCAGCTCAACCAGGGGAACACATGTCCTGCAGGGCGCTCAATGGTTAGACTGAGCCCAGTGGTCTGAGATCTGCACCACCTTGGCTCCTGTAACCAGTCAGCCCATCCAGAGGCCTGTGCCACATCTGACACGGGGAAGATCCCACTACCTAATACTCTCTCCTCGAGTACTGGCAGGAGCAGGTTAATCGCCACTGCCCCTTTCCATGAATTAATGAAATTCTTAGGCAAATGGTTGGAACTGAAGATATCCAGGTATCTAAGGGAGGTAACTCATTCACAAAAGAACACACAAGAAATGCAGTCACTGATAAGTGGATATTAGCTCAGAAGCTCTGAGTACCCGAGACAGAATTCACATATCAAATGACTCCCAAGAAGAAGGAAGGAGAGTTCCCTGGTCCTGGAAAGGCTTGATTCAGCATTGTATGGGAGTACCAGGACAGAGAAGTAGGAGGGGGTAGATCAGAGAACTGGTGGAGGGATGAGAGCTTATGGGACTTTTGGGGAGGGGGGAACCAGGAAAGGGAAAATCATTTGGAATGTAAACAAAGAATATAGAAAATTTAAAAAAAACAACAAAAAAAAAACCCAAAATAAAACAAATGTATAAGTCTTTGGTGTCCATTTTCATTCAGGTGGCAATATCACTGGATGATTTTAGTTTGCTATAAAATATAATAAAACACAAATGTAAAGGCACATATGCAATAGCAAAACCATGTGGCTGTGTATTATTGTCTCAGAAGTTTGAAATGATGTCATTAAAGATGTATCTCCAAATTGTTTTAAAATAGGCAGAGGCATTTCTGTTGCATGTTTTGTGTATAAAAATTTAAAAAGTCATATTTTTACATTCTTTATGAGGTAACTTAGTACAATTTTCCAAGGTGGTTCAAATTTTTTAAATCTGGTTATTATTTTAGTTTCAATATAAAATGTCACCTATATGCTCATTTTAAAAAATCTTGGTGGTGATAATATTCTGAGAATGTGTTGCTTAGTAAGAGAAAATAGTTCACAGGGTATATGAACTGGAAAGTTTTCTACTGTTTTCTGCTTCATCTCCTAAATTTTTCTTTCCTTTGGAAGGAAATTCCCTCCCATCCCATTCCCCCTCCCCTCCCTCTTCCCTCTTGACTCATCTCCCTTCTCCTCATCTCTTCTCCCCTATCTCTTGCCCCATCCCTCCCTCTGTCCTCTCATTTCTTTTCTTCATTTCTTCCTTCCTCCATTTTCCTAACCTTTCCTCCTCAAGTCTCGTTTTTTTCTTCATTTTTCTCCCACTCTTCTTCCAAAATGGCTATAGTGAGCTAGGCATTAAGAAAACTAAGCCTACAACCCATACAGTCTGTCATGGGAATTTTGCCTGATTACAGTCTAGAAACAAACTAGGCATCATGAAATGAAACCATACAGCAATCTTTTCTCTCTCCTTTCCCTTGAGAATCTGTCTGCATACTAGAAAAAAAGAAAGAAAGAAAGAAAGAAAGAAAGAAAGAAAGAAAGAAAGAAAGAAAGAAAGGAGGAAAGAAAGAAAGAAAGAAGGAAAGAAAGAAAGAAAGAAAGAAAGAGTAAAAGATCTGTATGACAAGAACTTCAGGTCTTTGAAGAAGGAAATGGAAGAAGACCTCAGAAAATGGAAAAACCTCCCATGCTCATGGATCGGCAGGATTAATATAGTTAAAATGGGCGTCTTGCCAAAAGCAATATACAGTTTCAACGCAATACCCATCAAAATTTCAACTCAGTTCTTCATAGAGTTAGAAAGAGCAATTCTCAAATTCATCTGGACTAAAAAAATAAATAAATAAATAAATAAATAAATAAAATAAAAAAAAAAAAAAAAAAAAAACCAGGATAGCTAAAACTATTCTCAACAACAAAAGAAATTCTGGGGGAATCAGTATCCCTGACTTCAAGCAATACTACAGAGCAATAGTGTTAAAAACTGCATGGTATTTGGTACAGTGACAGGCATGCAGATGAATGGATTAGGATTGCAGACCCAGAAATGAACCCACACACCTATGGCCACTTGATCTTCGAAAAAGGGGCTGAAAACATGCAGTGGAAAAAAGATAGTCTTTTCAACAAAAGGTGCTGTTTCAACTGGAGGTCAGCATGCAGAAGAATGCGAATTGATTCATCCTGATCTCCTTATACTAAGCTCAACTCGAAATGGATCCAGGACCTCCACATAAAGCCAGACACACTGAAGCTAATAGAAAAGAAACTGGGGAAGACCCTTGAGGACATTGGTACAGGGGGAAATTTCCTGAACAGAACACCGATAGCTTATGCTCTAAGATCAAGAATTAACAAATGGGACCTCAAAAAATTACAAAGTTTCTATAAGGCAAAGGACACCATCAAAAGGACATATTGGCAACCAACAAATTAGGAAAAGATCTTCACCAACCCTACACCAGATAGAGGGCTAACATCAAATATATACAAAGTACTCAAGAAGTTAGACCCCAGAAAACCAAATAACTTTATTAAAAATGGGGTACAGAGCTAATCAAATAATTTTCACCTGAAGAACTTCGGATGGCTGAGAAGCACCTTAAAAATGCGCAATTTCATTAGTCATTAGGGAAATGAAAATCAAAACAACCCTGAGATTTCACCTTACACCAGTCAGAATGGCTAAGATTAAAAATTCAGGAGACAGCAGGTGTTGGTGAGGATATGGAGAAAGAGGAACACTCCTCCACTGCTGGTGGGGTTGCAAATTGGTACAACCACTCTGGAAATCAGTCTGGTGGTTCCTCTAAAAACTGGGCACCTCACTCCCAGAAGATCCTGCTATACCACTCCTGGGCATATACCCAGAGGATTCTTCACCATGTAATAAGGATACATGTTCTACTATGTTCATAGCAGCCCTATTTATAATTGCCAGATGCTGGAAAGAACCCAGGTATCCCTCAACAGAAGAGTGGATGCAAAAAATGTGGTATATTTATTCAATGGAGTACTATTCAGCCATTAGAAACAATGAATTCATGAAATTCTTAGGCAAATGAATGGAGCTGGAGAACATCATATTAAGTGATGTAATCCAATCTCAAAAGATCAATCATGGTATGTCTCACTGATAAGTGGATATTAGCCTAGAAACTTGGAATACCCAAGACATAATCCACACATCAAATGATGTCCAAGAAGAATGGAGGAGTGGCCCCTGGTTCTAGAAAGGCTCAATGCAGCAGTATAGGGCGATACCAGGGCAGGGAAGTGGGAAGTGGTGGATGGAGGAACGGGGGGCGGGGGGGTGGGGAGGAGAGGGTTTATGGGACTTTTAGGGAGTGGAGAGCCAGGAAAATGGAAATCATTTAAAACTTAAATAAAATATATATAGAAAAAAATTTTAAAATTTAAAAAAAGAAAGAAAGAAATGAAGGAAGAAATGAAGAAAGGAAGAAAGGAAGAAATGAAGAAAGGAAAATGGAGAAAGGAAGAAAGGAAGATAGAAAGAAAGGAAGATAGAAAGAAAGGAGAAAGAAGTTTTAAACACATGAAATAGCTTAAACTGAAAATGCAGAATAGACATTCATAAATATATAAAGGAAAACTCAATCCCTCTTCTCTTCCTATGCTTTTCTTTGTTGTTGGGCAAGAGCAAAAAACTAGCAATAATGAATTCCATTATTTATTCTAAAACAAATTGAATGGGTTTCTATGATATTAGACCAAGTGTTTTGATTTGCATTTCCCTAATGACTAAAGAAGTTGAGCGTTTTTTAATATACTTCTCCGCCATCCGAAGTTCTTCAGATGAAAATTCTTTGTTTAACCCTGTACCCCATTTTTAATAGGGTTATTTGGTTTTCTGAGGTCTAACTTCTTGAATTCTTTGTATATATTGGATATTAGCCCTTTATCTGATGTAGGGTTGGTGAAGATCTTTTCCCAATTTGTTGGTTGCCGATTTGTCCTTTTGATGATGTCCTTTGCCTTACAGAAACTTTGTAATTTTATGAGGTCCCAATTCCCAATTCTTGATCTTAGAGCATACGCTATTGGTGATCTGTTCAGAAACTTTCCCCCTGTACCGATGCCCTCAAGGGTTTTCCCCAGTTTCTTTTCTATTAGCTTCAGAGTGCCTGGCTTTATGTGTAGGTCCTTGATCCATTTGGAATTGAGCTTAGTACAAGGAGACAAGGATGGATCAATTCCCATTCTTCTGCATGCTGACCTCCAGTTGAACCAGCACCATTTGTTGAAAAGGCTATCTTTTTTTCCATTGGATGTTTTCAGCCCCTTTGTTGAGGATCAAGTGACCATAGGTGTGTGGGTTCATTTATGGATCTTCAATCCTGTTCCATTGATCTGCTTGCCTGTCACTGTACCAATACCATGCAGTTTTTCATACTATTGCTCTGTAGTATTGCTTGAGGTCAGGGATACTGATTCCCTCAGAATTTCTTTTGTTGTTGAGAATAGTTTTAGCTATCCTGGGTTTTTTGCTATTCCAGATGATTTGGAGAACACCAGTCAGAATGGCTAAGATTAAAAATTCAGGAGACAGCAGGTGTTGGCGAGGATGTGGAGAAAGAGGAACACTCCTCCACTGCTGGTAGGATTGTAAATTGGTACAACCACTCTGGAAATCAGTCTGGTGGTTCCTCAGAAAACTGGGTGTATCACTTCCGGAAGATCCTGCTATACCACTCCTGAGCATATACCCAGAGGATTCCCCAGCATATAATAAGGATACATGTTCCACTATGTTCATAGCAGCCCTATTTATAATAGCCAGAAGCTCAAAAGAACCCAGGTATCCCTCAACAGAAGAATGGATGCAAAAACATGTGGTATATATACACAATGGAGTACTATTCAGCCATTAGAAACAATGAATTCATGAAATTCTTAGGCAAATGAATGGAGCTGGAGAACATCATATTAAGTGATGTAATCCAATCTCAAAAGATCAATCATGGTATGTCTCACTGATAAGTGGATATTAGCCTAGAAACTTGGAATACCCAAGACATAATCCACACATCAAATGATGTCCAAGAAGAATGGAGGAGTGGCCCCTGGTTCTAGAAAGGCTCAATGCAGCAGTATAGGGCGATACCAGGGCAGGGAAGTGGGAAGTGGTGGATGGAGGAACGGGGGGCGGGGGGGTGGGGAGGAGAGGGTTTATGGGACTTTTAGGGAGTGGAGAGCCAGGAAAATGGAAATCATTTAAAACTTAAATAAAATATATATAGAAAAAAATTTTAAAATTTAAAAAAAGAAAGAAAGAAATGAAGGAAGAAATGAAGAAAGGAAGAAAGGAAGAAATGAAGAAAGGAAAATGGAGAAAGGAAGAAAGGAAGATAGAAAGAAAGGAAGATAGAAAGAAAGGAGAAAGAAGTTTTAAACACATGAAATAGCTTAAACTGAAAATGCAGAATAGACATTCATAAATATATAAAGGAAAACTCAATCCCTCTTCTCTTCCTATGCTTTTCTTTGTTGTTGGGCAAGAGCAAAAAACTAGCAATAATGAATTCCATTATTTATTCTAAAACAAATTGAATGGGTTTCTATGATATTAGACCAAGTGTTTTGATTTGCATTTCCCTAATGACTAAAGAAGTTGAGCGTTTTTTAATATACTTCTCCGCCATCCGAAGTTCTTCAGATGAAAATTCTTTGTTTAACCCTGTACCCCATTTTTAATAGGGTTATTTGGTTTTCTGAGGTCTAACTTCTTGAATTCTTTGTATATATTGGATATTAGCCCTTTATCTGATGTAGGGTTGGTGAAGATTTTTTCCCAATTTGTTGGTTGCCGATTTGTCCTTTTGATGATGTCCTTTGCCTTACAGAAACTTTGTAATTTTATGAGGTCCCAATTCCCAATTCTTGATCTTAGAGCATACGCTATTGGTGATCTGTTCAGAAACTTTCCCCCTGTACCGATGCCCTCAAGGGTTTTCCCCAGTTTCTTTTCTATTAGCTTCAGAGTGCCTGGCTTTATGTGTAGGTCCTTGATCCATTTGGAATTGAGCTTAGTACAAGGAGACAAGGATGGATCAATTCCCATTCTTCTGCATGCTGACCTCCAGTTGAACCAGCACCATTTGTTGAAAAGGCTATCTTTTTTTCCATTGGATGTTTTCAGCCCCTTTGTTGAGGATCAAGTGACCATAGGTGTGTGGGTTCATTTATGGATCTTCAATCCTGTTCCATTGATCTGCTTGCCTGTCACTGTACCAATACCATGCAGTTTTTCATACTATTGCTCTGTAGTATTGCTTGAGGTCAGGGATACTGATTCCCTCAGAATTTCTTTTGTTGTTGAGAATAGTTTTAGCTATCCTGGGTTTTTTGCTATTCCAGATGATTTGGAGAACACCAGTCAGAATGGCTAAGATTAAAAATTCAGGAGACAGCAGGTGTTGGCGAGGATGTGGAGAAAGAGGAACACTCCTCCACTGCTGGTAGGATTGTAAATTGGTACAACCACTCTGGAAATCAGTCTGGTGGTTCCTCAGAAAACTGGGTGTATCACTTCCGGAAGATCCTGCTATACCACTCCTGAGCATATACCCAGAGGATTCCCCAGCATATAATAAGGATACATGTTCCACTATGTTCATAGCAGCCCTATTTATAATAGCCAGAAGCTCAAAAGAACCCAGGTATCCCTCAACAGAAGAATGGATGCAAAAACATGTGGTATATATACACAATGGAGTACTAATCAGCCATTAGAAACAATGAATTCATGAAATTCTTAGGCAATTGGATGGAGCTGGAGAACATCATACTAAGTGAGGTAACCCAGTCTCAAAAGATCAATCATGGTATGCACTCAATAATAAGTGGATATTATCCTAGAAAACTGGAATACCCAAAACATCATCCACACATCAAATGAGGTACAACAAGAACGGTGGAGTGGCCCCTTGTTCTGGAAAGACTCAGTATAGCAGTATAGGGCAAAACCAGAACAGGGAAGTGGGAAGGGTTGTGTGGGATAACAGGGGGAGGGAAGGGGGCTTATGCGACTTTTGGGGAGTGGGGGGGCCAGAAAAGGGGAAATCATTTGAAATGTAAATAAAAAATATATCGAATAAGAAAAAGACCAAGCGTTTATCTTAAATATTGAATCATTTACTTAGTTTATATAATTTGATTATATTTTATGTCAACATATAACACCTCTAGTGATATAGTATACAAATAATCTTTGTGTGCTTTTATCAAGAATCTATAAAGCTGTTTTGTTATCATTGTTGAAGGAAATAGTGGAGTAGTCTGGTTAACACTTAAATTCTTATTTCAAAAGCAGAAAACAATCATCTATTTTTGAAATTTGTGCATATAAATTACTTTCATGGCAAAGTTCTTCAAGTGCAATTTGAAGCAATTACAGAATTTATACATTGGTCCAAGAATAGTTTGTTCTCAAAAATTTAGAGATGGTTACTCTGTAAGTATTTTATTCACACAACTAAAAAAATAGAAGAGAGTACGGACACTTTTCAGAGACTTTGTTAATTCGCAGAGTGTGCCATTGCCTTTGTTTCCATCACTCTGTGCTGTTCCAGAACAGCTTTCTACCACATCCTGAGTCTAAACAGTTACCTGTAGCCATGTCACAGAAATCATTCACTCCAGCCATTTGCATGTATCAGGTTATGCCAAGCTCCACCCTCTTCTTATCTATGGGAAGAGACATGAATGTAGAAACATTTTTAAAGAGAATACAGGAATTTAAGAACTTTCCTGGAATATGTTGATATGTCTAAAAAATACTATGGTTGGTATAAATTCATTGCTCCACAGATTCCATGGCATTATGTCTTATGTCATATAATATTAGGGAAAACCTAGTTTGCTATGGATTATGCATGTAAGAGAAAGTGCTTAATATGTTAAAAGCTGATGTATAAGAAATCATATCACATCCTACAGTTTTGAAGAAAGTGCCTTTTCTCTGTCTTGTTTTGTTATTTGAGTTTAAGGATGAAGTGAATATCATGATAAATCTACTGAAGAATTCACTATTTGGGGGAAACTCCATGAAAGTTTCTATCAGTAATGGTCTTTACATTTTAGAACCCAGAACATCTTGGCGCACACAGCTAACATCAGCATATGGATTAGAAAACAGTCCCACAGAATTTAATAGATAGGTACTATCTGATACACCTCCTTATGAAGTCCTTATATACATCTCTATGCTTACAATAACCTAGAAGATACATTGAGGTGACAGCTTCCATCTTATTTAGAATTCTTCTTACTTTTCCAGGTACATCTTTTTTTCTTGCATCAAGAATTTGTTCTTGAATCATGGATGCATTCAACCCAGGAGTAATGGGAGTAGGGTCATAGTTACAGACATATACATAATTACAGTTCTTCTCTAAAAATTAATTTAGAGACCATGTAAAGAACATCTTTTCTTTACAAATGATAGTTTAATGTATTTCAGTATGTCATTTAAAGGTGATGATAAAATAAGGATTTTGTTGTTGTTGTTCGAATTAAATTATCATTGCTTAAATGATTTAACATGGCTCTTGTTTGCAGCACAAAGGAGTCAACTTTGGAAATCCCAGTGTCACAAAATGCTCAGACTGACATCTCAAAAAAGCAAAACAAAAAAATATCCCCTTTGCTTCTCTGCCACCTGCCTTTGTGTCTTGTTATCCATTTTACCCTTCCACCATCTGTCTCACCACCTAAGTGACCTGCAATTAAGGACTTTGGAGAAAATCCACTCTCATTTATGGTATTGGTAGCATTCAAAATCAACATTCTGTCCTTCTTGTTAGTATTTAATAATCTCCTTTACACAGAAATGAAAATAAAATTGTCATGTGTACAGAATAACTTTACCTACTTAGAGTAGGCTAATTTCACATTTTATCTTTCAAAAGCCACAGATAAATGACAAATACACAGCTGTTTCACTAACAAAGAAAAACACAGATTCTCTCAAATGATTAATCAGGTAGAGATAGTTTGGTTATTAAATTTGTCTGCTGGGAATGTGAAATAATTTTGAGTTTTCTCTCCATTATTTCCATGTAGTTTAAAGCCATCTTCCATTTTCAGAATAAATGTGCAACTTTCTCTTTTTTGGTATTCTTTGAATATACTGTGAATGTTCAGGTTATACATTATATTTTTAAGGAAAAATACAACTGCCTAATTTGAAAAAACTTGCTTTAAATGATCAATTATACATTGTGAACAATATTGTAAAATTACACGAACTTTATTTTAATATTATATTCCAAGTGCCAGATGTTCCATGAAGATAAATCCTGTGAGAGGAAGAACTTTTCTCACTTTATTTTTAATGATTTCAAAATTTATTCAACTCACAGATTTGTTAAAAACATTGCAGATATCTTCCTGAATTTCCATATTTTCTGCTTCTTGAGACAACACGTTGCCATTTGGAATGTATTTAAGGCAAATTATGCTATATCACTTGGAAATATAAACTCAAAGCTCACTAAATATAAGTAAAATTGAGGAAAAGAAACTCTCAATTATTCAAATGTTTTTAATGAATTTTCAGTTTCATAATGTTATTAAATGCTACATACCTGCCTGGGTATTGGCAAACTCACAAAACACCAAGATTGGATCATAACCTTATAATCAATCTATAAAACCAAGATCAGGATCCTTAGGACTTTAATCATTAATCAGATAAAAAGATTTAATAATTTCTCTGTACCATAGAAAAGATAAAACTGAGATTCTATACATACTAGAAGGTCGTGAGTAGAAAATTATCTGGTAGCCCTAAACTTCATCACACAGTTATTTCACAGGAGGTTTTAATGATAAAAACAAAACAAAACAAAACAGAAAAACATAACCATAAAATTGTCTCCTAGATCATAGAAGAATTATTTTAAGCAGGCCTGTCAATCACCTGGACAAGGTCCATCAGAGACAACAGATTCTTCTAGAGACTTTAGAAATAACACAAAGCTGAACAATTCTCTGAATTCTTTTGATGATGATCATAGGAACCAGGTTGCAGAGGGGAATTCAGAGTTAGACCCATGGCACAAAGATGTCATTGTCTAAATCCGAGGGTGTATTATTTTTACTTGGCTATCATCTGAAGGATAGTAAATACTTCCATCCACCTAAGTGCTGCTTAGAGCATCCTTAGTCGCCATCCCTGTCTTTTAGGACATGCATAGAGAGGAAATCGCCTACATTTCAAGTGTCCTAATCCACCCTTGGATAGTTCTCTTTGTGAGAATAATGTTAACTGGCATTGAGTCAAGATCTTTTGCAACTCCCATTACAAGGCAAAGGATTTAAGAGCTTTGAAGTGAGACCACTCAAAGTTATCCCTCATTTCTATCCCAGTGTGAAGAATAGGGCTACTTTCTATGACAATCTTTTCTAAATCTTCCCAAAATTTCTGAAATAAAATTTTTTTAATCCATTTAACATGCTGGTGTTACTATCAGATATTTCTTGTAGCACATTGACAGTTATTTATGAAATGAGGAGATAGTGACTACCAAAAACCACTATTGCTGATCATCTAAGGTAGAATAAAAATGTATCTAATGAAAAAGTGATTCATGATATGTTTGTGCCTAATTCATTAATGTTTTTATTTTTCTTTAAAGTTTTAGGGCAATGGTTCTCAACCTTTCTAATTCTGTGACCCTTTAATATATTCTTCATGTTTTGACATCCCTCAAGAGCAAAATTATTTGTTACTTCATAATTGTATTTTTCTACATTTATGAATTAAGAGATCATCAAATAGGCAGGATACTGGTAGGTACCATTCAACTGAGTTACCCCCCAGAGGCTAAGAACCACTGAATTGTGTATATTCTATATTTTTTCAAGAAGGAAGGACAATTCATTAAGTGCTTCATTCATTCAGTTGTAAATGAAAGTTCCTAGAAAAAAATTTATTCTGTAGCTTCTTCAAGGCTGATTGACTGACATGAATTTCAGTGGTTGAAATTGGAATGTTTCAGGTCCAGAGACTAATTAAATTGCCAAAGGATATCATTAGTCCTCAATGATATCCATGTCTTTCCCACCTCTGTACTTGACAGGACATTCAAAACCATCTGGATTGTATTAATTTAGGAGCTTACTTAGTTCTACTAACCAAAAGACTAAGGATACCACCTGAAACCTACAGCAGAGATTTCTCACTTAGCTTTAACACTTTTGTGTCAACACTTAAAAACTTGTGTCTACTTACAATTTTAACTATGACTTCTTATATGTGTATAAATATACATGAATGCACATAATTCTATACATACATGTATTTATAATATATGCACACACAGATATAGAAAGCACACTGCACATGTATATTCTCATCTATGATGAGTCCCCTGAGGTCTAGGAACAGACATAATAACACAAACTTATTCTGGAATGGCAAAAATTAATAGAGAAAAGACAACTTAGAGATACATTCTTTTCTTCTTTATGATTTTTTACTTTCCTTCTCACATTGGATAATCACTGAATAGAAATAAAGGAAGCAAGTGAGACTTTTAAAGGCCAGCTGGTGCTGTTGGCATGTCTTTAAAGATAATGGCTAATATCCCAGGACAGCCCTAATTTTTCTAAAATCTTGACTGTTGTTTTATTCTGAAAGCCCAAGCTACTTAGCCAAAATCAGGGGATATTCTTTGAATGATCACATTTCTTATTTTAGAGCAGTGGAAGAAGAAGAAGAAGAAAAATAATGTGGGACAGAATGAAAATTTCATTTTCCCTGCCAATTTTGAATAACTAAACATGTTCATGTTATCTTAAAAGCAATTGACAAATAATTAAACTTGTTATAATTTTGAACAGATATTTTTATTCAGGCTCTTTAATCACTAAAATTAAATATACTGTATCATCACTGCAAAACACTTTATTAATATGGATACAAAATAGCTAGCGTACTGGTAAAATCTGGAATTTTTAAACTTTTCTCTCTGTTACCTTTTATTTTTCATCAAGTGCCAAAAGTCTGCAAAGCAAAACTTCATCATAGGTCAGTGAAATAATGCATTTTTGTCATTTATAAACTGACATATTCGATTTTAATTACAATGGCAGTTAGATTTTGGTTTTCAATTCTTGAGACTTTTAGAAGCATACATAAGTGTTCAAATGAGGAAAACAAATTGTTTTATATACTGACAATTTAATGAAATAAAGTATTCAAATTGTTGATGTTTGGAATTAAAAAACCACTCAGTCTAGTGAATTACCTTACTCTCTTTCACAGTCCACTTGCTATTTACTTCTCTTAAAGACTGACATTAGATGCCAAACAGACTGATTTGAACAGGTTATTTCTTATAATCACTGTCTATATTTGTATATCTTCACATATGCTGTGCATCTATATACATATATGTATTTAAGTTGATTTTAGTATTTATACCAATACATCCAATACATGTGTGCATTTCTATCTATACTTGTTTTCAGATGTAACAAGAGTGGAGATGGGCAACATAACACAAATACAAGGTCTATATTTCAGAATGCATACATTGAGCATATTAAAATCCTATGACCAGTCTTTAAATACTATCTTAATATATCCCATACAAATCTTAACTGAATTGCCATCTCACACATGTAATACACTATTAATTAAACAAATAAAAATATCAAAATAAATTTTCTCCTTTTGAAAGTTATTTAAAACTTTCAGTAAGATACTTTTTTAGTCAGATAAGTTAAACAGACATGAATAGTAACTGTCACAAAAAGAAAAGATACATGTGATTACTAGTTACTAAGAAAGAAATGATTCCCCCCTCTCTCAATTGGGGTTGGAGTCAAAATCCAGTTCTCTAAATGAATAGTTAGTGTTCTCAACCACTGAGCGATTTCTGCAGCACCCGAATTCAGAACATTTTGGGAGTGGGTTCCAAGACAGGGTTTCTCTGTGTAGCCCTGGTTGTCCTGGAACTCACTCTGTAGACCAGGCTGGTCTTGAAATCAGAAATCTGCCTGCCTCTGCCTCCCAAGTGCTGGGATTACAGGAGTGCGCCACCACGCCCGGCTCAGAACATTTTTAAAGTCAAGTTCTCTCACAGAAGTAGACATGCTAATGGGCTAGACTATCTAGCCAGAGAGTTCAGGGAATCCATTGGACTCCACCCCTCTCTGTACTATGATGCAGATATCCTGGAACACTTCAAGCTTGATTGAAAATGATATTCAGGATCCAAAATGACATTTTTATACTTTTGCTGCAAGCATGTTACTGACAGAGCTATCTTCTCTCTTTTTTTTTTATTTTTTTAATTCGATATATTTTTTATTTACATTTCAAATGATTTCCCCTTTTCTAGCCCCCCACTCCCCGAAAGTCCCCAGCAACAAAAGAAAGTCTGGGGGAATCAGTATCCCTGACCTCAAGCAATACTACAGAGCAATAGTGTTAAAAACTGCATGGTATTGGTACAGTGACAGGCCAGAGGATCAATGGAACAGGAATGAAGATCCAGAAATGAACCCACACACCTATGGCCACTTGATCCTCGACAAAGAGGCTGAAAACATCCAATGGAAAAAAGATAACCTTTTCAACAAATGGTGCTGGTTCAACTGGAGGGCAGCATGCAGAGGAATGGGAATTGATCCATCCTTGTGTCCTTGTACTAAGCTCAAATCCAAATGGATCAAGGACCTCCACATAAAGCCAGACACTCTGAAGCTAATAGAAAAGAAACTGGGGAAGACCCTTGAGGACATCGGTACAGGGAGAAAGTTTCTGAACAGAACACCAATAGCGTATGCTCTAAGATCAAGAATTCACAAATGGGACCTCTTCTCTCTTTTGTTTCATGTATTACAAAATAAACTAGCTTCTTTGAGACCAGAGTAACACTCTATTGTGTGGGCAAGTGGATCGTGCCACCAGAAAGAAAAACTGGTAAGGTTGAACAGGCTTGGATCCCAGGGAATCTCAGAATTGAGGACCACCGGAGTGCAGCCAGCTCCCTGCCAAGCTCTACCTGTTCTGGAACAGGAAGCCATGACACCCCACTGAGAGGACTATAGTAACCAGTCATGTAGAATAAAATCTTGGAGTTCTCCATGCTAATGAGATAGATATCTAGATAGGCCCCAGTGTTCAGCCAATAATCTTCAATTTCTGGGCAATGCTTTCCCCTCAAAAGAAATTTAATCCCTGATTCATACCTAGTAAGTTGTATGCATTCATATCTCCCATCAAATAAAACATTTTAGACAAACTAGGACCATCTCTTCCCCAAGGATCTATGTGGGGCGAGGTCTTCATCTTAAAGAGGCTGTATATATCTTCTGGAAGAGGCTTTCTGACTCTGAGGCCCTCATTACTGTTGGCACTCACTTGTAACCAAATCAAGTTCTGGCCTGTTCTGTGATCCAACTTGCCCTTCCTGCCTAGAACGTAAATGCCGTGAAGGGAAGTGTGCACTGGGAACTCCCATTCCCAACTCCCAGTAGTACCCCAGCAGTGTATGAATAGATAGGAGACTGGGAACCACTTCAATCATCCCAGACTCTGCTCATTCCTACAGGAGAGAACAATGGACTGAGGACCCCCATTGAGGACACACTAGGCATACTAGATGCAATGCAGATATGCAGCCTGACATTCTATCACCCTTTACAAAAGATTCCTATTTTAGACAAATTATTCCATGAATACCCATGTACTGCCTTGCACTGTCATGGTTTGGATATGAAATGTACCTTGTGTTCTCCTTCTCCCACTTTGGTCTGATGTGTTGAAAGTTTAGTCCCTATCTCTTGGTATTGTTTAAAAGGGATGGAAATTTTCAGATGAAGAACATAGTTGGAGTAGGTAAGTCAGTGCAGGCATGTATTTGAGGGCTGTATCCTAGCCTGGGCCATTCTCTCCAGGAGTAAGGATGAATCATTCATGGCTTCTGTATGCATATTCTCTACCCAATCCCATCTCTTGAAGCTCAAAATCTTACCTTCCCTTTGGTTACTGCTGATTTCTGATATCATTCCTCTGTGGTGTATATGGTTGATCTGTACCATCACCTATATTGAAACTCAGCAAGCCATGATGCATCTTCCATTTCTTTTTTATTGTTAAAAATAGTAGTTATCATTGTGATATTCTATACATTTTCAACCTCTTGGGTTGATAAGTTTAGATTTAAAATTGTGATTTTCAATATTAATCTGACCAGAGGTTCACATTAAAACCTTAGCAGCCCTCCTATCAAAGGGATAGTCCTGATCTAAAAGTGCAGATAAAAAAGAATGCTATGCCATATGTCTACAGAGAGTTCTGGAACACTTCTAAATTGGTATCCTGGTAAGAAACATTGGACTTCAATGCACTGCAGGATGATGAGAAGAAGGAGTAGGAAGAGATGGGGAAAGGAAGAGGAGAGGGAGAAGAATCAAGAAAGAAGAATGAAGGAAGTAATAAAGTGAGAGAGAAAAACCAACCAGGGACAAAATTAAAGGCAAAAATTTAGATGTACTTTTGTCCCTACAAACGTAGGAGAACCTGCAACTGCATGTAATTTCACTTCACTTTCAGGTCACTATTTCCATAGACACTCTAGCAGTGCCAACTGAAAACTCTTCTCAAGCACTCCTATGTATCCTCCTAGCAGAGAAAATATGAAGTCAAAGAAATACCCTCAATTTCAACACTGTTTTTCACAGAATATAGTAACATCATCCTGGGCGCAGTCTGCCAACTTTAAAATATAACCAATAACTTTGGTATTTAAAAAAAACTATTTTGTTTTTATGTACCAGAAAAGTTCATTTGAAATATGTAATAAAAATATCACTTAATAGAATACATATTCATCTATAGCATATATTTGTTGCAGAGATAATATAGCAAGAGGGGTGTTTAAATTAGCTAGCAGTATTGAAAAGAATAATTTATTTAAATATCCAGAAGAAATAGAATATACTCAAAATATTTCATAGTGAATCAATCCAAAAATGTCACATTGTAGAGACAGAAAGTAAAAATTCAATTTGGCATGAGGTTGTAAATGACTTACAAATCTACTTACAGGAGTAGAATTTATTCTCCTTTCCATGGTGAATTAAGGAAATAAAATATTTAAAGTTATATTTACTGAGAAAGCAGTCCAATGTTAACAGCAAAGACTATATCTTCAAAAGATCATAGAGAAAAAATTCCATAAACTACAGAAAGACATCTATACAGATAAAAGAGCACAAAACTCCAAGTCGACAAGACCAGGAACAAAAGACCCCTGTTCTACACAGAGGTTAAAACACTAAGTACATAGAACAAAGAGTAATGAAAGGTGCAAGAGAAAAATCACATATTAACTCTGTGAAGAATTGAGTTGGGATTTTGATGGGTATTGCATTGAATCTGTAGATTACTTTTGGAAAAATGGCCATTTTAACTATATTGATTCTACCGATCCATGTGCATGGGAGGTTTTCCCATTTTTTGAGGTCTTCTTCCATTTCCTTCTTCAGAGTGTTGAAGTTCTTGTCATACAGATCTTTCACATGTTTGGTAAGAGTTACCCCAAGATACTTTATACTGTTTGTGGCTATTGTGAAGGGGGTCATTTTCCTAATTTCTTTCTCAGCCTGCTTATCCTTTGAGTATAGGAAGGCCACTGATTTGCTTGAGTTGATTTTATAACCTGCCACTTTGCTGAAGTTATTTATCAGCTGTAGGAGTTCTCTAGTGGAGTTTTTTGGGTCACTTAGGTAGACTATCATGTCATCTGCAAATAATGATAGTTTGATTTCTTCCTTTCCAATTTGTATCCCTTTGACCTCCTTATGTTGTCTAATTGCCCGAGCTAGTACCTCAAGTACAATATTGAAAAGATAAGGAGAAAGGGGGCAGCCCTGTCTAGTCCCTGATTTGAGTGGGATTGCCAACTCAATTCTTCACAGAGTTAGAAAGAGCAATTATCAAATTCAACTGGAATAACAAAAAACCCAGAATAGCTAAAACTATTCTCAGCAACAAAAGAAAGTCTGGGGGAATCAGTATCCCTGACCTCAAGCAATACTACAGAGCAATAGTGTTAAAAACTTCATGGTATTGGTACAATGACAGGCAGGAGGATCAATGGAACAGGACTGAAGATCCAGAAATAAACCCACACACCTATGGCCACTTGATCCTCGACAAAGAGGCTGAAAACATCCAATGGAAAAAAAGATAGCCTTTTGAACAAATGGTGCTGGATCAACTGGAGGTCAGCATGCAGAAGAATGGGAATTGAGCCATCCTTGTCTCCTTGTACTAAGATCAAATCCAAATGGATCAAGGACCTCCACATAAAGCCAGACACTCTGAAGCTAATAGAAAAGAAACTGGGGAAGACCCTTCAGGACATCGGTACAGGGAGAAAGTTTCTGAACAGAACACCAATAGCGTATGCTCTAAGATTAAGAATTGACAAATGGGACCTCATAAAATCACAAATTTCTGTAAGGCAAAGGATACCATCAAGAGGACAAATCGGCAACCAACAAACTGGGAAAAGATCTTCACCAATCCTACATCAGATAGAGGGCTAATATCCAATATATATAAAGAACTCAAGAAGTTAGACTCCAGAAAACCAAACAACCCTATTAAAAAATGGGGTACAGAGTTAAACAAAGAATTCTCACCTGAAGAATTTCCGATGGCGGAGAAGCATCTTAAAAAATGCTCAACTTCATTAGTCATTAGGGAAATGCAAATCAAAACAACCCTGAGATTTCATCTTACACCAGTCAGAATGGCTAAGATTAAAAATTCAGGAGACAGCAGGTGTTGGAGAGGATGTGGAGAAAGAGGAACACTCCTCCACTGCTGGTGGGGTTGCAAATTGGTACAACCACTCTGGAAATCAGTCTGGCAGTTCCTCTGAAAACTGGGCACCTCACTTCCAGAAGATCCTTCTATACCACTCCTGGGCATATACCCAGAGGATTCCCCACCATGTAATAAGGATACATGCTCTACTATGTTCATAGCAGCCCTATTTATAATTGCCAGATGCTGGAACGAACCCAGGTATCCCTCAACAGAAGAGTGGATGCAAAAAATGTGGTATATCTACACAATGGAGTACTATTCAGCCATTAGAAACAATGAGTTCATGAAATTCTTAGGCAAATGGATGGAGCTAGAGAACATCATACTAAGTGAGTTATCCCAGACTCAAAAGGTGAATCATGGTATGCACTCACTAATAAGTGGTTATTAACCTAGAAAACTGGAATACCCAAAACATAATCCACACATCAAATGAGGTACAAGAAGAAAGGAGGAGTTGCCCCTTGTTCTGGAAAGACTCAGTGAAGCAGTATTCGGCAAAACCAGAACGGGGAAGTGGGAAGGGGTGGGTGGGAGCACAGGGGGAGAGAAGGGGGCTTACGGGACTTTTGGGGAGTGGGGGACTAGAAAAGGGGAAATCATTTGAAATGTAAATAAAAAATATATCGAATAAAAAAAAAAAAGAAAACCAGCCTTAGATCATGGTGATCTGATAGTGTGCATGGGATTATTTCAGTCTTCTTATATCTCTTGAGGCCTGTTTTGTGACAGATTATATGGTCAGTTTTGGAGAAGATACCAAGAGGTGATGAGAAGAAGGTATAATCTTTTGTTTTAGGATGAAATGTTCTATAGATATGTGCTAAATCCATTTGGTTCGTGACTTATGTTAGTTTCAATGTATCTCTTTTTCATTTGTGTTTCCATGATCTGTCCATTGATGAGAGTGGGGTGTTGAAGTCTCCCACTATTATTATATGAAGTGCAATGTGTGTTTTGAACTTTAGTAGAGTTTCTGTTATGAATGTCGGTGCCCTCACATTTGGACCATAGATGGTCAGAATATAGAGTTCTTGATAGATTATTTTTCTTCGGTGAGTATAAAGTGTTCTTCCTTTTTGTATTCTCTTAGGGTCTGTGCAACTTCTGCCCAGGATCTTCTAGCTTTCATAGTCTCTGGTGAGAAGTCTGGTATAATTCTGATAAGTCTGGCTTTACATTTTACTTGACCATTTCCCTTACTGCTTCTAATATTTTTCTTTGTTTTTTGCATTTGGTGTTTTGACTATTACGTGACTGGAGGAATTTCTTTTCTGGAGAAATCTATTTGGAGTTCTGTAGACCACTTTCTTATATGTTATGGGCATCTCTTTCTTTAGGTTAAGGAACTTTTCTTCTATAATTTCATAGAAGATATTTACTGTCCCTTTAAGTTGTGAATCATTACTTTATTCTATATCTATTATCCTTAGGTTTGATCTTCCCGTTGTGTCCTGGATTTCCTGGATGTTTTGGGTTAGGACCTTTTTGCATTTGGCATTTTCTTTGACTGTTGTGTCAATGTTTTCTATGGTATCTTCTGCACCTGATATTCTCTCTTCTATCTCTTGCATTCTGTTGATGAGGCTTGCATCTTTGACTCCTGATCTCTTGTCTAAATTTCTATTATTATTATTATTGTTGTTGTTGTTGTTGTTATTATTATTTTCTATATTCTTTGTTTGCATTCCAAATGATTTTCCCTTTCACGGTTCCCTCTTCCCCACAAGTCCCATAAGCCTTCTTCCCTCCGTCCATTCCTCAATTAACCCCTTCACACTTCTCTGTCCTGGCAATCCCCTACAATGCTGTATCAAGTCTTTCCAGGACCAGGGCCCTCTCTTTCCTTCTTCTTGGGAAGGATTTGATATGTGAGTTGTGTCTTGGGTATTCAGAGCTTCTAGGTTAATATCACTTACCAGTGACTGCATTTCATGTGTGTTCTTTTGTGAATATGTTATCTCCCTTAGGATGAAATTTTCCAGTTCCAACCATTTGCCTAAAATTTCATTGTTTTTAATTGCTGAGTAGTATTCCATTGTGTAAATATACCGCATTTTCTATATAGATTCCTCCATTGAAGGACATCTGGGTTCTTTCCAGCTTCTGGCTATTATAAATACGGCTGCCATGAACACAGTGGAGCCTGTGTCCTTATTGCATGCTGGGGAATCTTCTACATAAATGCCCAGGAGTGGTAAAGCAGGATCCTCTGGATGTGTCATGCCAGTTTTCTGAGGAACCACCAGACTGATTTCCAGAGTGGTTGTACCATCTTGTAATCCCACCAGCAGTGGAGTAGTGTTCCTCTTTCTCCACATTCTTGCCCATACCTGCTATCTCCTGAGCTTTTAATATTAGCCATTCTGCCTGGTGTGAGATGAAATCTCAGGGTTGTTTTGATTTGCATTTCCCTAATGACTAATGATGTTTAACATATCTTAAGGTGCTTCTCAGCCATCTAAAGTTCTTCGTGTGAAAATTCCTTGTTTAGCATTGTACCCCATTTTTAATAGGGATATTTGGTTCTAGAGTTTAACTTCTTGAGTTCTTTGCATATATTGAATATTAGCCCTCTGTTGGATGTAGGGTTGGTGAAGATCTTTTCCCAATTTGTTGTTTGCCCTTTTGTCCTTTTGACAGTCTCCTTAGCCTTACAGAACTTTTTTTTTTAAAAAACTTTTTTAAGTTGTAAATCTTCACTCTCATCTATACTTATAATCCTTAGGTTTGTTCTTCTCACTGTATCCTGGATTTCCTGGATGTTTTGGGTTACAAGATTTTTGCATTTTCTTTGACTGTTGAGTCAATGGTCTCTATGCTATCTTCTGCATCTGAGATTCTTTCTTCCATTTCTTGTATTCTGTTGTTGATATTTGCATCTATGGCCCCTGATTTTTTCTCAAGGTTTTCTATCTCCAAAGTTGTCTCCCTTTGTGATTTCTTAATTGTTTCTGCTTCTGTTTTTAGATCCAGGATGGTTTTGCTCAGTTCCATCATTTGTTTGTTTATGTTTTCCTTTAATTCTTTAAGAGTTTTTTGTGTTTCCTCTTTCATGACTTCTGCCTGTTGACTCAAATTCTCCTGCATTTCTTTAAGTTTTTTTTGCATTTCTTCTTTATTGGCTTCTATCTCTTGAGCCTTATTCTCCTGAATTTTTTAAGTGATTTTTGTGTTTCCATTATTCAGGTTTCTAGCTTATTCACGTTCCCCTGTATTTCTTTAAAAGATTCATTTATGTGTTTTTGTGTTCTTCTTGCAGCATCATGACCAGTGAATTTAATCCAAATCTTGTTTTTCTGGTGTGTTGGCATAACCAGGACTTGGGGATGCTGGAGAGTTTGGTTCAGACGCTGCCATATTGCCTAGATTTCTGTTAGTAGCATTCCTGCATTTGCCCTTTGTCATCTTGTTCTTTGGCATTAGTTGGTCTTGTCTCTGGCTGGTGTTTGAGCCTCCTATGTGGCTCTAGGGCTATTTCTGCAACACTGGATGGCTGGGTTTCCCCTCTCGCAGATTACTGATGTGCTGTCCTCCTCTTGGGTGCCCTTGCAGCCCTAGTGTGCCTTGCCCCAGATTGTGTCTGTGAACCTGATGGTACCTGTTTGCTCCTTCAGGGAGTGCTGAGGGTGTATGCTGCGGGACCTTTTCCAAGTGATGATCACTCTGCTGGGCAGCCGATCTCCCAACCGGGTTGGTGCACACAAGGCTAGCCTAGCTCCTCAGGCCCCAAGTCTAGGCAAAAGCCTGGCAGGCCAAGGTCCAATGAAAGTTCCCCTCGGGCTATGAGTGTTAAATGGTTCTGTTAGGTGGCCAGGATGGCAGCATGTGCGTGCTCCCTGAAAGTGCAGGGAGATTCTGCTGGGCTAAAAACCTCCTGGCTGGGCTGGCACACCGATGGCCCCCCATCCCTGAACATCCAGGGCCTGGGTGCAGGCCAAGGCCCATAGGGCTGAGACCCCCCCCCTGATGTTGGCCTCGGTTATGTTTGCATACCTCAGGCTGTCTGATCTCTCTGGAGTCCAAGAACCAAGATGGAAGGGAGTCTATTGTAACTGACTCTCAGGTTTGTTTTCTAACAACCTTTGGCTGACTTTCCTGCGTTTTATAATGTGATGGCATTTTAGGTTCATGCCTTATTTCTTCTGTCTCTATGGTAGATAAGATTTTCATTTTTACCTATTAATTTTTCAGTCTTTTTCCAAGGCTTGTGTTTATTTTTCTCACCTCTCTGCTGAATCTCTGAAATCTTAGCATTTTATTTTACCTAATTTATAAAATTTTGCAATTTTTCTTCTTAGGCTCTTCTCCAATTTTCAACTTTCCCCTTTTCTTTTATCTCTGATATCTTAGTAGTTTCTTCAGCCTGATTTTTGAATTTTTGGTTTTCTTTCCTCTAAGTCTTGTATCTACTTTTCTCACCTTTTTTTTCTTTCTTTTTAGAGAATGCATAGAAAGACAGTGTGATTATTACTTTTTTAAGCTATAATTACAATATTTTGTTTTAATGCTTTTTTGAGGCAGCATAAACAGGAAGATGCACATTATTTGCATGGACGTGCTCACTGGAAGGATGCCCATGCTGTAGAGGATGGTGCCATAGGCATGTGCATGTGGGCAGCACTAATTATACATAGCAGATCATGTCTAAAACATACATGAAATTGGCATAAGAATTGGCCAAAGGCCATCTTAGTTGAGTCAGAGAGGGAAAAATGACACATGATCATTACATATATGCATAGAACACTCAAAAAATAAAGAGAAATTTTTCAAAAATTTGAACTGACACATCCCACTTGAAAGTATTCAAAATGTTGTCTGTTAACAAATTATAAATGTGTATGTATACTAAAGATTTGACATAAATCAGATTTATGATTTATTATTAGAAAATTATAGTTTTCAAATTTTGAAGTGAAAATTAAGACAGAACAGTTGATAATTTAGATGTACAGTTTCATATACTAGAGTGTCATGTTCCTTAAATTGAATATGTGCTCAGAAGAAAGATCTTCTTTTTTAACTGAAGCCTTTCAAGAACATTGATATGAGTTACATATTTCAATGGTAGGCACATTAAAAATTATAATAGAGTATTTCATTTCACAAAGAAACATACCTGGGTGTAAACCTGATTTCTCCATTCTTTTCCTCAGTGGATATGAACCTAGAGTCTAAGAGCTCATTCAATGACAGCTTGAGACTGCAGTTCAGAGGACAAGATTCTGTGCTAAGATCATTTTCTCAGACAATAGTAAGCCAGAGCCAGAGCTTGACTCTCTAGGTGTAAGTTAAGCACATTAACACTATTTTAAAATTTTATTTATTTATTTATTTATTTATTTATTTATTTATTTATTTATTTATCTTAGTATTCTTTCCTGTCATTTACATATCAAATGATATCCCCCTTCCCATTTACCCCATCCCTCTGCCCTCTCCCCAATTCCTTTTGTCTCTATCAGGGTGCTCTCACACCCACCCAATCCCACCCAGCTGCTCCAGCATCCCCCTGTGCTGGAGCAACAAACTTCCACTGATATCAGACAATGCCATCCTCTATTACATATGTTTCTGGAGTGATGGATCCCTCCCTGTACACTCCTTGTTTGGTGCTCTAGTCCCTGGGAGCACTACATGGTCTGGTTGGTTGGTATTGTTTTTCCTATGGGGTTTCAATCCCTCTCCACCCCTCCGGGTCTTCCAAGAGCTCCCCCACCTGGGTCCTGAAGCTGAGTGTAACGGTTGGATAAAAGCATTCACATCTTGGGTATTCAGAGCTTCTGGGCTAATAGCCACTTATCAGTGACTGCATTCCATGTGTGCTCTTTTGTGAATGAGTTACCTCACTTAGGATGATATTGTCCAGCTCCAACCATTTGCCTAAGAATGTCATGAATACCCAAGACACAACTCACATATCAAATGATTCCCAAGAAGAAGGAAGGAGAGGGCCCTGGTCCTGGAAAGGTTTTATGCAGCATTGTAGGGGATTGCCAGGACAGAGAAAGTGGAGGGGTTGATTGGGGAATGGGCAGAGGGAAGAGGGCTTATGGGAATTATGGGAGGGGGGAACGAGGAAAGGGAAAATCATTTGGAATATAAACAAAGAATATAGAAAATTAAAAAAAAAAAGCATTCACATCTGCATTGGTGAGTTGCTGGCAGAACCACCCAAGGAACAGCCACACCAGGCTCTTGTCAGGCAGAACCTCTTGGCAGCAGCAACAGTGTCACTGTTTGGTGTCTGCAGAGAGGATGGTTTCCCAGGTGGGATAATCCCTGGATGGCCTTTTCTTCATTCTCTGGTCCACTTTTTCTCCATGTCTGTCCTTTGGACAGGAATATTTCTCGGTTAAAATCTTTGAGATGGGTGGGTGGCACACTGGGGGGCTGGAGGTGGTCTCTACAGGTTCTATCTTCCCTTTGCTGTAATTCAGCTAAAGACATCCCATTGGGTCCTCGGAGCCTCTTGCTTCCCTGGCATCTGGGACTCTCCAGTGGCTACCACAGTTCCTCATCCCCCACTGCTACATATTTTTATTCAATTTCCTGACCCTCTGTATCTCTCTCCTGTCCCCTCCAGTACCTGTTCCTGCCTTCTTTTTCTCCCTCCCCTTTCTCCCTCCCTCCCAGGTCCTATGCTTTCTACACCTCCCATGATCATCCTATTCCCCCCTCTATACAGGATTGAAGAGTTCATACCATGGTCTTCTTTCTTCCTAAATTCCAAATGGTCTGTGGGTTGTATCATGGGCATTGTGAGCTTTTGGGCTTATATCCACTTATCAGTAAGTATATACTATGTGGCTGAGTTACTCACTTAGGATGATACTTTCTAGTTTCATCCATTTGCCTGCAAATTTCAAGAGGCTTAATATCCAAAATACACAAAGAACTCAAGAAATTAGACTCCAGAAAACCAAATTAACCCTATTAAAATGCAGGGTCAGAGCTAAACAGAGAATTCTCAACTGAGTATTTTCAAATGGATGAGAAGGATTTAAAGGAATATTCAACATCCTTACTTATTGCAAATGAAAATGACCATGAGATTCTACCTCATACCAATCCGAATGACTAACATCATTACTCCAAGTGGTGGGACTTGGTAGACCCAAACTCTCCTGGAACCTTTTCCTCTGGGATGCTTGGAGCTGGGTGGTACTCAACTTTGGTGGAGACCCTGATGCATCCTGAATA
Source organism: Apodemus sylvaticus (assembly GCF_947179515.1). Lineage (NCBI taxonomy): Eukaryota > Metazoa > Chordata > Mammalia > Rodentia > Muridae > Apodemus > Apodemus sylvaticus. The sequence continues at coordinate 24,091,271 of NC_067487.1, forward strand.
CCAATATAATTGCAATTTTATGAGGAGTTTTTTTCCCCCACTCTATCCCATTTTGCTCTCAAACAAACCATACACAGATAGCAGATTTAATTTAAAAGCTGCTGGCAATATGTTGGTAAGGGTCTGAACTATTCTAACCTAATTATTCTATTAATAATCAGATAAATGCTCAGTAAATTGCACTTTGGTCAATAAAATGTCCATTCCTATACTGGAACCTGATCTTGAAACCATCTGAAAACACAGCACACAAGATCAACCTTAATAGACCCCACATTGCAGACAAGACCATTGATTCCAGACAGTATCCTACCTACTTCAGAGATACTTGAGAAGCTCTCTTAATTGCCAGTACATTCATAATAGGAAAGAAAAAAGTGCAAATATCCTTAAACAAGCAAATAGATAATGACCATGTGGTACATAACACTCTGAAATATTATTCAACTATAAAGATAACTCACCTGAAAGACGAACATTGTACATTCTGTCTCATCTGTATTCCCTGACTAAAAGTCTTCAAATATAATTACATAAACTGCAGTAACTACAGAAACAAGATATGTTTTTAAAAACAGATGCTAGAGATGGGGCCAAGAGACGGGAATAGCAGGATATAAGTGATTTGAAGCAGGAAATATGAAAAACACAGGACTCTAGTTAAAAAGGCTGCGTGAGATAAATACAGAAATGATGTCTGAAAAGGTTGCAATTTAACCTACCTAAAATTACACAAAATACATAATAATGCCTTGCATACATTTACTTGTGTTGTTGATCAAATTTTCCCATGTGGGCTGACAGTACTTTCTCTGAGAGCCATAAAATATCTAATGACAATAACAAAAAGCAACAGAGGCATGAGTAACCCAATTTTGAGTTCTTGGTCAGAATTGTTGAAAAGACTCCCAAAAAACCTAATATAGGTTCTTGCTGTTGCCTTTAGGTGCTCCCCAAGAGTGGATGATCCTATTGCTGAAAACAGCATTCACTTTGGATACAGAATCTTAGGACCTTAGCTGATCTGGCCTAAAAGCGTTCTCTCCGAGGACTATATTTCATGGTACCAGGAGATGCCATTCATGTTCAAAAGGTCAAAAGAAACCAATAGTTCTATCCATCCAGATGGGAAGTCAGTGGGCCATATTCATTGTGATAGAAACACATCAATTACATCAGCTACAATCCAGAAATTCTTTGTGCTGATTTGATACATCTGAACTGAGAAGCTGGGTTCATTGTATGTTGAAAAATTAGATTAGTTACTGGTATAAAGCCTCCTTTAGGCTGGCTTAAATAACCTAAGTAGGTGGACACTATAAGGGGGAGTCTTAGGCTGCAGTCATCCTGGATGAAGAAGCTGTGGTTGATAGTTTCTATAACCATCGTTATTCATAAATACTAGCACTTGGGGTCAGAGGGAGGCATTGCAATGGCTCCGAGCTGACTAAAAGTTCATAAATGTTTTTTGCCACTTCTATTGATCTGAGATATTGGGGTCTTGGACATGCTCAGATGGCTGTGTTCATATATGGCTGCTCTCATCCACAATATATATTCATTCTGGAGTCCAACTACTCCTTACACATTCACTCAAGGTTTCAGTTCCCCAAATTGGTTATTCAGTTCTGAAATCATAAAAATATATATGTGACCTCCCCCAGTCCATTGTTCTCAGAGAATAGCAGCCAGTCACCTGAACACCAGTCTCCTGCAGAACAAGTAGAACCAGTTTCCAGCCTTCAGGGGACTGGCTTGGACTGCCTTTTTATCTCTGGAGAGATGCATAAAAGGTTGAGTCTTGAGCAAGAAGTCATGCCTATCTCCATGTGTTTTCTCTTGCCATCCTGTTCTTCTAATCCCCATCTCTTCTTCCAGATAACACACCATTAGCATGTAGCTACAGGCGGCTACATGTATGATGCCCAATGGATTGGACCTGGAAACAAAGAGGCCGAATGAGGTCCACTGTCTTGGGTGGAGCCCCACAGAAAAAGAAAAAGATAATGTATCTGGCATGGTAAGCAACAGAGTATTAATTTAGCGCTAACGATGTCTTTATTTTAAAGGCTGTTGCTGCAGGGGTACAAAGAGATATAGGATTAGACTACATATATGTACTATTATATGCGTTGAGCAGGTTTTGCATGTGGGTGCATGTATTTTATGTGTGTGTATGAGTAATGATAAAGAAAATGAAAGCATGATTCTCCAAGATATAAAGGTGGTGATACATAGAAGAAAAAAGGGAAGGGGATAATATAATTATAATTTTAAAAATAATATTTTAAAATCATTCATGTAGAAGTATATTCTCATAAATATACTCAGTCAGGGAGAGCCCAGAGACAAAAACCATCCAAGTACAACTTCACTTTATGCTTTTAACTTCAAATTAATAGGCATTAAAACTTTCCTAAAATTACTTTTGTAGTCCATAATCATTTAAGCAATGTTGTCCTTAGAATATGCATCATGACAGTATTTTGCTTTAGCATATTTATTATTATTGTAGGCTATAAACTTCCACATACATCTTCTTAACATGGCAATCACCGCTACAGAAAGCCTCTGCATATCTTATTAATATTGCAATAACCATTAAAGTGATGCAACATATATCTGAGTAATATGGCAATAACCGTTAGCTTCTTTTAATGCTAATAAAATATATAAACATGCCAGGATAATATATATGGCTAAGTTCATGTGCATTCATGGTGGAGGACTTTAGCACTGTAATGGAGGCGAGAAGTTGTAGAGAAAACTGCTATGACCATTGCAATCTAAAGGCCTGAGTTTAATTCCTGGTACTTCGGTTTTCTAATTGCAAACCTCAGTGAGTTGTTTTTCTTGTGTTGAATTTAGCTTTCACGTCTTTGCAAGTACTGATAGTGGTGCCAATCAACACAATGTGTTTGGGTGATTAAAACGAGTGGCTTGTTGGAGATTCTTAGCTCATTCCTAAACTGCTCTTGGGCTCAAATAAAGCAAGATTCCATTTCATTTCTCTTGCTACCCCTAAACATAAGGAGAAGGTGAAAATGTATGTCAAATGCCTTCTTCTCCCGTCTGAGTAATGAAAAATATTAAAATGAGAACTGGAAAAATTAATTATTTATGCCCAATATATTCAGATAATTGAAAGAGCATCAGTGATTGAATAAAGGTTTTATCAGTTGTTATAAATCATTAGTAATAGCATCTGAATTCACTAAATATGAAATTCTAAAAATAAATGGTGAGAAATGGAATATTGAGAAATTATAATACTGTATAAAAGTATTAAATGCAAGCGTTAATATGTAAGCCCAGCTTTATATAACATTTTTATGGAAAATATTTGTATTTGGTGTTGTGCTTATTTATATCTCAGAGAAATTTTATGGGCATATGAGTGTGTGACTTTGGGGAGGAACTCTGAAAGAGGCTTCTAATCATATAGAATCTTTATAAATTTCCTTGATTTGATTTTAACTAAAACATCCCTATAATCCTCCTTCCTCTCTACTATTCACTTAACATCTCTCAACATGCTACTATTGACCCTAGACTTGGTAATATACTTTAAGTTGTTGTGAGTGATCTGATCCAAAGCTGTCACATAACCCTGATACCAGGATAGATGAACACATCTGCTAACCATTGCAGTGAAATGTACAAGTTCTTATTAAGGGGGCAAGAAACACAGTGTTTGCTCCTGATACTTATACATAATCCATTTCTCATTATCCTCTCATGTCCCTTCTCTCACTTCTCACTGGTAGATTCTTCTTCACAAGGAGCCCTTAGTGCTCTTAGAGAGAACCAGGATTCAGTTTCCAGGCTCTATGTGGTGACTCACAAACTCCTGCAACTCCAGTAGGAAATTTGATGCCATATCTTCTTGGGCACAATGGGCACATTCATAAACATACAAAAATAATTTTAAAAGGTAAAAGAATAAAAATAACATCTCAGAATCTTGATGACAAACATATGGTGTGCTTATTCTCCAATATTTTCATGAATATATTTATAATGACTAAGTTAAAATTAATTTCAAGTATTTAGAAATATAATTTGAGCTAACAATAGTTTGGAGCAACATGTATTTATTTTCCAACAAAATTGAAGTAATTATTGAACACAAGGATTCTATATCTAAGTGGGATTTTTTATCTAAAAATTAATTTTTATTGAAATGTTAATTTTTTCTTTTCTTTTTATTTATCATAGACTTTTTTATATAATGTAATCTGAATAGAGTTTCCCTTCCTTCTTCACTTCCCAGTTCCTCTCGACCTCTTCTCCCATCTGGATCCACCCCTGTTATGTCCCTCAGTAGAAAAGAACAGGCTTCTAAATGATCACAACAAACCATAGCAAAATGAAATGTAATAAGATAAAATGAAAATCTTCAAATTTGGACAAGCCAAGCCGGTAAAAAAAAAAAAAAAAGAGCCACAAGAGCAAGCATCAGAGACCAACCTACTCCTTACCACCCTTAAGAGTTCCATGCAAGAATAAAACTGAGAGCTATAGTATGTATGCAAAAGATGCGGTGCAGACCAGTGTAGACATGGTAAAGGCTCCATCAGTCTCTGTGGCTGCATAAGAGATTAGCTCAGTTGTTTTAGATGGCATTATTCTTGTATCCTCCATCACTTCCATCTCCCTGACTACTTCTGCCTCTTTTTCGACAGAGATATCCATTTTTCCTCTGTTTGATCTATCAGTTAACAAGAATCAATGTCATACACTATTATTGTAGATCAGATAGCTTACCATTAAGTTATGCTGTGCAATAATTTATATACGTCAGTGCTCATTACAGTTAGACACCAAATTTGGATGCAGTACATATCATATCATCAATTGATCTGTTTAGCATTATTCTGCAATGAAGAGGTCATTTATTAGTCTAATATAAGAAAACAATAATAAATGTGTTCTTTCTCAAATAAAATGATAGATCCTTTTTAAAAAAAATTCTTAAAATTACCTAATCTTACTACTACTTGCTGTGTTTCATTGATATCCCTGGGAGGGCTTTCTTTTCCTGACAGAAATAGAAAGGGACTAGTGGATGGGAGGTGGGGTTTTGGCAGAAGGCCTAGGAGGAGAGGCAAGAGGAGAAACTGCATATGGGATGTAATATATGAGTAAATAACTTAATAAAAAAGAAAACCATCTACAACAATAATAATAGTAATAAAGTTATGTATGTAAATGAAATCTTACACAGTGTATTATGAAGGCCACTTCCCCAATTGGGCTTAGGGTTGCTGGGGAAAGTTTAAGACTGCCCAGCCTTTGAGATAGCCAAGGTATATTAAAATTTACTGGCATGTGTGTCTTTTCCATTCGCATATCCAAGATAGCTTCTGAGCAGGTGCACATGTGGGACCAGCAGGAGCACAAATTACTGCAGACAAAACTCACCACAACAGAAAAGAAAAAAAATCATGCATTATGACATATTTAAATTCTAAAAGAAAATAAATTAGAAAAACTAATATACCATATTTTCAATACAGAACTAACCAAAACACTAATTATTTTCCACTCATATACTGATATGTGTTCTATGTATAATTTGCTTTGTTAACCATTTATTTGGGTTTATGCAGATTCTTATCAGAATCTTAGGGATTGGTCTATGGATTTTTTCTATGAATAAAGGTTTATGTCTCATAGCAAATAAAATATTAATTAAAATATTGATATATTTAAACAATATACATGAAGTTCTTGTCATACAGATCTTTCACTTGTTTGGTTAGAGTCATAGGGTATGCAATAAGAACACATGCTCCACTATGTTCATAGCAGCCTTATTTATAATAGGCAGAAGCTGGAAAGAACCCAGATGTCCCTCAATGGAGGAATGGATACAGAAAATGTGGTATATTTACACAATGGAATACTACTCAGCAATTAAAAACAACAATGAATTCATGAAGTTCTTAGGCAAATGGTTGGAACTGGAAATTATCATCATAAGTGAGGTAACCCAATCACAAAAGAACACACATGAAATGTAGTCACTGATAAATGGATATTAGTCCAAAAGCTCTGAAAACCCAAGACACAATTTGCATATCAAATGATTCCCAAGAAGACAGAGAGGGCCCTGGTCCTGGAAAGGCTTGATGCAGCAATGTAGGGGATCACCAGATCAGAGAAGTGGGAGAGGGGTGATTGGGGAATGGGTGGAGAGAAGAGGGCTTATGGGACATATGGGGAAGGGGAACCAGGAATGGGGAAATCATTTGGAATGTAAACAAAGAATGTAGAAAAAACAAACAAAAAACAAAAACAATATGCAATCCCTGCATATGATCTGAGTACAGTTTGGTAATTGATCGTAATTTTGCAGTAGCTCAACATGTAACAGTGCAGTGAATAACAGTTTGCTTGAGTAGGTTTCCAGAAATATATGATTATATCTATTCATACTGAATTCAATGCTGTGAAAATGCCTTTAGGAAAGGATTTATTAGAGTAAACTTGGAAATTTTAAATCCATTAATATTTAGCAATTTTAATATATAAAATGATAGTAATAATATATAACCATAATTACATTTGTGTATTTTTTAAAAATTGGATAAACATTTCAAGTACTGTACTTCATTTTAAGATAGTAAATTTAGACAGACAAGTAAATTTAAAATGATCTATTTCTGTGATTGCGCCTCTGAATAGAAACTGTAATTGTTTTACATATAAGTAAAAGTTTCTGATTTAGAGTCACAGTATAGTGTGAACTGACATTTTACTACATAGGATTACCTAGATTAGAAATACTTGCAGAAGTCTGGGAACATATTAATACCTAGTATTCTTTAGATGAGGTGGTTTTTAATATCCATAACAATATTGTACATATTAACATGCTATTTTATATAATCTTTATTATTACGCATTCATTTTTTTCTGTCCTGTGTTCTATTATAAAATATAAAATGCATAGATTGTATTAGGTTCTCTGTAAATATTAGTAAAGGTAATTAATGAACAAAAGAAAATATTTTAATACTAGCAGCAACAAACTCTTCTAATATCTTTGTTTTTAGTGCTCATCAGTTTTTCATTTAAACAACATGAACTCCTTTGCCTACTCCAGCCTAAGTCTTAAATTTCTGACCATAGGCCATAATTTTTTCATCCAATCTTGAGAGGCAAAGACAGCAAGGTTAGGCTAATAAATTGATTCAAGACTAATGCCAAGTCCATGTCTCCTGAGTCTTATATTTTGCATTGACGACATTTACAATCATGAAGGCTAGTGATATACACAGTGGTGGCACTGAAGATCTGCAGATGGATGTAGATATATTGAGCTATGCAGTTAAAGCTATTCATGTCTGGGTAAGAGGTAGATATGTACACTTGAAATGAAAGAGCTTCATGCAAATTTAAATCATGTCTAACAGCTGACATTTAACACATTTTGGTAGGACAAAAAAAAAGAGGTATTAAGATTGAGAAACAAATTTAAATATTCACCAGGAGCTTTAAAAGATTTAGAAATTCTGAAGCTGGCATGGAAAGTGGTGGGGTTAAAAGAGAAGCTAACAGGGAGGGAGCCAGGGTGGATTTCTTTAAAATACATTATTTAGTTTGTAAAAATCATAAAAATAAGTTTTGTAAGGTTTAGGAATCCCCCTTAGGTTCATTGTGGAAAACTGTGTTTATTATGTTATGCATTAGAATTTATTTATTTATTTATTTGTTTGTTTGTTTGTTTGTTTGTTTAAAATTGTGTAGCCCAGGTTAGCCTTGAACTTATGATCTTTCTGCCACAGATTCTGAGTATCCAATTGGCATAAGATAACACAGCACTGGTACTTAGAGTAAGGGAAATCATCTTTAGCATAAATTACACCAAAACTACATTGTGTCCATTTGTTATTATATATCATATTCATCCTATATTATCATACATATCATATATTATATAATATGTATTATCTATATCGTATATAAATATATGTTATATAAATCACTTTATTTATTAATCATAAAATCAACAAAGCATATTATGAACATAAAAAATCTACTTCTAGAGCAATTGTGTCCATTGCACAATACATAGAGCACAGGATAGGCAGAAAAGGGAAACACAGTGAAAAGATAAATCCTTCAATCCATCAGAGTACAGTATACAAATTTTAAACTGCTGCTTTCCTCCTCATAGAACTTTGAATCTAGACTTTGCAAGGACATCTATCATCTTTAACTTTTAAAATACACTCAATGTCTTTTGACAGGGAACTTAGCATGCAGAAATGGGACTGAAAGAATGGAAATTGTGATCAGATATGAAGGTAGCCACGGGTTACTTCTGAGAGTTTTTGTACACAAAGATTTCCTCTAATGTTGAAAACATATCATGGAGAAGCTGTCCTAGTTTCCTATCCTGAAAAAGTACAGAAAGCTGAGAGTTTTACAGTGTGCATTATCTACAAAAGGAAATCACAGTTAATATCCAGAAAACAGACACTGTTTCCTGCAGAACAACTCATGATTGCCACCACTAGCTTGACTGTAGCATCTATAGAGACCAATAGTCCTCTATTGGTCAAGAGCATTCTTTTACTGGGCAATGATTGTTCTGTTTACAGTGTGTCATTTGCAGTGTCTTTTGTACAAAATTGAGCCTGACATATAATTTTGAGTAGCATTTTGAAAGCAAAATCCTTCATACCAATCTGTAAAAATTTACCATAGTTAAGTCTTAAGGTTTACTTTTAAATACAATCCTCTATGATCTCCTGGAAGACAGAATAGAGATTTATTCCATTTTAGTCTTTAAGAAATGCTTAGTGTGTGGTGATGGAAAACTAGTATCCCAGGCTCAGAGAGGATGATGCAAGATTGTGCGGTTATGAGTTCAAAGTAATTGTGAACTGTAGAAGGAGAGAGTTTCCAGAAACTAAGAATGGGAAGTGGTGCAGAATGTCAGAAAACTTAGTGAGCATGTAAGCTAGTAGAGACATTCTTCTGATGACATTACAGATGAAAAATATTTTTCTGTTGTGATGAACAGAAAATCACCACCATAAAGTCAGAGCATATATAAAGGTGGCCTTCCACAGTTACAGAGAATATGGAAGATAGAGGTTATGGGACTGAGATAAAAGACAATTACTCATAGAATAACAGGTACCCTGCTTTCAAAATTGACTGGGTTCCATTTACTCTCCTTATTCCTGGGGGCAATAGGAAAATAATCTTTGAACTTTTGCATAGGTCCTCTATATCAGAGAAGCTTCAGACCTGGAAGAAACAATGCCAGGTGCTCCACAAGAAATTTGTCCCTACTTTGGCCCAGATTGAGGCATTAATTTTATTGTATTCCTTAGGAAACATGTGTGATCCCCAATCCTCAGGACACTAATCCTATCTTTGAAAATTCTTTTCTTTATAAAACTATCACAAGATACTAAAAAAAAAAATCTTGGAGTTACAAACTGATTTTATAGTGCCATGTGCAAGTCAAACTGAGAAAGAAAAATATTACTCATTTCTCACATGTACAATACAGTTTGTGCATGACGACAGCAGAAACTGGAGGAAAGTGACCAAGAGACTTCAACAGGAATGTAAATATGATGAATGCACATGACACATGCATGAAATCCAAAATCTTCTATAATAAAAATTTAATAATAAAAGGAAATGAAATAGAATCAGAATCACATTCTGAAGTGAAATATAATAGAATATGTTTAAAAATCAATATAAAGAAGGCAGAAAGAAAGGACATATTCTCAATAGATAAGCAATATAAATAGAACAGGAAAAGAATCTCATTTTTACTGGTGATCTAATGAACATGTTAGTAGTAATTAACACTTAGTGCATAGCATGGCTCTCATCTCATATGTCCTTTCCTTAAACATGGCCTTGCCATCTGTTTTGGTAGGGCATCTTCTGAGATTTATTTGCACTGTGGCCTTTAATTCAACTCATTAATGATGGCTACTTTTTTTTTCTTTTTAGATTTTCATCATCCTCTGTGACTCCATGTCATGGATGTGTGCAGGCCAAATGGCTTGCTCTTGCCAGGATCCAAGCTCTTTTTTTTGTTGTTGTTGTTGTTTTGGTTTTTTTGTTTTGTTTTTGTTTTTTTTATTTTCTATATTCTTTGTTTACCTTCCAAATTATTTTCCCTTTCCCTGCTCCTCCTCCCCAAAAGTCCCATAATCCCTTGTCCCTATGCCTGTTCTCCAATCAACCCCTCTTTCTTCTCTGTCCAGGTACTCCCCTACAATGCTGGATCAATCCTTTCCAGAACTAGGGACCTCTCCTTCCTTCTTCTTGGGAATTATTTGATATGCGAATTGTGTCTAGGGTATTCAGAGCTTCTGGGCTAATATCCATTTATCAGTGACTGCATTCCATGTATGTTCTTTTGTAATTGGGTTACCTCACTTAGGATGATAATTTCCAGTTCCAATCATTTGCCTAAGAACTTCAAGAATTCATTGTTTTGCTGAGCAGTATTCCATTGTGTAAATATACCACATTTTCTGTATCCATGCCTCCATTGAGGGACATCTGGGTTCTTTCCAGCTTCTGGCTATTACAAATAAGGCTGCTATGAACATAGTGGCGCATGTGTCCTTATTGCATGCTAGCGAATCCTCTGGATATATGTCCAGGAATAGTATAGCAGGTTTCTCCAGAAGTGTCATGCCAAGTTTTCTGAGAAACTGCCAGACTGATTTCCAGAGTGCTTACACCAACTTGCATGCTCACCAGCAGTGGAAGAGTGTTCCTCTTTCTCCACATCCTCACCAACACCTGTTGTCTCCTGAGTTTTTAATCTTAGCTATTCTGACTGGTGTGAGGTGAAATCTCAGGGATGTTTTGATTTGCATTTCCCTAATCACTAATGATGCTGAACAATTCTTGAGGTACTTCTCAGCCATTCGAAGTTCTTCAGGTGAAAATTCTTTGCTTAGCTCTGTACCCCATTTTTTAATTTGACTCTCTGGAGTTTAACTTCTTGAGTTCTTTGAATATATTGGATATTAGCCCTCTGTCTGATGTAGGATTGGTGAATATCTTTTGCCATTGTTTGCCATTTTGTTCTTTTGAAACTGTCCTTTGTCTTACAGAAACTTTGTAATTTTATGAGGTCCCACTTGTCAATTCTTGATCTTAGAGCATAAGCTATTGGTCTTCTGTTCAGGAAATTTACCCCTATACCCATGTCCTCAAGGGCATTACCCAGTTTCTTTTCTATTAGTTTCAGTGTGTCTGGTTTTATGTGGAGGTCCTTGATCCACTTGGAGTTGAGTTTAGTACAAGGAGATAAAAATGGATCAATTCGCATTCTTCTACATGCTGACCTCCAGTTGAGTCAGCACTATTTGTTGAAAAAAGCTACTATTTTTCCCCCACTGGATGGTTTTAGCTCCTTTGTAAAAGATCAAGTGACCAGAGATGTGTGGGTTCATTTCTGGGTCTTCAATCCTATTCCATTGATCTATCTGCCTGTACCAATACCATGCAGTTTTTAACCCTATTGCTCTGTAGTACTTCTTGAGGTCCCAGATACTGATTCCTCTTGAAGTTCTTTTGCTGTTGAGAATACTTTTAGCTGTCCTGGGTTTTTTGTTATTCCAGATGAATTTGAGAATTGCTCTTTCAAATCTATGAAGAACTGAGTTGGGATTTTGATGGGGATTGCATTGAATCTGTATATTACTTTAGGCAAGATGGCCATGTTTACTAAATTAATCTTGCCAATCCACGAGCATGGAAGATTTTTTCATTTTATGAGGTCTTCTTTGATTCCCTTCTTCCGAGAACTGAAGATCTTGTCATACAGATCTTTCACTTTTTTGGTTAGTGTCACACCAAGATACTTTATATTGTTTTTGGCTATTGTGAAGGGTATTATTTCCCTAATTTCTTTCTCAGCCTGTTTATCCTTTGAGTATAGGAAGGATCCTGATTTGCTTGAGTTGATTTTATAACCAGCCACTTTGCTGAAGTTGTTTATCTCAGCTGTAGGAGTTCTCTGGTGGAGGTTTTTTTTTTTTTTTTGTGTGTGTGTGTGTGTGTGTGTGTGTGTGTGTGTCACTTAAGCATACTATTCTATCATCTGCTAATAGTGATAGTTTGACTTCTTCCTTTCCAATTTGTATCCCTTTGATCTCCTTATGTTGTTTAATTGCTCTAGCTAGAAATTCAAGGACTATATTGAAAAAATATGGAGAGGGGGGCACCCTTGTCTAGTCCCTGATTTTAGTGAGATTGCTTCAAGTTTCTCTCCATTTAATTTGATGTTGGCTACCAGTTTGCTGTATATTGCTTTTACTATGTTTAGGTATGGGCCTTGAATTCCTGTTCTTTCCAAGACTTTTAGCATGAAAGGATGCTCAATTTTGTAAAATGCTTTTTCAGCATCTAATGAAATGACCACGTGGTTTTTTCTTTGAGTTTGTTTATGTAGTGGATTTCATTGATGGATTTCCTTATATTGAACCATCCCTGCATCCCTGGGATGAAGCCTACTTGATCATCGAGATTGATCATTGTGATGTGTATTTGGATTTAATTAGAAAGAATTTTATTGAGTATTTTGCATCGGTATTCATAAGGGATATTGTCTTGTAGTTACCTTCTTTGTTGGATCTTTGTGTGGTTTTGGTGTCAGTGTAATTGTGGCTTTGTAGAATGAATTGGTAGTCTTCCTTCTGTTTCTATTTTGTGGAATAATTTGAAGACTATTGGTCTTAGGTCTTCTTTGAAGGTCTGATAGAATTCTGCACTAAAACAATCTGGTCATGTGCTTTTTTTGGTTGGAAGGCTTTCTATGACCCCTTCTATTTCTTTAGGGGTTGTGGGACTGTTTAGATAATCTATTTGATCCTGATGTAATTTTGGTATTTGGTATCTGTCTAGGAAATTGATCATTTTCTCCAGATTTTCCCATTGTGTTGAATATAGCCTTTTGCAGTAGGATTTGATGTTTTTTTTTTTTAATTTCCTCCGTTTCTGTTGTTATATCTCCCTTTTCATTTCTAATTTTGTTAATTTGGATACTATCTCTATGCCCTTTGGTTAGTCTGGCTAAGTGTTTATCTATCTTGTTGATTTTCTCAAAGAACCAGCTCCTGGTTTTGTTGATTCTTTGTATGGTTCTGTTTGTTTCTACTTGATTGATTTCAGCCCTGGGTTTGATGATTTCCTGTCTTCTACTCTTCCTGGGTGAATTAGATTCTTTTGGTTCCAGGGCTTTCAGGTTTGCCATTAAGCTGCTAGTGTATGCTTTCTCCAATTTCTTTGTAAAGGCACTCAGGGCTATGAGTTTTAGTCTTAACACTGCTTTCATTGTGTCCCATAGATTTGGGTATGTTGTGCCTTCATTTTCATTAAATTCTAAAATGTCTTTGATTTCTTTCTTTATTTCTACTTTGGCCAAGGTATCATTGAGTAGAGTATTGTTCAGCCTCCATATGTATGTGGGCTTTCTGTTTTTTTTTTTTTTTATTGAAATAATCTGATAGGAGGCATGGGATTAGTTCTATCTTATTCCTGTTGAGGTCTGCCTTGTGACCAATTATATGGTCGATTTTGGAGAAGGTACCATGAGGTGCTGAGAAAAAGGTATATTCTTTTGCTTTAGGATGAAATGTTCTATGTATATCTGTTAAATCCCATTGATCCAATGCTTCAATTAGTTTCACTATGTCCCTGTTTAGTTTCTGTTTTCCTGATCTGTCCATTGAGGAGAGTGGAGTATTGAAGTCGCCCACAATTATTGTGTTAGGTGCAATGTGTGATCTGAGTTTTATTAAAGTTTCTTTTATGAATGACGGTGCCCTTACATTTTGAGCATAGATGTTCAGAATTGAGAGTTCCTCTTGGTGGATTTTCCTTTGACCAGTAGGAAGCGACCTTCCATGTCTCTTTTAATGACTTTAGGTTCAAAGTCACTTGTATCTGATATTAGAATGGCTACTCCGGCTTGTTTCCTAAGACCATTTGCTTGCAAAATTGTTTTCCAGCCTTTTACTCTGAGGTAGTGTTTGTCTTTGACACTGAGGTGTGTTTCCTGCAGGCAGCCAAAGCTAGGGTCCTGTTTACATATCCAGTCTGTTAGTCTATGTCTTTTTATTGGGGAATTGAGTCCATTGATGTTAAGAGATATTAAGGAATAGTGATTATTACTTCCTGTCATTTTTGATGTTATTTTTATATTTGAGTGGTTGTCTTCTTTTGTGTTTGATGAAAGAAGGTTACTATCTTGCTGTTTCCATGGTGTAGTTTCCCTCCTTATATTGGTGTTTTCTACCTGTTATCCTTTATATGGCTGGGTTTGTGGAAAGATTCTCTGTAAATTTGGTTTTGTCATGGAATAACTTGGTTTCTCTATCTATGGTGATTGAGAGTTTTTCTGGGTATAGCAGTCTTGGCTGGCATTTGTGTTCTCTTAGAGTCTTTATGTGATCTGCCCAGGATCTTCTAGCATTCAAGGTCTCTGGTGAGAAGTCTAGTATAATTCTAATCCGTCTTCTTTATAAGTTACTAGGCCCTTTTCTCTTACTGCTTTTAATATTCTTTCTTTGTTTAGTACATTTGGGGTTTTGATTATTATGTGACAGGAGGTATTTCTGTTCTGGTCCAGTCTGTTTGGAGTTCTGTAGGCTACTTGTATGTTCATGGGCAACTCTCTCTTTAGGTTAGGGAAGTTTTCTTCCATAATTTTGTTGAAGATATTTGCTGGCCCTTTAAGTTGTAAATCTTCATTCTCATCTATACCTAAAATCCTTAGGTTTGGTCTTCTCTGGATTTCCTGGATGTTTTGGGTTGCAATCTTTTTGCATTTTCTTTCACTTGTGAATCAATGGTTTCTATGGTATCTTCGGCATCTGAGATACTTTCTTCTATCTCTTGTATTCTTTTGTTGATATTTGCACCTATAGCCCCTGATTTCTTCCCAAGGTTTTCTATCTCCAAACTTGTCTCCTTTTGTGATTTCTTAGTTATTTCTACTTCTGTTTTTAGATCCTGGATGGTTTTGCTCAGTTTTTTCACTTCTTTGTTTGTATTTTCCTGTATTTCTATAATAGATTTATTGTGTTACCTCTTTCATGGCTTCTGCCTGTTGACTCAAATTCTCCTGCATTTTTTAAAGTGATGTTTATTTCCATTGTAAGGCTTCTAACTTAGTCATTTTCCCCTGTATTTCTTTAAGAGATTTATTTATGTCCTCCTTGTCTTCCTCTAACAGCATCATGACCAGTGATTTTAAATTCAAATCTTGTTTTTCTGGTGTTTTGGGGTATCCAGGACTTGCTGTTGTTGGAGAATTGGGTTCAGATGCTGCCATATTGCCTTGATTTCTGTTTGTAACATTCCTACATTTACCTTTTGCCACCTGGTTATCTCTGGTGTTAGTTGGTCCTGCTGTCATTGGCTGGTGCTTGGACCTCCTGTGGGCCTGTAAGGCTCTTTCTGTACTCCTGGATGACTGGGTTTCCCCTGGCACAGATTGCTAATGTGCTACCCTACTCTTGGGTACCATTGTAGTCCTAGTGTGCCTTGTCCCAAGCAATGCTATACTCGGGTTTTCTCTGTGTACCTGGTGTTGCCTGTCTGGTTTGCCTGGTAGTGAAGATGGTAGATGCCATCAGGACCCCCTCCAAGCACTGATCACTCTATAGGTCAAATGGCCCAGGACAGGGCTTGCTGCTGCATTTCAAATGTTCTGCTGATGCTGGTTCTAGAATGCCATACCTCTACAGAATAACCTGCTCCTGTCTGTTCTTGGGAGAGTATCAGGAAGTAGGATCTTCCCCGTGTCAACCCAAGAGATGCCCCACTCCGGTGTTCCCTGAACACCTGGTGGAGCTGGCTTCTTGGCCACAGTAGCTAAGATGGTGGGGACCTTAGACCACTGGGCTCCCTTTAACTGTGGGACTCCCTGCAGGTCAGATGTCACCCCTCAGGATATGTGCCCAGGCAGCTGTAGAGGTGCGCGGCTTACTCATGTAGAAGGAACCCAGGCAGGCTGTGACCTGAGCAATCATCCTTCACTCTGGTGTCTTCTGCATACCTGGCTGAGCTGGCTGCTTTGTCACTGGATCCAAGATGGTGGCGGCCTGGGACCAGGGCTCATTCTAACCACGGGACTCCCTAAAGGTCAGAAGCTTCCCTGACTGAACTGGCTGTTGGCTGCTTTGTCACTGGATCCAAGATGATGGAGACCTCAGACCAGGGCTCTGTCTACCTGCAGGGCTCCCTGCAGGTCAGATGCTTCCCTTCAGGGTAGGTGCCCAGACAGCTGTAGAGCTAATCATGGTTTCTACCAACAGTTGTTAACATCATTGAAATATTTTGTCATGAATGCATACATGCTATCTTAAAAAATTATATCCATTGCATCCCAAAGGTTTAATTTCTTTAAAGAAACATCATACAGTTTACAGGTAGATAAACATAAACACTGAACAATATGCACAAAATAAACTGGGTGAGAGATACAATAAATACTACTAAAAGGAAGTTCTCATTCATCCTAAGTTTCCTCACTGTGCAAAACCATATTATACTTGCAAATTCCAGACAAGATTTTGCTTGTTCTACAATAGCAGATATTATCAACCTTTACTGGTTTCAGCAACTATAAATTTGTAACTTTGCCCAATATATATGTGTTATTTAACCTTCATCAGTCTTACTGTAAGTTTACCCTATGGTGTCTCAAAATAGATTTCCTGCAATTTACAGCTACTCTGCTCGTGGTATATTGGAAGTCTTCCAGTGTACAATATTTCAAGCAGTAATTCCTATTGCTTAGCAGTAAAAACCTAAGGTAAAGAAAATCCATTGTCCTAATCAAGCAAGAGTTCTCAGGCAGGTCATGAACAACTGAATGTTCCTCTAATTTAATAATTCTGCCATTACTGCTTACATTTTAGAAAAATAGTTTGCTTACTTTTTAAAATGATGTTAAAATTAAGAAAAAATTTCCTTGTATCAGATATTCAATTATAAATGGAAGACTGGGTTTAACATTTAGCCCAAGTATTTTTGACCTTTTACAAAATTTCATCTTAATAAATTTTACTGGATATTTGTGCTTATTTGCATCTATGACTGCTAAATTGATACTTACTTTGCCTTATTATTCTGCTCTGTTGATTCATTGGGAGAGTTGGAGAGGCATTTTGTCTTCCAATTTTTCAAAATAAATAATGACATAATTAGTTTTAGGTTACTTAGCTTATTTATTAGTAAAATAACTAATTATGACATCTTCATAGTATGATTTTATGTGATATTAATTGTTCAAATTTATGCTATATAAAGTTGATATTTTTGTTAAACATAGTTGAGAAGATTTTCAGAATACTCTCCATACCCACAGCTACATAGAGAAATAACAACTTTAAAATAACACAAAGGCAAAATAGAAAATGTAATAGCCCTAGTCATTAATTTAGAAATCCTGCTTTAAAATAATGCCACCAATATTGATTTTCTTTTTCTCTTCTCCCTCAGACATATTTTTCCTTAAGTGCTTCTTTCTTATTCAATAATTAATTAAAAATATTCCTTGATCCCTTCCAACATGTCAGACAATGTGCTGCCACTTGAGTAGATGATCTACAAAGAGACAAGATGGTTGCCTATTTTCAGTTAAAGAAAGGTATACCTTAGTTATTCCTTGCAGTTCTTTGAAACCTGTGCTAGGATTTCTATAGCATGAAGTTTAAGAAATTGGGCTATATTCTGAGGACCAAAGAGCTCAGGTATCATCATGGCTTTTTCCTTCATTACTGTGTTCTCCTCTTGTTTCATTGATTTTTTGTTGTTGTTGTTGTTTTTACTTTAGTGAAGCGCTACTGTCAACAAAATGTGTGTAAATAAATGGCTATGCTCTGATCAATAGTTAACCATGATGTTTTATTTAACTGAGTTTGGATAAATATATATTCAACTTTTAAAATGCCATTTGAAACCACTCGGCAAAAGAATTCTGAATGGCTTCAAATAGTAGTAGAAATAACTTAAGTCTTTCTCTAGAAGTTTATTTAGGAACTTTAATCCAGCTGTGTTCAAAGACCTTCTATGTCTTTGTTATCTAAGTGGAATGCAGACATGCCCTTAGCATACACCTTTAATCCTTCTAGCTATACTCCTTTAGTACACACCTTTAATCTCAAACAATGATGTATCAGAAAAAGATTTGACAGAATGAGATAGGAGATGCCCAACTCTCTGAAGAAGAGCTATTTAAGAGCAGTACAGGGAGAGTGAAGTCAGTTCATTAGCCAGTTCAATTGAGTAAATTGAGAGTTTGGACATTTGGAGTCGATTCAGCAGTGTTGGGAGCCAGTGCAGTGAGTGCAGTGCCTTGGAGTTGAATTTGTTCCCAAGATCATGCAGCCAGTGCAGGTCAGCAGAGGAAGTTGAAGCCAGAGAATAAAACAGAGCCAGAAGATTAGAACAAATTCTTAAGAGTTATTTTGAGGGCAAGCAGACCATTTCATTGAGAAGCTGAGAGGAGCCAGACTAAATCAGTCAGCTTGGAGGGGAGTTTGAGTCAGGACACCTGAGTTGAACCAGCTAGGCAGAATTCAGAAAGAACTAGAAAGGAGGGTCTTATTCAGCAATAAGCCTCCAAGATGACAATTGCATCAGGTGAATAAAATTTATTTGTACAAGAGTTTTTTTTTTTAATGATAGGAATGGCATAGAGATTTATTTCATGTATTCTAACTCTAGCTACATTTACAAGTATAGTTTTCCCATATACACACACAAAGACATGTACACCATTAAAAATAAAAATAAGCCATCATTAAAAACCTGATTTTCTACATGTTGTGATTGTGCTTGTCAACCACCTGTATTATATGCTTTATTTTGTGACTCTTATAGTCATTATTCTTGTACAAATCTATTTCCTTTATTTTTGAAGTATTAAACTATGCAATATTATTTTTAGTATCAGAATTTTATACTTATAAAATATAATTGAGTCGTGGTAATTAGTAGGATACTTTTAAAAAATTTTTCTATTTTTCTTCATTTTATGACTTGGGTCAAAAATATAAAGCTAAGTAGAAATTTGGATGATTATGCACTGATTTTCAAAAGCTCTAAATTATCCATTGAATTTGTTATAGAAAGCATGCTTTTATTCTTTTTTAAAGTACATGAAGTCCTTTGGGACTATAATTAATACAATCAAGATATTACATTAAATGTAATTTTAACCTAGTTCTTATTATACATATTTTAGCTTATATCATGAAAAATAATAAATTAACATTATACTTTAATCACAATTTTGTTAGCATTAATATAATAGTATTTCTACAATTTGCTATTTATTACTTTTTTCGTGCATTCATCCATCAAATACTCACTTTGCCTATTATTCAGGCAAGTATTGAGTGAAGGCAAACAGAATGGGTATTTCTTTTTATTCTATTTTTTACTGGCTCTGGGGTAATTGACAAAAGTATTCAGCACAGAGTTTCATGTTGTAAAGGGATGTGTCCATTTGTAATGGCGGTAGTGCAGAGATGACACACTACTCAGATGGATTAGCTCATGAGGAGACTCTCAAAGAAATCTGGGTTTCAGCAGAATTCCAGAATTTGACATAAGATCCAGACTGAAATACACATGCACACACAGAAAGAGAAAACCCAAAGGCATGAAATGGTGTGGATTATTCAAGTAAATAATGAGCTATCACTAATCTAATAATAATAAAATGATAGTGTTGAGTAAAACTCAAACTATAGCTCTCAAACTATTTTAAAAGCAAAATGTGAAAGTCTTTTTAAAGTGTCAGTGAGGAAAATGAGATATATTTTGCTTGAATCTTGTTTATGTTCTATAACCACTATATGTGGAACAATTGAAGGTTACTATTATTTTGCATATTTAGATACATAGTACTTTAAAACTCCATTATGCATCTATACCTTATATGAATTTTATAAATTTATTTCTATTTTAATTATGCAATGAGGGACTGCTGAAATGTACCTAAATGTCATCAGTTTCTGCTGTTAGTATTATTTGGGCTTCTACAACAATCATTCTCAAAGCTGTGTAGAAAGAATCAATGTAGCAAGACTACATAACATTCTGTAGTAACATATAATGGGAAAATTTGTCCCATACAGCCAACACAACAAAGGAAGGAGAAAAATATCAGTAAAAACAGATACTCAATATAGTTTCTTTTCATATGACAAAAGTTATATGTGTTGTTTTTCTTTTGACTATTTCAATAGTTCTGTCTGATAGTTCTCCCTATTTTCTTCTTGTTCATCCTTCCTTTCAAAGTAAGATGTCCAGATACCTTTATGGCTTCTGAGGTTGAACCAAACAATTAATCATGGTAATTATGGATTTCAGGTTGACATGTGAAGTTAGCGGTCATGGCTGGTTGATTAAGATTTTGTGGTTGTTTTTGTGTTTAAGTAATGATCAGTGCAATAATACCGACTCAGTAGAAAAAAAGAGTAGCTATTCAAGCACCTGACTACATTCTAAGAATTGGGTCCACATGTGCTCTACCATCTTCTAGAAGACAGGAGAACAGAGGCCTCCTGAGAGAAGAATTCATGCACAAAGAAGTTTTGAAATCAGTAGAAATATATATTTTATGCTACCATTAATTTTGTAAACAAAGAGTCTGGTGGAAGAATTCTGAAGAAGAGTGGTAGCAGAGAATAAAGTATATTTTGAATAGATTTAGCTTTGATCCTACAGGACTTTAAGCAAAGACCAACATCCTCATTCTTTAAGTAAAACTCTTTGATGAAAAAAAAAGTTCAGTTTCTGCTTCCTTCCTTTTCAAGTGTCATCTCTGCTGCTTAAAATATCGTTCCACATTTATCTATTCATAACACCCAACTCTGCTTTCAAGTTTTAGATAGACTATATGTTCTTTGTGAAGCTGGATCCTGTGGTTTTCACAGAATATAACCATGATTGCACAGTATGCACTTTGTCAATATTGTCACACTTAACAGTGATCTGCATTTGATACAGGCTTGTGTACTTAACAGCACATGAAGTTCCTAGTTCCTAAAATTAAGAAGAAATTAACTGTTCTAAATCAAGCACAAGTATCCCATTTTATTAATGTTTGTAATAGACTTTCAACTTGTCTGCACCATAAACTGTCATGGTAGATTAACTGATCTCTTGAAATATTAAATTGATGATGAAAAAAGATATAGATTTTTTTCAGGGATTGCCTTATTAAATATAACTGTCATTAGACTCAAATGTATCACTTTCTGATCAATGTGTTTAATATTTGCTTTATATAATCCTTATGCCTTTATGTGATAAGACAGGTTTTTAAAAATACATCAATAATGTCAGTATTGATTATGGAGTATTTAAAAGAAATTCCAAAATAAATTTCCTGCCCGGCGGTGGTGGCGCATGCCTGTAATCCCAGCACTCTAGGAGGCAGAGGCAGGCAGATTTCTGAGTTTGAGGCCAGCCTACTCTACAGAGTGAGTTCCAGGACAGCCAGGACTATACAGTGAAACCTTGTCTCAAAAAAAAAAAAAAAAACAAAATCCAAAAAACAAAAAAACCAAAAACCAAAAAATAAAAAACAAAAAAATTCCCAAAATAAATACCCAAAAAAGTAATAGAACTTTTATTTATTACAATAACAAAGTAATATTTTTATATAAAATCCTATTTTCTCTTTTTACAAAAAATAGATATTATCATTTCCTCCTTCTCGGCATCTAATCCGTGTGATCCTTCCATCTGTTTTTTTTTTTCATACCAAATGGCTATCTAATTTTATTTTTACATGGCAATCTGACATTTTGAGAATATTTAACATCTATAACTGTGAAGTTGATATAAATCCTAATTATTAAACTGATCGTTAAAATTTAATAAAGGTTGTATGAGAGTTTTGCTTCCTTTAAAAAACAAAAATATTATGAGAATATGTTTGTGTTTTAATTTTGGATGTGGTATATCAGGCTGCTTCAGATTTTCCTTGGTAGCTAATTACTATTTGCCTCATGCTCTAGCAGGGGCATGATTTTGCCTGCATCATGTAGTTTCTGTGATTGTATGACATTTAGAATTCTGGATAGTTTTCAGAAGATATATAAATGATAGGGTCCCAAGAGGTGGGGTCAGGTTGTTAATTGTTGGTTGGTTGCTGTTGATTGCAGCTTTATTTTTCTATATTCTTTGTTTACATTCCGAATGCTTTTCCCATTCCCGGTTCCGCCCTCCCCATCGGTCTCATAAGCTCTCTTCCCTCTGCCCATTTCCCAATCACCTCCCTCCCATTTCCCTGTCCTGGTACTCCCCTACAATGCTGGTTCAACACTTTTCAGAACCAGGGCCCTCTCTTTCCCGCTTCTTGGGTATCATTTGATATGCTAACTGTGTCTTGAGAATTCGGAGCTTCTGGGCTAATTAATACCCACTTATCAGTGATTGCATTCCATGTGTATTATTTTGTGATTGGGTAATCTCACTTAGGATGATGTTTTCCAGTTCCAACCATTTGCCTAAGAATTTCAGGAATTCATTGTTTTTAATTGCTGTGTAGTATTCCATTGTGCATCTTTTAAAGTAGTAGTGCACAAAGAAGAAGAAGAAATGGAAGAAGAAATTAGATATACCGACAGTGAAGACCAAACATGCCCAAGGAACTCTATACCTCTAAACAGCAAAAAGTAGTTTTCATGTCTTCTTTAGTGTTAGGTATGGAAATGGGGCGATGGAGGTTGGAAGGAAAAAAAAACCCACAAGATATGCAAAGTCTGGTTACAGATTTTAACTTGGAAGTTTATGCTTTCATCAAACAATAAAGCATAAGAATGTTTATTTTAGTGTGAAAGGAAATCAATTCCCCATATATTTGATTTATATGTTTATTTCCAATGCTCTAGTGTTTCATCTGATTGTCATGGAATCACATATCAGGAAGTTCACTATTTATTAGAAGCATACAAGCATGCATCAACTTATTATTAGAGTGCTCTTATATTCTTGCATCTGTACACATATTTTTAAATCTATGAAGATGAATTACCGTAGAATTTGAACAGCAAAAATACACTTAGTTATTTGGATACTTTTAGTTTGAATAATGCTGACAGAGAAAATTAAAGAAAGGATTTGAATGCCCAAAAGCTTTCAGTAAAACCAGTCTATGCTTGTCCCCCAAGTGGAACATTATAAACACAAACCACAGAAGTTTGGAAAACATTGCTAAAGAAGAATCAAAAATATTCTCACAGTTCAGGGAGAATACTGCAAAACTATTTCTGATGTGACTTGGTTCTTCCACCCATGAATTTACAGCAACTTGCACAAGACGTTCAAAAGAATCAGCCATAGTAACATCATGGACAGGAGGGGCTCAAGAGTACCCATCACGAGCTAGGGACTTTCTGGAGGTTGGTGTCTGCTAGAGGGAAGAGTTTCTTCAGTGGCGTGTCTCCCAGTCGGTTGTCCATGAGTCAGTGGAAGCTTTTGCACTTATGCATATATAGGTAGCACTAATTGTCCTTAATGGGATAATTAATACATAGATAAAAGGGAGACATGCCTGGGCAGTTTATGAAAAAGTGGAGTGGGGTGGGGGGTATGCTTATTATATATGTATATATACATATATATATATTAAATTCTGATATATTAAATAAAAATAGTACATTAAAAACAAGATGATCTAGAAAAATTGTTAGAAGCAGGACTTGCCAAGTAACATGATTGGACTCAATGTGAAATTGCATACCTAGACAACATTAAAGATTCCTCCAGGTAGACAGCAGAGACAGTTATAAAAAAATTCATGTAAACAATAAAATAAGCAGATAAGTGCTTTGAAAAGGATAATGTTTTAATAGACTTTGAAGTTAAATGCAATTCAATTATAATTGTGAAAGATTTTCATTTAAAATAATGGGCAGCAAATTCTTATGTTAAAACTAGTATTGATCTTGTCACATGTATGATGCCAGCTGTTCTAGTGAATCATCCATTTCTTTATACAATTCTCCCTTAGAATTGTCTGTGTATGGTGAAGTTCTTTAGTATTTGCTTCCTCAACAAAGTAAGAACTGTTTTCTAAAACATCTTAGATATAAAAATAACTTCTATTCACATCAAAACCTTCCATTTTCTGATCCATATTGTCATTATTGTTATATCCAATTCTTAAAATATTTTTGAATTTTTATAATGAAATATTTCTGAATACTCAGATTAGCCTATGCAGTCATGTTTCATGTGTCTACCCTAGAAGCTACTAAGTTATCTGTCTCTTTCTTCTACCTGAGAGACATTTTAAGATGTTGAAATATTGCAGAGACTGGTCTGTTCTTCCATTTCCCACTATCATTCTGTAACATAACTTAGCAAGTATTTAGTGAATGCCCACTAGATGTCAGACAATCTCTTAATAATTTCAGAAGAGCAATCTCCTGAATCTTCACATAAGTTAAGGAAAAGTTGGGAAAAGAAAAACCTACAAGATGTCAGAGATAATTTTTTATGCTGCATTTTAAAATTTTGAAGTAGCCAGTTTCTATATACTCCCCTTTTAGATCTAGTTTATAGTTGCTTTGACTATAACTGTTCAGTATTTCTCAATGATTCCACATAATAAATTAGTTTAGTGAGATGACTTTTGTTATTAGCAATTATACATTGTTGAATCCATAGCCTCTTCCTGGCAAGACAATTACTCTTCCACTAAGTGTCTTCTATATAACCAGTCCTAGATGCTCTTCTGTGTATACTCGAAGAATATTACACTTGGAATTAGAGAATTTAGTATCAGAAATGAGTACTGAAATATGACATCTGCATATTCAATCAGCAGTCAAAATTTCAGCTTCAGTATAAAAGTTAAAGTTGCTTTGTTGTGCATTCAGATAGTTTCACGTAAAAATGACCTCTAATATTTTACTTGTTTTAACTAAGCTTTATGCTTACAAAGAAAAATGTAAATTTAAGGAACTTTGTATAATATCTTCATACGATATTAAAAGTAATTTTGATAATAGTGTTCAAAAAGTGTTTTGAAAATAGGTAGTGACCTTTTTCACTGAAATAACTGCTCACATAATAAAAGCTATAGGGGTTGGACAGTTTTCTCAGAGGATTAGAACATGTATTGCTTTTGCAAAGGATACAAGCTGACATGCTGCTAACTATCTCAGGCAGCTCAGAGGTCTGAAAATCTAGTGCCAGGACATCCTTCCATAAAGGAACTAAAGATACATCCAGTGATAGAGAGACAAGTATATCTATACCTAGGAGGGAACATTAGAACTTAAGGCAAGAAAGGTGGATGAAGGTGAATGAGGAGTAGAAAGAGAGAGGGCAAAACAAAGACCACCAGAAGGATGAAAAGGTTGTAGATAATCACTAAGTAAAGGATACATCAAGTTTTCTCCACTAAAAACAAAAGGCAATTATTTAACAGTTATGGAATACATAAGCGTAATAAAATGTTAATTGTGAAAATGATTTAATTTTGAAAATATGACTTACTCTCTGTGCTTAATGAGTATTTTATTTTCAATATCAAATGATTATTTTGGAAACATTTATTACGTTTATTAGAAATTCCTGTGTTCACTATCTACATTATGTTAGTTTGCTAACATTGCTTTCACTTAGACATTTTTATTTAACTGTTACTAAGCCGTCATATTCCAATCACTCTCCACATTACTGTAATCACTCTGTTGATCATATGTGAAATCTCTGTTGTCAAGATTTATGAGCTAGGGTCTTTGTTCTGGGTGTGAGATGTCCACAATATTCTGAAAATAATTAATGCCCAAGAACAATCTTTTGGGTCTTTGTTCCCAGCTCTGACACTTACTTCTCCAGCTAAGATCAAGTGTCACTATCTGTGGTTCTGCACAGAAAAAGGAAAGTGCTAATGACATTGCTGTTCCAATTTATTTCCACTATTAGTCAGCTTGACAACAAACATTTCCAACCTTATTGCTATGTTGCCCATCCCTTGATTCTCTCAGCAAGGTATGCTTCGTGATCTTATTCTGTAATGTAGATCATTTCCATGTATTCTCTGAATGAAATTTTCTTGCCTAGTGATTTGAGTACCTTTCAGTCTGAACTCTAGGGCTGCTCTTAATAATTCTGAGCATTTCTGACCAAGGGTGAGTTTTTATTTATTTGTCAAGATATCTATATATTTATTCTTGTTTTTCCAATATTCTTGTGGCAGTCATATTGCTTTGAGAAGTGGAATTTATTTACTTCTCAATTTATTATGTCATTATAATGTTTTCATTACTACAACCATCCAAATGCTTAATATATACTAATATTAAACTGAACACTCAGTATTTTATATTTTAATTTTACTCAGCTTAACTTGTTAATGATAGTTTCTCTTAATTTGGATGATTGTTTCTTTGAATCCTAATTTTATTTCTAAATAGAAGCATAAGTATTCCCTCAATACGTCCATGTAAAATCTTAACGTTCTTTTTCTTTTCATCCCTAATCTTCTCACAATTTTATGACTATTTTTAATCCCATTTAACAATTAAGAGCATTTTGCATATATGTTTTGCTAAATCTCTACACTAAGGATTCCAATACCCATTTTTTAGGTCTATCATCTCACGACATTTCTTTAAATTTCAAATTGGTGGCCATTTCTTTCTTTAAAAGATGTCCACCTAATAAGATTATTATGCAGCAGGCAAAATTACTTATAAAGTACAAATCAGTCTTCATTTTCTATGAACATTTAATGACTCTGGAGAATTTCATTTTCCCTAGATGATGTATAAGTCTCCATATTTTCAGCTCATCTCTTTATGATTCTTGGGACTAATGAAATGTACAATTTTTTTCATCTAATTCCCCATACACTTTTTAATATTCCTGTCTGTATGTGCACAGGTTTCAGTTGACATATCCAGGCCCTTAAGTCTTTATATCAATATCTTCCTCAAACATCATTCTTCCAATACTTTTCGAATGCATGCATTGGCTTCGTTAGGTTTTTGGGTTTTGGTTTTTTTTTTTTTTTCTGTCATAAAACACTATGACCAAGATACTACTTGAGAATTGAAAGTGTTTATGCAGCTTACTTTTCCAGACCATGGTCCATCATTGGAAAAAATCAGGACAGGAACTTAAGCAAGGCTTGGAACTGGAGACAGGAGCAGATGCAGAGGCTACAGAGGGTGTTTACTGGCCTGCCTTACATAGCTTGCTCAACCTCCATTTTTATAGAATCAAGGACCTTGAGCCTGAGAATAGCACTACCCACCATGGGCTGTGTTGTTTCACATTGATCACGAATTGAGAAAATGCCCCATAGGTGGATCTCGTGGAGATATTTCTTCAGCTGATGATCCCTCTACTCTAATCACTATAGCTTGTGTCAAGTTGACACACAAACCAGGCAGTAGAGGCATGAAAACAGAGCCCAGTGATGAGAATAGGGTCTTCTAGTAACATATTTCTCCTTGACTTTTGTTTTTTAAGTGTTATTTCTGGACATTAGTTTTTTTTTTATTTCTTCACAGCAAGTAAAATGTTTCTGGTTACATCATCCTTTGGATCATTTTATTAATCAAGGTCAGTGGAAATTCCATTTATTCTTCTCTCATCCCTGTAGGAAGGTGAGATTTTTTTTTTTGAATGTAAAAATAAGGTTGAGCCATATAAACTTTGCAGTATTTTCTTTGTTAAGATGGTGCAGTTTGGTAATTTTATGCCTTTAAACTTAATATATGCGGTGTATTATTCCATTCTTTAAAATACCTGCCAAAATGATTTTCTCCACTTCATAAAAATGCCATTCATTACGGTATCTTTTTTATTTTGCCACAGAGACATTTGACATAATAGACTCATTACATTTGTTTCTGACATGTTCTCTTACTCAAATATTTTACCACCTTTTCTTAATAGAAAATAGCTCATGAAGATTTTTATATTCACATCAAAATTGGGGCGACAGCCCAAATAATTTTCCTATGGTCCATGCCCCGTGGAAAGTGGTCATCTGCACTCTCAGTAACTTGGATATTTGTGAAAGCTGAAGATGCATTAATGTTGATGCAACTGCCACCAAAATTTACACTGGATTTTGACTGTTTTAGTGACAGTTATACACTATTACAATAGTGAGAGGACAGGTTGATCTAGAACACATTGGATGTTTACTTACTCCTCTGTCTTATCTCACCTATCAAATGTATGATACTTTTGGTTCAGTTTTGTTCTTCTCTTTCCAGAATTTCACATAGTTGAAATCATACAGTGTTTAGAATCTTCAGATTGACATCATTCACTTAGTCATACACATTAGAGGATTGTAGGTGTTTATGAGTTGGTGGCTTATTTAAGTAGGGATGTCCCTCACTCCATTATCTGTTTATATTTATTCATCTACTCTAGACCAAATTGTCACAGATATCCTTGTGATTTTGCCTGGTGTGTGTTTTTAAAACAATTTGGTATAGGAGAGTTCATATGGGAGATTGCTTTCATTTTGTCAGAAACTACCAGATTTTCTTCCAAAGTGGGTATTATGCTTTGTATTCCTACAGTAACACAGATGGAGATAAACTTAAATTTCTTGGATTACATCTTTCTCCCTGTGAGGGCACTGGCAATGGGTTAATCACTGGACAGAATTTATCATAGTGGTATATTAATGTTACATTGGACTTTGGCAGGCTTTAATGCTGTGTTTTCTTCCGTAAAGGTTGCATTTGTCAAGTGTGATGACAGCAGCAGCTATGCTCCAGAATTAACGCTGGTTAACAACGTTGCGCTGCGGCACAAGAGCAACTGCCCCCAGGTCAGGCAGAGTCTCCAGAGTCTCAGGTCAGATCAAGAGGTTATTACTGCACTTCTCACAGCCTGAGGTCCTGGCTGGGCAACACGGTACCACTTGTAGAATCCCACCAAGGGCTGCTTCAATTGTAATTTTCATCAAGCTGCTTTCATGTAAAATAGGGAGGTTGTCAATCAAACTACTGCTTTTCCCACATTCCAGGAAAATGTCATGATGACAGCCAAGGTGGCTTTAATGCCTTACCGATCTATTCCAGTTGTGCAAACCATTACAATGTCACTTAAGCAGCAGCCTCTGGCCACAACATAAAAACAACTGGGGCTTTGGGAGACACTGCTTTATGAATAGCATTCCAGACACCATATAAAAGCTCTAGGAAATTTTGGTTCAGCCTTTGGAACATCTGTCAGCTTCACCTTATGGCTATTCAGATGCCTTCAGTAATATTCAGATGCTTTATGTGCCCTGTGTCCACATTATACTGGCAAGAAAATCGCCCTGTTTCAAGACAGACTGACCATTGAGCCTATGAAGGACGATTAAAACTATCGGACCTCTCTCGAAACAGATTGCTTTCTGTTGTGAATGACAAAAAATTTATAGAAATTATCCTAAGGTCAGGGATACATGTAATCTGCACATGTGGTAAAGGTGATTCAGGTGGATTGTGAGTTCAAGATCAGCATGGGTTAGGCGGTCAGATCTTGTTTCATAAGAAGAAATCAATGAATAAATGAAATATCTGGTCAAGAGTTTTGTGAAAAAGAATTTCACTCTTTGGGTAGGGATTCCTTGAAAATATTCTGAGTTGAACTGATTAACCTCAAACATGAGCTTCTTCAACCTCAGTGAGGGCATAAGAAGGAAGTATGTATAACCACACCCAGGTTCTGCCTACTGATTTCTATAGCAGCATTACTCTGAAGCTTAAGGAAGAAGACAACATACCCAAATTTTGACCTTATGTTTTAGATAACCAGGCCCCTATATTCATCAAGACTTGGAAGAACTTGGTTGACATGTGTATAATCTTTAAGAATAAAGGATTTTTTTTTTAAATTTCTAAGCCTAGGAATCAGTAGAAGACAAAACATCCCAGAGAATCAGAAAGTGTTAGTCAGTGAAAAGAGGCAATAAAGTATGTAATGAATTCAATCAATTATAAAGAATTGTCTCAGTTAATTACATAAATTATTGAATTTGAAAATATTGTAGTAGTTGAAAATTTTTATCACAGAAATAAATATCTTCCAGCTCTATTTTCAAGTCCATGTTTACTACATTGATTTCTTTAATTAATTAATATACAAAAAAGCCTCAGCGATAATTTTATTTAGTGTGCAACTTAAAATGTGGTTACTCAACTCCATTTCAGATTTTCTCTAATAATATTCTATGTTTTTAGACTGTTACTATGAGAGAAAATTTGTGTTCATAGGTTTCTTTTAACAACTGGCCTAAAGAAAAGAATTAAATAAAATTTAAAAAGAACTGGACTGCTAAAAGTTTTAAATTTATGAATTAAAAATTACAATTAAATTTAAAAAATATGTTCATATGTTTAAGTGCCTGACAAACACACACTTTTAAATTTTAAATATTTTGTTTTTCATACAATAAATTCTGTGCCAAGAAGAAGCATCTTGATTTCCTCTTTTAGATAGAACAATCACCTCCCAGGTAATCAAAGTTGGAGGAGATTTGACACTTTGCTTTACTTTATTATTGTATAGGTTGACATTTTGAAATATTTATTATTATTATTATTATTATTATTATTAAATCTTTTATTTTTACAATCTAGTTGTTTTCTCCTTCCTTGTCTGCCCTCTGAGTTTTCCTCATCCCACACCTCCTCTCCCATCTTCAAAATTATGTCCCTACCTCCCACCCCTAGCCCCATCCCACCAGACCTCCCTACTCCCTGGGGCATCAAGTCTCTTGAAAATTAGGTGCATCTTCTCTCACTGGGGCCAGACGAGCCAATTCTCTGCTGTATATGTGTCTTTTTATAACTTTATGTACAAGTAGGTTATTTTCTTTCATTTTAATACTTGCAACTATGTAACTTCTATTCAAAGATTATTAGTAAATATAGCAACAGAACACATAAATTTGTTTCCATTCTTATTTTGGTAAAGTTATACCTGCATGACTTCAGATGAATTCATCCCTTCTCTTTCTTTGACATGGTACAATAATTAAGTTGACATTGGTAACTTAGAATAGTTCACCTTTCTTTATTTTATTTATTTATTTTTCTGTGCATTGGTGTTTTGCCTTCACATTTGTTTGTGCACAGGTGTAAACCAGTGTTACACAGAGCTGCCAGCTGACCTGTGATGCTGGAATTTGAATCTGGGTCTTGTGCATGGTCCTATGGGAGCAGCCAGTGCTCTGAACTTCTGAGATATCATCTCTCCAACTGTACATAAATTAGCAAAAGTCAATCACCATGAATCACTACTTTACCCAAATATGTGATTCAGTTCATATGATAATTTTAATGAATATGGAAATACCATTCTTATGCAATCCAAAACCCAGTTATATATTAGATATAGAAAGTAATATCACCAATATAATAAAAAGTATTTCTAAAATAATCATATCCAACATTATAGCTAATAGATCATGCATTAATCTTAAATGACATAATAGTTATTTGCAAATATATTAATATCTGTTCTCAAAGAAGTGTATGCCTCTATATACCAGCAAAGCAAATAAAAGAGTAAAGTAGGCAGATACAAATCTATTTGCAAATCAGCTGATTTTTAATATAATCATGCTTTGATTACAGGACATGAAGACACCAAGCCAAGCCGAGAGTAAACTAAAAATGTCTTCCCTTCCTGCTACCTTTCATAGTTGCAGGAAGGTTCTATGCTGGCATGTAGTAGAATAAAGTGGCCCAACTGAGCTATGATTCTGAATCTGAACATGACATTGCTGCTGCATCGCGGAAAGGGTGGTGGTTATCGGCACAAGATTTGCCCAAGACCGAACTTAATAAAGTTTTGTCAGTGATTGGGAGGGCCTCCTTAGGCTCCATGTTTCCATAAGTAGTTCAGTGTTGCTAGATGAGATTCCATTATATTCCTCTGTGGTTAAGACTCTGGGTAAATTGCCCTTCTTGAAACAAACCTTGACCGATGTAGACACTAGCAATGGTAATTAAATGTAGTATATAACATCAAAGGAAAGAGACAAAAGTAATGAGGGATTTGTTTGGAAAAAGTTATTGGAAGATAATAATTTTGGGGGTGTGCTAATTAAGTTTCTACTGCCATGATAAAAAAAAAAAAGATGACCAAAAAGAACTTGGGATAGACGTAGTTGATTGAATTTTACTTAAGAAACTTGGGATGGAAAGGTTCTAGTTCATCTCACATTTTTAAGCAAGAGTCCATTCCTGTAAGGGAAAGAATTCTAGCAGGGCAATAACCTGGAAGTGGGAACTGGAGTAGAGGCATGTAGAAACATAGCTTACTGGTTTAATCCTCATGGCTGGTCCATATGGCTTTTATGCAGTGTAAGGATCACATGTCTGTAGGAGTTGAACTACCTCATCCTCACTCCCACAGTGGGCAGGGCCCATCCACTCCAATCATAGCAAGAAAATGTCATACAGACTTGCACACAGGCAATCTGAGGGAGGAAAGTTCTCAGGTGAGATACCTCTTATGTTACGTTGACAGAAAATGAACTACCACAACTGATCTCTTCTCAACCTAAGATATAAACACATCACTTATGAAATCATCAATTTTCTTCTTCTACTTCTCTTGATCCCCAATATTTCATATTATCTACAGACTCTTGTGTCAAAAGTCTTCAGAACATTTCAAAAGCCTCAAATAAGATTATTTCCCTCCTTTGGGTTGGTCAAATTGGATAATTTGAAGCAAATTTTGAAGTTAAGGCAGAGAAAAGTTTATTGGAAAGGCTAAAAGAAACTGATCAAATATTTTATAGTTAGTACTTGCCTATTATTAGTCATCAGAAAATAGATGGAAAGTAAGCAAAAAGGTACAAATGTTTACAAAACTCTGGAACTGAAGGGCTGTAAAGTGATATATTTGTCTACATGGCCCAAAGGAAAAATTTTATAATATCAGTGATTCAGTAATTGCAGATGAGTGTTTCTTCAGAATTCTAGACATGCATATTTGAGTTCATTCAAACGCATATATCTGCAATTTTTATATAACACTAATTAGAACAAGCAGTAAGACTTACAAGTATGAGAGGAAAAACAAGACTCAAATATGAGCAGGACATGGACATGGATATTAGTGTAGATTCTTTGGGGAAACAAGAAATGAGAATGACTTTGGGACATGTATCTATATACATGTATAGGAGCTGCAGAGATGAAGACAGTAATTTAGCACGGTGATTAACTCATGCAATTAGAAGGCAAGGAATTTCCATAGTCTGTCATCTGCAAGCTGGAGATGTTGGTTTGTTTGCTTCTAAGAGCCTAGGGACCAGAGAACTAATGACTAAGAAGATGAGTATTCAAATTTAAACGGAAACACATTTCCTCCTCTTCTGACCATGCAGGCTTTTACTGTATGGATACTACCTATCCTCAGTGGTGAACAAAATTTATTCATTTGTATTATATCCTACAAACCCAAGTATACTTTTCCTCCACACAACTACTCCTGGACATACCAATAGCCCATATTTTCCAACTTTCTATGCAACCTTTAGTCCACTCAT
The DNA here is from genome assembly GCF_947179515.1 of Apodemus sylvaticus. Taxonomy (NCBI): domain Eukaryota; kingdom Metazoa; phylum Chordata; class Mammalia; order Rodentia; family Muridae; genus Apodemus; species Apodemus sylvaticus. Next base: position 24,124,845 of record NC_067487.1, read on the forward strand.
GTTGATCCATGAAATTAATAAGCACTTCTCATGAGTTGTTCAGATTGCTTTCTGAAAAACATAAGGATAACATGTCTGGAGTAGTTATACTACTCCATCCTTACCCCACAGTGGGCTGGGCCCATCCCACAAGGATTCTATATACAATATAAAATAAATAACATTCAATAGAAACTATGGGAAGAGGATGTATGTGACTTTTGTGTATGTAAAAGGTGATCATAAACTGTGATAGATCACAGTCTATGAGAACAGTACCAAACACAGTATCTCCACTGAAACCAGCCATAAACCATGAATCTATTATTGCTATATTTGGAAAATGGTGATAAGTAAATATCTTCCTGTAAAGCAAATTCTTAGCAATGGTGACAAGAATATGATTTAGTTTTACTTGGGAAATTCCTCACACTGGCCACAGGTATCTTTTAAAAAAGATACATCATCTTTTCAGATTAGCTATTATGAATTCACACTATTTAATTCTGGGCATAAAAACTAAAACAAGGCAATTACATAAAAATTATTCTAATGCATTTTAACACTCATCTCTGCAACATTAAAACTTTAAAATCAAATGTTACGCAACTTTGAAAATATATCATTCATATACTTTTCAAATAAAATATTTAACAAATTATTTTAAAACATTTGATATGTTAGGATGTTAACAAAATCTATATGTCAGAATATCAAGTCAATCTACAAGTTAATTAGAAATATAATATGAGAGAAAAATTAAATTATTATAGATATTATAAATTATATCTAATTTAAAAAATTTTACACATTTTCTCAAATCCAGTAATATTTGCTGAAAGAATAATCTTTGGACGTCTCATTCTTTAATTTGATTTTCTCAGCTTCAGGAAGATAGCAGGCAATGATGCATCTTATTTAAAACAATCAGCTTTCACTGTTTTCCATCTATAATACTCAAAGTACAAGAAATTATAAGTCAATATATGCTCATAAAATTATGCTATCTCCTAAATATTGTGATTATGAAATTTTCAAGTACAAAGTTCTCATCAATGTATGAAATATAAGTTCAAAAACCAAACAACATCTGCATTTCCCTTTTATGAATTCATAAACTGTGTAGAAGTAAAAAAAAATAAAGCTTTTATATTGATAAAGTATGCCTGAATTATATGTTTTTGTTATATTTGTATTGATTGGTAATTTCACATCATGAATCCCGATCACATTAATTTCCCAGTCCTACTGGGTCCATTTTCAGTCCTTGTGACATCCTTTTTACCCTTCACCAAAAGAAAAAGAAAAAAAAATCACAGTGAACAAAATCCCAGTGGTCAGCCCCTTAAGGAAACTGAGTCCTCTGTACACACAGCCCAGCCAACATCCATCTGTTACGGATTACTATATCTCAGCATTCTTATCACAGTTTTTCAGATTTCTCTTTTGCTTGCTTTCTGTCTAGGATATTAAATTTTGGGGTCTGGAAGGGTGGAGTGAGGGTAGGGTCAAATTGGTCGAAATCAGGTATAGTTTAAATGGACAAAATTAACTGTACTTCAAATTCCAAGTGTCATAGTTTCCCATCCAATCAAGGTCACTTTTTTGATGATGTGGTTGTTACAGGGACTAGGAACCCATCATCTTATTAATATCTGTTTCTTGGCTCCCTGTTTTTTCTATCTAGGGGAGACAGAGCTGGTCCTATTCTCGTTCTGAATATATTTCATGCTTAAATAAGTCTCCTAGTTCTCAGTGATCTCTTTACTTCCTGGTCATGATCCTTCAATCTGTCATCAAAGCATGGTCTTCTCATCAGTAGTCATCTTCCCTAAAGAATTAATTTAATTTTAGATTTAATTTTCATAGATAAGATAGGATTAAAAGCCTATGTATGGAGACAGATGGCGGCTAATGCTTAAATCCAACTCAACATTTTATGACAATCGTGATATGGGAACAGCTATTTTAACTCTTAATATTTCAATTTCCTCATTTCTCTCCCTCCCTCTGTCTCTGTCTCTGTCTCTGTCTCTGTCTCTGACTTTGTCTCTGTTTCTCTCTCTCTCTCTCTCTCTCTCTCTCTCTCTCTCTCTCTCTCTCTCTCGCTCTGTGTGTGTGTGTGTGTGTGTGTGAGACAGATAGACAGACAGACAGATAGACACAGAGAGACACAGAGACACACACAGAGAAGGAGGGGGTATGTGGAAGTATGAACCTGTCATAACGGAATAAGCTGCTTTAATGCTTATATTTTGGGAATGTTTCCTTTCTAAATCAACTGAACTTTTTGTTTGTTTGTTTGTTTGTTTGTTTGTTTTTAGAAGCCTTTATAAGCAATGGCCTCACCTTCCTGGAACAAATTCAAACTAACACCTGAGTAGTATTGGAACTCACTGTGTTGTATAAAATATCTGAAAAAGTGAGCTCAGGAACAGACAAGAACTGTGCAGCTGGTTTGGAAGTCCCAGTCTGAATGCACACTAGTATGAATTTAAGCAAATCTGTCATCTTATCTGGGTTACTGAGATGTTCCAAACCTTATGTTCAGAAGGCTTATTATTACAGGATGTTAAATACATAGAAATAATAAATGGAAAATGTATGTTAAAATTCATGTTATTCCTGCATACATCTTTCAAACACAATAACCAAATACACAAAAACACACCTATATATTCATATAGCAGAAATTTTTGTTCATTATAGAAATTTAGCATTATTAGAAAACACAAATGTTAATAGTCCTTCACCTAGACACACTATAAGAGGTAGCAAGAAGCACTCAGTATGAGATACAAATCCATCACTAGTTGAGAGAATATAATCTTAGTTAAAATATTGCTGAACTAAATAAAAAAAATGAAAAACTGCTCACACTTTTCTAAAATCCCAAAATTAATTTCACTATATTTGTGTGATTACATTATTATTATGAGCCAGGCAGTGTTGGTGCATGCCATTAATTCCAGCACTTGGGAGGCAGAGGCAAGTGGACTTCTGAATTCAAGGCTATGCTGGTACACAGAGTGAGTTCCAGGACAGCCAGGGCTGTACAGAAAAACCCTGTCTCCAAAAAAAAAAAAAACCATTATTATGATGATTAATTTTATGTTATAAATCAGTTCCTTTTTCAAGAAGAGTCTTATGTTCTCCATCATTATTATAGAACTTCCTTAAGTTCTTGTGTTTTTTTTCTTATCAAATAATGTTAGGAACTGCAAAGTAGGATCCATCTTTACATCTTAGTTTAATGCTTTGTTTCTCATATCCAAAAAACATGAGTGCCAGCTTGAAATATTGACGGTCTAAGACATGCTATAGCAAATTTATACTCCCTTGAATTGTTAACTGTTTTATTAAAGCAAAGAAAAAAATCATTTGTATTTAGAATATTTGCATGTATTTTTGGTGTATTTGCATGGGTATTTGAAGTACACATATCTGTGTGCAAGTGAAAGCTAGAAGACAGAGTGAATGTATTTCTAATTCCCTCTATTTTTTCTTTTCTTTTTGGATGAAGCCCATCCCTGAAGCTGGAACTACCAACTCATTAGTCTGACTAACAAGAACCCAGGATACTTTAATCTTTGCCAATAAAAGCATTTTTATTGCCCATATTTTCCACCTTTGTACAATTATTCCTAATTTATTAGCCTTTAAAGATCTATATAAATATGTCTATATGATGTTTTATATTTCCAAATGTGAAATATAAACTAAAAACCTATCAGAAAAAGATTCTTAGTATTCTAACGGTATTGGATGATGCATTTTTACTAATGTTAATTCTTATTCAGAAATTAATATACTATAGATATTGGTGATTACATGGGTAATATGATACAGTTTTAAATAAAATTTCACTCTTTGTATTAGCACTATTGACAAAAATCTATTCATTTTTATTAATATCTTTAACGATAAAGGCTGACTTTTAAAAAAATTCTCCAAGTAGTAATTGTAGGGATAAGAGCTCCAGAGCTAGCACTAACTCAGTTTGGCATCCAACTCCATTCAATAGTGGCTAGACTTTAAGCCATTTCACTTTACTTTCATTTATCATATTTTCCTCCATTATAAAATGAACACAATATTATTTACCAATTGAGTTATTATGACAGTTACTTGTGTCATTTTACAAAACACAATGCAGAGTCTGGAACAGATAATGGAAATAAATGTCCGAAATCATAACCATAACCACCACCATCACCACCACTACCACCACCACCACCACAACCCCCCCAACCACCACCACAACCACCACCACCACCACCACCACCACACCACCATCAACACAACCACCACGACCATCAGCACCACACCACCACCACCACAACCACCACCACCACCACCTCCACCATGGCTATTATTCCTCAGTTGCTTCCAGTATAATTGATTAGTCATAAAATCTTGTGTTCAAGTTTTCTGAGAATACATATTGGTGAGACTACCATTGATGCTTAGCTCATCACTAAGACATTGCATTACACTTTAAAATATTTGGATTGTACCTTTCATGCTTGTCTTCATTTCTCATTCAATTTGAAAATGAAGAGAAATAAAACTGGACTCTATTATAAATGTACGAAAATTCTGTTAAAACATAAGTTTAACGAAGTATTTGAGGCCACTCAGTTCTTTATTTTAAACAACTTAAAATTGAACTCCATTTTTCTATCATATATTAGAATAAATATTTAAAGAGTGCATCAAGATTTTTCTTCCTTCCACCCAACGCTTACATGCTGTCTTCTCAGGCTATCACTTTTGGTAAAATGATGTAAGAAAATTTCGATATATAGCTGGTATAATTGTGCATAGTCGCTGTCAAGAATTCCTAGGCAGAGACTGTCATCTTTAAAGGTTGCTGTGACATTTCTAGAATATGCTTTTTCAAATATGAATGAAACATGTTGCCTTTTTGGTTGAGGGTGGGGAAGGTATGGAACCTGACATTTTCCACACTGCCAAAATTAGAAAACAGAGTATTGGAGTGCCAAGATTAATCAGTCACTCAACGAGTATTTATGTAATAGCTATTTAGATGCCCAATGTGTGACGGAGACTGGGGATAAACGTTTTATCAGGTCTAAGTGTTTAACCAAATGGAAGAGAAAATTTAGAGTTTCTTTTATCTAAATTATATAGACCTGTCAGTATACCGTAATGTTCATGTGCTGGAATCACAAATGCTCCTAAAACCTTAGGGATGCTCACAGCAATCACAAATGCAGCCAAATTGTGATGATAAAAAAATTAACTCTTTGAAAGCAAAAAAAAAAAGTAAAGAAAAGAAAAGAAAAAAGAAAAGAAAAAAATTGAAACGTAATCATGTATTTAGATGACAATTTTACACAGTGATTTGTAAAGCTAAAGACCTATTCTGAAAAGAAAGAAAAATGTCAGCAGATATAATTACCAGATTTATCTAGCTTTTTACAAACTATAGCTCTAGTCATGTTAGAACAGTCTTTTAGAAGAGATCACTCTTTGGGAAAATGAAACAAGAAAATTTCAATATATTAGCAGTAAAAGCAAAGAAAATGACGCTGTGCTATAACAGTTATGCCTGCTGTACACGCTGAGAAGAAAACTCAGCTCCAATCTTTTTGATTATAAAAAAAGAGGCAAAATTCATGCTAAGAATCTCAGGCCTGCTGCTAAATATTTCACCATGTGTAGGAGGTTTGTTCAGATAAATTTGGGGATGAAGTTGCTCTGCTACCTTCCTGTGGAGTTGTAAATGTCACGTTCCCAACTCAGGATAATTCCACAGCTGGAAAAAAAATCACAAATAGTCTACCAGGTTTCCAATATGTGCTCCAAAATCTTTAATCCTTTCATGTTAAAATACCTTAATAAAGAATGTACATTTTGGTCATTTGCATATATGTTCTAGAGTAGAACCACTTACAACAAGAAGAAAAACTTGTATCTGAAAAAACTATTTTTTCATTTTTACTGTTTAGTTTCATTATTCATAGTTGTAAAAAGTGACTTTCTCCATCTTTCTGTAGATAGATAGATAGAAATTGTTAAGGTTTGCAACAGAATCTTATGTAAATTAGAAACTATTTATTCTTTCAATAAATTCAATATTTCAGTATTTTAAAACTAATGTTTCAATGAATCTGAGCATATTTAATCATTGCTATCTATATGGTCATTTCTGTGCCTCAATTTTGTTATAATGTCTCTAACGTAAATATATCTTCTATATCTTTGAAGGTGCTCCTTAAATGTCAATATTGAGTGGATTATGGTGAAATTAGTAAGTGAAAGTTGTACAGAATAGTACATAAAATATAATGTATGAAGTATTGTTTTTTGAAGGAAATAACTCGTAATTAATTGTGAAGGTGACTTCAAAGCTAAACCTTGTCCTATGGAAGGGAGGATTTCATTGAAGTCTGTGGCTCTTGGCTTCATTTCAACCTCCCATATCTTCTTCATCTTACATCACACTTTCTCTAAGCAACTGTTGGAATGTGCAGCCTTTTTATGGATTTTGAATAAGTTCCCAAGTCAGTAACACAGGTTCCAAGCCACCAGCACTGTAAGTGAAATCGTAACCATCTTCTGATTTAGCAGCTATTTTAGTGGAGTTCCCATTGATATGATCATTGGTAGTTTGCATAGATTGTAAATGCTTTTGTCATGTCATTTTACAGAGAATACTTCAACTTGTGTAGAAAACAATTTAACTTGTATGTGTCCTATAAAATCATTGTACATTATTATATTTCACAAAAATCTCAATTATATATTATTCTTTTCCCCTTTTTTTAAGTTTTGAAGACTGAACCAAAGGCATTTTAAATGTTAGGCAAGGACTCTATGACTGAGTAACACTTTCAGTCATTTACTATTTTTAATTTTACTATTTTTCCCCTTTGGAGACAAAGTTGCTAGAGTGACTTTGAACTCTCTCTGTTGACCAAGCTAGCTTTGCTCTTGTGATCTTCCTGCCTCAGTAGTAGGGATTGCAGTTCTGTTGAATTGTATAATCTTAAAATAATATCCCAAATGGTATCTAGTATATGAATAATGGACTCACTAAGCTTTCCCCTATCAGTCTGAGTAGTTTAGTGTGGGAAGAGACAGGAGTCCTATAAACTTTTGCTATGTTATGTGCATTCTTAACAACTTTCAAGTAAAATAATAACATAATATTTTCATTAGTCTGACAAATGTCTATTTAGAATTCATACAAGTAAATAGCTCTATATCCTGGGAAAAGGGGATAAAATTCATGTTTTTGTAAACTTATATCCTGTTTGGATGAGAAAATACCTATAGGAAAAAGTCACTAAAATGTAAAAGAAAAAGCAGACATCTAAAAAGGTAAGCAATTATATTAAAATTCAGTCCTCCTCTTTATAGCATTAGGAATTCTATAGGTGTAACTGCCCACAGTTACATTGAATGGGTTACATGTAAGGGAAGCTAGGAATGTATATAGGAAGGCAGCAAAAAGATATGGAGATCAAGATAACACCTGCTATGGAGGACTCCAAATATATAGGCAGAGAAATATGCTTCCCCAAAGGCTGGAAGCTTCTCAGCAGAATCAGTTCAGTTGCTCCACGTTGACTAGTGTTTCTCAGGAAACTGCAGGTCCTTGATGAACAATAGGCTTCACCTTGGTCTATGCACTACACCCTATGTGGAGGGGATTATGGCAAACACAGGAGTTCCCACTCAAAGTTTGGGAGAGGAACTTCACATTGGTCGATGTCAAGTTCCTGCCAGGTGGCATGACACCTCAATAAGGCTCTCTACATCTAGGTTAAAAAAATGAATAGGAGTCAACTAAATCCTATTTGGACAAAACTTAAACCAAGTAAGAAAGGAGAAGCCAGTATTAACACAGAATGGAGGGAAGTGATGGTTAGTAAATGGTAAAAGTTGAAGTGCTGTGGAGACTCATGCTGGACCGAGTCTTATAATCTATTCTGAGTAAAGTCTGGAATCATGACTGAGCTTAGAAAAACTGCTCATATAGGAAGCTCAATGAGAAACAAATTTTGACCTTGATAACTGAATAAATAGATAAAAGGAAAGGGTAAAGGTAGGGAGGTAATTGACTACTTCTAGCAATGGAGGAACCAGCTGTTGCTTTGGGGAAGAGAGCCAAAAACCAAGATGTAGAATTTTGTTTATTAGACCAAGTCAGAGGACCAGAGCTGATATTTTCAGTACCATGCAAGATCACATTAGATAGGTCACATTCAAGAGATATGATTTTTTGAATATGCTTCTTGTTTTTGTATGTTTGCTTTGACTTGTTTTGAGAGATAAGGAGGAAAATAGAACACAGTTGGAGTAGGAGGTTGGGGATGATGTGACAAGACATGATGGAGAAGAAAATGTAAAATAATATTGAATACTTTTTTTTTCAATAAGAAAATGAAAATAAAATGCTATAGCATAAAGGATTACAAGGACAGGGAATGAGCATCTCATGGGAAGGCATCACTGCCAAGTAGCAGTGAAGCAGATGGCAGGTGCAGCAGGCCTGTATGTTTGGTGAAGAAGTGCATGGCATCTTCCTTGATGTGTTATGTATATGTTATTTTTATTAAGGAACAGCCTTATTTGGAATTTCCAGAGAACCTCAGGCCTAATTTGTGGGACCGCAAGCATTAAAATAGCAATAAAATTTGTCATCTTAAAGAGGGAGAAAGCATAGATGTAACTAATTTTACAATGAAGTTTAAGTTCTTTTGGTTGGGCAATAGATTGATCTTTAGTAGTAGTTTAGAATTAAACTTCAACATAGGGTTGCTTTTAGGGGATATTTAAAAAAAACAGTAATATAGCATTTTGTATTACCTTTTAAGTTTAGAAAGATCAGGGTTCATGAATGAGACTAGAGTCATGGGTAGAGAATTGGCACTGGATAGTATGTTTGAAGAGGCTGAGAGCTTTTGAGATAATTAACTTAGTAGTCCTCATAGAGGAACTATGAAGTCAGCTACAAGAAGGGCACATCCTTATAGGGCAGCATATTGAGACCCTGCTAGTCAGGATTCCTCTGGAGATACTAAAATGCTTAGTAAATTAATGTAGCGATTAAAAATAATCCCTGAATTTGTGATAAAAATGAGATGGAGTTATTTAATACTGGTGAGCTGGCTTATTGGAAGAACTGTGGCAGACATTGCTAAGAATGATGATAGAATTCAATAAGGCCAATTCTATTTGTGGCAAATGTATTTTATAATAAGGTAATTTTGTAATAATAAAAGATAAATGTAACTGAGTACTACTGGCAAGGTAATGTGAACTGAAGGAATTTTAGACAGAAAGCCAGCATCGTTCTTTAACATAGTCTGACATATGTTCATCACTTGTATTCTGTGCTAATCTTATATACCATTTTGTCACATTTAGAATATATATATATTCTATATATATATAGAATATATATATATATAAAGATAGTTGAATCTGACTATTCAGGAGAAAGGCTATTAGGTACTCCACCTTTTCAGGATTCTTTAAAAGCTCACAAACTTTATTTCATTTTATTCTTAAAACAAACTTAATATGTAACTATTAATTAACAATTAACATGAGCTGTGAATGTAGTGATCCCTCATTCTTGTTTCTTTTATGGATATCCAAGGACTCCTCGTGTAAAATAGAGTATGAGAAGTGACTCAGTTCAATGTGTATTTAGATAACATCATTTAATGCATTAATTATACAGAAAACACATATATACATATTAGTTTCCGTGTCTACTTACTGTAAATTTTAAAATATATGATTTTGTTAGATGTTTTATGGAATCAGTAGTCATAATTAATACACATACATGTACACATAATATAAAATATATCTCTAAACTTACAAAAATATGTTGACTATATAGTTATAATAGTAGCATCTTCTGATTTGAAAGACCTTAGATATTAAATCAGTTATAGTACATGTGGATTAACCTACTAGTACACGCTCACTATATTTGCAGTTATGTGATTTCGTATGTGCATGGTTGTGTGTTTGATTATGTATATGTGTTTGAGGGAGGAGAAAGAGAGGAAAATCAGCAATTTTCTAAGACCATTACTTGTAGTTATATAACCTTTGATACATTGCAGCAACTGGTACTTGGATAGCACTTATAATAATGCAAAGTTTAGAGGTCAAGTGAAAACAGCTGATTATATAAAACAGAAAAAGAGAGAGCAGAATAATTCTGTTCTTATTAGAGTTCATTTTAAGAGCTAGATATTTTATTATAAACTCAGTGGGCTTCATCACAACATAGCTTTGTCATTTCTTTGTAAGTAAAATAAATACACACTTATGAATAGAAGAATTATATATAATTTATTACATCTCTGGGTCTCAAAACATTCCTTGTTTTTTATATATAATAAATGCTCAATAAACAATTTTTGTGGAGGTCATATATAAATGAAGAAATGAAAATCCTACATTGGTTCAGTTACATCAATAATGTTTTGACAGTAGTCCAATCAACACAGAAGACTAATTTTGGAATATGTGACATCCTGGGCATTCTCTTAGGCAAGTACAATACCAAAATGTGACTGAGAGACTTTAAATAGGTTTTTATACCATGTGTTTTGAATTCCCTGGCTATCAAGAAATAACTTGAACATACCATTGCCATTAACAACAATATTGGAGTATCTGCTATTGAACAATTTCTCCAAAGTTGAAAAATAAGCCTGCCCATCTATGCTAATGAAGAACATTTCTGAAACTATTCTAGAGAACACTGTCACAACTCCCGATTTTTAAAATAATGGATGATTAAGTGAATGCCAGAATAATTTAATGTCAATTGACATTTCTGAAAGAAGATAATTAAAAGTCTCCACATAAGAATTACATTATAGACATAAGAATTACTTTATTGACATCTAATATTGACTCAAGGAGCTACTTGTGTGGAAAGGTAGAAATAACTCTAACAAAAATTGTATTTTAAATTATGGCCAATTTGAAATGTTCTGAGGCCTTTGCTTTCCTTTTTTCTTTGTCAACTTATTCTATTTTCAATGACTGATCTCTCCAGGAAACAGCATGTTCCTCATTTCAATTCGGTACAAAGGAGAAAAGTTCCATTTTTTAACTTAGATTTTTTTTTGAAAGCCAACTTATGATATACATTAGTGAGTTCCATCATTTTCAGTGTTAATACTCAGTCAGATGTGTTCTTAGCACTACATGGCTGTGATTTTAATTGGGCCTCATGGGTTGTCTCTCTTTCATAATCAGACTATTTACAATCTGAAGTATTTGTCGGTATAGTGGTGTTGGCCCTTCAGCCTTCAAGTTAGGAAAAAACCCCACCATAGATTGAAATAGTTAATTCTGCAATAGGGATATATTAACATAACACATAGGCCTATTCCAGTCATAGAGCATTTTCACTAATTAGCACATGAATCTTTGGTATTGTTTACAACAAACTCAGCAGAGATTGTGACTTCTGTACTACTACTAAAGTATTCCATTTACAAATAAATCAGGAGTGGAACTTGAACAATTAAGAACAATATTGTTCCCATCGCCAGGATTCTCAGTTACATTTGATGATTAACTACCTGCACGTTGAAGTTTTTATTTAAACTTGTTCTTCTGCTTTCTATTAAATTATTCTTTTTATGCACGTGCACGTGCACGCACACACACACACACACACGCACACACACACCCTTATTACAACAATGTGTGATGCATCTCTGAAAGCTGACGTCAGTGTGGTGGGAAGCCACATCTTAATGGAATATTCCGTGTTATTACTGCTATTATCAGGCATTTTCAAAGTCACTATGGGAGGTAAAAATAATTCCAGTCAATGATTATTTCAGTCTGAGAACAGTCTGAACACATCCTGCCTATAAACTTCAAGAGCAAAAATGTCACTCAAGAAAACACAATGAGAAAAGGTTTTATTCTTCCAGATACTGTCTTGGCAAATAAGAACGAGATAAAACTGATGTACCACCGGTGTATTTAGCACAGGAACGGAGAACAGAAATGATTTAAATCTGAGTGTGGTTGATTCTGCCGCTCAGGGGTTAGAGCCCCGTTCTTGTCAGTTTTTCAGATGATAAATGTTAAGTGGTTTATAATTTACAGATGCTTTCAGTATGAAGAACTTTGCATATATTACGGTGTAAGAATGCTTTGCAGAAGAGCAGGGCTTACCTGTCATATCATTTTGGTCAGGGCTTTCAACATTGCTTAGAATCTGGTTTTTTTTTTTCTTCTCAGATGCTTATTTAATTCGATTTGGTAAGAAGATAATTTATGGAGAAAGGATTTGCTCCTAAGGAAAAGAGAAGCTAGAGACAAAGTAGTTGTAAAAACTGGTTTATTTTTTTTTAAAAAATAAATACAAAAATATAAATATAAAACATTAGCAGATAGAATTTGATGAAATGAAATTGCACAAATGCTTGTATACCAGGCTGCATATCACACCTACTAACACCACATGTACATTTTTTTTTAAACTTAATGTATAGAACAGGATACATCTTAAATGTTTTCTTCGTCTTTTCAAAGCTTCATTTGCAAGGGCAAGACGTGTATCTAACAGAAGCGGCTTGTTCGTGAGGTTGCTTAAGGGAGAACTATCCTGCTCAGGTTTCTTTTATTTACTAAGATGGACAACACTGAATTTCCATAGCTTTGGCTCTTGGAAGTGATTAAATAAAATGTCGTATATATTCCATGAGACATCCTACAGGAAAGAATTAATATCATTAATGAACAAATTAAGAAATAAGAGGGAAACTTGTGCTGAGTGGCAGGAAAAATTTCTCCTGGATATCAAATATTGTGAAGTGGAGACAATGTCTGCAAAGTTACTTTTATCTCGTTGAAGAGAACTCAGGAGGCAGGCTAAGCGTCTTTGTCGCTCTCACCACCACCGTACATTTCTGCTAGTTTATTAAACCGAGGTCCCCATTCTCGGAGGTAATCATAGTTTTGGTCTCCTTCAGTGGTACCTGATTCTAAAGAGCTCAGAGATTCGGCAACGGAGTCGTTTCCTTCATAGGCGTAGGTAGCCAGTGAGTCGTAGGGAGGCGCAGTGGGGTCCAGGTCGTGCTCTTTGAGTCGCTCATTAATGAAATCCCGGACATCCGTGTTATCCGGGGCTGTAGGAGTCCTCCGAGGTATAAATAACGTTTCAGGAATTATATCTCGCCGGAGCTTTTTCTCCTCGATAGCTGCAGGATTCCTCAGGGTTCCGATATCAAAGGCCTGGGTGTCCTCCTCTCCACCACCTTCGTCGTTATAGCTCACGATGTTGTCTCTGATGTCTTCTTTGGATAGAATCAGAGGCTCTTTCTTCCGTTGCCTTTTGAGGGCTGCAAAGAGGACTACTATAACTTGAACAAAGACAAAAAGATGTGTTAGAACTTCCTTCCCAAACGTCCAATCCAGAGCGCAAGCACAGAACAGGCCAAAAGTATTTACACCTTGAATGGGAAGCTAGAATTTGAGATTAATTTTGTATTTTTCTTCCGAAGCCTAGCAGGGCTTAGCCAGGTTTGCCAGTATGGTGTTTCTGATGTAGTTCTACAACACAGTAGAACATACCTTAACTGCTATGACTACTTTTTACAAATTTTCCTAGGAACTATTTAAAGTATGTTCCTGACAATATAAAAATGTTAATCTTTTGCATTAAATACTAAACTTATATGAAAGGAATATCTTTCAGTCATTCTGTGGTAGAACATTCTCAGGGTCCTAGGTTCAATCCCAGGCACCAAAGTTCTGACATAAAAAATTAGGCAAATTGAAAGATATAATATGTACACATGTTCCACCTACATCTTTATACAATAATTGAAAGTGATGTTCTTCACAATTTGGTTCCATAGCTTTGTTGATGGGTTTATACAGCTTTTGAAAGGCCTTCATGATTAGGGAAAAAAAGTGACTCTCTTGCTTAAAAACCAGGAAGTTTTACTTATGTTTTCTTTGGAAATAAATTCATGCCTTATAAGAGAATTCGCCACAATATTGTTAAATCAGACGAGTTCAGACCAAAGAGCAACTTCACATCACATTGAATTAACTCCAAAACACAAAAGTGTTCTTCAGAGAGACTCATATCAAATAAATAAAGATGATCAAGAAGGCATATACATAAAACTAACACACATACACCTATTTCAAGGAGAAAGTTAATGCAAATACCATGGGGTGGAGACAAGGCTTTCTGTTTACTGTCCTTAAACATTTTGTCTTTGAGCATTTAAGATATTTGGAGGGACTGATGTGAATACACCTCTGTTTAGAAAAAGTGTTTTAACCATGTAGGAATGACTATTGTTCAAACTCTACTTTTGTTTTCTGTTAATTTATATTAATTAGCATTAAATCCTTTGATTGTTTTTTTGTCTGTACTTCAGATTTTGAGAAGAGCCTCCTTAGATATTCTCACACACAAATATCACACAGCCAACACATGATTCAAAGATGTTCAACCTTAGGCTGCACACTCTCTGGGAAATAAGTTTGTTCAGTCAAAGCTTCCAATACAGAAGATGATGGAACCCGTAAGACCATCTCCATTCCAAGCATTTCCCTGCTTCCTGAAATAAAGCTACAGTATCTTTCAAATATATTCAAAAGGGAGAACAGGTCTCAGCAGAGAATAGATATGTTATGTTCACTTCAAGATCAGTTAAAAATCAATCTGCTCTGGGTTATAATATCAAGGAGCATTCCTTTGTCCAGTTCAATCAGGTAAAGGGCTGCTGGACCACATTTCAGTGAAGATGTTAGAGGAAGTGCTCCCTGCACTCATTAGGAGAAAAAGGATGAGGGCAATGTGCAAATTTCTCTAGAGAACTGAGCCACTAGGCACTCTGGATGCCTGATCTACAGAGATGTGGACTGTACTTCTGACTTTCAAATCCATTATGAGTTAGGATAATACATCTCAATCATTTGTGCATTTGAAAAAAAAAAACCGAATTGTTAAAAAATACCTTGTGGTAGTATTTGGTACACTGGATGATAAACACTTAATAATAACTTAATAAAAACTTGTGATTAACACTTTGTTTTTGGTCCCCCCTTTTGAGAATATTTTTTTTCCATACCACATACTCTGCATATGGTTTCTCCTCTCCCAGGTTTTCCAAGATCCTCCTCACCACCTTACCCACCAAATTCATACCCTGTCTTTCTCTCATTAGAAAACAAACAGACATCTAAAATAATAGCAAGAAATAAAGCTAGAACAGAATAGACAAAACAAGGAACCATTACAAACAAAAAAAGGGAGAGAGAGAAAAAACACAGGAAACACACAAAGACTTGGAGACACATAAGTATGCACACAGGGATATGTGTGCAAAGAATGAGCACACATAAACACAAGGCAAATGGAAATCATAATATATAAGGAAAAGACTTGTAAGGTTTAAAAAAAAAACCCTGATAACATTATGAGACAAGAACTTAAAAGATTCCATTGAGTTTTTTGTTTTTGTTTTTTTTTTCCTGTTGACTATCTTTACTGAGCAGGGGCCTTCTCTCAAGTGTGGTCAGTTTGTAACCATTATTGCTTTTACTTTATTTAATAGCAAATTAAATAAATTAATTTTATTTACTTTATTCAATAGTAAATTAAATAGTAAATACTATTTAATTAAATAATAAATTTAATGAAAGATACATATTTGGTGGGTATTTTCATGTAATTCCCACAGATACAATTCTGCTACCTTCATTACCATAAAGAAAACTGCAGTGTGTCTATAGAATGACTAGATAAAAATGCTTCTATGTTACTAGAATGTCTCAGTTAATTTACATGGATCTTTAAACGTTAGCATTTGTTGAGAGGTGGTGTGTTTTGACTTAACATTGCCCATTCAGTTACAGACTGAAACAGTCATCTGGGAAGACCGCCCCCTGCCTTCCATACTTCTTACCCAGTAGAATAATGATGCAGAGAAGAATGGCGATCAGGGCACCAGTGCTGAGGCCAGCAGGAAGGAGCAGAGCTTCTGCACTGCAGGACTGCATGTTGCCTTGGCTGTCACAGGCGCACACTCGGATCGTCAGGGTGCCAGTGCTACTCTGGATTGGGTAGTCATTATCAGATATCACCACCGGCAGCAGATAGGTGCTTATTTCATGGCGGTTGAAGCCATTTTTTCTGGTTAAAATTCTGGCAGTGTTGTCTAAAATAAATTAGAAAGCATGGCAAATAACTTCGAGCAGTCAGTTTGTTTCGGCGTTGACTGTGGTTTTAAATAAAAAGAACTTTCGTTTTAGGTAAACTATGAATGTTTCTATTCAATATTCATAATGCAATTCAAACTAGGCAAGGTATAGCAAATACCTAGAGATACCTAGATAAAACGAAGAATCTAGCGCTGTGCTTTATTTATTCGTTTGGGAAAGGATCTTGCTGGACAGCACTGGCTGGACCTGATTAAGATCAGTTTCTCTGATCGAGCTGCTAAGCATGTGATTATAGAAACACAGGCCCATGCTCAGACTCCATTACTGGTTCGGTTTGAAAATGATTATTATATAATGGTAAATATAAGAATTCACTTTTCAAATCTGTACAGATGATATGTATTTCAGAGGTTTTAAAAAGCAAGCTTTTATCGAGGAAAATAATCAGTTAAATTGTTTAAATTTACACTTATCTGATTGTTTAATTTCACATAAAATATGCTTTAATCCAACAATTATGAAGAAAATATGACCCAGTAAGTACATAAATCAATAAAGTTATCTAAATCCATTAAGATTCTAATGTATACATAATCCACACATCAAATGAGGTACAAGAAGAAAGGAAGAGTGGCCCCTTGTTCTGGAAAGACTCAGTGAAGCAGTATTCGGCAAAACCAGAACGGGGAAGTGGGAAGGGGTGGGTGGGAGAACAGGGGGAGAGAAGGAGGCTTACGGGACTTTCGGGGAGTGGGGGGCTAGAAAAGGGGAAATCATTTGAAATGTAAATAAAAAATATATCGAATAAAAAAAACTAAAAAAAAAAAGATTCTAATGTACACGCAAAGGTTAGTGAATGTTGACTATGACTCAACATAGCTTCCAATCATTAAAATGAAAGTATGAGAATATATATATATATACATATAGATATATATATTCTATATATTCTGTGTATTATTAGAGAGCAACTTGCTACTACTGATGGGAGTAACATAACATTTCAAAAAATACAATTTTAATAAAGTCAACCATACAATTAATTACTATGCTCTGGTGAAGATTTCCCTATTCAGATAAATTACCCACTTTTCAATATAAATTATAGGTAAAGGTAGAATTAGTTTGTTTCAGACTCAAATAACTAACATTTAAATCTAAGGAGTATGTTACTTTCTATCTGTTTTATTGTCAGATGAATGTAGTCTTGAGTCTTAAAAGGCTTTCTACCTAGCCAATATAGAAACAGGAGTCAGTCAGTCGTTAAGTTAAGCAAACAGGAAAAAAAATGACTGGTGTATCCTGGATCGGTATCTGAATATAAAAATGTGCTTTCTACATTATTAGAAAGATGTCAACTATCTTAGTACAGCAGATATTTAAAGTATTAGAAACATCTGAATAAATTAAAAAATGTACCTCTCAGATTAAAACTTGCAGACATGTCTGCATTTTAGTATCTTGTCTAGGTGCTTTTTAACTGTTTGAATATTTGAATATTAATTTTGTAATTTTTTTGTCATATTAAGAGCCAGTCATTTTTGTCTTAAAATACCTCTATGATTCAAAGTTTTATGAAACAATATTTTTGAATTGTGATATATATTTAACTTACCACAGATATAATTTAATTTAAAGAAAAGGCTGATCATTAAATCTCAGATATATAAGATAAACATATGTACAAACATGAGGAAAATCACAAAAGCTGTATCTTTTTATTGATTCCTATATAACTACAACACCTTTAAATCCTGAACCAGTAACATAAAACAGTAGCATATATAAAATAAAATTAGATCTTATATTCCACCGAAATAAATAGAATACTACTAAGTGAGCTCTTCAGGTTGATATTCGTATAACTTTATTCCTTACTTTGAGTAAATTATTAAGTATCAAGTATTCTTTCTGATATAAGAAT
Source organism: Apodemus sylvaticus (assembly GCF_947179515.1). Taxonomy (NCBI): domain Eukaryota; kingdom Metazoa; phylum Chordata; class Mammalia; order Rodentia; family Muridae; genus Apodemus; species Apodemus sylvaticus. Next base: position 24,142,960 of record NC_067487.1, read on the forward strand.
ATGTTAATCTATATTAAAAGGTAAGTGGTTTCTCTGGGAAGGTTGAAAGACTGCACTATGGCAGCACCAATCATAACCTTTCTCTTTTTAATATCTAGTTCTTAGCTTCACAGGAGAAGAATCTAAATGAAATAAACTCAGAAACAAGTATGTTCAGATCAGTACAGAGGATTCAATACAGACATCTCAAATCCGAAAATCTATGTTTAGGTTACCAGGTTCAGCAAATTGAAATTATACTGGATGTTTTTCATCCGAAATTCAGAAACAGTGCAGCACTGTGTATATTAACTGCCAAGTCCATGTTACACTTTTCTAATCCAATTACTTTACGTGTCCAGGGTGACGGAAAACATGGGCATTTCAAATCTTAAGATTTACTGAAATGTATCTCAAAAGGATAATTTCTCTTTGATTCACTTATTTGTTGTGTGAACATTCTTCTAGATGAAATCTCTTGGTGACTAGATAGCATATTGCAAAATGGTACAAGGTTTTAAGCTATTTTATGGCACTTTGGAAACATCGTTGAGGGAATATAGCCAACTGGTTTTGCTAATACATTCCACAAACTGTGGAGAAAGTATTGTATATTTGCCAGTGTGCCTATGATATTTATTTGAAATACATCTGCAGCCCCAGTAGTGCAAATATATATTCTACCATCAGAAGCTGAGGTCATTATTTGCCATGAAATGTGCTAAATATAGACCAGTTCTAATGGCAAACAAACCCTCATGCTCCTGTGAGTGAGCAATGTTTTATAGTATAGAGTCACATAGTTCTCTTGACACATATTTGTCAACATTTTAAAGCCATAGCTGTCTTCACAATGTTTATCTAAAATGTTTTATGCCTTTTATGAATAAAAAGAAATAATATCAGAGATATGAAATTTGTATATTACAGAGGACAATAGCATTCTTGCAGCTGCAACAAGAAATATGCAAATGTTTTCTCAGAATTCTGTGCCTGTTTCTCCTTCCTAACAATTTTCTTTTAGTCTCCAGTAAATAGGCTACTATCATGTCCCTTCAAAGTTTATATAACAGGCATGCACATAATTGTTGTTTCCTACAGCCATTCATGTCTTATCATGTTTACAATATTAACTAATTATTTGTAGCCTTTCTAATCATTTCTACATTTCACCTTTCCTTGAACTTCAATTGATTTGTGTTTCTTTGTTTGTTTTTAATTTTTATTTTATTTTTATTTATTTTTTACACTCCAGATTTTATTCCCACCCCCCACCTCTCCTTCACCCTCTAACTGTTGCACATTCCATACCTCCTCCCCAGCCCAATGTATCCACTAGGACATCCCTACCTCCTACCCCATGTGATCTCTAAACTCCCTGGAGTCTCCAGTCTCTTGAGTGTTTATCATCTTTGATTGAACACAGACCCAGCAGTACTCTGTGTTTGTGTGTTTTTATTGAGTGATTGTGCTTCTTTTTTAAATTTTAATTGGATAGTTTCTATATTTAAATTTCGCATGTTATCCACTTACCCAGTTTTCCCCTCGGATACCCACCATCTAATACTTCAATGCAGGAAGTATTATTATTATTAGTAGTAGTATTATTAGGTGTTCCCCCCCACACACACACCCACTCACATTCCTCTACACTGGGGCATTTAGCCTTCATAGGACCAAGGACCTCTTCTCCCATTGATGCCCAACAAGGCCATCCTCTGCTACATTTGTGGTTCTAGTCATGGGTCCACTTATGAGAACTCCTTGGTTGGTGGTTTAGTCCATAGGAGCTCTGGGGGGAGGGGTCTGGTTGGTTGGTATTATTGTTCTTCTAATGGGGCTAAAAACCTCTTTAGTTCCTGCAATCTTTTCTCTACCTCCTCTATAATAGAAACAGAAGGAACACTATGCAATGAAGCCACAATTACACTTAAACCGCAAAGACCCAACAAAGAAAGAAAACTTCAGACCAACCAAAAGGAGGTCAAAGGGATACAAATTGGAAAGGAAGAAGTCAAAATGTCACTATTAGCAGATGATAAAATAGTATATTTAAGTGAGCCCAAAAATTTCACTAGAGAACTCCTAAACCTGATAAAAAAACTTCAGCAAAGTGACCTGATATACAATTAGCTCAAACAAATAAGTAGCCTTTCTATACTCAAAGGATAAACAGGATGAGAAACAAATTTAGGGAAATGACACCCTTGACAATAGTCACAAAAAATATAAAATACCTTGCTGTAACTCTGACTAAGAATTTCAAGTGTTTGAAGAATGAAATCGAGAAGACCTCAAAAGATGAAAGAAACTCCTGTGCTCATGGATTGGCAGGATTAATATAGTAAAAAACAGCCATCTTGCCAAAAGCAATCTACAGATTCAATGCAATCCCCATCAAAATTCCAATTCAATTCTTCATAGAGTTGGAAAGAGCAATTTGCAAATTCACTTAGAATAGCAAAAAAAACCAGGATAGAGAAAACTGTTGTCAATAATAAAAGTACATCAGGGGGAATCAGAGTTTCTGACTTCAAACTGTATTATAGAGCAATGGTGATAAAAAGAAGACTGTATGATATCGGTACAGAGACAGGCAGGAAGATCAGTGGAATAGAATTGAAGACCCAGAAATGAACACACCCACCTAATGTCACTTGATTTTTGACAAAGTAGCTAAAACAATCAAGTGGAAAAAAAGAATTTTTAACAAATGGTGCTGATTCAACTGGTGGTCAGCATGTAGAAGAAACATAAATTGGCCCATTCTTATATCTCCTTGTACAAAGGTAAAGGCCAAGTGGATCAGGGTCAACCACATAAAACCAGCTACAATGAAAGTAACAGAAGACAAACTGGAGAAGATCCTGGAACACATGGGAAGGGGAAAATTACCTGAACAGAGCACCAATGGCTTATGCGCTAAGATCAGGAATCGATAAATGGCACCGCATAAAATTGCAAAGGCAAAGGACACTGTCAATAGGACAAAACAGCAAACAACAGAATAGAAAAGATCTTTACCAAGCCTATGTCCCATAGAGGGCTAATATCTAATATATGCAAAGAACTCAAGAAGTAAAACTCCAGAGAATCAAATAACCCTATAAAAACTGGGGTACAGAGCTAAACAGAATTTTCAACTGAGGAATATCGAATGGCCAAGAAGAATCTAAAAAATGTTCAACATTTTTTGTTCCTTAGTCATCAGGGAAATGAAAATCAAAAACAACCCTGATATTCCACCTCACACCAGTAAGAATGGCTAAGATGAAAAACTCAGGTGACAGGAGATGCTGGTGAGGATGTGGAGAAAGTGGAACTCTCCTCCACTGTTGGGATTGCGGGATTGCAAGCTGATACAACCACTCTGGAAATCAGTCTTTCAGTTCCTCAGAAAATCGGACTTAGTTTTAACTGAGTACCCAACTACACCTCTCCACGGCATGTACCCAAAAGATGCTACAACATATAACAAGGACACATGTTCCACAATGTTCATAGCAGCCTTATTTTTAATAGCCAGAAGTTGGAAAAAATCCAGATATCCTTCCACAGAGTAATGGATACAAAAATTGTAGTACATTTATACAATGGAGTACTAATCAGCTATTAAAAACAATGAATTCATGGCATTCTTAGGCAAATGGATGGAACTAGAAAATATCATCCTGAGTAAGGTAACCCAATCACAAAAGAACACACATTGTATGCACTCTCTGATAAATGGATACTAGCCCAAAAGCTTGGAATACCCAAGTTAGAATTCACAGACTACATGAATCTTAAGAAGGAAGAACAAAGTGTGGGTGTTTTCGGTCTTTCTTAGATGGGGTAACCAAATATGGGAGCAATGTATGGAACAGAAACTGAAGGAAAGGTCACACAGAGATGACCCCACATCCATCCAGACACCAAAAGCAGATACTATGCTGACAGGACCCTGATATAGCTGTCTCCTCAGAGGCTCTGCCAGAGCCTGACAAATACAAGGTTGGATGCTCACAGCCAACTATTGGACCGAGAACTTTAATAGCTTTATAATTTATTCAATTATTTAAAATTTAAGGGAGCAAATAACTTCAAACAAGATATTATCGTAATGCATTGCTAAATATGGATATGAACAACTTTTTATTTTTACATCATTAAGTTTATACGTAGCATAAATAAGCTAATTGATATGCTGCAATAATTCTTATTTTTTTCATTTTGTAAACAAAAACAGTGCAAAAATAACCTTCATTATCTTGTACTGTGAAGTTCGGATTTACAGCAGCCAAACTGAAGAAAAACTTCTGTCCACCTAGGGGGTCATCTTTGTCAACTGCACTTATGGTCTGTATCAGCTGTGGGAAAGAAAACATTGCAATCATCTCATGTCTGGGAACAGAACAGGGATCATATATGCCATTTTGAAAACATATAAAGTAACTTTATAATGCCTGAAAAGGTTATATTTAAGAATACACATATATACACACAGGTGTACATGCATACACACATTTTCAAATTAACAAATACATTAAATAAAAGAGAAACTCTGTATTTCAAGTTGAAAGCATAGTACCCTAGTTTTCTTACGGACATTGCTTGTCGCCTTCTTTACTGTTTCACTACATATGTAACAATGGATCAAGCACAGGCATGCGCATACTCTGATGTTACATTAATTTTTTTGACTTTTATGCATCATGTTTTAATAAATTAAATTTAAAAGAACATGAGAAGCTTGCACTTACTGATGCTTGTATAAACATTCAAACTTATTCTTAATTAAAAGATTATACTTTAAAACCTTTAGTTTATCATTATATACATATTTGATTAAAATATTTTCCTGAGTTTTTGTTGATTTACAAGGAATTTCAAGCTTAAAACATCGTATAAGATAATTTGACACTGAACAAATTATTATCACATTATATTAAATTACTTTCCTTTCAAAACATGTTATAGCAACAGCAGCAAAAATAGCCTACTTATTATGCTTCACATTATTTATTTCAAAGCCATTCAAGAAATTTAATTAAACCACACAAAACAATATAGTATTTTCTAGAAATAATGAACAAGTATAATCATTTGAATGTTGAAATTATTTTAAAACACTATTAAATCATGGTTGACTAAGTATTTATTATGATAATAATAAAGAAACAAATTAAAATAGAATCTAATGGAACAGATACATGAATGTATTTCAGACAAAAATGTGGAAAGAATAATATTCAGAAGGTGCTCCTTAAAAGTTATTAATTTATTTGTTTCTTCTCCCTTAACTCTCCTTATTTTATAAATGCCTTGAATATTTTTCCCTTTAAAACAATTATTCATTAGTGTATTGTCAAAAAAGACAAAAATGAAATAATAGAGACTGACCAGTAGAAATTTTCCATCACTAAAATTAATATTGCTAAAAAGATGTTAAAAGGTATTGAGTAGCAATGTAAAATAGAACTAATGGTCCTTTTAAGAAAAATTACAAGGTCTCAAAATAATATTTGTAACTGTTATTCCAAATTTCAATTCCAGTCTAGACCAAGCTAATATTTTTTTAAGGACCAATGTCCACTTCTTTATATATGTGTATAGGAAATTATAAAATATATCTGGCATCTGCAAATAAAATATGTATAGTGATTAAAGATATTAACACCAGTGCATTAATGATTAGTTGTTAATTGAAGCACTTTTTATACTCAGTGATGGAGAATTGGGAAGATGCTAGTATTAAAGTGAGAATAAATAAAGTGACACATAGCTGTGTCTAGCATTCTAGAACTCATGCTCATTACCCAACTAAAAGTAAGATTTCCTCTGGACCATGAAGTATTCACTATTTTAGTCCATTTTAATGCAACGAAAAGGAAATAAATGGACAAAAGCTATTGCCCTTGGATTATGTATGTGATGGAAAACATGCAGGTCAATCCTTTAGCAGTAACAAAGTTGAATTGTATTTTCACATACAACTTCAAGGCAATTTCTCTGATCCTAATTGTGATGGGTTTTATATGCTTGACGCAGGGAGTGGCATGGTATGAGTAGGTGTGTCATTGTGGATATGAGCTTTAAGACCCTCATCCTAGGAGCCTAGAAGTCAGTCTTCTACTAGCAACCTTCAGATGAAGATGTAGAACTCTCAGCCCCTTATGTACCATGCCTGCCTGGATGCTGCTCTACTCCTACTTTGATGATACTGGACTGAATCTCGGAGACTGTACACCAACCCAATTAAATGTTGTCCCTTATAAGATTTGCCTTGGTCATGGTGTCTGTTCATAGCAGTAAAATGCTAACTAAGACACTAATGTAATGAAGCAAGGGTGAAATATTGGTGGATTGTTTGATGTACAGAGAAAACACAGCATTTACTACATTTGAAATATTTAGCTGTTTCTGTGAAAAAAATTAGTATCTTGGGTAAACATTTTGCTTTATTCTGGTCAAAAACACCATTCCTAGTGGTTAAAAATGAACCTGAATACTATTCTTTTGAAAATTTTAGGTCTGATAAACCCTTGACTACCACTTAACTTCAGGGGTCATATCATTTGATAAATTGATTTAATAACATCCTTAGCTATAGAGGAGTAAACATAAGTCCCACTCTCCCTGGGAGAACCTTCAAGAAGACTCTGAGATGTATATGCAACTATGTGCCTTTACTGGCTAGTTTTGTGTGTTAACTTGGCACAGGTTGGAGTTATCACTGAGCAAGGAGCTTCAGTTGGGGAAGGGCCTACATGAGATCCAGCTGTGGGGCATTTTCTCAATTAGTGATCTAGTGGGGAGGGCCCCTTGTGGGTGGTACCATCCCTGGGCTGGTGCTCTTGAGTTCTATAAGAGAGCAGGCTGAGTAAGCCAGGGGAAAGCAAGCCAGTAAGGAACATCCCTCCATGGCTTCTGCATCAGCTCCTGCTTCCTGACCTGCTTGAGTTCCAGTCCTGACTTCCTTTAGTGATGAACAGCAACATGGAAGAGTAAGCTGAATAAAGCCTTTCCTCCCCAACTTGCTTCTTGGTCATGATGTTTGCACAGGAATGGAAACCCTGACCAAGGCAGTACCCTTTGACATGAAAATATAATCATCAGCTGAAGAAGTGGACATGAGTGAGGGAAACCCACACAGGAAAAGCTAGTTTCTAAAGACTGTCATTTCTGAGGAGTGGGGTATGAGTTAAGTAGCCCAATTTAGGCAAACAAGAAGCCAGTTAACTTCCTATCAGTGATAAGTTTCACCCTTTTAAGTAAAATGTTCCTTCCTTAAGTCAAGGAACTGACAAAACCAAAGGTATGAGATGCAAAGGACAATGTGGTGGCACACTAGTTTAGTTCTGACTTACCCATTTGTCTACACACCAAAGGAGCAGGATTATACCCCATGCTGTACATATAAGGGTTATTTAAAGAACATTAAATTAAGGGGTTACTGTCTGGATTAAGGTGCTCAATAAATGATGTAAGCATGCCTGGAAGTCCAAGTACTCAACGCTGACAATGACCACTTTGTCTTTGCTCATTTCAGTTTCATGACTTCCAATCTCGAATCCATAGACTTCTCACTTCCGTCATGATTTTGCTTTTTGAGGAAAAAATATATCCCAGGCTGTCCCTCAGTACACTATGTAGGTGAGAAAACCTTGAATTCATGATTTCCCAGTCTCAGATTCCCAGCATTTTGGAATGCTGACACTTGCCATAAAAGACCACTATTGATTTTAATATTTATATATAAAAACTTTGTTTAAACAAAACTTTTTTATACAGTCACATTAAAACAAACTATTCTGAAGAAAATTTGTCCATATGGACATATGTGCAGATGTGGGCAGCTAGAAAAGAACTAATCATATTCTTCATATTAAAGCTGTTAAGACTGCATAAATATATTTTAAGACAAATTTTTGATTAATTTTCTTCATTCTATTCAAATATTCATAAAGTTTGAACGAGTGGGTTAGCTACAGAAAGCACAAGGAAATATGCAGCATTCCTTATTTCGAATATTTTGAATACATCAGTATATCAGTGTTTATGACTCAATTGTCCTGAAAGATTTCTCTCTAAACTCAAATTGAATAATCATGGAGTATACAGTGGATGTAGCAGTAGCAAAGAGAATAATTTATCACTTACAGCAACGATTTTAACTTAAATCATGCTGGTCTTGCTTTCCCAAGGTTTATTTGGATGCTACTTTTAGAGTAGACAATGCTTAATTAAGAAGAACTTTAGAAGCACCTAAGTTATTTAAATATTCAGAAATAAACATTTCCATAACAGTTCAAGTAAAAAAAATCCAATTGCAGTCATTTTACTCTTTCAGACAATAGATAAGCTATTGAGTTCCCATTACAATACTCACAAGAACAACTTGAGCTATTCTACAATGCAATTTGCATAAAAATATAGCAATGACATTGATGTTTATAAAAGCACCAAATGATGACAAAATACGACACAGTTTCTCAATGGCTTCTCTATCTCTAATAAAATACTTTTGATTTCCAATTATTATTTATAATATGTAGCTTCCTTCTGTGAAAATAGCACTCAAGCCAATTAAGAGCATTTCTTTCAGCCATATATGCCAGAGCTTTTCAAACAACAAAATGAGTCCACTGAGGAAATGATTTAAATAATTCCAAACAAAGCTGATGTAGGAAGAATGCTTCAAAGGACTCAAATGAAATCATTAAGTACTTTATGTGTTGTCACACTGAGGATAAACAAAGACAATCCATGGCAGTGAATGAACGGGGCTACATTGCTTCAAAACATGTTCACATACAACCCAATACTGATTGTTTCAGTGATCCAGTGTACCTGTCTCTGCCTTTCCCTGAGTCTTACTGTCACCAGCCTTCAGCAATGAAGATATGCTGAGGAGTTACTCCTACTCCACCCCAGACTACTGAAACAATAGACTAATTTGGAAATTTCCCAGGCATCTCATGTTGGAAAAGAAAATGCCTTCTTCTCCTGTGTTAGCCACAGTAGAAACTTGTCACCACGAAATAGTTGACACTGTGTGGAAAATCTCAGACGACCTTAGATAAGAAACTGAAACTGAGACAAGTTCATGCCAATGGTGGGGGGCCACTCATGACTAGACTGCTTTTTTAATGCATCTTCCCTGAATTTTGTTTGACAAAAATCTTGTGTTAAGACATCAAAGGTAGACCAGATGAGCATTGCTTGCCTTTTTTATTGGTTCTTTCTTTCAACTTGGCCACACTGAACAATTCTTGTTTCCCAGACTTTCATTCTTACTTGTCAATTTAATTGGTCTGTTCAAAACAAGTGGCAGAGACCAGCTGGCTGGGACTGTCAATGTCCAGGTTCTGATCATAAATATTGTACTAACACCATGTTCCATTGCAAAAAATAGTGATTCAGACAATATTGAGACAATGCCACAAAGCATATTGCAGTGTTTCCTCAAATTCTCAAAGTTTTAAAATTTAAAGCTATTACCTTTACCTCAACTTCTATGGGAAAGGCAATATACTACTATTATTACTATTACTGTTGTTGTTATTATTATTTTACTATTAGAGAGTAAGATATCATTATTTTTGCATTACAACTTGGCAAAGAAATTTGTTAACTTGACTGTTAAAGTGATTTCAACTTTATAAACATCAACTACTTTGTAAACTTCTAATGAGAATATATGTAAATATTTCTAATTCTGTTTGGTTCATCCTTTCCAAGATTATGACAAAAACATATTTACACACAACTAAAACCATCCTGAATTCGAGTTGTATAATTGCATACCTGGCCTGGTCTGGCATTTTCACATACAAATGTGTCATAAAACACAGCAAATTGTGGAGCGTTGTCATTAACATCTAAAATCCTCACAAAAACAGATACACGAGTTGTCTCTTTAGGATTATCTAGAAAAAGAAAATAAAAATGTTAGAAAAATATATTTGTGGGCTGTATTCAATTTTGATAGATATCCCATGCACAGTAAGTTTTCACCTGCAAATAAGTATCACATCTATTCTTTTACATAATGAACAAATGCAATAAAGAAAATTACAGCCCAGCCTAGTATATAGTCACAAGTTTCCTTGTTATTGAGTACAAGAGTACTACTATTATTTCAAAATGTTCCTTTAAAAGTACAATACAGTATAATTGAGTTCATATTATATGTGTGTCTTTACTAACCAATTATGAGATGGCATTGTATAATTATTTTTTAAATCCTTGCTCTAAATGCCAATGCCACTTAATTTTTTGTGCTTAACAACCTTTTAGAAGAAGAAGAAAAAGCACTTTGAAATAGATTAGATACTTGGCCAAGGTCACCAACTCCTAGATCCCACCACTTTGTTTAATTCTATATTAAAAATTAATTCTAGTAGCTACTTTAAAATCTCCTTTTAGAAACAAGGCTACATGACTATTAATTTAATAAACTGATTAGCAAAATTCAAGTGAAATACCATTTTGTCAATATTTCAGTAACATTTTTATTACTGATACTCTTAAACCTGACTTTATTTTTATGTATTTTATTTCATTTTTATTCATTATTTTGTGGGCATGTGGGTCTATATGTGTGGGCGCAAGCATGCTACAAGGTGTGTGGTGCACAGAAGATAACCCCTGGTAGCCAGTTCTTTTCTACCTCGTGAAACCCAGAGATTGAACTATGGTCTTCAGGCTTGGCACTAAATGCCTTTTTCTATTGAGCTATGACACTGGTGCCAAGAACGGCTTTGTACATCAGTTCATTCTATAAAAATAAGCTTCAGAAGCAGAGTATTCATCATATCTGCATTTAAAAAAACAAACGGAAATTAAGATCATCAAACATACATCACAAAGAAGAAATGAATTGTATTGATGATTTTGATTGATGAATGAAATTTTAAAACACCTATTATGTCTATTTATCTTAGCCTTAGTTCCATCCTTGTATTTTTCATAACAGCATTAAATTTATACCTTGTGAATTCTCAGCAGTCTTGCTAACCACAAGAGTCAAAACAATGTAGTGTACATCAACTCAGGATTAGAAAGAAAAAACAAGACGCACAAGCACAAAAGAATGATATACAGTTATGAACAGAATGAAACTAGTCATCCAAAGACAATGTGGATGGACATGGAAATCCTTAAATGTAGCCGGGCAGTGGTGGCGCACGCCTGTAATCCCAGCACTCTGGGAGGCAGCGGCAGGTGGATTTCTGAGTTCGAGACCAGCCTGGTCTACAGAGTGAGTTCCAGGACAGCCAGGGCTATACAGAGAAACCCTGTCTCGGAAAAAAAAAAAAAAAAAAAAAAAGAAAGAAAATGGAAAAAAGTCAGGCAAGTATGGAGATAGGTACCATGGAGATAGGTGATTGAAAGGACACATTGAGCAAAAATGCTGATGTCTTAGAAACCGATCTTAGCATGGTAGTTTTCACAAGTTTTGGAGAAGAGAGGATGAAGAAGGATTAGCAGGACTGATTCATATTTCCTAAGAGAAAGGTGCATTCTGATGTGCTTTTCCACACCAGGGCTACTACAATAATATGTATTTCAAAGATCAGGGATTTTAAAAGTTCCTGATAAAGATTTGTGTTTTGGGAAACTGACTGAATTAAAATGTAATATATACACATAAGGTGATATATAGCATATTAATTGTGAAATTCAAATTCTTGTGTACAATAAAGTAAAAAGTTTAAGGGCAAGATGAGATAAATGAAAAATAAAACAAAAGTTTAGCACTATTCTTAAATATCTGGGCAAAATAATTATGAATATAACTAATGATATTTGTCTTATTTATTTTTCTAATATTTATCTTTTATAAATACTAATGTAAAAATTTTTATTCAATGCAAAAACAGCATATATTAAAATTTGAAAGATTTTACAACCCTTTTATTATAGTGTATTTTTATTAAATTAATGATCCTATACAGGGAGAGGCTGGTTTCTGCTCAGATGGATTTAAAAGACTAAAAAATTATAAAGGAAAGGCCACAGCATTCTGAATAATTTGAAATATAATTACCTTCCCTTCTTGCCACACAAAAAAATTATTCTTTGAAATTCAACCTCCTTTTCAGTCTTATCTGAATCTTCTTAACTCTTATGTATGAAGCTCTTATGTATTCAACCAAAAGAAATTACTTTATGACTTTTCAAAATCTTACTGCACACAATGCAGAGTAGGGTACTTTATAGTTGAGGGTTTTGGCTCTACGGTCAGGCTGAGCTTTGTTGACTCAAAATTTACCACTCATGTATTTTGGCTTTTGTTAATATACTTTCTCTTTCCTCTGACTCAGTTTATAAAATACATATCAAAGCAGAACTTCTGGTCTCAGAGGAGTTTGATTTGATAAGAATATTTTAAGAAAGCATCAATTTTGAGTTTGGACCTCAGAATAGTTTAAATATTACCACTGAAATCACTTTTAGAATCAAATCTTGTTCATTTCTTTCTATTACATAAGAGTTTAGGCTAATTTTCATCACAAAGTATACATATAATAAAAAGGTACAAACAATGCTAACAGTTTCCCTCTGTTCACATGGATCTGAAACTCGGAATACCCAAGAAACAATTCACATTCGAAATGATGCCCAAGAAGAAGGAAGGAAAGTCCGCTGGTCCTGGAAAGGCTCAGTGCAGCAGTGTAGGGGAATTCCAAGATATGGAAATGGGAAGGGGGTGATTGGGGAACAGGGGTAGGAAGAGAGCTTATGGGGCTTTCGGGGAGTGGGAATGCAGGAAAGGGGATATCATTTGAAATGTAAATAAAGAATATATCGAATAAAAAAAAGAAGTAGAAAAAAAAAGAAATAAGAGAAATGAACAAACAAGCAAGAAGAGAAAGAAATGCTGATCTTCAGTGTTCCTACTGCCCTTACACTTAGATTATTTGCTAATACTTAGAGGGATCTGAACAGAGGAGCCTCACCCCTGATGTTTTGATGGAGAAGAGTTTAAGGCTGTGCTTCAATAATATGCTGTCTTACCTATCGATAGAGTGAGACACATGCAGAATATTTATTTTTATTAACTCATGTTGGACGCACCACTTTCTAATTATGCTAATGGCATTGAAAGAGACAAAAAAAGTTTCATAGGTAAGAAATTGCTTTCTGAGAACCTTCTCAAACACAATAGGAAGACTCTTCAGCCTCTTTCTAAATAACTCAAGGTTCTTTGAATCAAAAGCTAAATCCACAGGGATGAATGTGCTTTACAAAGCATAAGGCCTGGAGTCATCTATTCAGAAAACAGTGCTTACACTAATCTTTTCTTGCTGGCAGATGCTACAGCTTCTGTATAAATAAAAATATAAAGCATTCCAAGGAAGAATCATACTGAATAGCAGCTGGCTTATATTTACCACCTGAATCTCCCTCAGAATCCTTCAGGGAAAATGCTCTACAGCAACAAGGCATGAGCAATAAAGGCTTGCAGGATGTATGTCCTCAAATAAGGCCATTCCTGTGCATGCATAAGCTTTTCCAGTTTTCCAAAAAGAGACAAGCTTGAATCATTCTCTTGATTCTTGGGGCTTTCAAAAAATGTAACTTTTCTGCATGTGTTGAATTATTTCTTTCTCAATATAAATTATATATTTATATTGTATGTATATGTATATACATATATATTACATATATATATATGCATTATCATATGCAATAATCGTCAGATTTCAGATGTAATTATAGGAACTCTCTGGCTTCCTATTCTAAAAATCCCAAGTTTATTGTGGAGTCACTGGTCGTGACCTTAAATTCAGAGTTTTGCATTTTTCACCTGTCATTTTAGAAATTTTTTTTTAAAGACGGAAAAAATTATGTCATGGAATAACACACTGAACAATTAACCGAGACAGACTGTGTTTGTCACATGATGTGGTTTTTGCTGTGCGATGTAGGGGTGGGACCTGGAAACACTTCTGTAAAAGGTCCATTTACACACACTGCTCTCCCGCTCAGGGCTTGGTGTGGGACACATTTACCATCAAACCAGTGTTTAAAGTCTAGTGAAACAATCCCCTGCATGCGATTTTTACTTCCACTCTCATGGCCTTCAATGCCTAGAACAGCATAATGGGACCCTGGCTGCATGTGGTTGGCAGGTGGGCATTTCCAATGCTTATTCCACAGATTGATTTCACTTAAGGGCAAGAATAGGCTTAGCACTTAAGAAGTAATTGGCTTCGCTTTTTACAGAATCATAATTACTTCAACTAGCTTTAGAAGTTAAATTTCTCAAAGCATCTGAAATAGAAAATGCAATTCCAAGCTCAGTGAGCTTGAAGAAGGATCTTCAGTTGAGCAGACAGCACAAACAATCAAATTCCAGAAGCTCCAAATTGGATCTCATTAGATCTGGGTGAAGACATAGAAAAGGAAGTTTTCCTCAAAGGGAAAAAGAATACATTTTAAAATTGATGGACTCACATGACACCGCCATTTATAAATCTCTAAACAAAGCATGGTGTTTGGCGAAGGCATATGTGACTCTCTATTTCAGATCCCAGCTAGGATGATGAAGCTAAATTCATCATTTTAGTTAGAAGCTTTTAAAAGTTATCTGACTAGACTTCTCACACAATCCTGACTCTGGGTGACTCAGACCTGGTTTGAGTCTGTAATAATTGCCTCTGATATCTCTGACTTGACGGTCGTGTTGACTCCGTATTACATGTATGGGATTTTTAGGCAGTTTCTCAGCATGGCTCAGTTGAAGCTTCTTGTTCAAACTATACAGAGTTGCATTGCCTTACAATTGATTCAACAAGGGATTGAGTACTGGGAGAAGGTTTCCAGAAGCGTGGGCATGTGGCTTTTTTAGCTCCTTTATTGTATAACCTTTAATTTAAGGCTCCACTGCCACCATCTGAAATCTCTTAATGATTTTTGTCTTCTACTTATTCTTTAGGGTTTGATAATAATCTTGTAGTCTGAGTCAGGGCTTCCAGACATCACTCTGATTCAGCCTTCTGGCCTTCTGAGAGTGGGGCATGTGATGTCACATCTGGATCCATAATGATTTTCAACAGTCTACTAAACAACGACACATTCCTCTCATTGGGAGCAATATCTGCTGCAATTTTAAAAATGTATTCATCTCAGACTTTAACTTGCCATTTTCTAATTGGATGAGCTATTGATTTTTTTTCTTTAGAGCAAGCACAGAATTAAGTGTTAGATCTAGAAATCAAATAATCAATTTGATTCCCAGTTTACTGCCTCTGGCAATGTGACTGTAAAATTGCCAAAATCTCCACAGATCCAGTTCTTCCATATGATGAGGTTAATAAAAGTATTAGCGAGAGAAATTCTAATTTAAAGATCTTGAAAGCTATCTATGCCTCCATTCTGCCCTGCTGTGGTCCTATGAGCTTGCAACTTGCTACTTTCTAATGTTAGCTCTGATGTATCAGGTGGCAGGAGGAAAAAATGTGTTGGAAGATCAACATTGGCCTCTGACATGAGTAAGAAACACTCAGCAGTGCATTTTCCATGACAGATAAATAAAGTGTCCAACTTCTCCATATCTCATAATGTCTGCCTTTGCTTTTCCCTCTACCTAGACATAGTTTCCCACAGTACTGTGAATCAAACCCAAGACAAATACCCACCCCTGCACAAGGTTCACTATTAGAGGAAACTGCCAAAAAGATGAAGATAAGGCTTGCCATACCCAGCAAAGTTTCCTTCACGATCAAAGAAGAAGTAAAGACCTTCTAGGAGAAGATTAGATTAAGGGAATCTGTGTCCATTAGACTAGAATTACAAGATAGAAATTCTATACCCAAAATAGAATTTGGTAAATGCTGTTATTAAGAACATGAATAAATTTCAGTAGAACAAGTGATGTAATATGATGCTAAAGAATTAGAAGAAAATATTACAAATACATCAAAATTTCAAATTCACAATATAAAAGGAAGAAATAGCCAAGCTATATTAAAAACAACTTGAAAAAATCAGAATAATATAATAAATGTATATGTCCTGGATGTTGTTACAATGCCTAACTTTATAAAATAAGACAAAACAAAACAAAACATAACAAAACAAATCTGTACCAGAGTTAAAAAAAGATTCAGGCAATTCAATACTCAAGGCATAACAAAATATCCGAGAGGCCAGATAACATTTTACTATAGCTGCAATATGTTTAGCTATGTACCTCAGTTTAAAAATAAGGAAAATGATGAAAAAATGACATTTGAAAAAGTCATTTTAAAAAGCACATTGAAATTTAATGTGTATAGAGAATTATTTCAACATAAAATATATATTCAAATATATTAAAATTAAGAAAGAAAATTATTCAAAACATTGAAATATTCATTAACTATAATTCCCTTACTGATCTCAGCAGCTATAACGGTAAGATTGTGCCATTGAGATAGTTCACGATCAAGTGGCTTTGAAGTATAAAGTGATCCATTTCCAGAATGAATGTTAAAGATCCTGTCAAGGTCAGTATGGCGATCCAATGTAAATCTGAAAATAGGTAACAAAGAAAGCACATGGCAACAATATTGATGGTTTAAAAGAACAAATAGTAAAATATCAAGTTATATACTCTACTCAAAATTATAGGAAACTACAGAGTTGATGTAGAAAATATTCTGTTTCAGCAATTGAACCAGATGCATATTTATTACTCCAGGCATGAACTGGTACTTTATTTTGGGTAGATACACAAGTAAATGTTTATTATTCAAAATATTGCCTGTTGCCATATCACATCAACAAATTTGGACGTATTTTGCGACACAGAATAATGTCACATGTATTTTCATTGTCAAGTGACTGTCCTCAGTAACTACGTCTTCTGATGATGAAATACTACAATTGCCTACCATAAATGGTCAATGTTAGAAACTCAGTCTCCTTATTAATGAGAACCTTGGCGGCAACACTACTATCATTGGTGTAATACATTGTCAGCTGGTGATTTGTGATATCAATCTAGCTTCAGGTTCTTAATCACATGTATAATTATAAAAGAAATGACTTAAGGACTATTAAAATTGAGACAGTTCAGTATAAGAAATTCTGGTGCATCTGATCTGGAAAGAGTAAAATTGTCATAAATAAAGAAAATAACCTTTTTTGGAAGCTATCAGGATGAAACCAGGCATCATGCCACATGTCATTTGACAGCATAATGCCAGCATAACTCACGAGTGTGGGACGATCAAGGCAAACAGCAATATCTTTATGAAAACACAAGTATGCCATAATCAAATAAAGCAAATCACAATATCACCACACCTGAAATATTTTCCAAATAAAAGGATAACTCAAAATTTTCACCTCCCTCCCCCAGTCATCCATGATTGTCGGTGGTAGCTGAAGTAGTTTGCAACCTTATAATTTAAACCATCCTATATCAAGCCTCTCCATTTTTGACATTGTATTCTAAGTTGTTTCATTACAAATTTGAAACAGGAAATAAGGCAAGAAATTATCAAATCTACTGCCAGTGTTATTTTAATTGGCAAGAGATTCTAACTGACACTCACAGAACACTATATGACTCTCATGCACAAACTTCTCTGAATGAAGCATCTAAGATGATTGATTGGCGTTTTTTATACCTAAGGTAGGACAAAATAAAAAATGCTATAATCATCATGGAATAAAGTCGTTGTCATGTAGACCATTATAGCTGGCAGATGTAAATATACTTTTCTTCTAGTAATAGAAGAAAATTAGATAAACATTGTCATTTAAAATTTTACTTTATTTATAAATGCCCACAGATAGGTTTAATATACAATGATGATGAGTCTATATGAAGATACAAACCCATTTTATTTTGCTGAGAAACATCTTGCTACTATAACCATATTAATTGGTTGTAATTTAACCCTTAAAAACAGTATACATATTTCTAGAATGTAGCATATTTGAGCAGGGTTCTTGCATAGTAAACATAAAGCTCTGGGTTTGACTCCAAGACTATATAGCCTGGGTCTAGAAGCATGGGCCAGAAGTCTTAAAATTAGAAAGGTTAAATTCAAAAGATCAAAATGTTAACGTCCTTATTGGATACAGTATCCAGTTGGGATCAATATGTGTTACATGAAACTATTTCAAACCAACAGGCAAAACCCACATGTCATATTTTAAAATCTGTTTTGAAAGCTGGAATCAAGAGCATGGACTACTCCAATTTTATCTCTGGCAAGAAAATATTAAGTATTTAGTGGGGAAAGTTAAATATCTTTAACAGTAATTTTAAGAAAATTTAAAGAAAAAAAATTAAACAACAATATTGATAAAGCATCTAGAAAAAAATCCTTTATAGCAACGTTCAGGTGGCAGATGGGAGCACAG
This sequence comes from Apodemus sylvaticus, assembly GCF_947179515.1. NCBI lineage: Eukaryota > Metazoa > Chordata > Mammalia > Rodentia > Muridae > Apodemus > Apodemus sylvaticus. Next base: position 24,161,290 of record NC_067487.1, read on the forward strand.
TGTGATCATCATGTACACTTATCTTTTTCCTGCCAGTACAGAACTTGTGGGGAATGCATGAATATAAAACAAGTATTTGCATAAACTATATGAATAAATTACATAGAGAAATATATTACTTTCTGCCTGGTACAATTACTCTTGAAGACTGGCAGAGAAAACGGAATTGTTCACTTGAGAACACTCAAGAGTCCCACGAAAGATGAAACTGAAGGTTCTTCACATTTTAAAACTGAATAATTCTTCAGAGTTCACTAAGCAGTTACAAAACATACATTTGAACTCATACTTGACTGGGTCATATGGATGCGAATTCAGATTTCTGTGAATTAGGTAGAAGAATGAAATCCCAAACCCACAACAGACTAACAGATTCAAGGAAATGCTCATTTTCAGGCTGAACAAAGCACACAGATACTTGTATTTCTTTGATGTACCAGCAAAAATGCCAATGAAAGCTTTTAATCCAGTTCTCTCTGATGTATCAACCCCATACCTTATGCCTTTAAAATTGCATAGAAAGTAAAGCAAAGAAAGTGCAGAAATTATTCTGCAGTTTCTGGAATTTTCAAATGTTTTTAAAAAGAGCTGTAAAAAAGAAAACAAACAAAACAAAAAGAAAACCACCATACAACAATGAAACAAAACTGGAAGAAAATTTTACTTTAAGCTATGGATAGATGATACCAATCTATACTACATATTCAACTCTGTATCTTTGATCTGTATCAGTGATCAAAATAATCAGCATTTTGATGACTAGAACACATAAAATAATCCATTAACATGATGGAAAAGGCAAAACACAGAAAACCGTAAAGCTGGGATATGTGTTGCCCAAGACATTCAATCCACACATCCCCTCAACTCTGTGAACACCATAATTAGGTAGAATTTACAGAGAAACTCTTGTAAGCAATGAGAATTTCTTGTTCCCTCTATGCCTTTCTACTCTGTTTCTTTTCATCATAAATAGTGACAGAAATACCTGATAGGGCTGGAAGTTGAGTCTGGATCTCTTGCCATGACAGTACCAATGATCGTGCCCACTTCAATATCCTCGTGAACCTCAAACAGATAGGAGGATCGACTGAAAACAGGAGGCTCGTCCACATCTTCTATGGAGATCTTCACGATGGTAGTATCTTTGAATGGCCCTAGATAATAAAAACGTGGATCCACATGGGTATTTTCTGCCTCCACCTTTAGAGTATATAGTCTTCGGTTCTCATAGTCAAGAGGCTGTTCAAAGGCAAAAGTCATTAGTTAGATTTGGGGCAATGGAATATCTGCTGTTCCCAAGTTTCACCAGGACTTTAATATCCTGTAAGTTGTTTATTAGTATAATAATAATTAATAATCAATAATAATAATTATTATTAATAATAATTAGGCTTGATTTCTGTAATATTGATAAATGTTGTTGTTTAATGCTTTGGAACATAGAAGAATATTTGGATTATTCTACAAACTTGGATGAATTTTAAAGTTATCTCATAAGGGCAGTATTTCATCCAAAAAAATGGGTTGATAAGTTGTGGCCTTCTATGTTGTATATGTACTTGATGACATACAGGTTACACATCAGCTTTTTAAGGCAACAATTTAAAAATTGGGACATTTACAAATCTGTGTTAAAGTATTTCCATCAATGTAATGGTTTCATTTAACTATAAAGATCCTTTATGGGATTTCAAACTCTAATAAAGCTACAGCAGTTATAAGGCATATTCAAGATACACAAAATACTATAAAGTGAAGGAAGAAATATTATATCAACTTTATGAAAATATAATTTCATGTTGTATTATAAAACAAAAGGAATGTTTGTTGTTGAGGCAATTTAGACATCACAAATTTTAAATATAATTCCTTGACCTATAAATATTGCACAAAACATTCCTTGCTCAATTTTTCTACGTTTTTTTCATGCAAGAAAGCCAAAGATTCTGTGTGAATTATTGCTACTTCCTGGTTAGTTATTGTTACTTCCTTAAAATGAGAAAAAAGTGACTTTTTAGCATTTCTTGTCCTTTGGAGTAATAATTGGTTGTGTGTCCTTTGCCTTCAATGGCATCCCAAGATAATTGTATTAGTTACCAATACCTCAAAAGTTACCTTTCTCATGACATTTCACTTGGATCTAAATAGAAATTTGCCTTATTTTTCTTGTAATGATGGAGCCAACTGCAATAAAACCTGGCTACCTCTAAATTCCATCATTGAGCATATGTTAGCAGAGAAATTTAATTTATATAGCAGAAGGGAAAATGTGAACAATTAAATTATGTTCCAATCCATTCTGTCTCTTTTTATTAGCAACTCTAATTATTGGCTCCTACATCTGGATAGCATGCTATTTTTATGCCCCCGACTGTGATGATATAATGTCATTATTAGTTATTAACTGCTCTTTAGGAAAACATCATTTTTACAGTGGGCTTTTAATAACATGGCTAAGAAATATAATCACACATATATTAACGTGATGTTTTCTTTTTCAAATCTCAGGTTTCATGTTACAAATAAGGGCATATATTCAAAATGTCTAAAGAGCTCTTTCATACTAGAGCCTTCTCATTTACATGTAATGAAAGCCCAACTAAACACACCCATGTAGTTTCCTTTCACAGCTAATGTAAGAGCAAATAGTACACAATGAAATATCTACTCTCCCAACAGAGATACTCGTTTTCAGAGAATCTGAACACCTTTTTCACAGTGATGATGCCTTCCTGTGTGTCCTTCTCAGTTATAATGTCAAACATATCTGTGCCATCTCCATCAATAATGCGGTAATCCACTTCAGCATTTTTCCCCGTGTCAGCATCGGTGGCTTTCACACTTCCCACGGCCGTGCCAACTGGAGAGGACTCAAGAACTCGAAGATGGATGGTGTCTGTACAGAACAACAAAAATGTATAAATGCTAACATGCATACCCACGTAATATATATGTGTGTATATATATTACATCATTACCAGGTATACATATATATACACATTTATGTCAATACACATATTTATGTATACAAATATGCATATATAAGAATTTTTAGAGAATATTCAAAGTAAAGTGCATGTAAAATGATATTGTATAATTTATGTTCTGTTAGATGTTGAGAAATTAATACTTTGAGCACACTTACAAAAACTAGGAGAAAAATGTGGGGCTTCATGGTACTGTCCTGTATATGGCATTCTGAATATTATCAACTGCTAATAGTATCAGGAATTCTGAATTTGAAAACTAATTTATTTTATTTCAGTAGTGTTTGGGTCCCAAAAGGCACATGGATGTGTTTACATAATCTGAACAAATCACCCGTTGCACAGTGAATATTTGTACTTAATATTTTCCCATGCTATGTGAAGCTATTTACATCTCCTCCTTTACCTGGAGATCAAAACAGTTTGGAATCACACAGAATCACTCACAATGTATAAGGATCTAGTTTGTATTTGTGACAACAAAAATAATTAACAGCCTCTGTTGGAAATAAAAAGATGCACTTCACGGAGTACGTACACTAGATTCTGAAGAAAGACTCTCTCATTGTGCAGTAAAACATGGATGTGTCTAAGTCCTTGGCATACCTGTATATGCTGCCAGCAAGAACCTCCCCTACCACTAATGAGATTTATATTTTAACACCTGGTCGTAAACTATAATTTCTGAATGGTTAATCGGCTGCAAGCACACTTCTGATTATTGCACCTACGTGCCCATGAAGTTTAATTCTCTTTAGTATACACAATAAGGTCTAGACATGTTAAATTATCCTGGTATTATTGCCTTAGTATTTCTTTCTTGAGGCCTTTTACCTTTAGTTCCATGAAAGATTTGCAGTAAAGAAAACCTTAAATATTTTTTTTCTGGGTAAAATAAATTTTCTATGTCACTTTTTGTATTTCTCTCATATTAACTCGTGTATGATAACTTCTTTCCCCATTACCCTAAGATATTATCATTGAGGTCACCAAATTGAAACAAAAAAAAAAGTTCCTGAAATGTGTCTTTCAGGGGCAATGTAATTCTATAAAAGGGTCCTCAGCACAAGTGAGATTTTTTGTTGTTTTTTCAAAGTTTATTTTTTATTCACATTACATCCCAATTATGCCCCCTCCCTCTTCTCCTCCCAGTCCCGCCCTTACAAATACCTCATCCCATTACCCCATTCCTTTCTCATCAGAGAAGGGAAAGTCCACTAGGTTAACACTCCACCCTGGGACATCTGAGCAGGACTAAGCACCTGCTCTCCAACTGAGGCCAGCCATGTAGTCCAGCTATGGGAATGGGATCCAATGGCAGACAACAGAGACAGTCCTCCCCACCTCCCGCTTCAATTGTTAGGGAACCCACACAAAGATCAAGCTATACAATTGCAACAAATGCTTGGGGGACCTTGATCTAGCCTGTGCATTGGCATTGGTTAGTGGTTAAGTCTCTTGAAGCCCCCATGAGCTCAGATTAGCAGAATCTTTTTTGTGGTATCCTTAATCCCTCTGGCTTGCTCAGATCTATCGCCCTATTTTTCCCCAAAATCCTTGAGCTCCTTCTGATGTTTGTCTCTACATGGGTATCTACATCTGTTTCCATATGCTCATGGACAAAGCTTCCTAGGAGACAGTTATACTATGCTCCTGTCTACAAGCATGGCAGAATATCACTAATATTGTCAGGGGTTGGCTCTCTCCCATGAGATGGGTCTCAATTTCGGCCAGTCATGCATTGGTTGTTCCCTCAAACTCCACTTCATTTTTATCCCTGTGCATCTTTTAGGCTAAGATGAAAACAAAACAAAACAAAACAAAAAAACAAGTTGACAGAAAATGATGGTGAAGCTGTGGCACAAGGGGAACACTCCTCCATTGCTGGTGGGAATGCAAATTTTTGCAACCACTGTGGAAACCTTTTTGCAGGTTCTCCGAAAATTGGAAATAGTTCTACCTCAAGAACCAGTTGTACAACTCCTGGGCCTATCCAAAAGAGTCTCCACTATACCTCAGGGACACTTGTTCAGCTATGTTCATAGCAGCTTTATTCATAAAAGCCAGAAACTAGAAATTACCTAGATGTCCCACAACTGAAGCATGGATAAACAAAAAGTGATACACCACATAACTAAATATTATTCAACAATTAAAATTAAAGACATCATGAAATTTGCAAACAAATGGTTGGAACTAGAGAATATCATACTGAGTGATATAACATAGACCCAGAAAAACATGAATGCTAATTACTTATAATTAGTCATTGGTCATAAAGTGTAAGATAACCATGCTACAAGTGACTTTTTTATACAACATAATGTTGGAGCTCTGTAGTCTCATCCATCATGGTCTATGAATCCCAATGGAGACAGCAAGATTTCACTCCTGACTTGGCTACTCTCCTACTGGTGCTATTTCCTCCTAATCTTTTTTTTTTTTACCCTCTGGAACCCCTGAGCCCTGAGCTGCCCAGGGCCTCAAGTTAGAACTCTCCTTCTGGTATCTGTTTAAATGCAAACTTGCTATAAAGTCACCGTATAGTAGATGAAAAAACATCAAAACCAGAACTTGTTGGTACTCTTTCTTTCCATTGTATTGATTACCACTTATTCTCCATCTGTGAATCATGAAAGTATAAAATGAAGTAGACTTTGAGTATTTCTTTTCAGTATTGTATTCCCACTGGGTTCTTTTGACTTTTGTTGTCAATATAAACATTTATCTGTAATTTAGATATAGTAGTTGACTATTGTATAGACGTCTCATAATTAGTTTATGAGGTCCTACATCTTTCTAAATTGAATCAATGCTTAAAAAAATCAAAGTCCACAATGCAGTCTTTATTACACAACTAGAATTTTGAGAAGGCTTATTGGTTAAAGCACTTACATTACAGAATAGAGACCAAGTTAGTGAAAGACAGGTATGTAATTGAGGACATGCGCACATGTGCTTATGTCTCCTCATTGTAAACACACAAATATGCACATTACACATAAACATGAGATCAAAAGACAACCTGAAAAATTTAAAACAAGAGAAAATTAACTTTTATATTTTGTAAATAAGGCACCAAACCCAGGCAGCTAAGACAGGAGCCTATATAGTAAGGGAGTAAGCTCCCAAAGGCAGGGAGAGAGAAGAGAGGATAGGGGGCTTGGGGAGGAAAAACTGGGAAGAGGGATAAGATTTGGAATGTAAATAAAGTTGTGCATGATGGCACACACCTTTAATCCCAGCACTTGGGAGGCAAAGACAGATGGATCTCTGTGTAAGAGCCCAGAGAAACCCTCGAAGAAACAAAAAATTGAAATGTAAATAAATAAAATAACCAATAAAAAATAAAAAAAAATCCAAACAACAATTAGAAAAAAATTCAAACAACAATTAGCAAAAAAATCCAAACAGCTTGTAAGGGATGTACTAAAGGAGTCTAAACACACTCTGCAGAGAGAAAACAGGACTACATAGAAGAGAAAGGTATGTACAGAGAATGTACTTTACACAGTTATGAACAGAGAAGAAAAAAATTAATAGCTGGAGTATTAAGCATAAGATTATGACAAAAGAAACTAACTAAATAACCAAAAAATAAGAGTTAAAATAAAAACAAAGAATCATGAAGTTGTAAACACACACACACACACACACACATACACACACAAACCCCACAAACTAGCTAACATATTTTTAAAGACATCTCTAAATAAACATATATTTAATAATTGTGATCTGAACTGTCTTTGTTTTCCTTTTCAGATACTTCTAAAACAGCATTTTATGCCTTTCTCCTTTCTCAAAACTATACTTTGTAAATGTAAATATTTCTAACATTCTCCACTACTGTTTAACTGAATCATATGGTGTTGAGTTGCTTATGACTGAGGAAGTGATTGCTGATTACTTGCTTACTCTGTCCTTGCTAATTTTCTCTATCAAGTTAATATGCATTTATTTATAATGTATGTAATTGATGGCTCTCTTATGGACAATGCCTTGAATTTACAAATATTGTTATGTCTCATCAAAAAATCTTCACCTTAATCTGCATCAATCAGTGACATAGCCAACATTATTAATCAGGATGAATGATGGTGATCTTGATTTTTCTATAGCTTCATATTATCATTTGGAATTCTATGAAAGAAAGCTTTCTTTTGCCCCATCCATTATTGTTTGTTTTGTAATTATAGAGATTATTCATAACCAGTTAGGCCTCAAAAAGAGTTGCTTTTATATTTTTTTTCATTTTTTCCCTCTACCCCATAGAATACTACAATTTCCTATTACAATTCTTCTAGATTTGACATTGGTAAATTGCCCGTTTGTCTTTAGTTTTTTCTCATATTTTTTCCATAATTACCGGAATCTTTGGAAGAAGGTATTTTAGATTGTTCTAATAAGTATACTGCCCAAGACATGAAATCAAGTAGGTATTCATATAGTTATAGTTTACCAAAAATAATTCAGAAAAATTTAAAGAAGTACAGTGTTCTAGAATCACAGAGCATTACATTCCTGACCCATGCTGTATAAATACGTTAAAGACAAAAGGAAGATACTTATACCTACTTGAAAAAAATTCTAATACATTTTGAGAAGATAATTTCAATAGCACTTATTTACCATCTTTCAGCATACCATCTTATCTTTCAAAAAAAGCCACGTGTACATTTCTGCGAAAAAGGACTTTCAATGTTATGCTTAGCAATAAGTAAAAAAAGCTGATACAATCATATGACAGCATAGGAGTTCTTAAGTCAGAATATTGCTACACTAGACTTCTTTTAAAAAATTAAATTTCCAGCCGGGCAGTGGTGGCACATGTCTTTAATCCCAGCACATGGGAGGCGGAGGCAGGTGGATTTCTAAGTTTGAGGTCAGCCTGGTGTACAGAGTGAGTTCCAGGACAGCCAGGGCTACACAGAGAAACCCTGTCTCGAAAAAACCAAAAATAAATAAATAAATAAATAAATAAATAAATAAATAAATAAATAAATAAATTTCCCTTTATTCAGGTTTTTCCTTTTTAATTTATTGATCTCTCGTATACTGCAACGTAACTGCCGCTCTCACCCAGAATGCTCCTCTCCCAGGCTTTATCTTTCACTCTCCTCTTTTCCCAGATCCCAGCTCTCTTCATTTCCTCTCACAAACGATCACACCTTCCAAGGACATCAACCAAATATGGCATAACGTGCTACAGCAAGAGCAGGCACATATACTCAAATCATGACTACAGGAGGCAACCCAGTAGGAGGTTAAGAGGCTCAATGGAACATGCTTTGACATCTCATTTTGTGAGCATCAGTTATACACTACTACTGAAGGTTATTGCTGAGTGGAGAATTTCATGATATTAGCATTCGAATCTTTCTTCTCAAATATTGTTCACTAATTCTGGTGTTTGTTCCACTTGTACTGTTAACATAGTCCTGATTAAGTCTTATAGGTTTTAAATCTGAGGATTTGAAAAATAAAAAAGACAAGGATTTCTTCATGGAACCGAACTAAATGAACTCCCAAAGAATAATTAGATTATAGAACAATAAAAGAATTAAAACCTAACCAAATTGTAGCCAGAGGCTACAAAATTAGATAAGTATTAAGAAAATAAAAGATTCATTCATTAAAGCCATTAAAATGGGTTTGTACTTTTACAGTGTTAGCTTAATAATTTAGTCTGGTCTTTTAACTGAAAATGTGATTAATGTATTTATGTGATACAAAGGCATATATATGATATATATCTTGGTATATATCATATATGTAATAAAATAATATAGTTCTCAAACTGCAATGAAATGAGGAGCCTGAGAAGTAGACAGATTATTGTTGCTTGTGGCTGTTTGCTATACTAAAATAAAATTATCTTCATTTTGATAGATCCGTGAAGCTATAAACAATGGTCAAGTCCTTAAAACCTACAAGAAAGTTACTGAGGTAGCAGATAGACTCCATAGTCAGATCAGAGTAGCCGGATATCTTGGCTCATAGCTAGAAACGGAACACTTGGGAGGATAAGGTAAGGAGATTGTCATGAGTTCTAGGCCTATTTAGGGTACCCTGGAGAGAACAAAATGTTTTGTATGAAATGTAAAGAATAGTATGCAGACTGGCCTCTAAATGCAGTGTTTCAAATTCACAGCATGGTCTCAGATAACCTGGCCTATTAGATTGTTACAGACACAGATAGTTTTAACTATGAGGGAAGCAGAATAACTGGTGCATGTACAATAGGTTGGGAGCAGGGTTTTAAAGCAGTCTAAAATTACTTCAGACAGAGTCTGTGCATTAGCAAGAAAAGACTGCTGCCACACTACCTGGGGGTCCCTTCTTGGTGGTTTCTTACCCCTCAGTCTTCAGGAGCTTTCTTTTGAAAAAAAAAAAACTAAAGGTCATTTATAAGGTGGGAGAAGTATATTTTAACTCTCAACATTTAGTTGGACAGAGTTCAAACTTAAAGCCACAAAAGTAAAGAATTTTAACACACACACAAACACATTAGATGTAATATCAAATAAGGAAAAACTGGAGGCCACAAATTCAAGAGAGAGGGAGAGAGAGATAAAGAGGCAGAAATAGAGAGAGAGAGACAGAGGATAGAGACAGAGAGACAGAGTGACAGAGAGACAGAGAGATGAAGACAGAGATAGAAGAGACAGAGACACAGAGAGAAACAGGCAGAGACATGCACACAGAGTGACAGAGAGAGACAGAGAGAGGGAGAAAGAGACTGAGAGACAGAGAAAGAGAGAGAGGGTGAGAGAGAGAGACAGAGAAAGAGAGAGAGAGGGACTGAGAGACAGAGAGACAGAGACAGAGATAGAAGAGAGAGACACAGAGAGAAACAGGCAGAAACATGCACACAGAGTGAGTGAGAGAGAGAGAGAGAGAGAGAGAGAGAGAGAGAGAGAGAGAGACAGAAACAGAGACTGGGCTTGCCATAGGCTTTAGAAACCTCAAAGTCACCTCCCATGATGTACCTCAAAGAAGGCTACATAACGGTGACATGGGAGGGGTTAGAGAAAGATGAGAAAGGAAAAAATAATAATTATATTTTTAAATTTGAGACCAATAAAAGTCTTTAAAAAGTTTGAAACCATCAAACAATAAGAAATAAATTTTAAAAACAAGAAGAAATAATTTTAAGAAATAGGACAATAGGCCAAATGCTTTCTGGACACACACACACACACACACACACACACACATATATATAAAATATAAATATATATATAATACACATATGTACATACATATATAGTCACTTACATTTTTAGTTTTAGGGGCATCCACAATTTTAGTTAACATACTGAGCCTGTCTTATGCCTACAAGAATTCCATCTGCAACAATCCAGCAAATACACACACACACACACACACACACACACACACACACACACATCTACCCAATGCTTCTAAAACATGTAAATTAATTTATAAGAATATAAGTCAATGTATTTCTGATTGCCAGTTACGAATGATAAAATCTGGTAAGATCTGGTAAAATAAAAATTAGGAATATGAATAAGTCATTCCACACTCTAAATTTTTTTATAAATAAAAGATAACGCAATGAAATAAAACATTTTATACATGATGAGAATATAGTTTAGTGCCTATATTAACAAGCATATGCTAAAAGCCCAAAGAACAACAAATGCAGATGGCCAAGTAGAAAAATTAGGTTTGATGTGGGAAATCATTTACAGAGGCATAAACCATAAAAATAGACACAAGTGTGCCAAACCAGAATGATGAAATTACAAATTAAAACAATGATTTGAAAAATTTTTTTCAAGCCTTAGATTTTTATAAGTAGAAGCATCCATTGACAAAGTTTACATGAAAAGTACCTTGTACAAGACTGTGACCCCTTACAGCCTAACAGAAGGTAACTTAGGCACAGGGATTTTGGTTGTATAGGTTTCCTGAGTGACCCAGCTCTGTCAGCTCCCTGGGTGCACATCACCTGAGCTTTGTGCATATCTGTCAGGAGGCTATAAGTGCTATTTACAACAAGAATCTGAATATTGAAGCCATAACTGTAAAGAACCCAGGTTACTGAGTGTATAAATTACGTATTTCAAAGAAGGTAACAGTTGGCATTCTCCATAGTAAGAGACTGGAAATCAACTCACAAAAGGAAAAGACAATGGGAATATATATTGTGGGAATAAATACCTTACAATTACCAAGCATTAGATCTGCAAACACACAACTGTAGAGACAAAGCACAGAATTGTTGTTTTACAAATAATAATGAAACCAAATCCAGAAAATCAAAATATCAAAATCAAGTGAATGAATAGCCAAGCACATAAACATGCATTCCACTCCTATCCGGAAAGCAATGCTTTCACCTATCTTTATGTGTAAAAAACGGTGAATGACTAGTAGGTACCTGATAATGACGCAAAATTGAAAATTCATGTTTCTGAAATATAAAAACCAATACATTTTCTCTACTGTGAAACTATCTTTGTGAGCCTCCAACAATAAAAGGAACTTGCTCTAAAAACATGAGAACAGTTAATTTTGTATGGTTTGACCTATTTGATATAGATCCAAAACACTATTGCAAAAATAGTGATCATGCTAATAACGTCCATAAAGCCCCAACTCTATACCAAGGAGTACAAGAAATTGAAAGAAATCTGGGAATGGAAGAGATGGTCTTCCCTGGGAAAAGCACTCCATTAGTATCTAGTGCCAAACAGTCAGCCCTGATGGATCAAAGTGCTTATATTTAGGAATAATATGTCCATACAAACACATATATACATACAAATAGCTAGTACAAAAAGAAAGAAAAGAAGAGGCTCTGAAGTTAAAGGAGGGGAAGGTAGGATATATGTGACAGTTCGGAGTGAAGAAAGGAGAGGGAGAAATGTAATGAAATTATAATATCAAAAATAATCACCGAAGCAAAAAAAAAATAGCAGAGGGATCAGCCTAATATTAACAGTAGGCCATGAGAGAGTAAGTGAGCTAGAGGGTAAATAAAACTAATATATAACTTAGAATTACAAGAGGGAATGAACTCAACTGTCACTGGGACATTTTTTAAAGCATCCTAGAAAATTAGTAATGTCATGGAAATATGATGATAAAATTATTTTGGCCCTTGAATGTTTACTCTAACCACCATATTAATTAAATTTGATTCCCCAAGGAGGAGAGTTTCATATTCAGTCAATTCCTTTTGGTTCTTTTTAAGTAACATGGTAAGGAATGTATCCCAGGAAACAAAGAGCTAAATCAAGATCTAGAGGTCCAAGAAATACATGAGTATACTGTCTACAAAAAAAAAAGGGGGAAAGGTGCCCAGGACATGAAGTTTCCCCAACTGGAGAAATTTTAAAAAAACAAAACAAACAAAAAACCCAAAAACATCTTTCAGCTCATGATAGGCTAGCCATACAAAGGGTGGTACGACTGCTGCTGTTGGGGACCTGACCTGCTCAGTGGAGAAAATGAAACAGCAGCATTTGTGAACCTAGTTTGAGCACAGGTACCCATTTTACAAAACTATCAGGAAATAAAAAGAACACGTGCTTCAGAAACCTGTAGGTCAAACTTACATCACATTGAATTAGTAGCAGTTTAAGAATTATGTTTGTGAGGATTCAAATTATGAAACCTGAACTCTGGAGTGTGCACAGACGTATTTTGTTTAGGTGAATGAATTTAAGTTTTCTTGTTAAGGAGTCTGGGAAGATGGCACAGTGGTTCTGGGAAGGTGATGAAAATGCAGAAAGGATGTGGAAACGTGAAAGGGCAATAAATCCAAGAGGATGAGGAGCACAGGCCTGAGGGACATTTTGGCTGATATAAGCTCAGAGAGAATCCATGTCATAGAACAAGGTAAAGAGTGAAAACAGGGCACCCGGAGGCAGACTGGGAGCTCACAGCTTGCTCCAGTGGCACAGAGCTTAGGTTCCAGTCCTAAGGCCTCTGGCAGGAGCCTTCAGATCTCCGCTTCGGGATCCAGAACAGCCTGGGCTACAATACCACATCTCCAGGTCCTGAAAGAGGCCAGAGGGGCACCTGGGAGGCTGGCTGGGAGGAGTCAGTGTGCTCTGGTGAGTCCAGCAGGCCCCAGCTGGAGCCTTCAGGTGTCTGCTTCAGGATCTGAATAGCCTGGGCCACAGCATCCTGTCTCCAGGCAGTGCAGGAGGTCAGCTGTCCACCAGAGGCCACCTGGGAAGAGGCAGTTTGCACTGGTGAGTCCAGCATTGACAAGGCCAAATAACACCAGTGAGAACTAGATGGCAAAAGGCAAATGCAGAAACATCACTAACAGAAATCAAGGCAATATGGCAGCATCTGAACCCAATTCTCCTTTAACAGCATGTCCTGGATACCCCATTACACCAGAAAAACAAGATTTGGATTTAAAATCACTGGCCATGATGCTTGTAGAGGAACACATGAAAAACATACTTAAAGAAATTCAGGAGAAAATGGATCAAAAGTTAGAAGCCCTTACAAGGGAAACACAAAAATCATTGAAAGAAATTTAGGAAAATACAAAAGACACTAAGGAGGAAACACAAAAATCACTTAAAGAAATACAGGAGAACTTTGGTCAACAGGCTGAAGTCATGAAAGAGGAAACACAAAAATCTCTTAAAGAATTACAGGAAAGCACAAACAAGCAAGCAAAGGAGCTAAGCAAAACCATCCAGGATCTAAAATCAGAAGTAGAAACAACTAAGAAAACTCAAAGGGAGACAACTTTGGAGATAGAAAACTTTGGGAAGAAATCAGCGGACAGAGGTGCAAATATCAACAACAGAATACAAGAGATAGAAGAAAGAATCTCAGATGCTGAAGATACCATAGAAACCATGGACTCAACAGTTAAAGAAAATGCAAAATGCAAAAAGCTTGTAACCCAAAACATCCAGGAAATCCAGGACACAATGAGAAGACCAAACCTAAGGATTATAGGCATAGATGAGAGTGAAGATTTACAACTTAAAGGGCCAGCAAATATCTTCAATAAAATTATGGAAGAAAACTTCCCTAACCTAAAGAGAGAGATGCCCATAAATATACAAGAAGCCTACAGAACTCCAAACAGACTGGACCAGAAATACCTCCCATCACATAATAATCAAAACCCCAAATGACTAAACATAGAACGAATATTAAAGGTAGTAAGAGAAAAAGGTCAAGTAACATATAAATGAAGACCTATCAGAATCACACCAGACTTCTCACCTGAGACTATGAAAGCTAGAAGATCCTGGACAGATCTCAGGCAGACTCTAAGAGAACACAAACACCAGCCAAAACTACTATACCCACCACAACTCTCAATCACCATAGATGGAGAAACTAAGATATTCCATGACAAAACCAAGTTTACCCAATATCTATGCACAAACCCAGCCCTACAAAGGATAATAGGAGGAAAACAGCAATACAAGGAGGGAAACTTCACCCTGGCAAAAGCAAGATAATACCCTTCTTTCATCAAACCCAAAAGAAGTTAACCAATCAAATTTAAAAAATAACATCAAAAATGACAGGAAGTAATAATCACAATTCTTTAATATCTCTTAACATCAATGGACTCAATGCCCCAATAAAAAGACATAGACTAACCGACTAGATATGTAAACAGGACCCTACATTTTGCTGCATACAGGAAACACACCTCAGGGTCAAAGACAAACACTACCTTTGAGTAAAAGACTGGAAGACAATTTTACAAGCAAATGGTCTCAGGAAACAGGCTGGAGTAGCCATTCTAATATCAGATAAAATTGACTATCAACCCAAAGTCATCAAAAGAGACTCTGAGGGACACTTCTTGCTGGTCAAAGGAAAAATACAACAAGAAGAACTCTCAACCCTGAACATCTATTCCCCAAATGCAAGGGCACCCTCATTCATAAAAGAAACTTTACTAAATCTCAAAGCACACATTGCACCTAACCCAATAATTGTGGGTAACTTCAACCTGCACTTTCCTCAATGGACCGATCAGGAAAATAGAAACTGAACAGGGACACAGTGAAACTAATTGAAGCTTTGGACAATTAGATTTAACAGATAAATATAGAACATTCTATCCTAAAACAAAAGAATATACCTTTTTCTCAGCACCTCATGGTACCTTCTCCAAAATCGACCGTATCAAATGGTCACAAGACAGACCTCAATAAATATAAGAAGATCGAACTAATCCCATGCCTATCAGATCACTATGGAGTAAAAATGGTCTTCAATATCAACAAATGGTGCTGGTTCAATTGGAAGTCAGCATGCAGAAGAATGCAAATTGATCCATTCTTATTTCCAAGTACTAAACTTCACTCCAAGTGGATCAAGGACCTCCATGTAAAACCAGACATACTGAAACTAATAGAAAAGAAACTGGGGAAGACCCTTGAGGACATGGGCACAGGGGAGAAGTTCCTGAACAGATCACCAATAGCTTATGCTCTAAGATCAAGAATTGACAAATGGGACCTCATAAAATTACAAAGTTTCTGTAAGGCAAAGGACACTGTTAAAAGGAGAAAATGGCAACCATCAAATTGGGAAAGGATATTCACCAACCCTACATCTGATAGAGGGCTAATATCCAATATATACAAAGAACTCAAGTAGTTAGACCCCAGGGAACCAAATAACACTATTCAACAATGGGGTACAGATCTAAACAAAGAATTTTCACCTGAAGAAATTCGGTTGGCCAAGAGGCACCTCAAGAAGTGCTCACCATCATTAGTCATTAGGGAAATGCAAATCAAAACAACCCTGAGATTTCACCTTACACCAGTCAGAATGGCTAAGGTCAAAAACTCAGGAGACAGCAGGTGTTGGCGAGGATGTGGAGAAAGAGGAACACTCCTCCACTGTTGGTGGGGGTGTAAGATGGTACTACCACTATGGAAATCAGTCTGGTAGTTCCTCAGAAAACTTGACATGACACTTCCAGAGGACCCTGCTATACCTCTCCTGGGCATATACCCAAATGATTCCCCGGCATGCAATAAAGACACATGCTCCATTATGTTCACAGCAGCCTTATTTATAATAGCCAGAAGTTAGAAAGAACCTAGATGCTCCTCAAAGGAGGAATGTATACAGAAAATGTGGTATATTTACACAGTGGAATACTACTCAGCAATTAGAAACAATGAGTTCACAAAATTTTTAGGCAAATGGTTTGATCTGGAAAATATCATCCTAAGTGAGGTAACCCAATCACAATAGAACACACATGGAATACAATCTCTGATAAGTGGATATTAATTAGCCCAGAAGCTCTGAATACCCAAGGCACAAATCACATAACAAATGAATCCCATGAAGAAGTATGAAGAGGCTCCTGATCCTGGAAAGGATTGACCTAGCATTGGAGGCGAATATAAGGACAGAGAAAAAGGAGGGAGGTAATTGGAGAATGGATGGACAGAAGAAGGTTTATGGGACATATGGGGAGGGGGCTTCTGGGAAAGGGGAAATCATTTGGAATGTAAACAAGGAATATAGAAAATAAAAATATTAAAAAAAAAGAAAAAAAAGAGTAAAAACAGTGAGCCCCAGGATCTGTGCTCACCTCCTTGTGTGCATAGCCTCACCTGTATTCAGAATTCCCACGTATATTTCACACAATGCACACACACACACACACACATGCATGCATACATGTACACACATACACAAAAGCACATGCACAAAAGCATGCATGTGCAAACACACATTTTATGTGTAGGACGTGAAGTGGGATGATAGAAGAAGCCAAGAGCAAGATAAAATAGAGAGAGAATAATCTTTGTCCCATTAACTTTAATTTCATGTGGATTTCACCAGGGGTATGCACCTGAGCCTTTGTCCTACATTTTTATTTTTGGCTTGGATTTCTTTGACTGCCTAGTAGCATGTGCTTAGATCTGAAAGTCTTTTCACTTTTAACTTGTTCTTGTATGTCCGTTCAAATATTGAAAGTTATCAGTTCGTTTAACTTTTTGGTTTGCTTAGAGACAATATTCATTATGAGGTTAGATACTGTTGAGGTAGTACTATTCATGCTAATTTTTAGTAGCTTCAACAACTTAGGCATAAAAGGGAATATGTTTTATTGGTTTAAAATACACCCAACTGTTTTGAATTTATTGATATAATTATATTGCCTATCATCAGTTTTTGTCCTTCAGAAAGTATATGTAAATGAATATACAATACATTAATTTTCCTTCTGTACTCAAAGGAAATTGTCTTCAAAGTGTTCCATAGTTTTCTAAAAAAAAAAAAAGTATAAATTTAGTTCTGACAAATAAATCAAAGAGTTTCCAAAAAAGATCCACATGTTGGCCCACACTCTTAGTAACTGCCTTTTGTATGACATTAGTCCTTAGCTCATGGGAAGCATTTTTATTCAGTGTTATGCATACATAATTTTAGAATGCCTTCTTTGGAAATACCTTTTGTTCATAACCAATTTTAGGTCAATCTTTATTTGGACTATATCAAATTTTAAAAGTTCATTTGTATGCATTAAATGTAGGAAAGGGTGGTGCGTTAACACTCTGCTATTTATTTCCTAGTTGCTTATACTGAATCCAAACATCTCGGTTTGTCATACAAACTGATACTGCTTTAATTGAGAGCCAGTCTGCTCTCCTTCCTGCGTTAATCTCCGTGTGAGTCGAGAGACAGAATCTGGAGGGAAGCAAAGATTTTTATGTACACACTGGTGAAGGCAAAGGAACACAGCCCCACCATCCATCTCTTTTCATTTCTTTTAAAGATATCTATTTGCATGCTATTTATTTTTTTATCTTTCAGTTGATGGAGTTTTAATTATGTGGCTAGCTTTTTCTATCAATTCCAATTTATAGTTGTTTGAAATTCATTCCCAGGTGTCAGCTTGAATCATCTGCTTCTCTTTTAATGACTAGGGCAAGTAAATATTTCTTTCTGGTGAGTATGCTCTTCCAATGGTTGTTAGCTTGAGCACCTGGGCCTGCATGAGCATGTACATTGCGCAAGTAATAATCTAGAGGGATTGCTGCAAAGAGGACTTCCAGAGAACAGAGCAACCCATGTAGTTCCATGAAATGGAGCACTTCCAGCCTGATACAGAAAACCTCCCATGACACCAGAACTCTCATTATCAAAGATTTGACTCACCCTCAAAGTATTTCTGGGTTTTCAGTACTACAGAATGTTTTCCAAGGTCACGTGCTCTACTGTGCATTTAACTGACAGTGTTTCAATATTGCAGCATTAAAAAAATTGCAATTTTTTTTCTGTGGCCAAATTAAAAATAATTGGCAGTTCAATTTAAGTAAGGGACATTAGATAACGCATGATCAGACTAACAGGTGTGACAGGTGACATCCTTTAGAACAACACATGAAATGCCAGAAATCAGCCCAGAAAGGGACAAGGGCAAATTGCTTTTCTTCGGGTTTGGAGCTTAAGAACAAATAGCTGCTATTTTGTTTTGTTGATAACAAAAAAAAAAAATGAGGTTGAAAGAGATAATTTTTCTTTATCCTTTGTTCTCTGCCCTTGTTGCCACCACATTTACATAAGAACTTTCCATTTTCCAAGGTGAAGGTTTTTCAAAATGCTCCACATATACGAATCAACAAAATAATTTAACATTAATTTTTTTACTTGCTTTGTGTGTAATCTTGTTGCAACATCTCAGTGCAGTATAATAATCGCAAACAATACTTGCTTTAAGAAAAATGACACAATTATGCACGTTTATAAACCATTCTATTGTATAATGCTCAAAAGATGTTTTCTAATGAGCTTAACAGGAAGAAATTAAAAACAAGATAGAGCTCCTTGGAGGCAATGCAGAGTAGTTAAGGAAATTATGCAGTGCTAAATGGGCGTTTAGGAGAAAGCAGAGGAGACTTGAAAGTCACACTGGAGACTGACAAACTGCTAAGGCTTCCAAATTGAAGACTCTCACCAGAGGAGACAGAAAACTAAATCTGTGAACACAGGAGACAGGATCACCAGCTTAGTTTGGGGCATTTAAGTTAAATTGGAGCAAAAAGCCATGCTGGATATTTCGTTTCCTCCCCATGCCCTTGGGGAAGGCATTAGATAGGCAAAGCTTTAGATAGGTTACCATTGATCTCCCGAGTCTGTAGAATCTATCGACATTTCATTGAAACTGTCTGTCAGTATATTGCAGCAATATACAGCACTGCAACACATAGAAACATAAAAGTATGCAAGACAGGCAAGGTTAGAATCAACTTTAAGTTTGTCTTCCTGCCATTAACACAGGACTGTACTGGACTTACTGGGGAAGCCCCTTTATATGTCACCTGGATTAAAAACTCCTTAAGAGCAGCGTTAACATGTTCACATAGAAATTTTTTATCCGTTTCCCAGAAACACATTTGTACAGCAAGTTCATATCCATCTTCCCGTACAGAGAGTGCTGTCGGAGTTAATTTTGTAAGACAGCATAACACAGGAACTCTGATTCCCATTATGACCTATGATAACTGCTAAGGAGGTTAGTGTAAGGCAATCTGCAGGGGAATAACTAGGATGTTCCAGAGAGACATCGCTTCTTTCACAGATTCCTCTTAAAAAATTATAGTATTTCACTACACATGAAAACTCGGGTAATTCCTTGTGCTCTGCCACCCTCAATGTGTGATTTCACTGACATGTTACATGGTCATTTACTTAAGTGGCGTTTAAATTTGAGATTTATATTTTTTTCCAACTATTATATATTTACAATCCGTATTTTCTGCAACATCGGAATTCAACTTGAAGTCATTCTCTCTCCCTCCCCCAACCTGCCCCTCCCTGCTCCCTCCCTCTGCCCAAAGAAGCTTTTCTGGTAGAAAGCTTCAAAAGCTTCAAAGTACTTTTTTTTTTTAAATTGGTACCTTTGCTTTTATATCTCTCAAATCTTCTCTTGACCTGGTTACTCACTCCTGTGAATCACACACTTAGAGATGCTGTGATCTCACTTCCCTCCTCCCTCCAGCATTACTTCAGACACAACTCTAGTTGCCTTGAACCCTCCGGTCCAGCCAAGTCAAATTACACACCTGATACTGAAAGCTACCTTTTATTTATTTTGTCTTCCCTAACAATGACAACAATAACAACAGCCATTCTGTTGTTGATCTTCTCCTTGGAAAGCTTTAATATATTTTAGAAGGCCTTTTTAATAACAATTTAGGTTGATCTTTTTACATTCCAAATAAATTGTCATTGTGTGCTTTTGGTATTAATCAAAATATAGCATGAATGTTTTATTAATTTCTATTCATATTCACATGCATAAATCATGTATGTACTTATGTTTATTAAATGAAGATATTTTAAATTTATTTGCATGTGTGTGAAACTTCTTGTAAAAGCCAAGAGTCACAGGCAATTGTGAGCCACCACCAAGTGGATGTTAGAAACTTAAATTCATCTTATGAAAGATGAGGAAAATCTCTTAATCACTGAGTTATCTCTCTAGCAAGAAAAGTAGCTAAAGAAAGCTAGCTTAGAGAAAATACACAATAAATATGAGGGAGGAGAAAGATAAAGCATCTGTAAACATACCAACATGCAAATAATTCAGAGTTATATTCTGTGTCACATTCCATAATTTAAAATTATTATAATTACTAGTGTTTACTGAATAAATCTTGTTAGGCAGTCAAGGCCTAGATATAGGACTTAATCCCCTTTTACTGAAACAAAAGTTTTACTGGAGTTATTTCTTTCTAATTCCTGAACAACAAGAACTTAGACAGAAATATAAATGACAGAATATAAACAGGCAAATATTAAAAGATATTTTAGTATATATTGCTAAAATCAAATTAAATGATGCTAATACAATTATAATGTTTAAAATATAGTTATATTTGTATTTCCTAGATAATAGAAAAGAGAAAGAAGACTCTTTAACTTTGTGTTCTTGAAGTGTCTTTCTGGGACACACATGACAGCTGCTCTTGTTAAAGAGTACTTGATAACTTTAAATATGCAGATCAGCCTGGGGCCAGCACTACCTTGGGATTCTTAGTAGAGGAGAGGTTGACTCTATTTACAAAGTGAAAATCAGCACTTATTAAATCAAATCTCTCTTGTACCAGGCAGGGATTATGACAGTCTCACAGCTCGGTGATATACCTGCCTTTAATCCCTATATACATTATAGAAAAATTCCTTGAAAGACATTGCCTACTAATTTGTCAGCCAAAAATACATGGGGAACCCAGAGGTGCTTTCCTTATTTTGGTTCTCTAGCATCAGACAAATGCCACCACCAAAACATACATTTCCATTTTCTACCAAAATGTATCCATATTTTAAAATGTTTTAGTGTCATGTCTGAAGCTGACTGACTATATAAGTCATAAATTAGACATGGAGCCAGGGATTCAATAAAAGGTAAAGTGAACAATAGAAGTTAAAGAATGTTTCTAACAAACCAATTTTGGTGAAGCATTTAAAGGGACCAAATTTAATTTCAAATTAAATGGCTTTTCATTATCTTTCTTATATTCCCAAAGTACAATTATGATCATTTTACAAATAGAGTAATATTAGTTTATAAATTTCAGTTTTCAAATCGCAAAATGGGTAGGGAGTTACAATATCTACCTCATATACATAACAAAAAGATTAAATGAATGTATTTACAGGAATACATATATGCTTTACAAATGCTGTATATAATTATTTTATATTGTCATTCAGGGTTTTTAACAAAGTGTATAAGTCATATTTAAACCAATGGGTTAAAATCATTAGTCAATAAAGAGAATTAACATAAAACATGCAAGCATGCTTGCTGTTAAATTGTTTCTAGACTCTGAGTGGTTCTGATACCAATTGCTAGTGTTTTTCAATTGTCTATTAATACACTATTGATACACTATTTCAGTTGTCTATTAATACACTAGAAATATCTAAAACAGAAATATAATGAGATGATATTAAAACCTTTAAATTCATTTGCACTACTGAAAAATGTATTATGTATAACTTTTCTAAATAAAAACTTCCCTCTGAAATACTTTGCATTTCATCTCTGAACTAATGAACTTACTAATGAAGTAAGAAAGGTTTCACAATATTCCCAGAAACTTGTAGGAAAAAGTGGTGCAGAGTGTAATTAATTCAATCACTCCAGTGCATTTATCATAGAACTGGAAGTTCACATGATGAGCCTATCTTTTCCTATTACTCTGTGCTTGTTTATATAACACCATATATAACAAACAAACCTTGCAGCTGTGTCATAACCAATCTTTGGAGTCCACAGCTCCCCCTTTTTAAAAGTCTAGCTAAGGTGGTCTGACATACATAAATGTATATGTTAATAGTTCTTGATTTTTCGGTCTAAAATGTGTGCAACACTACCTATAATTCATTTGTTTGTGAATGTGAATGGTTTTGTGAAGTCTGGATTCCTGGAATCCTAAACTCATTATTGAGAAGGATGTGAAAGTATTCACATCCTTCATCTTCTGTCCATGTGGGACCCGTGGGCAGGGATGGGTGGTCTTTTTGAATTATGTGGAACCATTTGCAGCATATCCTGTGAAGAATGGTGTTTTTCATCTCATCCTCTGATGCTTTGTACTGCATTCTACCAGAGTCTCAATACTGTTCTGGCACATC
The DNA here is from genome assembly GCF_947179515.1 of Apodemus sylvaticus. Classification (NCBI taxonomy): domain Eukaryota; kingdom Metazoa; phylum Chordata; class Mammalia; order Rodentia; family Muridae; genus Apodemus; species Apodemus sylvaticus. Next base: position 24,183,933 of record NC_067487.1, read on the forward strand.
TAGTCTCTTCAGAAACTGTATCCAAGTCACAGACCACATACAGATCACTTAATCAAACAATTAGTCTCTAGTATTGAGGCCTCATTTCTGCTACCAACCCCAGAAAGTGGAATTGAATGTATTAAAGCATGTACTCTTAAAAAATACCTCACCTCTGTAGGCAGAAATAGTATCCCTGCCTACTGATGCTAGGCTGCATGAAAATTGACATTAAGATATTTTCACCAGGGTGTTTGTTTGTTTATATTAAAATCCATTAAGAAAAAAAATCCTTTTGTCTCAGGTGTTTCTTTTCTTCTTTCCCTTTTTTTCCCTAGTCTGGTCAATGAGGAGATTCCAGTAGTTTAGTCTACAAATCTTGTTTCTTCTTAAAGTTTTAAGTGAGTGAGGAAATGGAGGGGGAATGGATCTGAAGGGGAGCTTGGAGGAGTGGAGGAAGGAGAAACTGTATTTGGGATATATTGTATGAGAGAAGAATTTATTTTCAATTAAAACTTAAGATATTTAGGGGAACATAAAGAAAATAAGATGAATAGACCTGATATAGTCAAATGTAAATTAGGTATAATAGATGTATAAAAATGAAATGAATCTGAAGTCAAGGAATATTACTGATCCACAAGCCAATATTACTTGGCTTTGGATCTCAACAGGCTTACTTTATCTCCATTGTATCATTTGGACCTAAGTGCATAGCAGGTTTCAGTGTCAGCAAAAGTACAGAACTAGGAGGATAAGGAAAAATGAATGGGAAGAAATTCCCATGCATAAAGAATGTGCCTTGTTGGACATCAAAGGGAAGAGAGGCCCTCAGTCCTGAGACGCCTCCACTTCCCAGTGTATGGGAATTCCAGGACAGGGAAGCAAGAATGGCTGGGTTCCTGAGCAGGAGGAGGGGGAATGGGCTAAGGAGTTTTTTTTTGGGGGGAGGGGGGAGCCAGAAAGGGGATAACATTTGAAATGAAAATAAAGAAAATAATATAAAAAAGAATGTGTTATGTTATCATGACTACTAAGGACATTTATGTGTCTTTGTCGTTTAGTTGTAATGCCATGTGGGAAAAAGTAATGTATGTGGTCCAAAAGCCAAACTGCCAAATTTGATGCATTGTCATTTTCTGAAGTCATGTGGTGATCCACAGAGAAATCTATTTAGATAAATGAAATTGTAATTTTGTTTAAAAAAGAAACTGTTACCTAATGTTAAATATTGAATCTGGTTTATAAAATCTAGGAGAAGTTTTAAGTTTTATCTGTCTTCTTTTATATTTAATGATAACAACCACATATTGTACAAATAAACATTTGTAAACACATGTCTATACCAACTACCAATGCTGCATACACACTTAATTATTTAATCTTACATCATCACTTTATAAAGAATACTCTACAACCCAGTGTTACTGATGATAATGAAAAATATAGAGGTCAGTTTAATTTACCACAGTAGAAAGCTACTAAGTGAATTACATCATTTTGACACATGCAAGGTATGTTCTTGAGCTGTCCAGAAGGCAAACCACTGAACAAGCCAGGAACCCTCAAGAAGTCATGGACTGGAAATGCTGTTAACCTAAGTGGATTAGACCTAAGTGGAGCAAGGTTCATAAAAGACTCAGAGGAAAACAATTTTACACACCCCCGTAAGTGTTATATTGGTTTCAGACTTTAAATATAATATTAGATTAAAGAAAATAGTGTATTTAAAATGAATTTCTCAACATTTTAAACAAGACAAATAGAATTTTGTTAAGATGAAATCGAGGTGGAGTAGATCTAGGGGAGAGAGGAAATGAGGGAATGCTAGGAAGAGTAGAGGGAGGGGAAACTGAGGTTGGGTGTGGTTTATGAAAGAAGAGTCTGTTTTCCAATAAAAGAGTACCAATGCGGTATATTTTTATCTTTTATCTTTATTTTTTGGTTTATACTGTGGTTTCTATTTTACAGTTTACTTATTTGCGAAAATATTAAGGTAGTAAAATGTATATATGTTACATATATGACAGTCTTGAGGCTTCAATATCCTGTTAAGTATGAAAGTGTTCAAAGAACAGTACCTGCTAAACTGTGTATATCTAAACAAATGATATTAGACATTAAAAAAAATCAGGTTTCCAGTCCTAGGTAGCCTACAGTAACAAATAATATCCTATTTCCATAGATGAATGTACCCTATAGATACATTGTAAAAAGTCGTAAAATAAAAGATAATTGAGAAAAAATATGCAAAGCAATATATTTTTATCTATGATTTAAAATAACAAGGTAGGTAGGTTACAAATTTTACTGAAATTTTTCAAATTTTATTGTGGTATATGTCTAGGGTTGGAGGCTGAGGTCAGCATATCTTTGTTGCTACTCACAGAGTATTGTAAATGTATATTTAATCTTGACTCAGCTACTGAAGTGAGAGTAAAATACTGAATTATTATCATGCAATAAGTAAGATGTTATGGTGTCAAGTAAAGTTTTTTTATTAAAATTTGGTATATGCAGCCTTTTACCAGTTTCTATTAATATTATGACAATTATTGTTCCCACATTGCTGTGTAATAGTTTGTGTAATAAGCCCCATGGGGCAATCGTGAATTGCAAGTGAGTAAAGATGAATAAAACTGTATTGAATGAAGGATGTACAAGGAAAACACAGTGAAGTAAATATGGGTTTATTGATCGTATTTGCTTGGAAATGTCTGAGTTTTTTCATTCAACTAGCATTTACCAATTTCTTTATTGAATGCACTATTCAAAAACAAATTTTATTTAAAATTGCTGAGAACTTTAAATTTGGTACTATTCCGAATTGACATATGTTACTGATGAAGCATCTCCTTTCAGTGGTTGCTTTGTTTATTTAGGAGTATAGGATTTATTAGTTACGGTTCATTCATCTCAATTTGCATGCTCATTTTCATATATTTGTATATGTTATTTGTGTGATGGTTAGTTTGCTTGTATGTATGTGCAACACATGCATGTATGGCGCCCTCAAAGGCTAGAAGAGGGCATCAGAGGGTAAGACTGGAATCTTCAATTGTGAATCACCAAATGGGTGCTGGTAAACAAGTGCTCTTAATGACTGAGCCATTTCTCCAGCTCAACATGTTCATTATCTTGACAGCAGACTCAAGATTATAGTTCAAGAATACTTGTCAAATGTGAAATTTAACTTTTACATTGCATTAGCTAAGTGTGGTTATTGTTAAAATATTCTAAGGAACATTAAGGATCAATATAGATTTTTTTTCATTCTTGGTGAATAATACTACATTAAGGTAAAATGCGACTATTTGAAAAGTGGGCTCATAGATGGCATTTTTGCATATGTTTACAGATTAAAAAACAAAAACAGCTTTTCCAAAAGTCTAAGTCTGAGGGCATGAAAATTAAATTCCTAAATAATATCGCATATATAATAAAGACATGCACACACATATACACAATATATACTTACATATGACAACCATGTTCAAATAATTGATTTTATAAGCCTTCAACACACATCATTTTAAATAAATGAACCCTAATTATGCACTACTGACAAGAATATCTAGGTTAATAGCACAGAAAGAACCACAGTCATTATGAAGAATAAAACTACTGAAAGCAATAGAAATCGTCCTAAGCAACATCGGTATAAAGTTACAAATATGATTGACAATAGCTTTGTAATTATAAATTTATTTTTATCACAAACCAATTGAAACTGAAGGCAAAAACAAAGTGTGATAACCAGGAATAGATGAAAATTAAGAATGGATAGACATCATAGACAGCTGTAGAAACATATACGTTCTCGATTCAGTGAATTGTTTTAGCAGGTTGTATTTGTATGTTTATTTCTTCTTTATGTACACATGAAAACAGTGTTTAAAGAGGAGGCCTTGAATTTGGGGGTTGTCCGATATTGAAGGGGTGGGCTAGAGGCATGAAAGACATGGCAAAGGTATAGTTATATTTCCAATTCTTTTTGCAACTGAAGGTAATAGGATATAACAGAGATCGCACTGGAATATGATTTTTTGCTTGATTTTTTACAGTTCTAAATTTTGTCTTGAAATGGAGGAACTAGTGAAAGAGATGGAACTAGGGAGAAGCCTCAGAGTCCAGGAGCACCATTGTCATCAGGTCCATGTTTCACACATATAATCTACCATGTTGTAAGAAGAGAGAGTAAATAGATTCTCTATACAATCATTATCTAGTCAGAAAATAATGGTTCTTAACTGATCCTTAATTGATTCTTAATTGACTCTGGAAATTAGGAGAATTAATTAAGATGTATTTATCTATATTTGGATCAAAAATATTAAATATTTTAGAAGGTCTGCCTTTCCACACATCGTGATAGAAAATCTAATCTACATTACTTCCCAAATTTCTGACAATATGAATTGGCATTTATAGTCAAGTACTTATGATTCAATGTTTTGTTAAAATTTTATCAACTTAGGACCTTATCAATATCTAAGTAGAGGAAAAACTAGTCATTATAATTATCAACTCTACAAAAGAGGGTATTTCTTTTACTGGATTAAACAGTTATTCGGTAATTGGTACACATTTCTTGTGGGGGGAATGTAGTTGAGATTCAGAGTCCCCAACTCTGTAAGACATTTTCCAAAGGTGCTTAATTTTACCATTTACTGGAATTTTGCTAGTAAACCATCACAGTGTTTTTAATTAACTAATTGGTAACCTGTTAAATCTGTACTTATACTCTAGATCTTATACTCTATAGAATGACAACTAAAGCACACTTACTCTGAGGGAAGCGAGGTGGATTGTCATTGACATCTGTCAGAGTGATGTTAACTGTGGTGGTTCCAGACAAACCCCCCATCTGGCCGCCCATGTCCTTGGCTTGAATAACCACCTGGTACTGTTCCTTGTTCTCTCTGTTCATGTTTGGCAGAGCTGTCCTGATGATACCTTTGGGAAATCACAAATGTTATCGTATATATTATATGACTTATATATATATATATATATATATATATATATATATATATATATATATATATATATATGGATATATATATGGATATATATATGGATATATATAATGTATATTCATTATAAAGCTAATTTCATGTCAATCCTTAGTGTTTGTTTTGTCTGCTATCTCCTAGGAGTATCATATGCACTATAGTATTCTAAACTTATTTAAAATCTTAAATAATTATCTTTCTATTAGTTCAATCACATATTTGAGATTTTAAATATATAATAATCAGGCTGGACAAATACATTAGTAAGTGAAAAGCTTCATATGGAAACACAAAGACATTATTCCTCTGCTCCCAAATAATGGCAGCAAAGTCCTGCTAACCCAGGTTGGGAGTGGGATGGGTTGCACAGCAGGATCTACTGCTGCTTAGACAAATTGTTGGAGTTGAGGTTCATTTGCCTTAAAAACCACATGAAAATCTACTGAAAACTGCACCTTATGTCCCACTCCTAATGCTTAGCATTTACTTCTTTTCTCCACCTTATACTTGCAAAGATCACAAACATGGCAAATTCAGCAAACACTACCAATCCATTGCTCCTGACCTGTTTCCGGCTCCACAGAGAAATAAGGCTGCCCTTGAAGTATGCTGTAAATGACTCTGGCGCTGTTTCCATAGGAAGGGTCATCGGCATCTGTAGCTGTGACTTGCACCACAGAAGTACCTGAAGTATCCAAATTCAGCTTAGTTCTGCACAGTACCAGAAGGAGGAGCAAAAGTGCTTGTTTTCATTGAAGACTTGAGTGACTTTTGGCTTTAAAAATGACCACTTTAAGGAACTATTAGATACAATTTGGTGATAGATGAGAGATAAAGGTATACAATATTGCAAAGGAATCCTAAATTCAACTTAACTAGTACTCTTTAACCAAATTGTGAATGCTTATGGACAAAACAGATCATGCTGCAGTATTTTAGAAAATAACAAGCATGGTCCCTTTATATACATGGAGATCTGTTGTTATTAAATTGAATTTTCAAATAATAGACTTGTTTTGAGTAAAGGGCATATCGAAATCTCAATGGAGTAAGTATAATCTTTCTTCCCTTGGACTAATTAACTCTAAAAATAATTAACATCTGCTCTAGAATACAATTTTGTGAATAGATTAAATTCCAAATTTAGAAACAATCCAAGATGACCCCATGTCCCTAAAACTTGTAAGATATGTCTAACATAGTTCCCCGTATCTATGGGCTTTATGCTTGATTACTACCCAAAGTCCTTGGGGTTTAGCAAAGTGTAATAACAATCCCCAAACAAATGTTATGAGAGATGCATGAGTTTGATATTAATGTTAAAATATCAAATCTTACTATTTAATAATTTTACTAATTTTCTTAAATTCATACACATTTGGAGAGGTTTTTTTTAATTTTTGTTTTCTTTTTTGTTTTGTTTTGTTTTTTTTTCAAGAAAACCTAATCATATCTGACTCTAAAAATATTATTAGACTTTATTGAAGTTTGGACATATCAGTAACTATTTAATAAAAATCAAGCATTTATGTTATGTTTTCAATAGATCACATTGTTAACATTAAAACTATATTTCATTTTCTTAAACAATACACTAAATACACTATTTTACTTTTTTATTTTATGGATTTCACAATCAAATGTTGTTATTCTGTCCGATTATATGAAGGTGAGTTTTCAGTGGGGTTACTTCAGTATTAGAATGATTACAAAAGATTCATATGAAAATATTATAGCACAAGAATATTTCGGTGTTAACTAAATAATCCAATCAGAAATTTTGCTTGAATATGTAAATAATCAAAATAAAATTTTCTGATCAATTGTGGCTAGCATTCATAAGTGAAACCATGTCTTACGTCTGATATTCTTGCTGTACCTGTCTATGGTCTATAGCTCTAACTAATGCTCTAATGAGCTATGGCTGCGGTTATTCTGTTGTAGAATTCAAAATATTTCTAAAGTATAGTCCTGTTGAATGTGTATAGATATTTTTCCTTGTTGCTTTCAGTAAATAAAGCAGTATAGCAACTATTGAAATAATTTTGTTTTATTAGGTTTCATGAGTAATCAGAAGAATATTTAAAATATGTAGGACATACTATCTTCTCTTATACAGCTGAATATTCAGGTTCTGTAAGAGACCAAGTATCTGGCACATCATGGAGAGCAGAAAACAACTATAATCTTTATATATGTGGCTTTAGGAACGCACACTCAAGCTGTAAAAGTTAATGTAAGTTTCATTCTTGTCCTTTCTACTGAAACTTAGAGGTATTTTCTGGTATTTAGTTAGGACAGGCCTAACTAAATGTGCTGTGAAGATTTGCAAATCCACAAGCCATGTAAAATGCAATAATCTCTTTTTTTACTCATTGCTTCCTTACTAAAATATATATGCATTTTTGGGTGGGGAATAAAAAGAGTTAGTTAAGTTAATTAAACACAATATTCCATGAACGATTTGAAATGACTTTCATAGTTTTCATATATTATAAATGGTGTAATTACACTTACCTACGACAGACATTTCAGGAACACTGGCTGTATAAATTTCTTCTGGGAATGTAGGCTCATTGTCATTGATATCATGGATTTTGATCACAAATTCTGACTCTGGTTCTACTGGCCTCAGAGTTCTTCTATTAATAGCTTGTGCACGTAGAGTATAAAAGGCCTTTTCTTCTCTATCAATTCTTCTTGTGGCATGAATATCACCTGTTTTTTCATCAATAATAAAAAGAGTACCAGCTCCATCTCCAGACAAAATGTATTTGAGCGATCCATCTCCTTTATCTTGGTCTGAATGAAGCTGGAGGAAATAAAAGTGAGCATATCCGTGATGATGACCGAAGATGCACAGGAGTAAAAGTATTCAAAGATGGCCCTTCAAACCCCATCACAAATAACAGCGTCAGTAATCTCAGCTCTATAAACCAGAACAGAGTAGCATCTATCGTACTCAAGGACTGGCAAGAGCTCTCCATGTGGCATTGTGAATACCCACCCTACCAAAAGCAAAACAAATAAACAAGCAAACAAACAAAAAAGCAAAACTCCAAAGTTAAATTAAGTTCCCTCTTCCTTCTCTGTACACATCTCTTTTTATAAACAAATAAAACCTAATAAAGACATCAGCTAAGAATAATAGGAATAATAGGAAAGAAACTTTAACTATGAAACTGCAATACTTTCAACTCATTCTAGAAATGTCAGGTTATTTTACTATTATATTTTACTGAAAATTCATCTCAGATCAACTTATTATTGGTTGTATTTCTTCTTAATAATAGTAACATTTTAGGATTTACGTGTCTTTCGGGCATATATGAGACAGACTTCAAATGTGGAAATAATAAATATAATATTTGATTACATGCGAATGACTCCTACCCTGCAAATATCTGTACATCACAGAACAGAGTATAAATGTCCATGTAAAACATATATACATGTATACTAAATAATAAATAATATACAATAAAATAAGTTCTAACATTGTCAAGATATCTCCTTAAAATCTGCAAAGTGGCAAGACTGTGACTGCCTTTCCTTTACCTATAGCAGAACCAGACCAAATCTTTCAGAATTATTTCAACACAGTTGTATTTAGGATCATGTGTACATACCCGTCTAGTGCATGAGTTACTACAGCTGAACTAGGAACACCCTAGAATTCCTGTATCATGAGAAAATTCTACCTGAAATGTTTTCCAAAAGTATTCTAATCGCAATCCAGCCAAGCTTGGAAATGCATGGATCAGTAACTTAAGACTTTGGGAGACTGAACAGGAAATACTTCTAGGACTAACAAGTAAACTCTAAGGTTGTTGAGTCTAGGGAAATAATGGGTCCCAGCATCTTTCAGATAATACGGTTGTCTACAAGATTACCAACTTATTGTGGGATCCTTAGCTTGTGGAAGAAGCATGTTAGTACCTTAAGAGAAATTACTTTTGGATGACCAGTATTGTGACTCTGTCCATTAGTATTATATATGCAATTGTTTGTGTTTCAATATATGTAATAAAATGTAAGCTTTACAATTGACAGCATATCTTCTTGTATTGCTTAATTTCTATCGATCATGGCTTACAAATTTTATATGTAAGGAGAAGTGAATAATGGGAATGAAACTTTAACTGGGAGAGAAAAGGGACGCAGAACTGAGAAGAGGTGGGGGAGAATAAGTAACTAAGGATGTTTTAAAAAAGTCATATGGAAACCTACTATTTTGAAAACTTCATTCATGGATATAGTCATATAAAAGGGTCTAATTAAAGTTACTCTATGCAGGGGATTGTTCATTGTAGTAGTCACTCTTTGCGAAATTGACTGGTGTATGATAACTCCTAAGGTTTTTGTCCGAAATATCCTAGACACTCCCAGTGCAAGAAAGGCTATCCATGGTGCCCTTACTTCCCCTCCGACAACTTTATAGTAATGTTTATTGCTGAAGACAACACACACAGATTGCTCATAGGATAGTTTGAAATCCAGATGTCCAGACTTTGGAACTTCTTCCCTGTTGGGTAACCCTCATAATACTGGGAGGTGCTACGCAGGCTTCTACAAGGGAGTAATGTGAACAACTTTGCAATACTCATTGTGAACAGAAACAATATCCAGTACAGCAAGATTGAGCCCATGGATGCAGTATTGCTAAGAAACATAAGAGGGCACCCAAGCATTTCTCATTAAATTTAAGACCTGCTGTCCAGAAACAAACAAACAAACAAACAAACAAAAATGCCCAGTATGGCAAATCTAACCAAAAACCCATGGTTGGATTGCTCATAGGCCCAGGGCTGATCCTAACATTTAAATTGCTAAATGGATACAGTATTAAATTACTCTCTAAATTCATTTGTCTCTACACACAGATTAGTGTAGCTCTCATATTTCATCTGAAAAGTCTGTCTGCAGAGAATGGTGGTTAGTGTAGACACACATAACTCTAAAACCTGTGGACAATAAGTGCTCAGCCACACGTGAGGCATCTTATGATACCATCTCCCCAAAGACAAGGTGCTGTTTCAGAAGAAGAGTGAGGTTTTAAGAGGCTAGGGAAATAAGAGAAAAATGTTGTCTTCTGGACATAGCAGGACCTCTGCATGCATGAACACAAGGCAGATATGAATGCCTTTGCACAGCCTGTACAAGATCAAGCCATTTAATATCATAAAATGGTGTTGGAAGTGGCTCTTGAGCCTCTACTATTAACTGAGGAGCTACAAACAGTTAACGGTCTTTAGGAGAGGGAATTTAAGCTTCTTTATGGCTGATGGCTTCTGGTAGGTCATGTTTGCATAGTAACCACATGATGAACTCAGTCATCTGCCTAGCCCCCAAAGTTGTTATATGAGCATAAATTTAAGCAAAAGTGAATATACTTAAATATGTAATGTTATTGCTAGTTACAGCTACATTTACAAAAGTGGTTTACTTTGTTGTAATGTCACATGTTCATTAGAATTTAGCAATCTGCTCTGTATATAACTCCATTCTCAATTTAGAAAAAAACAGTTAATCGTTACTTGCATAATGGATACACATATCTGAAATATATAGGTACTATAAAGATAAAAGAGGTTACAGAACAAAGAGCTATTTATGGAGTATGTACCTATTTGAAATCAAGAATAAAAGAGAGGCAAACACAGGAAGTATCAGTTATTAAACCAGAAACTCTGAAGTTGAATATGAACATGCAGTCCAGGAATCATTCTCAAGCAATCAAGAGATTGACGGTTATTAGTATCTAAAATTGCCACCGACTTCTCAGAAATTCTCAAATTATATACATTTGCAACACTATGGTCATCTTACCAGAGGCAGCTTTAAGCATTACACATTTTTTATTCAATCTGAAAAACATAACCCAATGCGATTGGTGTTATCAATCTTTTGACCAGACAGTACTGCGGTTCACGGTAGACAGTTCAAATTTTATTTGCTATTCCTTCAATTACTTTAATTTGAATTTTCTATATAGTCAGGTGCTTTTAGAACCAAATGCAAAATGCCATCTGTATACTATGGAAGACCCAAAGGAGAGAGATGTAAAGCAAATACACAGAGAGAATGCTAAACAACTCACAGGAGTGAATGTATATATGTTTAAGCATGTAATCTAAGCTACCAGATGAAGACTGGATAGAGCTCAGAAAGTAAAGAAATTCTCCATTTTAAACTCTGTGTATCTTAGGACAATGGGGAATACAGAGCATACGACAGAGGTGCAGAAATATACAAAGCAAGAAGGTAATGATTCAACGTGGTCTTGCTACTCAAATCAGTTAAGTATGCAAAAGGAAAGCTTATGAGATTGTACATTTATACAGTGGGATTTAAATTTTTATAAATCTGCATTTAGGATAAAAATCACAGCTGGATTTATACCTTCACTTAGACTACAGAGTGAAAATTAAATCTTGTAATTGGACCACATACTGTGAGAGTTTCTGTTGGATTCGAAAATTGAACATGGCAGTAGCAAACCTAAAAGAGGTGGCAGCAAGTCAGACTGGTTTTAAGAATCGGAAAATGAAAAGATGTCTACTTTATTCCAAAGGGATGTAATTAAGAGAAGCAATTGACAGCTGCGAATGTAGCACTTTACATGTTAAGAAGCTGCACAATGAATATGTGTTTTCTTCAGAAATCAGGCTTTACAGGAGTGATGAGTAACCTGTTTTTTTAAAGCTCTTTCTTAGAGTGGGGAAAAACTGAACATGGATGACCACTAAAACTGAAATAAAGATGAAGGTGATTAGGGCAGTAATACTAGCCTATGGTAATAAAACTTTATTCAAATATACTTGAATAAAATAGACAGGCTTGGAAGCACTATTTTGGTTCAGCTGAAGTATTATATCTCCTGACACATGAGAAATTAACCCATTTCATAGATAAAACTCATGGATTGCTTAACTGGAATTATGATAGACTCATAGGCTCCATCCTTAGATGAAGCACTACAGGCTAGTTATGGATTATATGATGAGGAGTTGTGTATCCACTTTTGGGCCCTTTATTATATACCTTCTAATTGGTATATTGGTGTTAATGTTTTTATTAGAGTTAGAAAAAACATCAACAAAATGCTTCAATTAGTTCTTATCTAGTCTTCCTATATTCAAGTCTCTTATTTTTAGTTATTCACAAATGTAGGGTTTTATTGTTAGTTTTGACATATTTTCATATCAATTATGATTTGCTGTTGAACAATTTTATGTAAGTACACCATGCATACTGACCATTCTCCCTGCCAAAGCACCCTTATCTTTGAGTCATACTTTTTCTTTCTTTTTTTTTAAAGATTTATTTATTTATTTATTATATGTAAGTACACTGTAGCTGTCTCCAGACACACCACAAGAGGGCATAAGATCTCTTTATGGATGGCTGTGAGCTGTGACCTCCCCCTGCCCACTGCTCTCCTGAATAAAAGGGAGGAATTCTGACCTCCTCCTGCCCACTGCTCTCAAGAATAGAAGGGAGGAATTCTGACCTCCACCTGCCCACTGCTCTCAAGAATAGCAGCCAGCAACCTGACTGCCCACTTCCTGAAGAACAAGAAGAACCGGTTTCCAGCTTTCAGGGGAGGGGTTTGTTCTGCCTTTGTTTCTTGGGAGAGAGGAATTATTAAAGATGGAGACTTGAACCAGAAGCCATGTGTTTTTGTGTCTCTCCATGTGTTTTTTCTCTTGCCCCCTTTCCTATATCCATCTTCCCTTCCAGAGAACCTGCTGTTAGAATGTGAGAGCTGGACTCTACAGTGAGCCACCATGTGGGTGCTGGGATTTGAACTCAGGACCTTCAGAAGAATAGCAGGTTCTCTTATCCACGGAGCCATCTCTCCAGCCGAAATCATCCTTTTTCACCACAAGCCTCTCTTTCTCATTTTCAAGTCTACTGATTTTGTTTTATGACCTATTGGATTTATCCGGGACTGTCTGCTTGAGATTTGCAGATCTCCTATGGGGCTTAGAAGGTCCAACAGTAGGTACACAATTCCTCATCATAGATTCCTTGTCATACAACACATCAATAGCCTGTAGTATTTCATCAAAGGATGGGTCCTATAAGTCTACCACCATCCCATGATTAAGTGTTGATGGGGCCATGCTTGTGTGTGTCCAGTGTGAACAACTGATCATCTGTGAGTTAATGGCTAAAACAGTTAGTACTAAGTCTAGAGGGTAGCTTTAGGCAGTCACTTTAATTAGTTTTCTTCACTTTTTGTACGTAATTTCTCCACGTTCTCACTGGTATTTTTTCTTTGCCTTAGTAGTATACATCAGATAAAATACTATGTCACATAACAATATATTTACTGAGATGGGATATTAGTTATTTCTTTATAACTAGTGCTTTCACATTGTTCTACTATGTATACTTGTATATTTGCATATGTCTATTGCATATTTGCATATCTATTTAATTTATGTAAGTTATTATAAATTAATTTATTTAATTGAATTGAATCAAGTCATATATTTATGCTACAAAGAGATGGGATTAATTAATCATCTCAAAACATATAGCATCAACTTTCATAAAAAGGTATTTTACATGGGTTTGTATTTTGCTATTCTATTAGGTGAGACAATGTTTTCTTGATTTCTTTCATTTATTAAGCATTTTATTTGTTTACATTTCAAATGCCATCCCTCTTCCCAGTAGTCTCCCCTCCATGAATCTGTCACCCCATTCTCCCCCACTTCACCTTCAAGAGAGTGCTCACCCACCCACTCACCCTCTTCTGCCTTACTCTTCTAGCATTCCCTTCTCTGGGGCATCAAGTCTCCACAGGACCGAGTGTCTCCCCTCCCACTGATGCCAGATAAAGCAGTCCTCTGGTATACATGTATCTGGAGTCATGGACAGGTACTTATATACCCTTTGGTTGGAAGTTTAGTCGCTGGGAGCTCTGAAGGTCCAGTTAGTTTTGATTTTAGTATATGTGCAAGAAAGCACACAAAGATTCTTTCAATACACACACACACACACACACACACACACATACACAAAGAAAATTAAAACAAAAGGAAAGGAAAAGAGAGGAGAGGAGAGGAGAGGAGAGGAGAGGAGAGGAGAGGAGAGGAGAGGAGAGAAAAAGATTCTTGTGGCTTTAGCTCTGCAGTAACACCTGTTTTCCGGTGTGAAACATTTGGCCACAAATCTTTAAGAAGAATTTTATGTTAATACTGACCTTTCCTTTCCTTGAGGAAAGCCTATTAAAAATTCACAACCTGCTGTGCTCCTTGTAAATTCCCCAGCAGATAAAGGACATGGCAGGATACATGACAACTAATGAAAATAGGACAACAGCTTCTGTACTGCACAGTTAAAAGTCATCTCCATGTTCTTTAACTTTTTAACTCAGAAAAGTTTCATTAAAAACTATTATTGCACTTGTTTGTACTGAACAGTTTTAATATTTCAAAAGTAAGCAAGCCTTAACGGTAAAAGAAACTTCTCAAACAAAATTTGAAGAATCCTTGGCACGTTGAAATGTAGCATATTTCTGATGTAGTCATACATTCATCTTAAGTTTGTATGAAATAAACTTTGTAACACAAAAGGGATGTGGGGGACAGACCTTGTTTCAAAACACTTTTTGTCATGCAAGAGTTAGGGAGGTAAATGTTTGTCATACAAGAGTTAAGATACATTTCAGGATAAGTAGCATGTTGCTGGAAACTGAGTTTGTTCAGTCTATTATATTCAAGAACCATGGATTGAGTTGCGTTCAAACAAAAGAAATTCAGTTCTAGTGTCTTTCCTGACTTATTTCCTGTGTAGGCTCACCTAAATATTTGATGGTTATGGAACCTTTAGGAGCTGCCTCTTCACTGGAAGAAGTACACCAACTAGGGACCATCTCTGAGGGGTTGAATGCATGGCCACCAGTTCCACTTGGCTCTCTGAATCATAGCTATGGTTGAAGATAAGCATTCTCAGCTTCCTACTTCAGTTGCCAAGACTTCTTCCTCCCATGGGTCACCCTTCAATATGACTATGTCTCTGGAAGGAACCTTAGCAAAGTCATCTCTTTATCAAGAATTCTGGGTCATTGTCCTATAGCAGCAGTGAAAAGATAAGGGAAAGTCAAGGGTCATTGTGCCAGATTACTCATTGTCCATGTGGGCTTTCTTCCTTGAGTATGTTAGTGTCTTCTTGCTGCCTTTCTAGACTGTCCAATAAGAGAGGGCTTTCTTTTAGGACTTGAAAGGAACATTGATTTGTGTGTTGAGAGTTTGTGTGACCTTTTTAATCACTCTGACAAAGTACTTAAGATTCAAGACACTTCAAGCCTTGCTACAAAGTGAAAATTTAAAGTTTTCTGAGATTCAGGGCAGAAATTAGACTCTAAAAACATTAAAAATCTAGCTACAAGCCACCAGTGTACTAATGGTGGGGTAGTGTATGCAATAGATTAGCAACAAAGCATTACAATAGAGTAAAGCTCAAATCCAGAACAAAAAATTAAATCCTGTGGCTATGGGGACATGTCCAGAGTCTGAAACAGGGTGGCATGAGATGGCTTTAGCCAACTTGGTCATCATGCAATTATTAGTAATACATTGTAGTATAGCTTGCCTTTCTTTGACTATCTCTACTCATTGTCTTGCACTTTTCGTTTTCTTTTTTTCTTTTTCGTTTGCAGATTGTTTATATGTTCCTGGCATTTCCAATGAACTAGAGTTTCTGTTCAGTCTTTGGATTCACCCCAGCTTTGTGCATTGTCTTTGCGGTGCTCCCTATTGTCACATATATTCACTGGCCTTCCTTTAAAGTTTGAGTCTTAAGGTGCCATGAAGCACACGTTTAATATTTTGTATGTTTCCAGTATGATCAGAACATAATAATGTATGATGCCAGATCCAGTACTAGCTTCATTTCCTTCATACATATTTCAATCCTTTTCTGAGTGCTTTGGGTAGAAGTCATAGTGAATAGGATTATAGGATACAACTTCCTTCATAAACCTCTATGGGCAGTTCACTGTGGAGCTCTATAACTTTTAATTGAGTATAGATTTTTCATACCCTTGAGCCTGACATGGGTAGGGCTTCACGACATGCTGAAACATCTCTTTCCCATTGTGGTGTTGTAAATCACAAGGCTTCTACTAAGGAACCCAAATCCCTTCAGCAGCCACATTTTTCTAGGTCATTATTTTTCATGAGCTTCATTAATTGGAAAGACATTTTGAAACTTTTGCACTCTGAATTTTTTCACATGCCGTTATAAATTTTATAAAATCCAAATAACTGTTATGAATATAGTCTCAGAGATAAACTATAATAAAATTAACTCCACCTTCAAAATCTGCTTCCTACAATGCCTTAAGACACAGATACAGAGTGCAGAAATTCATTAATACATTGTAGTTTGAATAGCCTGCTCCACTTCCCTGTAGAATATTTGTTCTCATTTGAAACTGCATGAGTAGTATTTATTGTCTATATTTTATTATATTATTTTTCTAAATTCCCTGGAATCACTCCTTAGGCATTGTTTATAATTTTCTGTATTTTATCTTAGCTTTCATCTCAAAAACTTTCAGAGTTCTTCCATATTTTCAGAGGCATTTGAACAGCACAGGAAAAATTACACTTCGATACCAACTTCCCAAATTAGTTGACCTTGGAAATGTTATAAAAAACATAATTATGGCTGATGACAAAATAAACAAAATAACTTGATTATTTTAGAGTTCTCAGTTAAGTTGTCAGCGGTCAGGAGAGTTGGGCTTTCAACTCAGGTAACCCCCACACACAATTTCTTTCAAAGACTCCTATAGTTAATAACTCTCTAACAAATCTTCATCTTTTGAATTCCTCCTCTTCTGCATCAGCTGTTCTATGTCTACCACTGGAAGGAGCCATCAATCCCTGAGGTCCAGGCTTTCTTGATCGACCTGCTCCCACGTCCACATGACAGACACACCTCATATGCAGTTCATGAGACTTCTAGATGCTCCTCCAGCCAACGAAGTTGAAAATCATCAGTAAATATCACAAGACTTTTTAGTGTATATGACCCAGTCATCTCCCTAAGACTGGGTCCTTCCTCCTAACATCGTCATTTTGTTAGTCAGAAATTAAAAATGTATATTGTGGAGAAAACACACCTTCAGAGCACAGAATGTCCTACCTATCACCTACAGGTGACTTTTTATTTTCATGTAGCTCAATAAATAAACATATTTTACATAAAATAACAAAATACTTTCTAGATGGAATTTATCCAATTAAAGAAATTAGGAAGAAAAGTTCATCAAATAATATAAAAAAGCAAGAATCATTTAGTGATATTCCACTAAAAGCGAAGGAGTTCACAAAAACTAAGCATATAGTATTCTTCTTTCAGAAAACTTAACTACTCAGAAGAGTTGACCATACTTTAGATATTGATACTTGTTTATATTTCACTCCAGTTCAATGATTGATAAAAGGAATAAAAGTGGAAATCAAAATGAATCTGTAACAGACTGGATCTCTTAAAGACACATGGCATATACTCACTGATAAGTGGATATTAGCCCAGAAGCGTGTGATACCTAAGACACAGTTCACACATCAAATGAAGCTCAAGAAGAAGGAAGAACAAGGTATGGATACTCTGGTCCTTTTTAAAAGGGGGAACAAAATACCCACAGAAGGAGAAACAGAGACAAAGTGTGTAGCAGAGTCTGAGGGAAAGACCATCCAGAGACTGCCCCACTTAGGGATCCATCCCATAAACAGTTACAAAACCCAGACACTATTGTGGATGCCCACAAGTGCTTGCTGACTGGAGCCGAATATAGCTGTCACCTGGACAGCTCTGCCAGTGCATGACAAATAAAGAAGGGGATACTCTCAGTCAGCCATTTAATTGAGTACAGTGTCCCCAGTGGAGGAACTAGACAAAGAATTCAAGGAGCTGAAGGGGTTTGCAGTGGCATAAAAAGAACAGCAGGATGAGCCACCCAGTCTCCCCAGAGCTCCCAGGGACAAAATCACCAACCAAAGAGTACACATGGAATTATCCATGGCTCCAGATGCATAGGCAGCAAAGGATGACCTTGTTGGACATCAAAGGGAGGAGAGGCCCTTGGTCCTGGGAAGGCTTGATGCTACAGTGTAGGGAAATACCAGGACAGGAAAACAGGAGTGGGTTGATTAGGGAACAAGGGGATAGGAGATGGGTTATGGGATTTTTTGGGGTGAAAACCAGGAAAGGGTACAACATTGGCAACATTTGAAATATAAATAAATATTCAATCTCTCTCTCTCTCTCTCTCTCTCTCTCTCTCTCTCTCTCTCTCTCTCTCTGTGTGTGTGTGTGTGTGTGTGTGCATGTGTGTGTGCATGTGAGAGAGAGAGAGAGAGAGGGAGAGAGAAAGAGAAAGTCTGTGTGGATGTGTGCGTGTATGAATACATTAAACTAATATAGCAGAAACTGTTGAGTAACTTTTCGAAAATACATTGCTAATTTTATGTTCCACTTCCTTTCAAACAACAGGAATAGTTTATAATTTTTTTTTTAAATCAGGCATGTGACAAATAAGCCATGCTGTGGAGGTGTCATCAACACTGGCATCATGCTCTAATTGCTGCAGAAAGCATTACTCCAACAAACAAACACTGAATAGGTAAATCAAGAAGGCAGATTCACATTCAATAAGCATATAAAGATGATCTAGCAGGAGAATACAACTGAAAAAATGGACAAGCCCAGGAACAGCTGCTCATACGTAAGTAAGCAGTTATTCATTTTGGTTGTGGCTGGGAAATAAACAGAAGAAACGTGAAAAAAACCTGATAAACAATGTGGTATGTGAGCAAAAGAAGACAAAAAATGATCCACTGTGTGTACTTGTCCTGTCCAGAGGTGTTATGTAAATATAATGATACAGGAATGCATGGATCAGTTTATAAATATCAATTATGCAATTCACTCAGGAATGGAATTACAAAGGAGAGATAGGTGTAATGAATAAGACCACAAAATGACTACAATGAATGTTAAACACACTGCATGCATTGTATTTAGATTGATTCACAAATTACTGAACAAGTAATTCTTGCAGCTGGGGGCAGAATGAGTGTAAAGGATTTAGGCGTTAGACAATGAAATATTCCTAAGTCAGCATTTTGAGGTTGTAGTGACCATTAAGATATCCTCAAAAATATAGTTGGTTTATTACTATGAAAATGTGTCATAGCAATCACTTCAAAATCAAAGCCAACCAAACAATCAACCAAGCAAACAAAACAAAACAAAACAAAACAAAACAAAACAAAACAAAACAAAACAAAATAAAATACCATTAAGTTTGGACTCTGGAACTAAGAAATGTTCAAGCTTGATTATATTTCATTAGCTATTTACTTTATTTACATTTCAAATGGTATCCCCTTTCCTCATTACCCCTCCAAAAACCCCCTTCCATTCCCCTCCCCAGTTTACCAACCCCTTCTTCCACTTTCCTGACCTGACATTCCTCTACACTGAGGCATGAATCTTTCACATGAAAAATGGCCTCTCCTCTCATCGATGTCTGAAAAGGCCATCCTCTGCTACATATGTACCTGGAGCCATGGGTCCCTCCATGTGTGCTCTTTGGTTGGTGATTTAGTCCCTGGGAGCTCTGGTGGTACTGGGTGGTCCATATTATTGTTCCTCCTATGGGGCTACAAGCCTCCTTGGGTCCTTTCTCTAGCTTCTCCATTGGGGACCCTATGCTCGTGTATTGGTTGGCTGTGAGCCATGGGTGTTTTGATCCCCCTTCAAAGAAGAATCAAAGTATCCACACTTTGGTCTTCCTTCTTCTTGAGCTTCATGTGGTCTGTGAATTGTACCTTGGGTATTCTGTGCTTCTGGGCTAATATCCACTTATCAGCGAGTGCATACCATGTGTGTTCATTTGTGACTGGGTTACCTCATGCAGGATGATATTTTCTAGTGCCTAAATTCATTTGCCTAAAAATTTCAAGCAGTTTGATTTTTTTTAAAGTAAGCCCATAATACAAGAGATTTGTGAGCTCCTTTTGAAATCATTAAAAAATGTTCAAAGTCTGCTGGTAAGCTTTAAAAATAGTAGATGTGGTGGGATGGATTGAAGATTGATGGAAAAAGCCCGGAAGGAGCTCACAGAAGAAATATTCCTCCTTTATAATGAGTGCTTCTCTCTAAGGCAGAAAAAGAGGTGCAGTTTTTCCATTAAACAATTAAGCAAACCCTCTGAACTGGTTGCCTTAAGTTATTCACTTGACATAGCCTAGCATCACCAACGAGAATCTCAACAGCGGGATTGCCCATATCAGATCAGCCTGTTGGCATAGGTATGGAAAATTTCATTAATTATTAACTGATACGAAAAAGCCAAACCCACTGTGTGTGGTTCCTTTCCTAGGCAGATGTTTTTGCCTTATTTAAGAAAGCTAGCTAAGCATCAGCTTGTGAGGGAGCCAGTAAACAGCATACATCTGTGGTTTCTGATCATGCTACTGTTTGAGTTACTTCCCTGACTTCCCCCAATGATGGACTATGACCAGCAGGTGTCAGTCAAACAAGCCCCTTCTTCCTCTAAGTACAAACAACAAAGGAACAGAAGAAGCAACTGCACAAACCAAATATATGTAACATAAATAACAGACTAGATTTTATAGCATGGAGATTTTTTTGTTTTGATTTGTTGTGTTTGTTTTTGTAATTTTTAGTAGGGTGTTTTTAAGATTCTTGAAGGAACATCTGGTTATGGACCCTGAGGCTCATATTGGTACCAGATTAAATCAAAGATGTTGCTTTAATGCTGTTCCCCCTCTTATACACTACACATAGCTTTACAAGGAATTGAATTGTAGTGAGAGGAAAACATGAAAGGAAACACAGAAGTGAGGCTAGAGAGCATGGAGCTCGTGGGTGGGGTTTATGCAAATATTTCCTTAATTTAATTTCTCCACATTAAATTGAAGAGAGTGCAATGCTTCAGGGCTATAATAGTTTTGGAGAGTGAGGTTATAAACTTTTTATTTGAAGCTCTGGTTTCTAAAGTGTGTAAAGACACTTTTCTACTGGAAGCCACAGTGTATCAAGTATATAACTTGATGAGCCAGGGAACAAACCAGAGTCAGTCATCCTCTTGGAATTATAAAGGAAAGAAAATAGGAATAATGTTCATATGCATTTAGTCACTGTTTGTCATTTTGTTATGGACAAAACAAACTGGAAAAACAAAGAAAGGAATATTAATACTATTCTAGGAACAGCAAACATATGCATGCTGCATGCACATAAAAATAATGTGAAGTGCAACATGAGGAACTACAAAGATTCTCTGACATACAGCCTTAAGTTATGGAA
This sequence comes from Apodemus sylvaticus, assembly GCF_947179515.1. Classification (NCBI taxonomy): domain Eukaryota; kingdom Metazoa; phylum Chordata; class Mammalia; order Rodentia; family Muridae; genus Apodemus; species Apodemus sylvaticus. The sequence goes on from NC_067487.1 coordinate 24,205,292, forward strand.
TTAAAATTTATATTGGTCAATTTATTGCATTTTCCTTAATGAACATAATTGTGAATAACTTCAGGATAGTGATGGGGCTCCACTCATCTGTCTGTATATATCTATATCATATATTTTTATATATAAGATATAACTATATCTAATATTTCTACAAATTCATTGAGGAAAGGTACTTATTCTTCATACTTACCAGACATATCTCTAAGGACTCTCCTTGATTTACCCTCCATTTTAATTCTTACTCATCTGTAAAAAGTCTTGTGGATGTCTTATTACTGAAATAAGTGAAGTTGTCAGTTTGAGTTGTATACCCATTTCATCTCTTGCCTTCTGTATCCACATTATACTTCTTAATGTGGGTAGACATATATGTCTATAATTGTTCACATGCTATATGTAACTGTGCAAATTATAGGGATATGTATGTATATATAATATTTAAAACCTTTAAATATTTTGAACTACTTTCCAATATTTTCTAGAGATATTAGCACTTTCCCTTTGCTGCAACTATTCATTCTAGATAGCACACATTTATTTAATCTGAGAAATAAATTGGCATCAAAGTCAAATCCTGCAAGTGTGTTTTAAGAGGAGTAAAAATGGATATATCTTAGGATATTTCTTTGAAAATGCATGAAAATATTGAGTTAAATAAAGTCATCAAAGTGACATGGTGAAGAACAGGTATAATTATTATATTAAAACTATAATTTCGCACTAAGAATATCTTGTTCTCTCCTGGCCCAGAGGGCATGGCGGGAAGACCATGAATGGAAAGCTAATCTCAGCATAGCTCAGTGTCCTGTTAAAGGAATGGAGAGGTAGAGTGAGAGATGTAGGAAGGGAGGAGAGACAGAATGTTGTTATTCATTTCTAAGTTCCAGTTAAGTAAAAATTTTCATTACTTGGAATATGATATATACATGGTTTTTAATTAGTAAAAATATGAATAAAGCTTTTAGAAATAAAAATTCAAATGAAGATTTTTTTCATTGCAATAACAAAAAAAGGTTGGGTCACCATTTACATCTGCAGATCATTTCAGAAACAACATTTTTACATCAGTAAGTTAGTGTCACCATGCCCAGCAACTTGTGGAATATTGCTAAAAATTAAAAAAGGAAGAATGAAAAAAATAAAATGCAATGGTATTATGGCTCAATTATGTAAAAGTAACAAGAATAGAAGTATAAGGAAGGGAATTATGGAAATTTCTTAAAATGTATACTTATACACGTGTAAGAAGAGATTAAGTGGAGTGACTCGTTAATCAGGGGACAATAACCCAATCAGATACCACATGCTAGCACATAAAATCCTCAGTGTTGGGAATGAGTTACCTCTTTTTGAATAGTTTGCCTGTAGAGTATCATAGAACCAGGTATTACAGGGTATTAGCAATGCTACTGGTTAGCCTCCAGAACTTAACACCAAGACCCTAGGTAAAGACATCACATATATCTGTCAAAGCACAAAAAAGAAATCTGAATGTGGTACTCATTTGGAATAACCTTCCCTGCTGGATAGTTCTCATAGTGTTAGAAGTTTCTATGTAAATTACCAAAGGGAGGGGGACAGGACTAATAATCAGTTTTACTTAGCAGCAAAATCTGTGACCTATAATAATGATTGCCTTGACAGTATATATTTACTGATGTAATAGCAGCATGTATGTTTGGACAGTAACTCTGCTATTGATGGATGGGTGGATGGATAGATGGATGGAGGGATGGATTGATTTTCAACTGTAATATACTAGAGACATCTAGGAAGAAGAAAATTAAAAAAATGCTTCCATTAGTTTGGCTTCTAAGCAATTCTCTGTGGCCTTTTGTATTTTTTAATTAATAATTTATGTAGGATGGCCTAGCATATTGTGTGTAGAGCTCTCCATGGCAAGGTAGTATTGAGTTGTATGATAAAGCATGGTGAGTGAGTCCTGAGTACAAGTAACAAGAAGCATTCTTCCATGGTCTCTGTTTCAGTATCCACCTTCGGCTACTTGGCATAATTTCCTGGCTTAGCTTCTCTCAATGGTGGACTGTGTTCGGAACATGTAAAATCAATAAACCCTTTCCTCGCCAAGTTGCTTTTGGCCATGGTGTTTATCACAATAATAGAAATCTAAACAGGACAATAACCACATAGTGCTTTCTATATGTGAGGCTCACTCCAAGAACTAAAACTGCCTGGATAGGTAGGTCATAGCCCTGGGAAAGATATACTACAATTATTCCACCAAAGAGAAAGTATAAAAATGATTCCCAATGACTTAATGTTACAAAAGAGATTAGTTCATCACTTAACTGTAATTGGATATGCTTTTTCGTTTTTTAAACTTTATTAGATATTTTCTTTATTCACATTTCTTTTTTATTAGATATTTTCTTTATTTACATTTCAAATGTTGTTCCCTTTCCTTATTACCCCTCCAAAAAACCCCTAACCCAACCCCCTCCCCCTGCTCACCAACCCACCCACTCCTGCTTCCCTGTCCTGGCATTCCCCTACACTGGGGCATAGAGCCTCCACAGAATTAAAGGCCTCTCCTCTCATTGATGCCTGACAAGGCCATCCTCTGCTACATATGCAGCTGGAGTTATGGGTCTCTCCATGTATACTCGTTGGTTGGTGGTTTAGTCCCTGGGAGCTCTGGGGGTACTGGTTGGTTCATATTGTTATTCTTCCTATGGGGCTACAAACCCCTTCAGCTCCTTTGGTCCTTCTTGAAGTAGAGGACAATTAACATAGAGATGCAGAACTGGTCATGATACAGAGGATAAGAGAGTGCAAAGTACTCCTCCCTAAATGGGATGTCTACATCATCTGAAACTCCACAGGGCTCAGGAATATTAAAGGAAGAGGGACCAGAAGGACTGTTAGTCCCTGAGTCACAGATAGTAGGTGACTACAAGTACACAGTGTTTCCTCAATATGAACAGAGTAGTTCTACATATGAACACACAGTAATTGTGACAGAATGCTCACTAGCCACAAAAATCTCAAACTGGGTAAAATGGAAAAGAGATGTAAGCCCGAACTGTCAGCCCAATTTGAGATGCCATTGCTGTCCGATACCTCCTAGGAATGGAAGACAGAGTCAATTGTTTTTACAGGTGTGACCCCTGTAGGAGAGACAACACTTGAGGGCAGGTTCCCCACCCAAAAGTATTTGGCAAAACAAATTAGAATCGATGGGCTTAAACAGTAACCATAACAATAGCACAAGAGAGAACTATAAGTTGTGTGGGTAAGCAAGTGCAGGTGTATTTGGGAAGAGTTGTGTTAGGGAAGTAAATGTGATCAAACTATATTGTAGGAAGAGTTCAAGAATAAATACTATTTTTAAAACAGTAGGGAAGGGCATTGAGGTAACTGGTGACTGGCAACTCTCTTGGAAATCAGTCCTTTGTTGGCTGCCCTGGTTTATTTTCTGTCACTTTGAACAAGCTAGAATCCTTTGGGAAGAAAGAAACTGAGTTGAAAAATGTTCAACCACAGTGGCCTGTGGTCAAACCTGCAGGGCATCTTTTAGATCTTTGATTGATTTAGGTGGGCCCTGCCCATGGTGTGGTGCCTGTCTGGGCAGAGAGTCCTGTGATGTTTAAGGTAGCAGGTGGAGCAAGCCATAAGAGGCAGGCCTGTAAGCTCTACTTGATGGCTCCAGTTCTTATTTCCATGTTCCTGTTTTGAGTTCTTGCCTTGACATCCTGTGTTCCTGTGATGTGTTTGTACACCGTGTGAAGATGTGCCTCTGTCCTTCCTTGTGGCCTAAGGCACATTCTGATTGGATAAAATAAAGTCTATGACCTATTGCAAAAAGCAAAATAGTAACATAGGACTTCAGGACAGAGAGAGGAACTCTGGGAAAATGCCAGATATGGGAAGATTACCACCGAGTAGCAGAAGAAGTTGGATTTATGAAACTGAGGAAAGGTAACCAGGCAGTAGCAGAACTTACATTAGTTCCACTAATTCTGTACAAACAGAATGTTTGAGGTACAAGTCAGTTGTCAACAAGTGTAGTTTAAGTTCCAGATATCAACTTATTTATAAACAAGCTTCTGTGTCATTATTCAGGAACTGGGGCAGATATAGCAAAGGCCCAAAATGTTACATTCAGCTCACAGCAATGGTGAGGATAGATGAAGTAGAAGTGGAAGATGAAATAAATTCATTCCTCTCTGAGCTCTGTTTTCTCATGCTGTTTAATCAAAGCAACAGTGACTCAGATTGAGATATTCTCTTTTTTGTTCTATATTCTTTGTTTACATTCCAAATGATTTTCCCTTTCCCGGTTCCCCCCTCCCCAAAAGTCCCATAAGCCCTCTTCCCTCTGCCCATTCTCTGATCTACTTCCTCCTACTTCTCTGTCCTGGTACTCCCCTACAAAGATTGACATAGTCTTAAAAGTGAGAATCCAATGGAGAAGAGACCCTTGGTCCTGTGAAGGCTTGATGCCCCCTGTAGGGGGATGCTAGGGCAGGAAGTCCGAATTGTGTGGGTGGGTGGGGGAAAACCCTCATAGAAGCAGGAGGAGGGGGGTTGGGATAAGGGGGTTCTGGGGGGAACAGGGAATCAAGAAAGGGGATAACATTTGAAATGTAAATAAATAAAATGTCCAATATAAAAAAAGACAGCATTTCTAGATAAATAATGATATAAGTTGTTTGCTTTGGGAAAACAAAACAAAAAAAAAGAGAAAAAAAACCAGGTACATCTGAGGAATTCAAATATCTCATAGGGCTTGAGATTCTGTTGGATTATGCTTCTTTAGGGATGCTGAATGCCGATATTACGGCATCTGAAGCAGTATTGCCATCATCAACTTTGTGACACTTAGTGGTTCTTAAATTCAAAGCATAATGCAACAAAAGAATTTTCAAAGTCCTCTGAAGAATGTCGGCCTGAGCTGGAGGAATTAAAAATTTTTCATCTTGGGTGTTCCATAGCTGTTGAAACCTCTAGTCTAAAAACACAGGCTTGGTCTCAGCCAATACTCACTGCCAGGGAGAGAAGTGTATTCTGTTTTCCAGGTTGACTTGTGCAAGCATACAGTCACCTGCCTGCTGGAGAATATTTCCAACTCTTGGAGAATAGTGAGCGCAGTGGATGTGGGATAATCGATGAGCGATGATGCTAACGAACTTGTGTGTTCAGCAGGGACGGGAAAGTCTGATGTTTAGGTATTGATGGCGAGCTCAAAAGCCCATCAAAACAAAAACTGGAACTTGGGGCTGAGGTCAGGGGCTTCCTGCATGAGGAGTGAAGTATGAGGCAGAAAAATCTAGCACCTGACCCCTGTTTTTGAATTAGAAGGCTGAAAGAAGCTGATGAGAAGGGCAATTCTGTAGGAGGACTAGCAGTCTCAATTAAACTGGAGCCCCGAGATTTCTCAAACACTGGACAACCAAACAAGTAGCATACACCAGCTGATCTGAGGCCCAACTTATATATAGCAGAGGCCTGCTGGGTCTGTGTTCATTCAGAGATGATGCACCTAACCCTCAAGAGATTGGTGGCCCCAGGGAGTTTAGAGGTCACGTGGGGTGGGGTGGGGTGGCGACATCCACATGGAGAATGGAGGAATGGGGACATGGGGAATGGAGGAAGCATGGGATGTGGAACAGTCAGAGGTTGGACAGATGAGGGTGGGCGGGGACACTGAACTATGGAAAAAGTCTACTGAAATTTACTATCTTCAAAAAATGCCATGATGATACATAAAAATTTATTTTACTAAATTAAAAGTAAACTTAAAGTTGATACAGCAACCTAGAATCAGAAATCCGCATAGGGCTTGTCTTTATTTTTGCTTTAGCCATTTATTCTATAATCAAGTGTTTTTTATTTTTATTGAAATAAATTAACCATGACTTTTCAGAGTCTGCATCTCTTCCAACATATTCCCACAGACTGTCACCTATGCTCCTTCTTTATCCCTTAGCTCCTATTTATATCCCTTTAGGGTTAATCTAAGTACTAACCAGAGAGATTGTTTTAGAAGATGAAAGAGTGAATGTTACCACCATGTTCCAAGCACTAGACTTTATATCCCTAGAAAAGATGTGCAAATCCTACGCACTATTTCATTTTTCAAAGTTGTCACTCTTCTTCCTCGGATGTTCATGTCTGCCTTTCCCTATGTTCCTCTTGATCTGCTGGCACAGTGCAATGGTTTTAAAGAACTTTTATAAAAATCTGTTTTATCGTTATGTAATTAGGTCATTACTCATAGGGTAAGTCTGAGATTTTTCTTTTAGTGATAATAGCTTCTGGTTACCTATAGAAATATTTGATTTTAACGATCAAATTCACCTGTCATTCACTCCATAACTCTACAAGAATCATTGCAGACATAATCTGGCCCATTGTCATAATATGACATCATAAAGTCTCTTCAGTTTAAGCATTTGCATAGCCATATTTTGTAGTTTAAGAATATTTACCATCTGCATCTATGTTTGGCTGCATGTGTATAATGTAACAAACTGCACATGGGATGCTTTCCTTATCATGATTTGCATGCTGGAAGTCATTGATTTTTAAATGGCATTAAGTCATACAAACATGTTTTAAGTAGCCACATGTGTAGTGCAGAGCTCTGATTTCATCTCATTTGTCTAACAGCACTGCTATTTTTGAGTATCTCCAGCAAAAAGCTTGTGCTGAGAATTTGCTCCTCGTGGTAACTTTGTCGGGAGGTGAAGCCCAAGGTGAAGCCCACATTAGACCACGAATGTGCTGACTTCATGCAGACAGATGTTACCATGACAGAAGCATAGCCTCGTCCTGGGAACAGCAGGTGAATAAAAGGATCTCGTCCATTCTCTCTTGATCTCACATCCTCCTGAGTCGCTCTCAGGGACAGGGCATCAAAATGGCTTTTGTCAGGTGCCAACACCTTGGCATTGGGTTTCTCACATTTTAGAAATGTGAGGTGTGTGTGTGTGTGTGTGTGTGTGTGTGTGTGTGTGATAGGTTTCTGTGTTAATTCAGCACAAAACAAAGAAGCTCAACCCTGTCACATTACCAGCATTCCAGTTTCTAAAGTCTTTCAATAATAGTTGAAATATATTCAAACAAGTTTACTTCCTCATCTGTATTCTGAAAAAATGACTTGCTGCTTACAACATGGATTTTGAAATAAGCATGTTAACTTCTGTGAAAAATTAGAGCAATCTCTGTAATAAGAAAAAAATTTCTTGGTAAATTTTTAATCAAAAGTGCAATCACTTTACAAATTAAATTTAAAGCGTATGATTTTGAATATATGAATATGTTCACTCTATAAATAATAGTTATAGCTCCTTTTATGAGTATACTTCATTGGCTTTTGACATAGTTTGTAAAAATTTATCCTCTGGCCATGACATGGCCATTCTTGTTTAGAAATGTGAGTAATTATCTTTGAGCATGGGGGACCATCCTAAAATGGATTAAATTATCATTCCTCTTAGAAGAAGCTGGGAATCCACAAGCAGACTTCCCCTATCTCCAGACAAAAGTGAGGCAGTTGAGGGTGAGAGGGAGGAGTTGCTCACATATGTAGACTAAAGTAGGCTTCCATAATATAGATTAACATAGGTTTCTATAATTAGGCCTAATTAAACTACGTGGCTCACCAAGACAGTTTTAGGTGGAATTATTTTGATGGTCTACAAATGTGCTCTCTATTGGGTAAATTAGAAGTTAGAGTCCTAAGGAAATGTGATACAATCTAATCCTACAGCCCATAGTTGGATCAGTTTTGCTGTTACATTAACAAATATTCTTGGATACATGTGGAGGATTTTGTTTGCTTTATGATTGAAGGAAACCTGCATTTATCACAAATCAGAAGAAACAAATAGTCACCATCTTTCTAAGACAAACCTCCCTGAGTCTGTAAAGTTTAGAAAGCAATATTTGAGATCCAAACTGTTAAGAGCTATCATCCTGAGATTAGTCTTCATGAGCACATTGTTCTCAAATCTTTTTAAATGTTAAAACTACCAATACCACCACCACCAACAACAAAAAAAATCCTGTGTGTGTGTGTGTGTATACAGTGCTTACACAATCTGCCTGTTGTGTACAAAGGACAACTTCTGTTTCCACTCTGTCAATTTTGTGGATCAAACATGGGTCCTCAGGCTTGGAAGAAAGCACTTACAGGCTGAGCCAATTCAGTGATCCATACTTTATTCTTTGTTGTCTTGTTTGCTTGATTCATTTCTTTCTTTTTTTTTTTTTGCTTACTTACGATTTTGGGGTTTACTATGATATCCAAATAGAAGTACAAATACTTCTGTGCTAGCCTAATAGAAATCAAAGCTAGCTATTACTTTTTGTGATAATACGTGATAGTGATATAACATTTTTTAAAAAATTTGTAGTTTTCATATTACCACTAAATTTGTAGTCAGTACTAAAGGAACGGCTCTTGTATAAGATTTATTCACTTCACTTTGAATGGCATAATCCTTGTATGCGTATGCTCTCTGTATCAAAGCTGCAATGCTTTTACAAGGCCCCTTCGCCCATTAATCTCTGTGTCTCTCCTCACGGTCACTACCATAAGTTTTCACTGATGTCTCTCACTCCCATTTCTTGGGTCTTTCTAGAACCCCTATTTTCTCAAATATTAATTCCCCAGGGAATTTTCTTTTAATTTATTTCTGTCTTGTATCCTGTTTTATTGCTTATCTTCTACCTTATTTCCTTGTTTGTTTTTCATGCCAACATGCAAAACACCTATTGAGATTTTAATATTGGTATTAGTTCTTCAATTCTTAATGATAATCATCTTTCATTAAGGTGGGATTTTCGGTGCCTCCTTATTATATACCTCCCTATTGTTCGTATTAAGGAGCCGGTGTTCATTTCCTCCATCTAGCATCCCTTGAAATGGATACAATATCAACATGATGACCTTGTGAGATGAACCTTTTGCATTAGAATCTAGATTTGTATACTGCTCCAACTTCCTAGGACAACAGTTAGTTGGGTTATGCTGATGCCAAGACAGTTACACAAACTAGAGCATACAAGCATCAACAACAATAGCAGCAGACTCCACATAAGAAAAGAAGGCCAGAGCAAAAGTGGATGGACGGCAAGACAGAGACAGAGTAATGTGGCCAGTCCTCTGATATAGTGTCATGTAGGCATTGCTGCATAGAAGAACATTACTGTATAAGATTATATATATATATATATGTGTGTGTTTTGATTTGATTAGAGCATTTTCTATTTCTAATATGTTTTTTCTTCATGATAGTTTTTGATTTTTGAGAATTATTAAGAAACTGACTTATCCTGATTAATCAGAAATATCCTGATTAGTATCATAACTAATTTGATAGTATTATATTCCAATCATACATCATGCTTTATCACGTAAAATTCCAATCATATCTCATATAATTTCATCCTATAAAAATTTAAATAGTGCTGTTTTCTTCTAATATCTACTTTGTTTTGTGAAACTGCAGTCAAATATAATTTTTATTTAATTATAAGCCAGTTTTGAGTATATGGGGAAAATCTTATCTTTTTGGTTTTACAACCTGATAATAAAGATAGAAATGATGCTATTTAATTTAGTTAAGTCTTCCTGATCATTAATTTATTATCTCTGCCTTTCACGGCTGTTGTTTTTCCACTGCTTATTCATCAATCCCACTTCCTGTTCATTACCTACACCATCTGTATAGAATTACTAGTCATCAAGTTTTGTTTGCTTTTTTCACACTTCTGTTTAATAATTCTTTATATCCCGCCCTTCACATTCTGCATTCTTCCCTCTCTATTTGGCGATTTCTTCAGACTGATGTTCAGGTTTCTAAGAAGCAACGGCCCCAAGTCTCATGGTTTCCAGTGAACATGCAGGTTCTTTGTTGTGACACAGCGTCCTATGAGTATTCAGTGGGATAATGTCATGAACATTGAGCCCAGAAACCACCCAAGTAAACTGACATTACAAGTTTTGTGAAAATATAAAACAGATTCTCTCAGGGAAAGGAGGAAGAGGATTTTTTTTTCTTCCCAGATATCACAGGGGAGTACATTGTTTCGTATTCATATTACTCTAGATGCAGATTGATCTAAGTGAATTGGTTGTTAATATCTAGAAATGAAGGAATGTGAGAGATTTATGGAAAATTGTCTTTTAGCATAGCTAACATATGTCTGCCGGGACAGGAGAACGTCAACATAAACTGCACAAATGGGAAATATGAAAATGAGATTTCATACCCAACACATGGCACAAATATTGGTCTCGACACTAGGTACTCGTATACAATTGGGAAGCCAAAAATCACTCTAGGAAGATATATCCTTGGCTGTTTTCTTTGTTAATAGCAGAATTGGGAATTGGGGAGAAACAAGTGGGAATCCAAACAACCTCAGTAAACCTAAAGTATATAAAAAATGTGTTCAAATTAAAGGTGAAAATACCTACTTCTCAAAAGCTTTTTTCAGCTGTTTTTTTGTTTTTGTTTTTTGTTTTCAGCTGCTTAGATGTAAATTAACATGATAACCCCATCCTCAGACTTCACAATGAATTCCTCATATTTTCACAGGCATTGGAATGTCACCTGCATTTCTTTCTGGTTCTAATCCATACCTATTTTATTGCCATCTCTCTTAGAAGAATGGAAATAGTTAAGAGTAATTGGGTTAGCATGGAGAATGAAAGCTTCCTTTTCAAGCACAGAGTACAAAAGCGTTATACCAAGTTGAACTGTAAGTCTAAGTTCACAAAAGACAACCACACCTTGCTTTATTTTATGAAATGAAATGTAAAATTCATTGTGTGAAAAGGTTGTGTTAATTTATATATTTCACTGAAAAAAAACTCAAGATTTTGAGGTTATTGAGAAGATATAAGGTACATTTTTCTTTTTATTGTTATACATATTACCCCAGGAAAATTTCTTTACAAAGTTTAATTAAAATTAGGGTTGTGGTCTACATATCTTTATGGAAAAATAAAGATTTGTCATTAATGATTAAATGAAGTTTTGATTATAAGATAATTACTAAGAACCCTTACAAGTAATTTAGTGAATAGAAGTTATTAGCAAATTAAAATACTAATAAGATATTAAATTCTTAATATACCTATTAGGATTAAGCCATATATTTCTTATTGTTTTTATAAACCAGAGCAATTGGTTGGGCATAATTTGTTTTTTCCATATTATGGCAAATATAATGTTAGGTATTTATTTGGTGTTTAAAGTTGTTCACAAAAAAAATATTTCAGTATATCAGTAAATAATTAAAAATTTAAACTGAGTGGATACATATTAATTTGAAACTTATTTTAGCACTTAAAGTGTTTATTGACAAAATATAATTGAAGGTATTTTGTCCTTCAAGAGTTTCTGGACCATCTCATTGTGTCTTTCAAAATTCTATGAAAATTGTTATGTGAATATGAAGTCACAGTGTAGGGGGTATCTTTTCTATTTAGTACTTTGTTCTCTAATTTTAAAGAAAAGGAAAAATGGGACTTTTAAAATTCATTGCCTAGTCTGAGAATGTAGCTCAGTTGGTAGCATGTTTGCATAACATTCATGGTTCAGTTTGAAGTATGGTCCAGAATCAGTCCTGGTGACACACCCCAATAATCCTAACACCATGGAGGTTTTATCCTCATCTACATAAGAAATTCAAGGTCTATCTATACTATGTAAGACACATCTTAAAGAAATTACCCACTCCTTTTTTATTTTATTCTTATATTCTATTCTTTATATTTTCTCATTGCCTAGGATATTTTCTAAATTGTTTTATTTTTGTTGTTTTGTTTGCTTGGATTATTTCCATGGTGAGCTTTTTCATTTTATTTTCAAGACAGGATTTCATAATTGCCGAGGCTGACCTTAAACTCGTTATGTAGTTCAACTTGAACCCAAACTCATTGATCCTCACTATAGCATCTTTAGTGCTAGGATGCATGCAGAACTGTCTCTGAGTCTCTGCTACTTTTAGGTTTTAATATTCTGGGGGTTTTTGTATAATTTTTAATTTGATTTTATTGTATGTAAAATCATAATTTCACTGTATCTGGTTTCAGTATCTTTAGCTTAAACTATGTTCCTTCACTGTACATAATTTTCCATTGTCATTTGATGTTTTCAGTAAGATACAACCAATTGCTGGCTGAAAAATAAGTCCTCAAAATAATCCCATATAATTTCATGCTTAATTTCATTTGTGATTCCCCAGCCCTTTTCACATACAAATAAAGAAAACACATTATTGAAACTCCATAGCCTAATTTTATTATTTCATCTAAATTGTTTGCTTTGCCTCCTTCAGTCATTAGTCAGGGGAAAAAGAAATGAGATCAAGTCTAGTGCTAATTTCTAGTCAGGTTAAAAAAAAAAAAAAAGAAAGGAAAGAAGATCGGAGAAGCCTGAGGTTAGCAATAAGCACCTCTGAGAACAAATAACTACCTCAGCATCTGCAACTGATTTCGTTCCAATAAATTCCTCCCTGCTGAATTTAACAATTACTTAAAAATTGGCATAGTCACTAAGCAAAATAAGATGAATGGAATGGATTAAATATGCAACTAATGATGCTTATCAACCTCTCAGGCAAGAACATAGTTTAATTGTTTTAAACCCCAGAGATCTTGACTAAAATGTGTGCTGTGAAAGAAACTTTGAACATAGTTTACAAGTCAAATATTTTTGTTAATTTTTTTTATGTGAGACAAAGGATGAGAATGATATGCTTACTGTGCTATGACTTTCTGCAGTGCGAACCTAAAAGAACAAGCCTTGAAAAAATGTGAGGGGCAAAACAAATGATTGTTTTTAAATCATGAGTGGCAAGTATCTGTGCCAAAGACCACATGCTGTTGGAAGAAAATATATAGGACACAGAGTAGACAACCTTGACAATTATTTGCATTTCAAGGTAAACTTGGGGGTTGAGTGTGCCTAAGGGAATGGTCCCTTTTGTCATTTCTTAGGTGGCGATAAAGACGATCTTTTTCTATATACTTGCATGCATGCATGCAGTTATATATGATGATTTATCAAATATCATATTACTTAAATAGCAACAGATTCTGCATGGGATCAAGTAGTGATTATAGAACAAGGAGTGTTTATAGAACTTATTTTTTTACTTTGAAAATACTACAGTCAATAATGATTTTTCTCATAAAAGTTATAGACTCAGGTCAGGGTAACCAATGGGAAGGATCCCAGTGACTATTTTTTCTATTCCCAGGTTTTCCTACCAGTGCTTCTTTCTGTGTCTACACTTGATGCCAGGAGGATCTTCCCTTCTAGGTTACCTAATCCATCTGTGTCCTCATTTGTTCAGGGAGAATATAGACAAAAGAAAGGGGAGGAGAGTTTTGTAATTATGATATATTAATACACACAGAATCAAACCATGCTGTTAAAAAGTATATCCCACAAGGTAATTTTCACATTATTTTATAGAAATCAATAGGAAAATAAATAGGATGTTAATATTTACCGTTCAAGAAAGTCATATCACTTTTTATATTCATTAAACGACTCACAGAACATGCTTAGCACTGGCACTCTCTCTGTTCTGCTTTCTTTGTTTCTGATCTGTTTTCTCTACAGCTCTCTCTTTCTCTGTGTCTCTGTGTCTTTGTGTCTCTGTCTCTGTCTCTGTCTCTCTCTCTCTCTCTGTCTCTCTCTCTCTCTCTCTCTCTCTCTCTCTCTCTCTCTCTCTCTCTCTCTCTCTCCTGCTTGAGAGCAATCTCCAAGCATTTCTCTCTTGCTATTCTAAAAAAAGTTCTGGATAGCTCATCTCTTGCAGATCATAAGCCCAGTCTTTATTTTACATATCAATGTAGCCCTTTATTCCTGTTTGCCTTTTGATTATCCTATGAATCAGCATTCTATAACCCCAGCCTCTCAATTCTTAGGAGACAGCAAGCACACCTTTTATTTTAACACTACAAAAGGTTTCAGGGATCTGCCTGCCTCTGTTAGGCATAGATGCTAGCTAAGCAAGTGTGAGTCAGTTCTGAAATTACTATTTCTACCACACCAGGGCCTCGCCTTGCTGTCTCCCAGGCTGATCTTGAACTCAGGAATCTGCCTGCATTTTTATCAGCCTGTCTTAGTATTTTTCTGTCAAGCTGGCTCTTAGTACAGCTACATTTGTTCCTTAAGATTTGTGAGGCCCTCATAATTCATACTTCATCTTTATTTTTTGCATAGTTGAGAAATTATTTATTTTAAGTTCTTTTCCACAGCTGTGATGAATGTCTTAAAGGTTCCTGCATTTATACAATTTTGGTAAGACTTTAGCCAGACCTTCGCCTCCTGGACTCATGCTGTCTGTGATTCTGTGATTATCATGGAGTCCTTAACATTAACAGAGAGGACATTCCTTAAAGAAGGAATGTAAAATATGTACATTATTATATCTTGTGGATGGGCCTAGTGCTATTTGTATTTTGATGCAAATTACACTCTCCTTGGAGGGGCTGCAGACAAAGAATGAGTCACATACTCAGGTGACTTCTTGTAAACCAATCCCCTAATGAATAAAGGAGCCAGTCATTGGGCAAGTAGGAGAGACTTCCAGTTTAGACAGAGGAAGAGAGGATGTAGGAGAGAGTTAGGGTATTTTGGACTTGGAAAGCATGAAGACAAGATGTAGCTGCGAGTATCTCCCTCGTTTCAATGATGGATCCATCAGGATTCACCACTGGAGGATTTAGATTTAATAAGGTTTATAAGATTAGGATTTTAGTTACTGCGCCCAGTGATTGAGTTACCTTTGTTGCTAAACTAAATTTGTGTTGTGTTTTCCTTCACACAGAAACTTGTCTGAATTCAGGAAAGAAAGGCAGGGCAGAAAAGTATGCATTTGCCTGAGGTACCCCACAAAGGCCTTGAGAATTTGAAGCACAGGGTTGGCATGGTATTGACCCACCAGTGGGAATCTAGAGTTAGCACTGGATGGAGAGATTGTGGAGTTCTGAGTCAAGTCAGAATCTCCACAAAATAGAAACAGGTCTTCCATTGCCCACCAGTGCAGGGTTGGCCAGGCTGCTGTGGCAGGAGTAGCTGACTGTAGCACCGGAATAGCTTTGCCATTCCTTTCACACAACAAGTGGCAAACGAAGGTGTTCCACTAGAAATGTGTGATTACTAGCCTGAGAGTTAGGTTTTTGTTTGTTTGTTTATGTTTTTGTCTTTTTATAAATTCAATATATATTTTTTATTTACATTTCAAATGATATCCCCTTTTCTGGCCCCCCACTCCCCGAAAGTCCCATAAGCCCCCTTCTCTTCCCCTGTTCTCCCACCCACCCCTTCCCATTTCTCTGTTCTGGTTTTGCCCTATACTGCTACACTAAGTTTTTCCAGAACAAGGGGCCACTCCTCCGTTCTTCTTGTACCTCATTTGATGTGTGGATTATGTTTTGGGTATTCCAGTTTTCTAGGTTAATATCCACTTATTAGTGAGTGCATACCATGATTGATCTTTTGAGATCTTCACCAACCCTACATCAGATAGAGGGCTAATATCCAATATATACAAAGAACTCAAGAAGTTAGATCCCAGAAAACCAAATAACCCTATTAAAAAATGGGGTACAGAGTTAAACAAGGAACTTCACCTGAAGAACTTCGGATGGCAGCGAAGCATCTTAAAAAATGCTCAACTTCATTAGTCATTAGGGAAATGCAAATCAAAATAACCTTGAGATTTTACCTTATACCAGTCAGAATGGCTAAGAGAATTGACAAATGGAACCTCATAAAATTACAAAGTTTCTGTAAGGCAAAGGACACCATCAAAAGGACAAATCGGCAACCAACAAATTGGGAAAAGATCTTCACCAATCCTACATCAGATAGAGGGCTAATATCCAATATATATAAAGAACTCAAGAAGTTAGACTCCAGAAAACCAAACAACCCTATTAAAAAATGGGGTACAGAGTTAAACAAAGAATTCTCACCTGAAGAACTTCGGATGGCGGAGAAACATCTTAAAAAATGCTCAACTTCATTAGTCATTAGGGAAATGCAAATCAAAATAACCCTGAGATTTCACCTTACATCAGTCCAGAATTTTAAGGCTAAGATTAAAAATTCAGGAGACAGCAGGTGTTGGTGAGGATGTGGAGAAAGAGGAACACTCCTCCACTGCTGGTGGGGTTGCAAATTGGTACAACCACTCTGGAAATCAGTCTGGCAGTTCCTCCGAAAACTGGGCACTTCACTTCCAGAAGATCCTGCTATACCACTCCTGGGTATATACCCAGAAGATTCCCCAGCATGTAATAAGGATACATGTTCCACTATGTTCATAGCAGCCCTATTTATAATTGCCAGAAGTTGGAAAGAACCCAGGTATCCCTCAACAGAAGAGTGGATGCAAAAAATGTGATATATCTACACAATGGAGTACTATTCAGCTATTAGAAACTATGAATTCATGAAATTCTTAGGCAAATGGATGGAGCTAGAGAACATCATACTAAGTGAGGTAACCCAGACTCAAAAGATGAATCATGGTATGTACTCACTATAAGTGGATATTAACCTAGAAAACTGGAATACCCAAAACATAATCCACATATCAAATGAGGTACACGAAGAACGGAGGAGTGGCCCCTTGTTCTGGAAAGACTCAGTGAAGCAGTATAGAGCAAAATCAGAACAGGGAAGTGGGAAGGGTTGGGTGGGAAAACAGGGGGAGGGAAGGGGACTGATGGGACTTTCGGGGAGTGGGGGGTCCAGAAAAGGGGAAATCATTTGAAATGTAAATAAATATATCAATAAATTAAAAAAAGTGATAAAAAAAAATTCAGGAGACAGCAGGTGTTTGCGAGGATGTGGAGAAAGAGGAACACTCCTCCACTACTGGTGGGGTTGCAAATTGGTACAACCACTCTGGAAATCAGTCTGGCAGTTCCTCAGAAGACTGGGCACCTCACTTTCGAAAGATCCTGCTATATCACTCCTGGGCATATACCCAGAAGATTCCCCAGCATGTAATAAGGATATATGCTCCACTATGTTTATAGCAGCCTATTTATAATAGCCAGAAGCTGGAAAGAACCCAGGTATTCCTCAACAGAAGAAAGGATGCAAAAAATGTGGTACATATACACAATGGAGTACTATTCAGCCATTAGAAACAATGAATTCATGAAATGAATGGAGCTGGAGAACATCATACTAAGTGAGGTAACCCAGTCTCAAAAGATCAATCATGGAATGTTTTTTTCTTTTTTAATGAGTAGCTCCATAGTGCTGAGAGGAATCATTCAACCAGAGGAACTGAAACAAAGTAGGCTCTGAGGTCCCCTGCAGTGGGGACTTACAGGCTGCTCTGAGTGAGGAGAAGGAGAATGGAAGGAGCTTACTTTTTGGGGCAGAGAATGACCGAACTGTGAATTTATAAAGTTGGGATTATTTACTTTCAGGAAAGATTTATATATGGATTTTGTCCGAATCATTTTTAATATTTCCTGCAACAACAATTATACAAACAAGCCTTATGCTCTTAGCCATCTTCAACACTCATGGAGGCCCAGATCCACTGGCCCTGTCCCAGAGGCCGGAACCATGTCAGTCTGTCCCCACCAAAGCCATGCTTGACTTGGCAATGTTTATTGATAATAAAACTAAAAACATTTCTAATTTGTTGAAAATACTTCCTGGGGAGGAAAGTAACCAAACACACATTTTGCATGAGAATGACAAAGATGATAATAGTAGCTGGAAGGATCTGAAGGGAAGAGAAGTGTACAAAAGGATACGTGAAAACCAAGTCCAGTGATTTATTACAAAGATATTAATATTAAAAACAGGAAATGGATAGCTTTGATTTTGAGTTCTTTAACTGGAAAGTTCTTCAAAATGAGTCCCTTTCTTTTACAGACCTCTTTTACATGTATATGTTTATGTTTGTTTGCTTGTTTTTTCCTGGCTGGAAAATGAAGTAAGCCAGTGACCACAGTCAGTTTCTGTGCTTTAACGTGTGTTTTTTTGTTTTTGTTTGTTTGTTTGTTTGAGCCTTTTAAATCATAACTGATCTGAAGTGGCTTTTCAGCTTTCAGTAATTTGTCTATTGATCTATAAGCATTCACTATTCATTTCTTATTTTTAATTTATGATTCCAGAAGTTCTTCCCATAATATATGATCCCTCTTGCTCAAACAATGGCAGGATTTAATGTACATTTGGTTGGTTAATAAAAAAAGTTAACAAATTCGTGTTAACTTTGAATCACTATTCAACGGACTTCCTTTAGTTTACACAGTTCTGGAATATTAAATAGAGAGGAAAAGCATGCCACAAAAGAAATCAACCAACAATAGAGAATATGACGAAATTGTGATTATTACTTTCAATGCCACTTTTATCCCTTTGCATTCTACTTCCTACATATATAATCAAATTAGCATCAAGTCGTATACTCTTTGAGAAAAAGTATATATGTTCATGGATGTATGCTCAAACTTTTAATTATTGAGAGCGTATGAATAAGGCTTGACAAGAATTAAAGTATTTTTTATATTCGATTACATTAAATTTTGATTTCCAAAGGTACAGCATGCATGAATAGATGTGATTGTTTCATTTAAAATAAAAATTAATACTCAACATTTAGGCAATGTAAGAATAATAATCTCACCTACTAAATACACACTGTATTTTAAAGCCCAAGGTTCCTTCTTTAAATGATTATCTTCTACTCTTAGGGTAAACAAACTTGTTGCTGAAAAGTTAGAGTTGACAGATTTGTATATTTAATCAGCACCTGCAAACAAATCTAATTAACCTAAAATTACAGTTATCCTGGAACATTTACATATATTTATGAATACACTAATATTATCTATTCTAGAGTGTAATGTTCTCTGTGAAATTAGTTATTCAGCTAAATATTACAGTAAATTTCCTAAATTTTAATATTCTCTTTGTATATAATCTGTTTCTTTCAAAAGTTGAGAAGAATCACCAGAAGCATTTGCAAAACTAAGTAAATATTGATCCAAACTGTTTTATTAGACAGTTACTGGTTTAGCTTAAACATTTTTGGTTCATAACATATTTTATTTCCAAGAAATAATACTAATATGTTACATATTGCATACGATAACATAAATACAACAGGAAATATATATATATATATATATATATATATATATAATTTTTAAAGCAGAAAGCTTGGAAAAATTACAATGAGCTTCATGTTTTATATTAGATGTTTTAAAAATAAATGTGTTGTACAAAATTAGTTCATAGTCATGAAAAGGTTATTTTCAACAGAATTCTATCAAGAAATTGTGAAGACAAGCCACTTGTAAGATGTGTCACGTTTATATTCAAATGTCAAACACTGTTATAAATTCACTTGGTATGATTTAAACCTAATTTGCCTGGGGTTGAGCTCAAAATGAACCTATTGTATTCATCTGAAATCTGTCCTTCCCTACAATAGCCATTCCAACCTGTAGTCAGCCTGTCTCTTACACAATGCCATGAAAGTGACAAACCGTACACATGGTTTTAAGAACAAAGACTCAATGGCATACTTGAGCAGAAGTTATAGAGTTATAAAAGATCCTCCAATTTTAGTATTAACTGCAAATTTTGTAGGAATTATATGAGATTAAAGCACACTAATGTCAAGCTTCACACAACAACCAATAATGAAGAAGCTGAGAAATCTAGCTTCAGAAAACATGATACAGATAATATGATAACACAATAACTGCAATAGTTTATGTAAGATATGATTCAGCTTGAAAGAGTGCCAGTCGTGTGTGTGTGTGTGTGTGTGTGTGTGTGTGTGTATGTGTGTGCATACATGTTTATGAGTCTTATATAGGAAGCTTGAATTAAAAACTAAAACAAGAGCAGACCAACAAAACATCTACCTGACAATGACTGTAGGGTTTCCTTAGATACTTAAAAGAACTGTTATAAAATGGTCAAATTCAAAAACATAGCGTTAGAAACATTATAACTCTGAAAATACAGAGCAAAATCTATATCCTTAAAAAATTTTAAAAAGCAAACTATCAATCACTGAACAATTCTGAAACACCTGCCAGATTTCATGACAATTAGGGTTACCTTTCTATCCCCGAGCAATTCAGAGGATAGAAAGATAAGGAACTGGGCAGGAAAATCAAAGGTGTGGCCCCAAAAGTAACAATTCCAGCATTCCAGAAAGGTTTTATAGTTTATTAGCCCCTCAAAAGTGGACACACCTGCCTAGGGGATACACATTAAGGTAGAGACTATACCCTTCATACAAGATATTAATATTTCCTTTGTGTGAACAATTTTGTTACTGAATCTCAATATTTTCTTGGGAGAAGCATGTTGTATCATCTCCTAAATGGCTGTAGTATTAACTCATTAGAGGAGGGATTGTAAGATAATCCACTTAGGTGAACAAATGTTCTAGAGAATATAATCACTGGCCTGAATGCAGACCTACTTGGATTGAGTGGGCAAATCACCACTCCTCAGAAGGATGGATAACCCTCAGTGACATGTTACTTAATCCATGCTAAAGAGATAGGTTGAGTCAGTATTCCTTTAATGAGCTACTGTACTTTCCGTTTCTAGAACTCCTGACACCTAGCACAATCTGAGCATGCCAAAATGAGTTTTCTGCTATGAGGGTCCCCAGATTGGTCCACCTTTGGTACTTTTCTTCTCTTTTCCTTTCTTTCAGATCAGTGGTTCTCAACTGTCTTAGTTAGGTGTTATTGCTGTGAAGAGACACCATGACCACAGCAACTCACATAGAGGAAAATAGTTGGGCCTGGCATACAGTTTCAGAGGTTTAATTAGTCTGTTATCATCCTGGTGGGAACCAACCCAGCATTCAGGCAGATATGTGCTGAAGAAGCAGTGGAGAGTTCTACATTTTGATCCGCAGGCAGCAAGAGGGGACTGTGTGTCACACTGGGTGTAGCTTGAGCATCTATGACCTCAAAGTCACCTCCAAAGTGACATACTTACTCTAAAAGCCACACCTAACTTAATAAGTGCCACTCCTAATAGTGCCACTCCCTATGGGCCAAGCATTTAAACACATGAGTATCTGGGGTGGGGGCGGGACATTCCTGTTCAAACCACTTTATTAATCTTCCTAATGCCATGACTCTTTAATAAAGTTCCTGTGTGGTGACCCTCAATCATAAAATTATTTCATTGCCACTTCATAACTTTAATTTTTCTACCATTATGAATATCAATATAAAATGTCGGATATACAGGATATGCAATCCCCAAAGGAGTCACGATCCACAGGTTGAGAACGATTTATAAGCTAGCCAGAACCTAAATATGCTTTGCTGTTTTTATGGTGACATATTGAGGTTTCTTACTCTTTCTCTATAGCTCTGCTCTCCTCCATGTGGCTGTCAACTGCCATTTAAAGAAATACTTTTTCTTCTCTCCTGAGTTTTCCTGTTCAGCACAGCTGCTGAGATTTCAGTTTGCCTGCCTTGTATTGTTTTCTTTTAAATGCTAATAAAATTTTCCTCTGGTGTAGATGAAAATAATGTTAAAGGAAACTGCAAAAATCTCTCAGTCAGGAAAAGTTCTTATTGCGAAAACATTAGGACCAGAATTCACCACAGAAACAGCATGGTCACACAAGCTTGTATCTTTAACATTGAGGAATTCCATGGTCGCAGTGGCCATCTTAGCCATAATGGTAATTTAGGGAGAGGGGGAGCTGGATAGCAATGTCAGTTTGACACAAATTGGAATCATTTGCAAAAATGAACCTACCCTGAGAAAATGTTCCCAAAGAGTTGGCATATGGGCAAGACCGTGGTGCTCTTTCTAGATTGATGGTTGATATGGCAAGGGCCAGATCACTGTGGGCCATGTCACTCTCAGGCTATTCTGTTGTTACATGGTTAAAAAGCAAGCAATTAGCAGTGTTCTTCCATTGCCTCTGCATTAGTGTCTGCCTCCAGGTTCCTGCCCTGTTTGAATCATTACCCTGAATTTTCCTTGTGACAGATACTATGGAACCAAAGGCTGAAATGAACTCATTCTTCCACATGTTGCTTTTGGTCAAGATGTTTTGTCACAATAATACAAACTATAACTAAGACAGCAATAGACCCTATTGCAGGAAAATAAGGAAGAGAGCAATTGTGGAAACCATCAGATTTCCTCTTTTGTTCTCTGCACAATGGCACACACACACTTGTGTTCATACACATACACGATATTCATTTCCTTTCTTCCCCCCTCCATCTCTTTTTCCCTCTCATTCTTTAGCTCCCTCATGTCTGCATTCTCTCTCTCCCCACCTCAAGCTCACAGCATTTCTTCTTCACCATTTTACAACTAGCATTAAGGGATGGCTATTTCTGAGTTCTGTCTTCAATATTTCCTATGAATAAAGGATTATTTTACGCAATCTCAACTGATACATCAAAATAACTAATGTAATATAAAGAATATTTAGTATTCTTATTCTGATTGCTATTAAATTCCTAACAGTTCCCAGTAGCCTTTGTTGTAAAATAATCTCAAATCATGAGACAGATCTAGTTTTCTTTTCATTTTAGAGGCTGCAACAGTATTTTCTTTTTTTGGACTTGGAAATTCAGAAAAATGTTAAAGATAATAAGCATGTCCTACCTGTATGATGGCAGTTGCCTCAGTCTTGGTGTGATGCTTTATCATATTGAACACACATAGGATTATCACAGGAACTTCACAGTGTTTGTTGGTGCTCTGTCTAAGCTCCACTCCACACCTACCTGGCAATAGCCAGGTATACCCCGCCCCAGAGATCTGGCCCACTATAAGAGGAATCCCACCCTTTGGAAAGGTAGTAAGGTGGGAACTTTCTCGGGTTTCGGCACCAAAATGAAGGGGGCTTAAAAGGAGAGGATTGGGGTTTAAGGGAGTGTGGCATGGCGGCATGGGAGAGGGGGTGCCCAGGCAGGCCCTTGGGCACACACCACACAGGCATGGTATTTACATACAAGAGAAAAATAAATTTGATAACATTCTTTTGTATGTACTCATTTGATCAATTTTCCTGTTGGAAACAAACAAACAAACAAAAAATCCCCTAACTTCCAGAACCTCTGCTCTCAAGCAATGACATTTTGTTTCTCACCACCAACTCTCACACATGGTCACTATGCAGACAACACATGTGTTCATTTCTCTTGTTTACAATTCATCTTCTTGCACCTGTACAAGGACTTCCTTCGCCTGAAACTCTGAACAACTTTGCATTTGCTAAAGATACTTCCTTACCCAAATTTGGGTCCAACATGTTCTTTGGTAGAAGAAATATTCTAAAAATCTTCAGCGTGAGTGTCTAATCTATCTTTTACAAATTAGGAACTAAAGTGTTTGTAAAAATGGACAGGTTAGGTGGCAGATGGAAGCAAGCAAGCAAGCTACTGCTCCAGTCCTAACAAATACACCTTGATGTGGTACTCGGAGAATCCTCATTCTTTCCCTGACACCAAAAAAAAAAAAAAAAAAAAAAAAAAAAAAAAAAAAAAAAACCACTAAAAACAACAAACAAACAAACAAAAAATAAAGGACAAAGAAGAAAAGCTATAAACGAGGACATTACTATTAGTCATTCAATTTGCTCTGTATTTTGAGAAAAAAAAAAAACCTAAGAAAATAGAGGATGTTGCAAAATCATTCCAATTCTTCTTTAGTCATTAAAATTCAATAATATCTCAGTGTTTTAGGGATAGATTTTACTGAAGCCAGAATCACACTAAAATAGAAAGGTTGTAGCCTTAGTTAAAAGACAGGAAAAGAATGCAAAAGAAGGGAAATGGGAGGAGGCAGGGACAGCAAAGGCAGCATCAACTCACTGCCACATGGACAGTTGCTGTACTTGAATTCAATTTGACCTCAATTACACGGACAATGAACTTTTGACTAATCTGTGACTATTTGGAAGTTTTCTATACCAACAGCACAACTTTTTATACATTTTAGACATACTAGAAGGTCTATTTCTGCTTTTGATTTTTTTGATTGAAAAATATTTCATTAAAAATATTTCTGTAAATAAATATTACACCATAGAAAATGGATTTTCTGTGTCTATGTGGAAAAGTTGAAACTCTGATTTATAGCTGCTAAGTTAGGAGGAATTAGAAACAAATCACAGACAAGAATAAGCTACTGGTACTGAGGTGATTTAAGATTTGTAGGACCTGACAAAAGCACCAAGCATGAAAGGATTATATATGTATATGTACTAAGTCATACAGCCCTTAAAATTAAAATTTTTTCCTGCAACATAAACAAAAGTGACTGAGGAAAAGCCATTTATCATAACCACATATATAATTCATATGTTAACACCAGCTGAACCCAACTGACTTCATGTAGAACTCAGTAAGATAGAAAAGGTTTTGAGCAAATCTTAGACATAGGCTACACAAGGAGAAACACAGATATTGGGAAGTTGTATTGAGCTACTATGTTAATCTGAGCATTTCTAGTCATCAAGTATAAGCAAATATAGAGTGTTTTAAAGTTCCACTATATGAGTTTTAGATGAATTAAAGTTACTGGCAAGCATGTAATCAGGGGCATTGAAATTTTGATGCCCTAATACACCACAGGGAATCGTGTTTATTTCAAGTGTAGTTTCTTTAGAAAGTTAAGCAAATATATAGTCCATAGCAAAAAAATTGGACGTTTATGCATTTGGAAAGTATTGCATACTTATAAGACCCAAATGAACATGAACAGGAATTGAAAATGAACAAAATGTGAAAAACTACCACAAGTGAAGATATTTTCACCATAAAGAGGAAGCACCAAAGGATACAAAGGAGGGCTACATTTTCCCCAAGTCTTATTGCAATAATAAGCAACATACAACAGTACAAGAGCTATGTGCATGCATTTCTTAGAAGGAATACGGATTTCATTCAGAGTATTCAGAAAGATTTTGCATGTAGGGAGGCAGATTACCTGGAGAGTGTGGTAGGCTAATTTCTGTGTCTTAAGATTTTTTTCATTTAGAAACATTAAATTAGAAGAAAATTTCTCAGTTGAAATCC
Organism: Apodemus sylvaticus; assembly: GCF_947179515.1. Classification (NCBI taxonomy): domain Eukaryota; kingdom Metazoa; phylum Chordata; class Mammalia; order Rodentia; family Muridae; genus Apodemus; species Apodemus sylvaticus. The sequence goes on from NC_067487.1 coordinate 24,230,361, forward strand.
ATTCATGCATTTGTAAGACAATTTTACTTGAATACGGTCAACACAGAAATTTGTAACAATGTTTCTAATAAGATTCTAGCTGACTTTCAAGTAAGAAAAGAACAATCTTGTTTTTGTAACACTCTTTTCCCCTGTCTCTATTTTCTTGTTTCTTACATAATGGCAGAATGAGAAGGTGTTTCAAACATCACTGCCTCTAAATACATATTTTTATTCATAACCAAACTAGAAATTATACAGTTTTCTCATAATTATTTAGAGTTAGCTCAAGTGCAAACAGTTCAATGGGTCACCTGGTCTGCTGTGTGGAAAACTACCTTTACAAGTACTTGCTGTAAATGTGTATTCTTGCATTTAGTTTTAATCTTAAAAGCCATGGACATGGTTTTTAAGGTAAAGTTATTATAAAATAATAAAAAACCTAGAAACCAGAGGGAAAATGTTAATATAAAAAGAATATTACTTCTATAAAGAATTATTGAGCCAAGAGAGCACAAAATCTCAACTCATGAAAAATAAAAGTATTTACAATGAAAGAAATTTAAGCAAGCAGCCTAATTAAAAACCAAGAAAACCACCACAGTAGGCATTTCTTCAACAAATACAAACAAATAACCAGTAAGCAGAAGAAAACACACAAAATACATTTAAGTATGTAGGAAATGTAAATTAAACCACAGTGGTGTCTCATTTCATATTGGGCAAGGAGATAAGTGAGGTGGTAAAGTTCTTGCCAGTAGAGAAGTACCATTGAGCTCAGGTCTTCCCAACCAACAAGTATACAGGGGCAGATACATGTCTGCAATCTCAACAGTGAGGGAACAAAGACAAGACTATCCTTCTAATTTTCTGGACAGGGAGTTCAGCATAAATACCAGTGCAGATTTCCTGAGAGTCCTCATCTCAAAAATGTGATGGATAGCAGCTGAGGATGAGAGCAGAAGAAAAGCTTTATCTTCCACTTCCATAGGTGAACCACTGCTCACATATATGCACAAAGATTCACATGTTAACCGAACAAGTAGGCACACATTCACAGCACACACACACACACACACACACACACACACACACACACACACACACACACACACTCCTGAAAACTAAAACCAGTGCTCTCAAATTAGTAAGAAAAAAACAAAACAAAAATAATCACGCATGTTGGGGAGACCATGGTAAAACAGAAACCCTCTATTTGCACACAGATTCTGGGAACACAGTTTTGCAAACAGAAGTAAAGAATACAATGGACATAAGGAGAGCTGGATATAGAAGTTCCGCATACTTCGATAACTGCACTTATTGCCATAGAAAACTGAAAGCTCAGGCATGAACAACTCTTCAAAAAAAGAAGAAATTACTCTCAAATGTGCTGGTAGTTCAATCCAGAAAACCAGAAACTTCTCCATATATTTAATAACCCAGTTTCTTCTTGCAAGACTGACAATTCCCTTAGGTCTATAGAATTCTCTTAAGAATGACCTCTGCACTCTAGACCTGCTTCACCAAGGGCTGTGTCTCCCAAGGGTGCTGCCAGGAGACAGTGAGCGACATGAAGGTGTGGAGACCTTGTCATTTCCCTTACACAGATGGCAATTCTGATGGGATGTGTGAACTGTAGGAGGATCACAAGGTGGCTAAGTCTGGGCATAGTGTATTGCTTCCCAACAATACTATAAGAAGCTGCATTTGCATGCAAAAAAAAAAAAAAAACAACTGCATGACATTTGTCCACTTTAAGGAGTTGTGAAATTTGTGCTAATCTATTCTCAAAATTTAAATATACCTCTAGAAAAATGTGGAGGCTCACATTATTAATTTATGTCAGGTTTTAGAAGGCTACAATTAAACTGTTGCCATGAGTTCAAGTCTATACATGCCTGCACATCAAGTTTCAGCAATATGATGTGGAAAATTGATGGAAGCAAACAAACCTGTAAAGACTATGTAGAAAATGTTTATGACAGTTTAAAATATTTCCATTTTAATGCAATCAATTTTCATTGGTAAAACATAAACATTTCCACTCATAATTATAGTTTTTGTTAATAATTTGGAAGCAAATCAATTTTTTGTAAAATAATATATGAAATTGCTTACATTGTGGTCACACGCAATGAGAGTAGATATGTAACAGGCTCTTCAGAGGAAGGCCAACACCCTTATGACCTAATGTAATAAGATTTGTAGCTGATGCCTTGGTTTAAAATGTAACTTAAACAGAAATAAGGGTGTGTATTAATCAATTCCTTCATTTAGAAACTGAATATTATTCCAAATGGGTCATAGATGTCATTATCAGGAGAATTCAAATTGAAATGCTTTACAGAGGAAATCACCACCCCCTTTATTGTGAATTGTGAATTCTTTAATAGGATGGAAGTCAGTAGGAAGTTATAACTGACACACAGAAGGTAAGGTATTCACTGTTTAAATGCTTCAGTGAATCTTCAGAGTCAGTCTGATGAGGAGCACTGAAGACCATACAGATAAAGGAATTAGGTTTAAGGAGCTGAGAGGAAAAAAAAGTGAACTTCAGGATGTCAGAAATAATAGGAACAGCTTCAATTAAACTAAGAAAAGATTGATTAATGCTAAAAGCCACAGGGGTCGTCAGTAAGAAAAAGCCTCAGAGTAAAGAGTAACTGAGGAGTTATGTGACAAGAAAATAAATTAATTTAACTCAGAAGCCAGGAAGGCATCATTATCCAGTTCTGAGTCAAGGTCAATATAAGAACAATGAAATAACTCAGAAGAAATTCCAATTTGGCCTGAAGATCTACAATGAATAAAATGGTTAGAAGGGCAGAAGCAAGGAGAGACAACGAGGAGGAGAATCTCTCAGGCTCTGTACTGCATCACACACAGTCCCCAATTCATCCTGCTCACTTCTAATTTTAATTCTGTGCAAAACAAAGTACACATTGTCTTATTGCTCAAGTAAGTCTTTTGTAGAAGATCTGATTTATAGTGTTCTCCAACTTTTGTGGTATCAATGCTATGCCACACTCAACTTGAAACTACCCCAAGGCATCTGCTGGCATAGAAAAAAAATAATAGTCTCTTTATAAATAGGCATGAGTTGGCAGTAACACAGCACTATTTTTATTATAAAAAAAAAAGAGGCACTAAATCCACAAAGGCATATTCAAATTTATGTAAAAATTTTCTGGCTCAAAAATCCATATCTGAACTGGGTGTGATGTTATATGCCTAAAATCCTAGCACCAGAGAAGCTCTCAGAGTTCAAGGCCAGCTGGGCGACTTAGGGAAACAGTCTATCAAAGAAGGGATGGAAAGGAAGAACATTTTTTAAAATTAAAGTTAAAATCCATATCTTTTTGAAAATCAGTCTTTAGAAACCAGACAGCCACAGTAATAGCAAAATATGTCTTATGGATAAAGGTATGGGAAAGCCAAGATTATCTTGGATCTTATAACTGGACAAGAACTCAGAGTTAAATGAGAGAACCGAGAAACTAATAGGGTAGAATTAGAAAAGTGGATTCAATCATTACTTGGGTAGTAATTCTTTGGATGGCAAGAAATAAGAGTAAAAAAAGATACAACTCCACCAAAATCTAAGCATCCTATTTCTGTCTCTATTACCAAAGAAATAAAGCCAGTACACTGAAGAGACTCTGGAAACCTCATATTATGGGACTTATTACTTAGAAAAGCACAGGCACCCACAGTTGAAGAATTAATAGGAAAAGTGATAAACACATGCAATGTTATTAATCCAGCTATGGAGAAAAAATCAAAACAAAATCTTGGCATTTACAATAAAATGGGTGGAATTAAAGAATGTTATGCTAAGTAAATTAAACCAGACAAAGACAAATATTAGATATTCTCTCTCATCTGTGAAAAATTAACAAAGCTGTTCTAGATGAAGAATAGTGAGTGATATAGGTTGTAGTATTTAGGCATGGCCACTGAAAAATGGTTGCCTGTGATTACTACAAACTATGTTTTATAAAATTATGCACTGAGGCTTGATGCATGTACAGCTAAAATGTGCTATCCTAAATTAAAATACTATGTAAAAGCAAAAGGATGGTTTATGCAAGCAATTCTACTTCAATGTCTTCAAAATACAAGAAAGGGATTGGAGAAATAAAGCACAAGAAATACCTCAGTGTGGAAAACCAGCAATATCCCAGGGCCATGCTCATGCTGTGAATATTTAATGACCAGAGAGAAAGAAGAAGAAGTAAGTAGATACAGAGCTGAGACTCTTAGAGAAGGCTGGTACAGTTCAATTTGACAACATAAAGTTGACCTTTAAACAGTATTATTTTGAACCCTAATAGCTCACCTAAATGTGTATTTATTTTCTTTTGGAGATGTATACCATTTAAAAAGAAAAAAGACAGAAAGGAAAAACCATGTAGCATATAAAAGATAGGGAAAAAAACTAGGTACTTCACACAGTATGCTGATCTGTGAAATATGGATAGAATGCAGTTTATTCTATCATTTTCTACACTAATGGTCACATACATTATAAAAAGGTATATTTCCGGGCTGGAGAAATGGCAGGGTTATTAAGAATGCATACTGGTTTTGCAGAGGATCTGAGTATGATCTTCAGCATCCATGCCTATTGGCTGACAACCACATAATATTCCAACTCTTGAGGTATCTGAGCTGGAATTATTCTGTGGCCTCGGTGGGCACCTGTTCTGATGTGCATATAATCCCACAGAAGCATAAACACGCATATTTAAAATAAATACAATTTTAAAATATTCATATTGTCAAAACATTTATATAGAAACAGAAACCCAACATGGGGCCATAATAGAGAACATGAAAGAATACAGAGGCATTGTATTGATTCATTATTGCAAAAAAAAAAAATTTGCAATTCCAGGGGCATTGTTGATATCACTGTACAGCTATGGTCAGTGTTACAGTAGTGTGGTCCTGTTATACTCAGGATTTCAAGTCTGAGACACTAACGGGTCTGCATATAGTTCATGTAAGTTATGCCATTAGATAAAAGTGATTTCTCTTGCTTCTTGCAGAGTTTAGTGACCATGGAATTTATTAGATGCACCAGCCTATCAGTGAGAATTCCCACTAACAGCTAGCTAAATTGGGGAGAATCCAAGTGGATGTCTGACTGTGTAGATTGCTCTCTTTAATTCCCAAAGAGTATAAGCTTATTTATTAACTTAAACAGTTATACCATCATAATTAATATTTTGTGACAAGAAAGAAAAATCAAAAGCACACTTGTTTCACTGCTCTGCTCAGTAGAAATAGCGGAGTTTCATTTTAAGCCTTAGAATAACGTGAACCAAAATGATAACTGCATTTGCAGGAAACTATGTGGAGGCTGACTGAGGACAGGAATTCTACAGTTCACTCAAAGAACAAGGAAGAGAGAATTGTAGCCATGCTGAGACAGAAGGAAGAATGTTGCCTCCAGGAAAAGGATGAGAAGAGTAGGAGATAAAATTAAGAGAACAATAATGAATAATTAACTCCATTTCCTGAGAACAATCCAAACATATATTTAGGAAGGAATGCACACCTAAGTCAAATGACTATGTTAATGAACTTATACTGTAATGTATACCAAAACCTTCATAAATACTCTAACACTTTCAGAAATACTGGAGAAGTTATCTGAAATATAAATATACATATATGAAAAATAAATAAACATGTAAACTATATATGCCTTTGAAATATGAATATACAATAAATATATATAATATGTATGTACGTTTGACATATATATATATATATATGTGTGTGTGTGTGTGTGTGTGTGTGTGTGTGTATATATGTATATACACACACACATCTGAAAGAGATAGTGAGGAAAGAGAGAGAAATCAAAATTGATGGAAAGAATATAGAAAGAAAGAGGCCCTTACAAGTGATCAGTCACAAACCGAACAATAGGGAAAGAGCAGCAGTGAGGTGACCATCCAGTCACAGCTCCTTCTTTCAGACTTCTCTGGAAACCCTAGTGTTCAGTTTTGTGCCATACCTGAGGCAAGTAACACACAAGTAAAAAACAAGAATGTAAACCAAGATGCAAACATCAAATAATAACAGTATCCCATCTGTTGGAAGATGCTTTAGCAGTAAGTCACTTCCATACAAGCCAGCTGGTTGGCATCTTAATCCCTGAGATTAACCACATAACTACCTGGTGCACTTGGCCAGTCATGTTTGGCTCCTACCTTGTATTGCAACCTCAGACAGTGGACAGGTTAGTGAGACTAGCTCTGTGAGTGAGGTCTGGATTTAAGAGATTCTCTCTCTCTCTCTCTCTCTCTCTCTCTCTCTCTCTCTCTCTCTCTCTCTCTGGATTTAAGTAAGAGATTCTCTCTCTCTCTCTCTCTCTCTCTCACACACACACACACATTCTCTCTCTCTCTCTCTCTCCTCTCTCTCTCTCTCTTTCTCTCTCTCTCTCTCTCTCTCTCACACACACACACAAGAAAAAAGGAAAGGAAAAATAAAGCTGGAAATGGGAATTATAAAAAAATTCCCAATATCAATGTCCTCAGGTCCCATATGCCCATGCTCACATATACATGTCCCCAGTAAAAACACACATTCAAAGGAAAAGATAAAAGCAGAACTTTTACTTGTTTTATACTACTGTGAAAAGTCACGTTTTTAGTGATGCTTAAGTGATAAAAAAAATGAATAAGTGTATTTGAAAAAATACTATAAAGACAAATACCTGATGCTAGTCTCCACATCTGCAGTATGACTGTCAGCAGTAAATTAAATCTGTCAGTAGGCCAGAAATCAGAGCACCCTGACTTACAGAGCAGTCAAACAACTGTAACTAAAGAGATACATTATCTTCAGTTTGAAGGGCAAATCTTTATGTTGAGAGACCAAATCTTGTGGGTTCAGACTCCATCTTAGTGAACCTGACCTAAGGTTGAACTCAAGTAACACGCCGGTCCCTTTCACCAGTTTCCAGGCTACCCCCAACAAGATGTGCATCTAACACCAGTTTCCAGTTTATTCCCCAACAAATCTGCACCCCCAAGTTACAAGCATGCCCTTGAAGCCTCACTTCTTAAAAACCATCAATCAGAAGGAAAGCAGAAGTTAAGGTGGGTGTGGCTCCCAGCACCAGCCAATTGTGTTAAAGGTCATACTGTCCCCCCTACCCCGACTCAGATGTGTACCAGGCTAGATACCCCCTTCTTACATCTATAAATGCTTGCCTGAAACTAGGCTCAGGGATCCACCTTCCTGCTGTATCAGGGTGGGCAGGGAGTCCAAGCCTGAGCTTGAATAGAGAGAGACCCTAATGTGACTACATGAGACTCAGCTCCTTGGTGGTCTTTTAGGGTTCACAAACATTTCCAGGCACAACAATGTAATTTCTCAAAAATAATAATCCATCGACAGTGGAGAAAATAAAAGCAAATGCTAATTGACAGTGACACGTGAAAAGCATTAATAAAGACAAGGTAAGTAGACATGAGGGAGAACAAATGGAGTACAGGGACTCTCAGGGCTTTATTCTGATGGGGAAAGAAAAGCACTAAGACGCTCTGTTGCTCCCACTAGATAATATTGCACGTGACAACCTCATCTTGATAAGTGGTCTGGTTCATAATGTGATGTTTAGGATAAAGCATAAAAAAATAAGCAAGTACCATCTAAAACTGTAATCGCTAAATTGAATTCATAAACTTTTAGAGGGGAAAGCTAGATGATAAAAACTTCAATTTAGGAGAGAATTAAAGCATCTTCATTGTGTTCACTTTGCATAATTCCCATTGCCTCTTAAAGCTGGTTTTTGTTTTTATGATATCCAATCAATCAATGATTACATTTTCTCTGCCTTTCATTATACACATGGTAGCTTCCAAATATAGAGACTGGCCAAACACCTTTCAGGTATTCTACTATTCAGGCATCCTACTAATATTTCTTTTCTCTTTTTTACATGGAATGACAATATTCTGTTTTCACACCCTCTAATTCTCTTTCCATTTTTTGGGTGGACTTCCATGGATTGATTCATCTTTTTATTATGGGTTTCTTTTGCTACTGTACATGACTCACATATTTATGGCATCAGATGAACATTCTGTTTATTTATATTTTGGTCTCTGTCTATTTTTACATCATCATTGATAACATTAGGTTTTATTCTGGTACTAGCTCAGTTTGCATATTTTTAAAGATTAATTCTTCATGGAGAATCAGAGTAGTAGCTGTTGACTTGACTTGTCTCTTACACAGATTCATGGTATTCATGTGAAAGTAATGACCCAAAAGTCTGTTACATATTTTCCTTGCAGATATGACCACCACTGCTCCCTTATAAACATGGGGTACTATTTTCTTTGAGACTGGAAGTGACTTTCTTCCTATCCTCTGTGTATTTTACATTGAATGAACCAATAAAGCCAGACTGAAAACATACATAATTTCTCTGTCATAATTTCGCTGTGTAGGACTTGCTGGTCTCTGGTTCCTGAGGCTTGTTATTGAGATATAATATAGCACAGACAATCTCTCATTTCAGAATTTTAAAAATTTATCATTAGCACTAGTGTCTTGAGGCAGAACATGGATAAAAACAAAAGTTTTAATGTCAATTGCTTCATGCTTCTTTAGAACACTGGCATTATTCCCAAAAATGGGAAAAAGGGAAAATACTGGGATTTTACTTGTTTTTAGACATGATAAAATATAAGGCAGGGGACAAAAAAAAAACCAAATAAAATAATTTTAAGTTAAAAATATGGAGGTGAAGTCTTATTTTTTTGCATCCTTTCATTAATAGAATTTCATTATCACAGTTAATTCCTGTAACACCAGTCCCTCAACTACATTTAAAATTTTGATTATCACAGCAAACAAATGAGACTGTATAAAACATAAGCCGTGTTGCTATCAATGCAATAGACAAACACTTCATTTTCAAAAGGTACCTTTTTTTTTAGTAGCAAATTACCACACCACACTTTTCTTAAAATTGTGTTCATGAGTGATTATTGTGGGTACACAGCACAATTAAGCGCATATACAGACATGAAAGTAGATAATAGTTTTCACATTTCTCTCATAGGTATTTCAACTGATTATGATAGATGAGATGGGCAGAGAGCTTCAGAGAGTAATAATTAATATGTACTGAACAAAAACAAAGACTAGGAAGTCATCAAAAGTAAACTTTGCATCATAAAAAGTGCATCTCTATGAGGAGTTACTAAGTATGGGAAGAACGGGAGCTCTGCTAACCAGGAAGAAGCATGAAGGAAAGTTACTGTCTTGGGGAGGAAGGTTGCAGGGAAGAAAAGAATGACAAGTCAAAGAAGAAAGGACAGCAGTACACAGATCCTATGAGGGGAGCATTTGGAGATATTTCACAGTAATGCACTCAGTCAGAGTTGTGACAATAAACCCTGGTATGACAACGATGCTCACAATGTATCATGACCTACAAAGAGAATGCTCTTGTTTGTTTATTGTTTGATAAATAAAGCGTTCCAATTTCTTGCTCTTTTTAATGGCTGCATACTTCACAATATTAATTTACCATTTGTTTCCATTTTTGTAATTTCCTTCTACCAGAGAGCAATGCTAAATCTTTGGCAATAACATCTTAATGTAGAGGAAATATCGTTCACTGCAGGATTTCATTACACACGGATACTGTTGATGGTCTCACAAAGTCCTATGAGAAGAATCCTTGAAATCCTAACCGACTTTCAAAGTCAGTAGCAGCAGCAAGTACTATAACAATGTGTACATCTTATAGTACGAGATACAGAGAAAGACAATTCCCTCTTGTTCACCTTGGTCTCAGATGCAGAACCTAAATCTACCCAAGAGAAAAGTTTCACAAACACGTTCAGGCACATATATACAAACTCCACACACCAAAAATAATAGGAAAACTACAAAATCCTTTATGGGATCCATAAACCTGGAGACTAAGTAATAAAAAAGAAAATTGGGGGAACTGCGATGTACCAAATAACCCAAGGATATAGGTTGGTTAACTCTAATATGACGGGATCACAGGGCAAATAAAAGAGAAGCAAGAAAGGAAGCAAGCACAGCTGTTAGACAGAATCAGTGCTTACACAAAGACCTACTAGAATATGACTAGTGACACATGCAATAAGTTATTAAAGGTTAAGTGGGGAAGCGTGTGAAAGGCAGAGGATTTTTTAAAAAACTATGATAAGAAATTCACACATACAGAGAGAAAGAGAGAGAGAGAGAGAGAGAGAGAGAGAGAGAGAGAGAGAGAGAGAGAAATGACCTTAGTAAAACAAAATATTTTCTTTGTTTAAATGTCTCTTTGGGTTTCTGTCTTGTGTGTGTGTGTGTGTTTAAACCGAAATTTAATAATTGCCCAAATATGTAATTTAGAAAAGCTAAAGTGAACAGGGAATTTAAGAATGCTTCGGTCTGTCAAAGAGATTTAAGTCAAGATCTGACATATTCACACCCCAACATTGTGTTACCAAGGGTTGTCTTTGTGAATTCTGCCCAACACTGTTCACAGCAATAATTCTTTTTCACACACAGTATTAAACAGGATAAAAAGGTGCTAATAAACAAAAGAATCTTTCTCTGTTACTAGTGTAAACTGGTATGGAAAGAAAATGAAAACAGTTGAAAAAGTGTATTGTGTTAGCTGATACCTTGAACAAAAAAAAAAAAAAAAAAAAAGGAAAAGAAAAGACCATTCAATCACAATTTAAAAGAGTAAAGAATTTAAAATCAAAGAAAGATATGATATCATTCTCAACGTACATATTTTAATAAAATGTCAAATAACTTATTTCATGAAATTTCAAGATAGTTCAACAAAGGAATCAGAAACATTTTGATAGATATATTAACTGCATTAGGAAATAAATCAATTTATGAGTAAATGAACAAAACATACTAGAATTAAAAGGTAACTCTTTATTCTGATGAAATAGATTTTAAACCAGTGTTTAAAATTTTATAATTATCAGGTGTGTAATTGCATGCCTTTACTCCCAGCACTTGGGAACAAAACAGAAGGGTCTTTACATGGTGAGTGCCAGGACAGCCATGGTTATATAGAAAGATCCTGATAGTAACTGGGCGGCTGCGGCGGCGGCAGCGGCAGCAGTGGCTGCTCCAGCTGAAGGGCCATCAGCAGTGGAACCAAGGCGTCACAGGGACCAGTTAGGCCCTGCGCCCACGACCACTGACCTGCGCTGACCAGCCGGGCAGCAAGCAGCTGCAGTTGTGCGGCGCCTTTCCTGCACGGAGGCCACTTCAGAACTCGGCCTCCCACCAGTCAGGAGAGGAGCATCCATCTTGGTTCTGTACTGCAGGAATCGGACAGACTGAGGTACACAAACATAATCCGAGGCCAACACCGCGGTGGTCTGAGCCCGACGGGCGTTGGCCTGCACCCAGGCCCTGGGCAGGTCGGGGGGCCATCGGGGTGCCAACCCAACCAGGAGGTTTTTTGCCCAGGCCTGCGAGCGCGCCGCCGCCATTTTGCCTGCAGGACGACAGAGAGCTCAGGCGGGCAGACCTGTAACAGGCATAGCCTAAGGCTAACAAAGCGGGGGTCCAGGCCCCAAAAGGCACAGGACTGACCCCAAGAACTGGGCGGCTTGGTGGGCCATCTGTGAGTCAACCCGCCCAGGTGATTGTTAGCAAAGCAGACTCTCCCGGCGCTTTCAGGGAGCGCGGGCGCGCACGCCTGCCATCCTAGTCACCTGGCAAACCCAATTAACAGTCATAGCCCTAGGGGAACTTTGCTCAGACCTTGGCCTCCCAGGCTTTTGCCTGGACTCAGGGCCTGGGCGGCCAGGCTAACCTTGTGTGCGACAGCCCGGTTGGCAGATCGGCTGCCCAGCGGAGTGAGCAGAACACAGGGGAGGTCACAGTAGCATACACCATCGGCACTCCCTGGGAGTGCACACGGGCTCCATCTGCTCTACAGACACAATCTGGGGCAAGGCCTCAGGCAGAAGCCCTTAGCTCTACTCTCTCCGCTTCCGGATCCAGATCAGTCTGGGCGGCAGCATTACATCTCCAAGTCCTGCAAGTGGCTAGCTGGGCTTCCGGGCGGCCAGCTGGGAGAAGTCAGTGTGCTCCAGTGAATCCAGCGGGCCCCAGCGGGAGCCTTCGGGTGCCTGCTTTGGGATTGGAACAGCCTGGGCAGCAGCACACTGTCTACAAGCAGTGCAGGAGGTAAGCTGTACACCAGAGGCCAACTGGGAAGGGGCAGCTTGCACTGGTGAGTCCAGCACTGACAAGATAAACTAACACCAGTGAGATCTAGATGGCAAAAGGCAAACGCAGGAATGTCACTAACAGAAATCAAGGCAATATGGCAACATCTGAACCCAATTCTCCTCTACCAACATGTCCTGGATACCCCATCACACCAGTAAAACAAGATTTGGATTTAAAATCACTGGTCATGATGCTGGTACAGGAACACATGAAGGTCATACATAAAGAAATTCAGGAGAAAATGGATCAAAAGTTAGAAGCCCTTGCAAGGGAAACACAAAAATCATTGAAAGAAATCCAGGAGAATACAAAAGCCAACAAGGAGGAAATGCAAAAAACACTTAAAGAAATACAGGAGAACTTTGCTCAACAGGCTGAGGTCATGAAAGACGAAACACAAAAATCTCTTAAAGAAATACTGGAGAACTTTGGTCAACAGGCTGAGGTCATGAAAGACGAAACACAAAAATCTCTTAAAGAATTACAGGAAAACACAAACATGCAAGTGAAGGAGCTAAGCAAAACCATCCAGGATCTAAAATCAGAAGTAGAAACAACTAAGAAAACTCAAAGAGAGACAACTTTGGAGATAGAAAGCCTTGGGAAGAAATCAGGGGACAGAGATTCAAATATCAACAACAGAATACAAGAGATAGAAGAAAGAATCTCAGATGCTGAAGATTCCATAGAAACCATGGACTCAACAGTTAAAGAAAATGCAAAATGCAAAAAGCTTGTAACCCAAAATATTCAGGAAATCCAGGACACAATGAGAAGACCAAACCTAAGGATTATAGGCATAGATGAGAGTGAAGATTTACAACTTAAAGGGCCAGCAAATATCTTCGATAAAATTATGGAAGAAAACTTCCCTAACCTAAAGAGAGAGATGCCCATGAATATACAAGAAGCCTACAGAACTCCAAACAGACTGGACCAGAACAGAAATACCTCCCGTCACATAATAATCAAAACACCAAATGTTCTAAACAAAGAAAGAATTCTAAAGGCAGTAAGAGAAAAAGGCCAAGTAACATATAAAGGAAGACCTATCAGAATCACAGCAGACTTTTCACCTGAGACTATGAAGGCTAGAAGGTCCTGGGCAGATCTCATGCAGACTCTAAGAGAACACAAATGCCAACCAAAACTACTATATCCAGCAAAACTCTCAATCACCATAGATGGAGAAACTAAGATATTTCATGACAAAACCAAGTTTACCCAATATCTATCCACAAACCCGGCCCTAAAAAGGATAATAGGAGGACAACACCAATACAAGGAGGGAAACTTCACCCTGGAAAAAGCAAGATAGTAACCTTTCATCAAACCCAAAAGAAGTTAAGCATTAAAATTTAAAAAATAACGTCAAAAATGATAGGAAGTAACAATCACTATTCCTTAATATCTCTTAACATCAATGGACTTAATGCCCCAATAAAAAGACACAGACTAACTGAATGGATACGTAAACAGGACCCTACATTTTGCTGCTTACAGGAAACACACCTCAGGGTCAAAGACAAACACTACCTTAGAGTAAAAGGCTGGAAGACAATTTTACAAGCAAATGGTCTCAGGAAACAAGCTGGAGTAGCCATTTTAATATCAGATAAAATTGACTTTCAACCCAAAGTCATCAAAAGAGACCCTGAGGGACACTTCTTGCTGGTCAAAGGAAAAATACAAAAAGAAGAACTGTCAATCCTGAACATCTATGCCCCAAATGCAAGGGCACCCTCTTTCGTAAAAGAAACTTTATTAAAACTAAAAGCACACATTGCACCTAACACAATAATTGTGGGTGACTTCAACACTGCACTTTCCTCAATGGACCGATCAGGAAAACAGAAACTAAACAGGGACACAATGAAACTAATTGAAGCTTTGGACCAATTAGATTTAACAGATATATATAGAACATTCTATCCTAAAACAAAAGAATATACCTTTTTCTCAGCACCTCATGGTACCTTCTCCAAAATCGACCATATAATTGGTCACAAGACAAACCTCAACAAAGATAAGAAGATCGAACTAATCCCATGCCTCCTATCTGATCACTATGGAGTAAAAGTGGTCTTCAATAGCAACAGAAACAACAGAAAGCCCACATACACGTGGAAACTGAACAATACTCTACTCAGTGATACCTTGGTCAAGGAAGAAATAAAGAAAGAAATTAAAGACTTTTTAGAACACAATGAAAATGAAAACACAACATACCCAAATCTATGGGACACAATGAAAGCAGTGCTAAGAGGAAAACTCATAGCCCTGAGTGCCTCCAAAAAGAAAATGGAGAGAGCATACATTACCAGCTTAATGACACACCTGAAAGCCCTGGAACAAAAAGAAGCTATTTCGCCCAGGAGGAGTAGAAGGCAGGAAATCATCAAACTCAGGGCCGAAATCAATCAAGTAGAAACAAAGAGAACCATACAAAAAATCAACAATACCAGGAGCTGGTTCTTTGAGAAAATCAACAAGATAGATAAACCCTTAGCCAGAATGACCAAAGGGCACAGAGAAAGTATCCAAATTAACAAACTTAGAAATGAAAAGGGAGATATAACAACGGAAACTGAGGAAATCCAAAAAATCATCAGATCCTACTACAAGAGCCTATACTCAACACAACTGGAGAATCTGGAGGAAATGGACAATTTCCTTGACAGATACCAAATACCAAAATTAAATCAGGACCAACTAGACCATCTAAACAGTCCCATAATGCCTAAAGAAATAGAAGGAGTCATAGAAAGTCTTCCAACCAAAAAAAGCACAGGACCAGATGGCTTCAGTGCAGAATTCTACCAGACCTTCAAAGAAGAGTTAACACCAATACTCTTCAAACTATTCCACAAAATAGAAACAGAAGGAACACTACCCAATTCCTTCTACGAAGCCACAATTACGCTGATATCAAAGCCACACAAAGATCCAACAAAGAAAGAGAACTTCAGACCAATTTCCCTTATGAACATCGATGCAAAAATACTCAATAAAATTCTTGCCAACCGAATCCAAGAACACATCAAAACGATCATCCACCATGATCAAGTAGGCTTTATCCCGGGAATGCATGGTTGGTTCAATATACGGAAATCCATCAATACAATCCACTACATAAACAAACTCAAAGAACAAAACCACATGGTCATTTCATTGGATGCGGAAAAAGCATTTGACAAAATTCAGCATCCCTTCATGCTTAAAGTCTTGGAGAGAACAGGAATTCAAGGCCCATACCTAAACATAGTAAAAGCAATACACAGCAAACCGGTAGCCAGCATCAAACTAAATGGAGAGAAACTTGAAGCAATCCCACTGAAATCAGGGACCAGACAAGGCTGCCCCCTTTCTCCTTATCTTTTCAATATTGTACTTGAGGTACTAGCTCGGGCAATTCGACAACATAAGGAGGTCAAAGGGATACAAATTGGAAAGGAAGAAGTCAAACTATCATTATTTGCAGACGACATGATCGTCTACCTAAGTGACCCAAAGAACTCCACTAGAGAGCTCCTACAGCTGATAAACAACTTCAGCAAAGTGGCAGGTTATAAAGTCAACTCAAGCAAATCAGTGGCCTTCCTATACTCAAAGGATAAGCAGGCTGAGAAAGAAATTAGGGAAATGACCCCCTTCACAATAGCCACAAACAGTATAAAGTATCTTGGGGTGACTCTTACCAAACATGTGAAAGATCTGTATGACAAGAACTTCAAGACTCTGAAGAAGGAAATGGAAGAAGACCTCAAAAAATGGGAAAACCTCCCATGCTCATGGATCGGTAGAATCAATATAGTTAAAATGGCCATTTTGCCTAAAGCACTATACAGATTCAATGCAATACCCATCAAAATCCCAACTCAATTCTTCACAGAGTTAGAAAGAGCAATTATCAAATTCATCTGGAACAACAAAAAACCCAGGATAGCTAAAACTATTCTCAGCAACAAAAGAAAATCTGGGGGAATCAGTATCCCTGACCTCAAGCAATACTACAGAGCAATAGTGTAAAAAACTGCATGGTATTGGTACAGTGACAGGCAGGAGGATCAATGGAACAGGATTGAAGATCTAGAAATGAACCCACACACCTATGGCCACTTGATCCTCGACAAAGAGGCTGAAAACATCCAATGGAAAAAAGATAGCCTTTTCAACAAATGGTGCTGGTTCAACTGGAGGTCAGCATGCAGAAGAATGCGAATTGATCCATCCTTGTCTCCTTGTACTAAGCTCAAATCCAAATGGATCAAGGACCTCCACATAAAGCCAGACACTCTGAAGCTAATAGAAAAAAAAAAACTGGGGAAGACCCTTGAGGACATCAGTACAGGGAGAAAGTTTCTGAACAGAACACCAATAGCGTATGCTCTAAGAGCAAGAATGGACAAATGGGACGTCATAAAATTACAAAGTTTCTGTAAGGCAAAGGACACCATCAAGAGGACAAATCGGCAACCAACAAATTGGGAAAAGATCTTCACCAATCCTACATCAGATAGAGGGCTAATATCCAATATATATAAAGAACTCAAGAAGTTAGACTCCAGAAAACCAAAAACCCTATTAAAAAATGGGGTACAGAGTTAAACAAAGAATTCTCATCTGAAGAACTTCGGATGGCGGAGAAGCATCTTAAAAAATGCTCAACTTCATTAGTCATTAGGGAAATGCAAATCAAAACAACCCTGATTTCATCTTACACCAGTCAGAATGGCTAAGATTAAAAATTCAGGAGACAGCAGATGTTGGAGAGGGTGTGGAGAAAGAGGAACACTCCTCCACTGCTGGTGGGGTTGCAAATTGGTACAACCACTCTGGAAATCAGTCTGGCGGTTCCTCCGAAAACTGGGCACCTTAGTTCCAGAAGATCCTGCTATACCACTCCTTGGCATATACCCAGAAGACTCCCCACCATGTAATAAGGATACATGTTCTACTATGTTCATAGCAGCCCTATTTGTAATTGCCAGATGCTGGAAAGAACCCAGGTATCCCTCAACAGAAGAGTGGATGCAAAAAATGTGGTATATCTACACAATGGAGTACTATTCAGCCATTAGAAACAATGAATTC
Organism: Apodemus sylvaticus; assembly: GCF_947179515.1. Lineage (NCBI taxonomy): Eukaryota > Metazoa > Chordata > Mammalia > Rodentia > Muridae > Apodemus > Apodemus sylvaticus. The sequence continues at coordinate 24,247,704 of NC_067487.1, forward strand.
ATGAAATTCTTAGGCAAATGGATGGAGCTAGAGAATATCATACTAAGTGAGGTAACCCAGACTCAAAAGGTGAATCATGGTATGCACTCACTAATAAGTGGATATTAACCTAGAAAACTGGAATACCCAAAACATAATCCACACATCAAATGAGGTACAAGAAGAAAGGAGGAGTGGCCCCTGGTTCTGGAAAGACTCAGTGAAACAGTATTCAGCAAAACCAGAACTGGGAAGTGGGAAGGGGTGGGTGGGAGGACAGGGGAAGAGAAGGGGGCTTGCGGGACTTTCGGGGAGTGGGGGGGCTAGAAAAGGGGAAATCATTTGAAATGTAAATAAATTATATCGAATAATAATAATAAAAAAAAAGAAAGATCCTGTTTCATTATAGACAGACAGACGAATGGATGGACGGACAGACAGACACACAATTAAACTTCATAATTAATGGTAGGACAGTAAATGTTTTCTCTAAAATAAAGAAAAAATGAGAATTATACTCATCATCTATTCTTTACTACACTGCAATCTTCTCAGAAGAAAGACTAACACATAGTGTCCCTTTTGACTGTTCGAGCAAGGCTCCTTGGCAGAGGTTCTCAGCGGCCCATGTTTATATGTCACCAGAAAAAAAACAAAAACAAAACAAAACAAACAAACAAACAAAAAAACAAAAACAAAAACCAAACCACAAAAACTCTTAAGTAGATCTCTTTTCCTCTTTCTACAATCCATTTTAAGTTCACTGTAATCAGAATTGCCTATGCACCATGCCTTTGAAATTAGAGCCACAGAGCCCCTATTTGTCATAATTGACTGCATCAGTGTTTGACAAATCTCTACACCACACAGTATTGATATTTGCCTTCTAAAACACCCTAGCGATACTGTGGTATCGCTGGACCTGTAATGCCAGTAATTTAAGGCTATCTTTAGATTGCATTTGTAGCTTAATACCAACATCACTATGCGAACAAAAAACAAAATCACTGACTTTTGGTTCTCCTCTAACTCAATGGGCACCGATTCTAATTTTAATGATTTCCTGACAACGTCTCCATCATCATTGAACACGTGCTCAAGCATACACAAGTATGTGTACACACACACACACACACACACATGCATACACACACACACACACACACAACACATGCACACACTTTAATGTATGCATGAGCTTGAAAGCAGGCATAATTCCTCTTCTCTCATTATACTCATTGTTATCTTGTCCCATGTTTTGGATATAGTAGCACAGGTTGATTTCTGTGTTCTCAGCAGATGTCATAGGTTATATCTACATATAGGTGCTGTCTAAAGTAATCGAACCTAATAACAATGATGTCCTGGGAAAGTCCATAATAATTCTCCCTGATGAAAATGTCAATATGCTAAAACTGTCTTTATATTCATCTTAAAATTGTAAGTCAAAAAGTAAAATTAATGTAGTCTAGCCTTCTATTATAATTCTATACTATTTTACCATTTGGCAAAGAGGAGAAATAAATCAGAATTGAAAGAAAAAATGTATATCTGCTAAAATTACCTAGTGATTAGAAAATCACTACAATCAATGAGCTGAAGTAATAAAAATTAAATTTATTTCTGTAAGTTAGATATGCAAAATTAAACATTGGCAAAAAAATGTCATATGAAACTGTTCCCTGGAGTTTACAGGACAGTGCATCTCTTGATATGTGGCTGCTTTGTCTAACTTCAGCATCTGTCGTTACAACCTCTGACTCTATAATCATTTCTCCTTTTGGCTAAGGTTGACACCCTAGAGTCTTTCCTATAAGGATCCTTGTAATTATACCAGAATTTACTCTGTAATCCAGGATAATCACTTCACATTAAGAGTTTTAATTTAATCACATCTCCATAATCTCTTTAAGTCATTTAAGCTGTATATTCACATTTTGGGACATAGGACATGGTATCTTTGGGAGCATTTACTATGGCATTGACTGGTAATGGGACCTGTCCCAGAGGATCTGAACTCCACCTCCCATTTCATCTTTGATTTGTGCTACTTGCACTTCCAATTCTTTGATCTGGCTGTACCAACAGCCTTGCCTCCTCCAGTGTTCACTAGACACTCTCAGTTTTAACCTTGTTCATGATTTTTCTTCATACAAAGAATTTCACATTTATAACTCCATTTCTTCTTCCAACTCCTTTGATCAAATATCATCTTTGAATTAGTATTAATCACTACCCAAAGTTTTATCCTCATCAATCCCAGTGTTTATTACCTTAATGTGTATATAGTATAAAATATATATCCTATATATAATATATCCTTAATATATCTAATATTTTCTAGTATTCATTATCTGATATATCACAGGAATACTAATTGGATATACGTTGAGTCCATTACTTTTTCACTGAAAATGTGAGTTTCAGGACACCTAATGATGAGCCTGAAAAAGTTTGTGAAACTGACTGTTTCACACCTGCTATAGATTTAAGGATAAAGAGATCTGGAAAAAAAGAACTAGATGTTCTAGAGAAGCAATTGGAAACAGGATTGGCAAATCGCTTCAGGAAGGTGAATATTATTATTATTAAAGCAGCACCACTAAACTACAATAGAATAAGAACTGTCTAAAAATAAGAAATGTGATGACAGATCTGGACTAAGGAGAAGTGATATACTCATGATAGGGAAACATATTGGTTAAAATCTAGAAAGGTGACTGACAATGTGTAGGCATTAGAGCCAAGCACAGGATACAGATCAAAGGTGGAACTCCAGAATGTACGCTTCAAAGATGCTCCATGAACATTCGTAATAGAAAATATTCATAGAACCATTCTTGGTGACAATCAAGGCCAGGAGAGGGAGAACATAGCATATGTTTATCTGATAGGATGCATAAGTGAATCCAAACATTTAGATTAAAAAAATGCTCTATAAAGTGATATTACAAAATAAAAGATAACAGATGAACTATTACTCAAAAAATTACAGGAAAAAAGTTAGAATTCTATCATCTAATCTAAGAATTGCTACACAGAATGTTGTAAAATAAAGGAATACATAGGGTTACCAGAAAATGAATTTCAGTGAAACCTAGGGAATGCTGAGTTACGACAGCGGACATAGGAAACAGGGCATATACTCAGAGGATTCCCTGGCATGCAATAAGGACATATGCTCTACTATGTTCATAGCAGCCTTATTTATAATAGCCAGAAGCTGGAAAGGACCCAGCTGTCCCTCAATGGGGGAATGGATACAGAAAATGTGGTATATTTACACAATAGAATACTACTCAGCAATTAAAAACAATGAATTCATGAAATTCTTAGGCAAATGGTTGGATCTGGAAAACATCATCCTAAGTGAGGTAACCCAATCACAAAAGAACACTCATGGAATGCACTGATAAGTGGATATTACTCCAGAAGCTCAGAACACCCAAGACACAATTAACATATCAAATCATTCCCAAGAAGAAGGAAGGAGAGGGCCCTGGTCCTGGAAAGGCTTGATGCAGCATTATAGGGGATTACCAGGACAGAGAAATGGGAGGGGGTTGATTGAAGAACTGGCTGAGAGAAGAGGACATATGGGACTTATGGGGAGGAGGAACCTGGAAAGGGAAAAATCATTTGGAATGTAAACAAAGAATATAGAAAATAAAAAATAAAACTAAAAAAAGGAAGATTACAGTTTGGCACACTTGTGTTTTCCATATCACAACTCCATTTGAAATAACTCTTCATTAATAGAAAGGCAGGTGTGTGGCCTATGCCTATAATCCCAGTATTATAGATAGTTGATAGAGAAGGATTCCCATGAGTTCAATATAGAATCTACAGTATAATGGATTCAAGCCTCACTACATGTCTATTGGTTTGTCTGTCTGCCCCACTCTAATTAAACCATAAACTGGTATGATAATTACAGTTTTGTTATATATGTTTGTTGTTTTGAAATTTTTCATTACACAATACATATGAGAATGAAGACCAAATAATAAACAATGTAAATTAACAAGGTGATTTTTTTTGAGTCAAAAGGAAAAAAAAATTCCCTATCAATAAAAAATAAATTAGTGAGGGATGCAAGCATACTTACAGACAAAAACAGTTTAAAGTCAGTTAGTTGCTTATGCTTAGTTATAGAAAAAGAAAAACAAGTATTCCTCATAAACATGTTCACTTGGGAAGCAGTTTTCAAATGTTAATGGCCCGATTTGCTAGAGTTACGGAGAAGTCAGAACACTGAATGGTTGTTCACGGCCTCACTCAATAGTGCCCTGGCAAGGCTGAACACTTCTAGCTGTCTTCTCTAAGTATAAAATAACACTGTGTAAAATAACATCTCTCAAAGGACTATATTCTGAAGCTTTAAAAGGAAAAATATCTTAGTGTCCTTCAAAAGGGAGGGGCAAGCCAAATCATAGTAGAACTGTTGAGAAGATTATCTATATTTATTAAGAAGCACGCAAATAAAAGCTTTTTGTATCAAAATAGAACAATCCCTCCATTTATTCTTTGTGAATAAAAACAAATTATGTAGTGTTTCTATGAAAAATAAATTAAATTAAAATAAAATGTCCATTTTCTCAAAAGCGCCTTGAGTGAGCAGAGGTCCAACTGCAGAGTGCTTAACCTTGGACCGTACTACCAGTTACTAACTCCGCCCAAATGCTGGTAGTCTAAGTATTCATGCAAATTAAAAATGACTAACAACTAAACAGCATGCAGTCATAACAAAGTCACACATAAGACAGGCTTTAAAGTAAACATGATGCAAACTGTGGAGAGGAAGCCATGAATGTTTATGAGGGCTCATAGAAAATGAACCACCCACTGAAGAGAATGCATGGGCTGGACCAAGGCCCCTAAACAGATGCAGTAGATAGGTAGCTTGGTCTTCACAAGGGCCTCCTAATAACTAGAGGCGGGGTGGGGGGGGGGTTGTCTCTGACTCTGCTGCTTGCCTTTGGATCCCTTTGCCCTAGCTGGACTACCTAGTTAGCCTCAGTGGAAGAGAGTGTGCTTAGTCCTGCTGTGACCTGATTCACCTGGGTAGGGTGATCCCCACAAGAGGGCTCTCCCTCTGAGGAAAAGGGGACAGGGGATTGAGAGAATGGGTATGAAGGCAGAGCTTAGAAGAGAGGAAGTTCAGGGGCTGTGATGAGCATGTAAAGTTAATAAATACATTAAAGGGAGGGGGAGAACAAATGCAAGTGTCAAAGGGAATGATATGCAAATAATCTATGAGACTCTGGATTATCCAGCTAATTAGAGAGAAGAAGAAGGAGGTGGAGGTGGTTGCAGAGGAGGAGGAGGAGGAGGAGGAGGAGGAGGAGGAGGAGGAGGAGGAGGAGGAAGAGGAGGAAGGACCATACACTTGGGATCATTCAAACCATTCTCTGAGCTGAAGTAGAAACATTCTGGACTCCTGATGGGATTTGCAAAATATAAAATAGTCTCATTTTCATCACTCTATGCTTCCAGTGGTTGTTCTTGATTGGGAGACCTCCTTTCTCACAGTATAACAAAAGCACACCATCCTTTCTGTTGACAATTTTATTAAACTTGAACTTATGTCTGTGAATTTCTAGAATGTCATATATAGACTTTTTATATATAATAAAGAACTATGGATATGAAAAGATCATATTGGAAATCTTCAATTGTACACACAAAATGACCTAAAATTACTTATTTCTTAATTCAAAATAAAATTAAGTAGCAAATATGTAACGTATGGAAGTAGATGGACTCCTCTAGTAAGAAGGTACCCACACTTCATATGCAATCTTAGATGACATATTTAAACTAATGTTATGTCAGCAACTTACTAGATTTGGTCCACTAAAGAACTGTTTGAATAATGAAATTATTTTTCATTACAAAAAAATACCTAAAATAATCTCATGATAATATTTATATAGTAAGTAAAACCATTGATAGAATAATATTTAAAGGTAGAATTCTGGGGTTAATTAAAATATTAGAAAAGCAATTTTATGCTTATAACATTTCTTTGATAATATTTATATCATTATTTTGCTTTTATAAGAAATGTCATCGTTAAAACCTTTTATATCTCATTGATTTTTTTAAATAAAAATGATTTTGATTATTCCTCATGTTTCTGCCTGTGCAGTAATTGTCCATGATTTGAATGTTTATGAGGGATCGTCTGCTCTTTGTTTACCTTTTCGCTCTATCTATATTAAAATGTAAAAAAAGCAATTCATCATCTTGAAAGTCTTCCTTTCTTCACTTCCTTCTAAAGAACATGCCTGTGTCAAAAGTAGATGATGTGTTAGGACCAAGTCAGCAGCCATTTTGTGTGCTGTTTTCACAGATACTGGCTTGGGTCTCTAAATCTACATTGATATGTCTTCCACAGTTTCTTTCATCAATGATTCATTATTTCATATTTTTGATCCTCTTTATAAGTAGTATCATCAAAGCTACTTATAAGTCAATTTTTCTGAGGATGTTCTATGAATGAAATACATTTTAGTTGTCTATAATTTTTTTAAAAGTTGTCTCTTAATGTGAATGTGTCATGTGTGGGGCATGGTATGAACATGTTAATTTAGGTTACTGTAAAAGCCAGAAGTGGCTAACATGTCTTAGAATAGAGTTGCAGGTGGGTTCAAGCCAGTGGCTATGGGTGCTGCCAATCAAGCACCATTCCATTTGCAGATACACTACATCTAATGGAGTCATATAACATTATAGTATGTGACTAGTTACTGTCTGGAATTTTGAATGGTACAAATTTATGGAATTGTTCAATTTTAGAAGTATGTTGCTTCTGGTTAGACTTCTCCAGGTTTTCTTCCTGCAAGATGCTATCTTCAGAGGAACTGACAGACTGATTTCCAGAGTGGTTGTACCAGTTTGCAATCCCACCAGCAGTGGAGGAGTGTTCCTCTTTCTCCACATCCTCACCAATACCTGCTGTCACTTGAATTTTTAATCTTAGCCATTCTGGCTGGTGTGAAGTGAAATCTCAGGGTTGTTTTGATTTCCATTTCACTAATGATTAATGATGTTGAACATTTCTTAAGGTGCTTCTCAGCCATTCGAAATTCTTCAGGTGAAAATTCTTTATTTAGCTCTGTACCCCATTTTTAATAGAGTTATTTGGCTCTCTGGTGTCTACCTTCTTGAGTTCTTTGTATATATTGGATATTAGCCCTCTGTGGGATGTAGGGTTGGCAAAGATCTTTTCCAAATTTGTTGGTTATTATTTTATCCAATTGAAAGTGTCCTTTGCCTTACAGAAACTTTGCAATTTCCTGAGATCCCATTTGTCAATTCTTGATCTTGGAGCTAAGCTATTGGTGTTCTGTTCAGGACTTTCCCCCTGTGCCCATGTCCTCAAGGGTCTTCCCTGCCTTCTTTTCTATTAGTTTCAGTGTGTCTGGTTTTATGTGGCGGTCCTTGATCCACTTGGAATTGAGCTTAGTACAAGGAGATAAGAATAGATTGATTTGTATTCTTCTGCATGCTGACCTTCAGTTGAACCAGCACCATTTGTTGAAACGGCTATCTTTTCCACTGGATGGTTTTAACTCCTTTGTCAAAGATCAAGTGATCATAGGTGTATGGAGGGCCATGGTCCTGGAAAGGCTGGATGTAGCATTGTAGGGGATTACCAGAACAGAGAAATGGGATGGGGTGATTGGGGAATGGGCGGAGGGAAGAGGGATTATGAGACTTATGGGGAGGGGGGAACCGAGAAAGGGGAAATCATTTGGAATGTAAACAAAGAATATAGAAAATAAATAAATAAATAAAAGATGCTTTCTTCAGCAAAGAAAGGTCATCAGGTCTGTATTTCTTATCTATATATTATTTATATGTATTTATACATATATACATATGTACACATGCCCACCTACCTACATATTCATCCATCCTTCCACCCATTCACCCACCAACCTACCAACTGACTTAACTACCTATGTATCTAACTACCTACATAACTACCCACCTATCAATTCATCCATCCATCCATCCATCATCCATCCATCCATCCACATGCCCTCCCTCCAACCCACTCACCCACCCACCCACCCACCTACCTACCTACCTATCTATCTCCTTTCCCTGTCTAATAGCTACACTCAGAATTTTCAGAACATAGGAACCAGTCGTCAGTTGGTTTTCTTATCTTGTTTGCAATCTTGAGAATACTTTTAAGATTTTACCATTTAGAATACTGTGAGATTTTCATATATACTCTTTAGTTTATTGTGATATACTGCTTTTTGACTGTTTTGTTTTTGATAACAAAATTTTTGTTTATATTGCTTACATTTATATTTCTGTTCAATGACCTTTATCTTCCTAATTAATATAGAACATCACATGTATCGATTTGTGTATATTGGACTATTCTTACATCCCCAGGTATAAATCTCATTTCTGAATCCTGAATGAAAGTATTTTGAGATTCAGTTAGCTAACATTACATTAGTGCTTTTTCTATGTAAATTTAGGGGAAATAATAGTCTGCAGCTTGTTTTAGCATTAGTCCAGGTTTAATATCAAAATAATTCTAAAAATTTAAGGGACTTTAGAAGTTTTCATTTTAATATCTTAAAACAGTTGGAAAATGACTATTTGCTTTTCTCTAAATGTTTTTTAGAACATCAGTGCAGCATGAATGCAGTTTGTGCATTATGGGAGTTTTAGTGCATTTTCTTTGCTCATTATTGATTTGTTAATGATATTCATGATTCAGGGCAACAGGCTATGCTTCTCTGGGAAAGCATACATTTCTTTGAGCTTATGCTTTTTGATGTGTTTTAAATCTATTCTGAGACTGATCTTGATCTTTTCTATTCCTTTATCTTTTGTTGTAAAAGATCTGTAACATCTTTTTTTAGTATTGCATTTTATGTATTTGAGTAATAATATCTCTTTATGGTGTTCAGATAAAGGTGTTAATTATGCTCATTTTTTCCACCAAGATGCAGCTTCTTGCCTTTGTTGGTGCATTCCACTACCTTTCAATGTGGTTTCATTTATTTCTTCTCTGATCTTAATTTTCTTTTCCCTCTTCTACTGGGCTTAGTTTATGTTCCTCTTTTTAGTTTCTTGACTTGTACATCCTTTGAGGTTGTCCTTTTTGACGTGCAAGTTTATATTATGAGCTTGATCCTTTGACCCATATTTGCTTTAGGAGCTCTCATTGCTGAGTTTGCATTTTCATTATCTCAATTCAAGTTTTCACTTCCTTAAAATTTATTTGTTAGCTCATAACCAACTAAGTTACATTTTGCTATATTTCTGGGTTTTATGAAAAATTTCCCTGTGCTATTTTTTGCCTTCATTACATTATACTAAATATGCGCAGATGTAAGTTTTCACCTTTACATTTGCTCGGACTTGTTTCTCATGGAGAATACTATATGAATGATGTATAGAAATAGGTGCTCTGATAATACTATTATACACACACACACACACTTTGGTGTATTTCATCTAAAGTGTTATTTATAAATTCACTATTTACTTTATGATTTTATATTTGGATCACTTTTTGGAATTTTTCATATCAAAATTTTTTATCTTGTAATTTACTTAAAAATAGCGATAATCTCTATGATAACATTGCAAGGGGAAATGTGCAATGCTATAACAACTAAAGAAAACCAGTTTTCAAAATTACTCAATTACAGCTATAAGTTGTAAGGTACTCCTAATATATCATAATTTTTGCATATAAAAATTGTTAAACTACCATATGATCTCTCAAATTTTAAGAAAACTAACACAGTTTCTGTAGCTTCAAATTTTATATGTACATTCTTTTGAAGGCTCTTCTAAATTTAAAATTAATTAGGTAACTTTTCAAATCTATTTGGGTCTCTTGGATTTTTTTAAGTCTTCCCACAAAATGCTTTAGTAGAATGTTATAGCAATATTTGAGATGTAAGTATGTTTTCTACATGTAATTCCTGAATCACATAGTACCCTAGCAGTATTCTATGTTTTGTATGTAATTAGAGAACTACAATCCACTGTGTGATTCGTTTGGAAATGATTACCAAGCTTTGATACAACTTTCCATTTTATTTTATTTTATTTCATTATATCTTATCTATTTTGGATGGTAGTTGTGTCTATACTTTGTTGGCTTTAGATAGACTTTTCTTGTAATATTTTTTTTACTTTTTCCAAACTTTTTTTGAGATTATAATGTAATTACAATTTTTCTCCCATTTCTTTTCTTCCTACAAACCCTTCCATATACCCCTTATTCTCTCTGTTTCAAATTCATGGTCTCTTTTTCATTATTATTACATACCCAGGTGTATGATTGTGTGTTATTGTTCAGGTTATTTTTACATGTGTGAGCTTCATATATGATCCTCCTATCAGCATCATTGTTTTCACTACTCTACAGCTCCTCTTGTGTTCGACACTTCACTAGCAAATTCACTATCTCTTCCTTAATTATTATTATAACATGCATTGCGCATACACATAATGTTCAATGCCTACAGTTTAAAATGCTTTTATTATCACCTGCCTGACCATTAATATAATGGTCACTGAGTATGCTATGTAAGTTCACATTTTGCACGATAATAATATATCGAGGAAAGACAATCTCTTTCCATACAAACACTCTGCACCTGGGAAATATTTGTAATCACTTAGCCCAAAGAATTCTTCTGATACCAGTTAAATTGTTCCCATTTTTGTCATTTTGAGGATTTTTTCCTTTAAACTAAAATTGCCTATTTCCTTTGCTATCTTTTTTGGTTCCATCTATTGAGTGGCTAACAGTTCATAGGTTCAGATAGAAGTGACTAATTCTAATGCCCCCCCCCGCTTTCCATTCATATCATTAAGGTAAGGTCCATATTTACTATACAGCAGACAGGGTTTTTAAATTGATCTTTCTAGGCACACATAATCAAAGTAATCTGGAATTTTAACTCAGAAAAAGAATCATTTCAGTAATTAAGCATTTTCTATTCTCCAAGCGCTTGTATAATCTAAAGGCTTTTACCCTACAATTTTCAGATCGACTTTCTATGAAGAAATTTGGTTTCTTGTCTCTATCGAAGAACTAACCACTCATTTCAGAGCCATTGCCAGCTGCCAGTATCTACCTAATTAGGCTTAGAAAAGACTCAGTAAAAAGTAATAAGAACACTGGTATTATGAGTCTTTATCGTATTTTCATGGGGCTAATCTGTCTCAGGTGAAATTAAAAAATTTCAGAGAGGACATTCCTCTTGAATCCCTCATGCCCATTTGTTCTGAAGTATTTTCCATTAAAAAAAATGCAACACTTAAAAAAGAGGACACAAGAAAAAAGGATGTCATCTTTTGTGGGGTCTTAGTATTTTGTGGAATTTGTTTACAAATTGGAAACCTGTTCTCTCTCTCTCTCTCTCTCTCTCTCTCTCTCTCTCTCTCTCTCTCTCTCTCTCTCTCTCTCTCTCTCTCTCTCTTATCCTGAAGAAGTTGAACATAGAGACATTTGGTGCCTATTGCTTTGTACTTGGTTTTTGTGGTATATGTTGTACCTGAAGCAAAAATAGTTTCATAGTTTATTCTACTTGAATATATCATCTGGTTCATCTCCTATAGATTGAGACTTGTGAACAGGAAAGTTATATTTTTAACAATGTACATTTAATGTCAAAGTAGTAGCTAGAAGTTGCTCCAGATATTTATTGAATGAATCAATATATGTTCAATTTCTGCAGTGTGTAGAAAATGGAAATCTAGAGAGGAGAGCAACTGAATGCTTAAGATGAAACCTTCCAGATCTTTCAGGCATCTAAATTGGATGAAACAACCAGTGGCTAATCCAAAGTATATCCTGACAATTAGAAATGTTTTACTTGCAAGAAGTCATAAAATATTAATTGAGTTTTTTGGGATCCTACAAAACTAATTTATTCAACTAAGGCCTAGCAAATCTTTCTCAATCTTCACATAGATAACACTGGAACCCAAGCGATTTGAAAGATGTCTGTCCCATGCATTGAAGAATGCTCAGTGGGATCAATGATACTGAGAAAAAAAAGACCACAGTTTTACTAAAATGTCTCTAGGTACAGAGAAATTTCCTGAGAATGGAGAAGTAACTTCTTGGGAGAATCAGTGCTACAGATTATGTTGCTTTCCTCCCATTCAGTCTGGTGACATTGGTAATTAAGAAAGTAGTTTGCAGTACAGAGATGACTGACAAAATGGTTGACTTCTCCCAACATCTTCAGTCATGGGTCAGTTTATCCTCATTCACAGTTAATTAAAACATTTTATTATCAAATGCTCAGCAATATATTTACACAAGCAATGCCAACATTCATTTCTAAACAGAAAAACAAATGGTGAGAGTCAGGGTTTTTCACAGACTATCCAAGTAGAAGATGAATATTCACTGTAGATTATATACTATACAGCAAAGAAATAAACAAGGGCAAGCTACAAGGATGAACATCCCACAGAGCTGAGAGAAATTACCCCAACAACTAGATGGCTAGTGCACTGAAATAGAAACCGATTATTTCTAAGACTCTCAAAAGGCACCATTATTTCAGGGAAACAAAAGAAGATATGGATTTAAGAAATAGATAAAGATCTTCTCTTTTTTCTCAAGAATGCTAAATAAGGGAGAGCTCCACAAGAAGTATAAGCAATTTAAGAGCATTTAGACAAATATTACAAAGGGCAGTGTTGGCCTGGTCACAATCCATACCCAGAGGATTCTGGTGAATGGTTTTCTTACTCCAAGAAGATACACCAAGCTGCTCTAACTTTCTATATACTTCTATAAAATCATGATTTTATTTCTTGGCATAAATTGTTTGACAATAACAGACTTGGGACCAAATATCTGGATGCCTACTTGTTGAAAGAACCCTATCAAGCCCATGCACGGCAACATGGCTTTGGTAGGCTTTGCACTTCTACCCCATTCCATCCACCTTGATAAAAGAAATAGAGTAGATTGTATTTAGATGGTATTCCTAGGGATATTTTCCAAGGTCTCTTCCCTTATGTGATCACTTAATCTTCTTCAGACTGACTACCAAGGTGCAGCTATCAAAGTATTGAATCCAGCAATTAAATATCACCTTTTGGTACATCTAATTAACATGCCCAATTAAAATTAAATACATCATCTAACACAGCATTTTGCTCTTTACCTTTATAAACTATCATTTACCTATTGGCCATGTCTGTCTTCTCTCTTTACAGAAGAAGTCTTTCATGCCTCTGGGACAAATAATTGTTCCTCTTCCAACTTTTTCATTTCCCCCTTCTCTTTCCTTTTCCATCTCCTGTCTTTGTCTTGTATTCCCTGTATGTTGTCCCTCTGGGTAAAATCCAAAACATCCTTTGGGCTGACAAACTTGGTGTTGTAGTATCTTGTACTAATACAGGTTCCTTAATTTATGATATTACTTCTTCTGTATTTGGGGATTATTCACAGGAACCTACTTGATTAAAATCTATTTAACGTTTTTTTCACTATTGGAGAGGAATTATTGCATAAATGCATAAATTACATAATAAATATCATCAGTAATTTTCTTGGAATTGTGTATGTTTGAGAATGCAAAGCAAATGAAAGAGCAGTTGTTTTAAGGTGGATAGGGTAATAATGTCAGCCAAGAATCCTAGCATTTTAGAAAATGAGGCAAGAAATGTTGTGCAACAGGGTTTTTATTCTTTCAGAGGTTAAAATATTCCATCCTGAAGGGGAGCTCCATAACAGGATGATAAACAATTCGAATAAGCTCCAGGAAGTCCCTGAAACTAATCAGAACCATGAGGCCCGCTCCTTGATATAGTAAGCAACGAAAGCTGAGAGTGACTCGTAGACAGGAAAGCTGCAAAGAAAAAAAGGCAAAACTCAAGTGCTGAGGGAAAAAATAAAAAGCTGCTGATGACACTCAGACAAGCCAAGCTGCCAAGACTCTAAGATGAGACCAGCTGCCTGGATAAACAAAACTTGCCAAGAAAGAGTATTAGACCAACTGAGATGCCTGAAAAGGACATTCTCCAACTGACAGAGCTGTTAGCAGGCTGTGTGGTGTGTTCCTGGTTCCCAACTTTGTGTAGTACCACCAGTGTTGGGAATTGGACTTGGGCGATACATCTGTTTTTAAGTCATTTCTGCAAGGATCCCTTCACCCAGACCCCTGTAAGCATAAAGTCATTGGCTCAATAATGAGGAATTTGGTGGTATCCATACTCTGGTTTGTCATGTGTTCCCTATCTGGGGTGAATAGATATGTCTGCTGTGTCTTAATAAGTTTTGTCATACACTTAAAGAATGCTTGTTTGAGACAAGGGCTACATTGTGAGGTCCTGTCTCAGAAAGATGTTTGAGTATGTGTGTGTGTGGGGGGAGGGGGTGTATTTGTGTATGCCACTGTTGATTTTAGTCTCAAAAATATGCAACCTAAAATCTATTGAACAGTATGTTGGCAATAGAATACAGTCATTAGAAAACACTTATAAAGAGATATTCAACAATTAATGCAATAGAGCTGAAAATCATATTTTTTCTGACCTTTAAACATATTGGAAAAGAGAAAAACATGTTAAATATGAGCGGTTTAACTATTATACATTTTCCATGAAAATGTGATATCAGGGCAGCAACTGTCTAGACAAACTGGCATGTATAATTATTTGAGTAGAAGGAGTGTCTTAAAGTTCGGCATTAGGAATAACTCATGGGAAAAGTAAAACAGAAAGCTCTATGTTGTGTATACTTAAACTATGAACCACTCACTTAATTGCATGACTTAGAGAAAAATCCTTGACTACTGGGACTGAGGAAATAAATGCATTGATTTTACTGGTTGACTTCTTACAGAATCATGGCAGTGACGGTTTAGCCTCTGGCCTGTCTTTCTCCTTTCTACAGAGGTTTTAAATACCCTTTACATTAATAATGTATCAGTATTTGCAAAAAGCACATTTAAAATCTGTTCACTGGCATAAACATTCTCTTTGTGTACACAGACAGAAAAATGAAGGCTAATAAATGCAGTTACCCACTAAAAGAGAAATAGTATAATGCTACTTCAGGTCTCCTTTGCTAACTGTATGCTTTCCTAAATAGTCTTCAACTTCTAAGCTATAAAGACAAGAGAGTTCTTTTTTGGAAAACTGTAACTGTCTATTTAAAAAAAATTCCCCAATCTCTATATATGTGCTCCATTCTCACGAACTCATCCCACCAGAGTCATTCTCTTTATTGCTTCCTATTCTCAGCCCCAAGACACTCCTCCTACAGTGGGATGTCTGTCACTAGTTCCCCATATGCCTGTAATTAGAATACATTTTATATCTACAGCAAAATCAACCTAGGGAGACTGAAACCACTAGCATATTTAGCAATGTCTTTATTATAGGAAGTAAAAACTGAAAGATAAGTTTCCTAAAGAAAATTGACACTGTAATAACTTTTCATATTTAATATCAATTTGTAGGTAATATAATAGATTCTATATTTTAATGAGGAAAATATATATTATAACCAGAATATTCATTATATATATATATATATATATATATATATATATATATAAAGAGAGAGACAGACAGACAGACAGACAGACAGACAAGCCGAGAATATTGCATCGGTTTTTTGTCCTATATGTAATTGGAATGTAACTGGTACAACATAAGCTACTTAGGCAGTATTAACCTGTGAATAATAACCAAAGATTCAAACATCTGTTTTATAGGCGATGAAATGAATGAACCACACAAATTATTGAATAGACCTGAACCATGGTGGTTTGAATAAGAACGGCATCTCTAGCCCCTTTGTCCTCAGTTCATGGAACTGTTTTGGAAGGATTGTGGGACTTGAGTTAGATGGAGGAGATGTGTTACCTTTGCTATCTTTTATATTTCAGCAAACAATAATCATATCTGATGTGTCTCTCTTTGCCTCCTCTTGGATATCAAGATGTGCTTTCTCATCGATTTCTGCTGCTATGCTCCTCCATCTTGGATTCTAAGCATCTGATACTGTCAGTCTAATTAAACCCTTTCTTTCCTAAGTTGCCTTGGTTCTGGTGTTTTTGTCACAGTAATATAAAAGGAAATAAGACAAAACAGAAGCTATAAATAGATGCAAAGGAATTAAACACTCTTGATAGTTGAAACATCTTTGAAACTTCTATTGGAATAGCAGGTACTTTTAAGTTAGGAATTGCTGTATACACTATTGAATACCATAAAATTCCATGAAATCTTAAAGGTTTTCATATAGCTAATTGAGAATATTTTAGTTGTTATAGTTGGGTTCTGGGTTTTGTGTCATTTTATATATATATATTACATTCTAATTTTAATTGGCCACACTAATATTAAATTCTAGGCCAGTTTTCTCTCCCAAATAGCCAAGTGGCACCAGATGGCTGAGGAAGTATTATTCAATATGACTAGCAATCATTAAATTAGCTAAATAGTTATTAAGCACTAGACTAACAAAGACATGATGTAGAGTTCTTGACTTCAAGGTATTGATATTCTGTTGATGGAGGATGAGAAGCAATTTGAGTATCATGAAAAAGCATATACTATAACAATAATTCAATTTAATAACATTTATTAAATCCCAATTAAAAGCTAGATGAAGAGAAATTGATTGAAATTGAGTAACTGCTATCCTGAAAAACAAGCAAATAAATTTGTTTGCAGACTCTATGGCTTGAATTTCACTTTCTTTACTTTATAAAGTAGTAAACCCAAAAGTTTTCTATTCCACCATATACAAAGTTTCCCTTTACATTGTAGTCAGTCATTGAATCGTACCTGGAAAGTCTGATACTTCTTGCCTTGTGCAAAGTTTGCTAAGGTTGTTATTTTCCTGCTCTTTTTAGTCAATACATTTGTCAGATTTCTCCCCTTTATTACACACTTAACAGGATTAAAATAATTGAATATATAAAAAATATATCAAGGTTTTAAAACCAATGGAAATTTATTATCTCAAAAGTTTTGTATTTTTTTGTATGAAACTGAGCACAGTTACAAGAAATATTTGCTTCTGTCCATTTCATACTGCAATAAGTAACTTATTTATACTTGCTTGCCTCACTTGTTTTTAGAATTATGCCCAAAATGACTTAAGAAAAATATAGGACAAAAACTGATAGAAACATGATTTATTATAAACAAACAATATATTTGCCCTTAGCACATAGTTTTATTTACTTATTTTTCATTTTGTAAAATATTAAACTTGTTTTTATTTGTATTTGCTGAGGTAAATATTAATGTTAACTTAAACACATGTCATCATTTAAAAAACTTCACTACCAAAAAAAAAAAAAAAAAAACAGTTTCCATGAAAATTCATTTTCAATAGCTTCTTGATTTATGAGATTGGCAAAAGTAATGCTTGTAAAGTGTTATGACATTTAATATATTATGATCATTCCACAGTTTCTCCATGTAAAATTTGTGTTACATAAAGAAAAAGGCTATGAAAACATTCAGAGAATCAAACTTAACTTCATTGGGATCTTGCATATCTTCGATATTCTTTGAGCTAGACAGATAAATTAAGAATATAGTTATTTACCTTTTCAAAACAGACTTACCTTGCCTACATATTGATAATCAGATCCAGTATATTCTTCCAATAAGAAAAATTGGTTCCACATCCAGCCACGTTTTTGACGGTGAAGTATTTTACCATCACTTCTTTGGGCATGGGATTCTGCTGTCGTTTGCTGAAGCCCAGGAGTCCTTCTGAACGTTAATTCTGGACAGCAGAAGTGAGGCACGCATGCCCAGAGAACAAACAGTCTCAAGAACTGAGAGACTGTCATAGCTTACTTCTTGAAAAATTCCAATGTAGGTGATGAAAAAGTAGTCCTGTTTATGACATCAGATCTCGAAAGGCTTCCAGTACTTCTTCAGTGCCATGTACATATTTCCAAGAACTTCAAACAAACAAACAAACAAATAAAGTAGTTAATGGAAAACATTATAACTTTTACATTTGAATTTTCAAACAAAAATGATTTAGTAAAACCAGAGAGAAAAATACTTTTTTTCTCTTCTTTAAAATAATGATCAGTTTTAAGAAACATCTTTGTCTGGAGGAATATCTACAATTCAAGAAAAGACAATGATGAATATTTTTCTTTCAAATAAATTATTAAAAACACCATTATGACCCTTCTCTTTCAACACAGTTTTAAAGACTTGTAATCTGGGTTCTTTCCACCTTTTGGCTATTATAAATAAGGCTGCTATGAACATAGTGGATCATGTGTCCTTGTTATATGTTGGATCATCTTTTGGGTACATGCACAATAGTCATGTAGCTGGGTCCATGCCCTTCAAACAAAGGACAGAAAATGTGGTCCATTTACACAATGGAATACTACTCAGCTATTAAAAACATGACTTCATGAAATTCTTAGGCAAATGGGTGGAACTAGAAAATATCATCCAGTGTGAGGTACGCAGTCACAAAAGAACACACATGGTTATGCACTTGCTGATAAGTGGATATTAGCCCCAAAACTCAGAATACCCAAGATACAAGTCACAGATCACATGAAGGTCAAGAATATCAAAGACCAAACTGAGGATACTTTGGTCTTTAGAAATGGGAACAAAGTATCCTCCAGAAGAGATACAGAAACAAAGTGTGGAGCAGAGACTGAAGGAAAGGCCATCCAGAGACTGCCCCACCTGGGGATCCATCCCATATACAGTACCAGACACTATTGTGGATGCCAAGAAATACTTGCTGACTGGAATCTGATATTGCTGTCTCCTGAGAGGCTCTGTCAGAGTCTGACAAATACAGCCAACCATTGGACTTAGCACAGGTTCCCCAATTGAGGAGACAGAGAAAGGACTGAAGAAGATAGGGGTTTTCAACCCCATAGGAAGAACAATATCAACCAAAAAGACCCCCCAGAGCTCCCAAGGACTAAACTACCAACCAAGGTGTGCACTTGGAGTGACCCATGTTTCCAGCCACATATATAGCAGAGCATGGCATTGTCAGAGAGACATAAATGGGAGGAGAGGGCCTCCTTAGTTCAATGAAGCCTCGATGCCCCAGTGTAGGGGAATGCCAAGATGGGGGAATCAGAAGTAGGTGGGTTGGGGAAACACCCTCAAAGAAGCAGGGGGAGGGGAATGGGGATAGGAGAAACAAGGAAAAGAAATAACATTTGAAATGTAAATAAAGAAAGTGTCTAATAATAAAATCAAAAGAGAAAAGACTTGCAGTTCCTAAATTTAGTAGAAAAATGCCATTATGCATGCCATGTCTTCTAAAATTTAGCATAAAATTAAACTTTGAAAATAAAATTTGATTCTCATGTACTATGAGAATTATGAGGAATTTTTGAAATGTAACACTATATAAGTAGTTTTTAAATAGTATCGTTGCTTGCTAAAATTTATTCAGAGATTATAAAAATTCACAACAAACAAACGAACAAACAAAAAACTCTTACTTGGACAATAGGAATTGTCCTCTAGGCCTTCTGCTGAAGACAACCCCTTCCTACTGAGTTAGTCTATGGATCACTAGGGTTTTCTTCAGTAGAAAAGGCACTACAACAGGTTAACAGGTTTGTAAAACTGCTAGCACTATCGAGTCAGAGGACCTACCTGTGCTGCCAGCTATCACTGTAATACACTTGCAAGTTCTGAGCACTCTTTACCACACTTCTGCCTTCACCTTGGACTAGAAGCCCCATAATATGTGATATCTATGATGGTAATAGCATACTCACCGCCCTCCAACCGGCGACCAGCCACTCTTTCCTATAGCATCACCAAATAATACTGTTGTAACGTGATTCTTGTTTCTGCATGAATACTCATTGCATTGTGAGCAGAAAACAAGATCTACCCAAATTGGGAAGGCTCCATTTCACAATCACCTGTTACCCCACACAGCTATTCCATTTATACCTTTACTTGAACCCATAAAGTGACTCCTCTCAACTAGAGTTCTTTTAGAATTATCCCTGTTCTCTTCTGTTGGGCTCTCTTTCTGCAGACCTATGCTTAAATTCTCTCCTCAAACCCTATCCTATCCATGCTAATATATCATGCACCACAGTATATTACATCTGTTCTATATGTTTATTGAGTATACCATTCTACTAACCCATAAAAATCTCTTGGTTGACCTGGGCAGTGGTAGCACACACCTTTAATCCCAGTAATATGGAGGCAGAAGCAGGCAGATTTGTGAGTTCAAGGCCAGCCTGGTCTACAGAGTGAGATCCAGGAGAGCCAGGACTATACAGAGAAACTCTGTCTTGAAAAACCAAACCAAACAAACAAGCAAAAAAAAATCTCTTGGTGGAATGAGATGTTTGTATTTCTTGCTTACTGTTATATTTAGTATCTAGAAAAAAGTCATGCACATTAGAAAATTTCATTATACATTTTTTATTAAATAATGTAGAAATATAATGATGCAAACAGCTATTATTTCCTGTTATATGAGCATATGTTAAATACTTATGTATGAAAGCACATACTACAATAACAACTGTGTTTTATTATTGTTTGGAGGCATTTTATTTTATAAGTTTGCTTAGATTATTAAAAATTTCTATTAGATATTTATTTTGTCTTTACATTACAGTTGATCTAAATTATTTGAAGAACAACAGGATTGATTTTTTTGTGTTTTCTAAGAGAAGCACTTTAAGTACTCCATGATTCTCATTGATGCTTTCAGTCACAGATATTTGTTAACAATCTGTTTGGTTTCCTTTTCCTTTATTATTAAAATGATTGAAAGGTTAATGCAAATGTCCCTAGAAATAGGATTAATGATGAACCAGTGTCTCTCTTGAGTATATTAAATGATAGTGAGCACATGAAGTCATACAAAATGATCGATATGAACTCTATTATAATATACCACGTAAAACTCTGCTGGAGTTTAGCAATGGGCTGCTGCATAAAGTGATTTAACATCCCAGAAACAAGACTTTCAGACATGTATATTGATTGCATTTTATGGAGTAGGAACATCTAACAAAACATTTGTATTTTTATAAATCAGGATATGGTACAGGACATTGGC
The DNA here is from genome assembly GCF_947179515.1 of Apodemus sylvaticus. Lineage (NCBI taxonomy): Eukaryota > Metazoa > Chordata > Mammalia > Rodentia > Muridae > Apodemus > Apodemus sylvaticus. Next base: position 24,268,777 of record NC_067487.1, read on the forward strand.
CAGAATCTTACCTTATTTCTATGAGTAAAGAAGTGTATAAGTTAGGGTTTCTATTGTATTCTATTAAATCTTAATATTTATCAAGGCAACAGTATACTCATCTCTTTTAATCATTAGCAAAATTGACAGTAAATGTATTCAACATTCCTATGCACTCTATGTACAACTATAAACAACCAATATTGATAACACAGAACTGACATTTTGGAAATTAGTGAGTGACTACTATATATTTAAACACTGCTAATTAATAGTCAAAACTCTACATAATGAATGGAAAACATTTTCATTATTATTGAATAGTCAAGTATTCAATGATTTAATACATTTAGGAATCCTCAATAAGATATATATTTTAGTAATAGTATAATCAAGAGTATATTTGAAGATAGTTTATATCCAAACTATTTGACAACTATTTCCACTCATCATAACATTATCCCAAGCTAATTTTTGATAAACACATTTTATGACATGAGAAGAAAATATTTGAGATAAAGAAAGATATTTGAGAATGTTGCTTACTCTTTATGAATACAACTAATAATTATTCTTCTGGTAATAGTTGTTACCAGGAGTTAGAGGTTATCTTTGAGTATCCTCCCTTGTTGATTTTGACTTTATTTTTTGAAGCAGATTGAACCTAGAGCTTGTAGATTAAGCTAGGATGACAGACCAGGACTCCTCACATTTCTCTCTTTCTCTACCTTCCCTCATGTTAGAAGTACAGGAGCATAGTACCAGTCCTGGACATTTTGATCTAAATTCCCTTCACATGTTCACACACAAATCAGGTTATGGACTGAGTCATCTTTATAGCCCATCACACTATTCTAAGTAATCATTATTCATAGAAAAAGAACATACAATAACTTCTAACAGTTTTTTTTAACCCCAGTCTTTAATATTTAAAAGAAGTCCTGCAGGGCATTAAATAACTTAATCTTTAGTCATTTTACCAAGAATAAAGTAAAAATATTTTAACATGTTTGCAACTGAGAAAATAAAACTTCAACATTATTTCAAAATGTGGAATCAGCTATTTAAAAAAAGCATGTTCACATTGTTTCCAGAAATTTTTAAACTATGATATATATCTTCTAATTTCTATATTTCCAATTAATATATAAATCTGAACACTGTTCTGGCAATTATACCTTACCAAATTTGGTTTACTAAGGAAAACCATATTATAATTATTCAATATGTCTTTTTAATTCCTAATAAATGAGTTGGACATTTTAAAATTTAAATTTAAAGCTAAATTTTAAAATATAAAACTGTATGAAAAGGAGATGCTATGCTAGCTAGAATTATAGTTTTATAATTAAAAGCAAATCAAGTTGTAGAGGTCAAAAATATAGTAAGATAAAGAAATTCTCTAACATAATTTCTGGGTAATCAATAAAATTTTTGAGAAAAATATAACCAATAAATCCCATGCTTCCTTTTCTTAGTTTTAAAAGTAATTTAATGTAACTTTAAGATGCAGCTAAGAAACAATCACTCATTTTGAAATCCTTTCATTATTACATATTTCCACATTTCCTTCACACCAGAGCTTTTAAAATTTTAGTGTAAATTCAAATTCTTCCTTGAATTTACCTGTCTATGCACTTGTTGAATAGGGACAACTTAGAGAAAAGAATAATGATAATATTTCCCTTTATTTCTTTTTCTCTTTCTTTCTCTTTCTCTCTCTACTTCATCATTTAATATGTACGTACTTTGCAATAAATGTCAGTCTAGTCTGTCTTTGTTATTTATTCTGGAATGGCATCAGAATCACAGAGATCCTCCACTTCAGTTGCTTTTGGTCCTGAGCTTGTGTATGTGTGTGTGTGTGTGTGTGTGTGTGCGTGTATGTGTGTGTGTATCTGTGTATCTGTGTGTGTCTCTGTGTGTGCATGCCCGCACACATGCACACACAGATGCAAACATTTTCTGTTTCTATTTCTAATGCTGCTAGACCCATACAGGCAATATCAAATCCATGGGCTGTCCTGGTATCTAAAATCAACTTCAAAATGCTTATGACACTCTTTGAGTGTGGTGCTTCAGTGACCAGATACATATTTTATGGAATTTTTGGGATGATAAACAAGACTGCAAATGTAACAGTCCAGAACAGTATCACTAAATATTTGAAGTCTTTCTGTTATTATTTTCATTGTCTTTGTTTTGTTTTTTTTTTTAAAGAAACTCTTTGTTTCACAGTATGCCCTGCATCTTCGTGTTTTCTCCTGCTGCAGCTACAGAGTGAATCTCTTTGTAAGTAAGCATGAATGAAGCTGTCATATTGATCTCATTTCAGTTTTGTAATCAAAGAATTTCCAATCTACTTATGAAATGCTTATCAAAATATTGCTTCTGTCAAAACCAGTATGCAAGTAGGCAAGATCACAGATTATAAGGTGGTAGCATCTTGGTGAAAGACACCTACTTATTGTCTCTCCACAAGTCACTGCTGGTGACTGCCACCCATCATTGGCTCGTAAAATCAATTGTGCATTCCTGAGTCAACTGGTTCTGTTCATTAGGATCTTAATGTAATAGACGTTAATCATTCACTGTCTGCAACTTTCTGATAAGTTGCCAACAGTTATTAAGAACACATGTATGCCAATTTAGGTGGACACTCTAAATCCTTTTATAATTTCATATAGTAAATCCAATCTAATGAGATCTCAATATTGAGAAACAAAAGAAAGACATTTTCTAGGTATATTTTTACAAGTCAAATGAATCAGAATATATTAAATGCTTCCTTTATTTAACATGTCAATTTATGTATTTAGAATAAAGAATTATGAAAAAATTGAATCAAAGTATTACACTAAGGACTCAAAAAATGAGGACATATGCTTAATCATATTTTCTAACAGTTCATTGCATACTACCTACTGTGTTTTAATGCCAGAAAACATGTAACTCTACATTGGATATTTATCATTTTATTTTAAGTATTCTGCACATGCATTTCAGTATAGATATAACTTAAAGCAAGATTTATATGCTCCATAAATTATTATAATACAGAGATTCACAGTGTTAATTTTTTAATTAGTGAAAATACTATCACATAAAATATTACAATATGAAAAAATGTTCATTATTTGACATTAAGAAAAAATTTAATTGTAATACTATATTTAAAAAAACTGTATTGGTATACCCAATGTGTAGCATTCACATAAGCAGGTAAAGCACTGACATGGTCTCTTTTCAATTGAGCAATGGGTTCAAGATGAAGATTTACTAATCTCATGGCCAGGATTATTGCAAATGATAAATAAAATACAAAAGCTCTTATCTTGGCTATTATGCTTTGTACTGGCTGATTTTGTGTGCCAACTTGACCTAAGTTGGAGTTATCAATGCCTCTATGAGCTCCAGTTGTAAAGCATCTTCTCAATGAGTAATCAAGGTGGGAGGGCCCAGTCCTGGTGGTGCCATGCCTGGCCTGGTAATTTGGGGTTCTATGAGAGAGCAGGCTGAACAAGCCAAGGGAAGCAATTCAGTAAGCATTGCTTACTCTCCATGGCCTCTGCATCAGTTCCTGCCTCCAAGTTCCTGACCTGTGAGCGTTTCTGTCTTGACTTTCTTTGTTGATGAACAGCAATGTGGAAGTATATGCTGAATAAAACCTTTTCTCCCCAACTTGCATCTTGGTCATGAAATTTTGTGCAGTAATACAAACCCCAAACTAAGACACTCTTCCAAATAAAAAAAAAAAAAAACATTGTAATTCCTTGTAGTTTCAAGACAAGAATGTGACCTGAGAAGAAACCATTCATTCACTTCTCCTTCTATACAGTGCGCTGACATTTTCACATGCCAATGTTCAAAGATAGATACAAGTCACAGGAATTTTAAAAGGAAGATAGGTAAAGCATATAGTAGTAGGGAAACAAGCTGTTCAGTGAATGTGGATCCCCCTCTCTAAGGTTCTACTAGAGGGGAATGGGGCAAGCTTTGTGGGATGGAGATACTGGGAGGAGAAGGGGATTCATATTGGGGTGTAAAGTGAATAAATGGATGCATTTATATAAAAAGAGAGAAAAGTTGAGCTCAAGACCACGGGCTCTTACCTCATAGGACAAGTTGGCTTAACATTGAAACAATGAGGATGATCATTAGCTCATAGAAATGTGGGGGGAGGGGGGATGAAGTCTGTCAAGTATTTTTATTTTCCTTTTTGAAGACAAAATTATTTGTTGATTTTTTTAAAAAAAAAAACCTACTGCACTCTGCTATTCCTACAGGTGGACTGGCGGCATAAGAATATACAGACTAGAATGCAGTGCGGAGAAAGGAGCTGAGGTTAGTTCTTTGATGGCGTCGTTTTGCTGTGCAGGAATGACTAAAAAACTATGGAAGCCAAACCCTGTCACTATGAATTGAAAATGCCAATCACCACTAGGATGTGCTGCATCTCCACCAAAATACCACGGAACTCTGAAAAAAAAAAATACCATCAACCATCAAATCAAGAGGTTTTATTTTTATTTTTATTTTTATATTTTTTACTGTTTCCTCAACTTTTTGACTCAGCAGCAAATGAGAGCATCCCAGATGTGACTTGATCCATAACCAAGTAAGCAGTGCCAGGACAGCTGTGGTGCTACACCTGCTGCTTCCTGGAACTCTCAACTCTACTGCAGCTGGAGTTTATTTCATTGTATGGAATGAGTAGCAAAAATGCTCTCAGGGTGGCTAAAGATGTTCAGACAAAAATCCATCTGTTACCCAGTGTTCTGGGATCAAGGACTTAAGTGGGCTTTGCAAAACAATGTAATATGTGTTGATATATATGTATATGTATATGTATATGTGTATGTATATGTTTATGTATGTATTTACATACTGGCCCAAGGTAAGTAATTCCTCTTCCTCTCTGCATGCATGCTTTTGAAACATCAAGTAAATGGCACAGCTAGAAGAAAGAAATTGTTAGCAGTATTATTTATTAAATCAGTTGAAGAGTGTGTGGATCAAACATTTGGTGCAAAGCTGAACTGGAATTTAGAATATATTTAGGGTAGCATACGTGAAAGTGGAAAATTCCATAACAGAATTCATGAAAATCAAATGAAAGACCAATAATCATTTGGAGACACAACATTGTGGCCATTTGCACTCTACTTGATTTTTATGTTATTTCTATGAGGGAAAGCACATACAACAGAGGTATGTGAGAGGCAACTGTGTGGCAGTCTGGGTCAGGCAAAAGAAGCAGGAAAAATGTTTTATCAGTACCCAGTGTTCACTTATATTCAGTATTCTGAAGGGCCCACTGGGAGACAGTATCTTGAATTTATATGGAAAACTACTCTATAAAAAAAAATCTTAAATTATTCATCTGTAGTCAACATGTAATACTGAAATAACCCCATAGTAGTTAGATTTTATTTTCTTGAGGGCAGACAGGGTCCAGTCTGTAGTGTATTTTTTATTTATTATAATGCCAGCTTGGCTCAGTGCTAAGCTGTACATTTCATCATAATCTGCAACCAAAAAAAAAAAGCAAGTCTCATTTATTTGTATTTAAATATTTATGTATTTTAATTCTTAAAAGCATCAAACTTTTAGTTTTGATAGTAGACTCTGGAGTGTCGTTTGTTATAAAAACTTGAATTATTAATCTACAGTCTGATTATCAACTCAATGAAGCCATTACTGAGCAAAATCTTAAGGCTTCTTTTAGTTACTCTGTTTCTGAGTGAAATGTGTTTAGGATTTTTATTCTACAGATGGCTCCCTGAGACTCAATTACTCTGAGTGGGGTGCCTGTAGGGCCATGTGTCTGCTCCATTCGGCATGCGACCCAGATGCTGTCAAATGATTTCCACTGTCTAAGAGTTAAGGGTGAGAATGTTGAAAGAGCACCTAATTTAAACACGAATATTCTAAAGAGTCAGTTTGGTGGAAATTACAGTCAAGATGATGCAAAAGAAATGCCTGTATGCCCAGGCATGTGTTCTTCTGCAAGTAGTTCAGGAGTTGGTGGCAACAAAGTATAGTAGATTCATTGTAAACCCTCGAAGTACGGGTCTTGAATATACATAGAATAGGAGAAAGAATATGTCAAGGGATTAACAAAACGATGCGTTATTGAAACTAAGGCATAGGTGTAAATTCAGGTTCAGGTCTGTATTACTATGGTAGCCAATTCCGATCAGGCTTCAGCCACAATTCCTCTACGTTATCCAGGGTAGTTGTTTTACAGTTTACTTAAACCCTAACGATTTGTCTTCTTGAGATTTAATTTTATTTAAATGATGGGACATATTTCTACAGCTGAATTCAGAGTGAAAATTGATATAATTATATAAATAATACATATGAAGAAGGCCTTTGTCTCACACATTTATTTTTATTTCATTTATTATTTACTTCTTCTTACTCTAAACTTAATTAAATCAATTCCATGGGCTGTTAGATGTATTCTGAAGTCTCAGCTCTGTGCCTATCATAACGAATGTGAGGTGGTGCCTCATTTTAGTGCCAAATATATCAGCAAGGATTAGCCTCAAAATCAGACAAGAGAGTTTTCATCTACCGGTTAATCTGTCAGCTTTGAAAGGGCATGACAGTAATGCTGTGTCAAGCACTCCTACTATTATAAACAGAAATCTGAGGCTAACCAACTGTCTCTTGTGCTGTTCTAAATGCCTTGAATAATTTAGATATGAACAGTTTGTGTCATGATTAAACTTATAATTTCTGGCTAGGAAGGTGGCTCAGTGCATGAACTGGTTATTACACAAACACATTCACTCATGAAGTTACAGTTATCTGCATCTGTAATTTCATCTTTAAAAGAATGGACAAAGGGAGATCCACAGGAGTTGATAGCCAGTCAGTTTAGCCAATAGGTGAGCTTCATATTTATTGAGGACACATGTCTCAAAAACCAAAAGGCATGAAGTGATTGAGGAAGAAATATCTGGCTTCCACATGTGGATATACACACATGAAAATGTATATGCAAATGTGTGCAAATGCACGCAATACATAATTTTACAAAAGGATGAAAATTTTAAATTATGAGAATTAAAAATAAACTTAACACTAATAGTACTAATAATATAAGTTCCAGTTTGATTCCACTAACATGAACACGAATATCAAGGACTGTTTGTGAATGAGAGATACTGGTGGGAAGCCATTTAACAAAAGCCAGGTCATAATTAGTGAGTTTTGAGATCCATGAAATCTCAACACAAGAAAAAAGCAAAATCTTAGGTATATAAATTCCACATACCAATTTTGTCTTAAATATCACTAGCATGACAGTGTTTCGGTAATAATTTGTTATTCAAGAAAAAGGGTTCAGCTATTTTTAAAATTTATTTTTAAGGAATTTTTTTTCAGTGGAAAGAAGGTTGAATTAGTTAAAACTATAATTTACTTAATCAAAACAGATTTTTAAATTGTCCTTTACATGCATGAGTACGAAATTGTTTTCCTTTTTCATCTCTTCCTTCATTAACTTCAAACTCTAATCCCTAGTCTACAATTATCAATTCCTGGAGCACTTTTTTTTTTTGAATTCCAAATGAAATACAGCTTGCAGTCTTTCTTTGGGGAAGCTTTATGAGTACCCGATTTAACAATCTTTGATTTCTGCACATGTATGGCTAGATTTTATTAATATTGTTTCTAGTAGCACAAACACAAATTGGAGAGATCATTCATGATAATTCCATTTAACCAACCGAAAGTATTGGAGTTCATAATTCTGATTCAGCAAATTGATGGTGCGGAAATTCAGTGTAATATTTTCTACCAAAACAAATATCTACTCCTACAAAAAGAAGTAAAAATGGCCACATTCTTTTAGAATGGTGCGGAAATTCAGTGTAATATTTTCTACCAAAACAAATATCTACTCCTACAAAAAGAAGTAAAAATGGCCACATTCTTTTAGACTTTAAAAAGGTTGCAAACTGGCTTGCGCACTATTTATATACTTGACCTACCTCCTGTGACAATTGCTATGGGAACCAATACTCTGGGAACTAATCCTTTCAATAGAATGTATTAGGCAAAGACAGATGTCAGAAAAAAAATAATATGTCTAAATTCTTGATCATCAAGACCTGATACAAAAACTGCTACTCATTCACCTAGTTCAAAATCACTCTTGTAAGCAGAACTGCTTGGCATTTCTTCTCTTGTAGAACTGCTACACTCTTTCTCCATGGTGATATTATTACTTGATATTATTCCCTTTTTTCTCAAGTGCACACATAACCGTATCTTGGAAAAACAAGGAATAATCTCATTATTTTCTTGCGTCTGCACCAAACCACACAAACAAGACCCTTATTGAACTAAGATAATCTAGAATAATATTTATTTTTGAGGACACTTTATTATACTGATTTTTATACTGGGTAGATGCAATAAGAAATACATGGTAAAAATTAGTTGGAAGAGGATGCAGCAAAATCTCCAGAATTTGTGTGGAACAAGTTTTTTTTTTTTTTTTTTTTTTTTTTTTTTACTTTCATTAACCCATAAAATATCAAGGAATAAAAATAGTCAAAAAATAAAGCATGTATCTTAAGAGATAATTATAATTCAGCGTTTTATTTCTATGACAACTTAATAATTCTTTTTAGTATCTCCAATTATTAAGTTTTTTGTTTTTCTAAATTTCAGAATGTAATACTCTGTTATCTGTATATGTATAAAAGATTTACTCTGATTTTGAATATTCTCTCCCTGCTGAGTTTACTTCTTCATAATGAGGCACTTCAGAATTTCCTGCAATTCTATCCATCAGGCCTTGTGTCATTTATTAACTCTTAGGAGTTCTATGCAGAACATACTTTTCTTATATCTTTATGTGTTCTTTCAAGTGATTAATATCATTGCAACCATGTGAACCACAGATAAACTACCACTGGGATTTAGTCAAAGTACTTGGTCAATATAGTAGAGATACATGCACATCCGTATTTGTCTAAACATCAGTGGCTGAAAATAAAGAAAGAAAACATGGAGTGCATATATATGAGTATTGCACATATATATGTATTGTACACATGTAGATGTGCAATATGACTATATATACATGCACAATGGGTATATATATACATATATATACACAAAGCTGTTTGTTTCCTCCATAAGGAAATTATAGCATTATCTAAAACTTAGAAACCATATAAGATCACCATATATGGTAGTTTGAATATCCATGGACCAATGAGTTGCACTATTAAGAAGTGTGGCCTTGTTGAAATAGGTTATGGACTTGTTGGAGGAAATGTGTCATTGTGGTCATGGGTATTACAACCCTCCTCCTAGCTGCCTGAGAAAGTCAGTTTTCTCCTAATTGCCTTTGGGAAAAGAGGTAGAACTTTCAGTGCCCCCAGCCCCATGTTTGTCTGGAAGCTGCCATGCTTTTGCCATGATAATAGAGTGAACCTCTAAAGATGTAAGCAGGCAAAATTAAATGTTCCTTTTATAAGAGTTGCCTGGGTCTTTGTGTAAGAACACAGCGATAAAATCCTAAGACACCATACTAAAGAAATACAACATAGAGTCAATATTAGCCAAAATTTTGCAATACATTAGATTCAATTCGCAGATCATATGAAGAAGGAAGACCAAGAAGAAGGAAGACCAAAGTGTGGATGCTTTAGTGCTTCTTAGAAGGGGGGACAAAATGCTCACGGGAGAAAATATGGAGATAAAGTGTGGAGGAGATTGAAGTAAAGGCCATCCATAGATGGCCCCACCTGAGGATCCATCCCCTATACAATCACCAAACCCAGACATTGTGGATGCAGGGAAGTGCTTCCTGATGAAATCCTGATATAGCTGTCTCCTGAGAGGCTCTGCCAGAGCATGACAAATACAGAGGCAGATGTCTGCAGCCAAACACTGAACTAAGCACTGGGTTACTGATGGAGGAGTTGGAGAAGGGACTGAATGAACTGAGTGGCTTTGCAGCTCCATGAAGTACATAAATAAGAACTGATACATTCAATTACATTGTTTGTAAGTATATATGTAGGACTAGTTAGGATAACTTGGGATTGGATAACTATGTAGAGTACTTAACACTTGGAGAACGTAAATTCTACCTCTCTCAGCAGTTTCTATTTTTATTTTATTCCAGCTCTTCATTGAAGTGTGAGCCCCTCTGTGATTAGTCCCAATCGCATTGACATGTCAAATGGTATTGTTATTGTTCTAGTTTGTTTTATACAGCGCTAGTGCTGAGATTTCCTGGGTGTAGCTTCCCTGCTGCACGACTGGTAGTGGACTTCCTTATAGAATTTGATGTTTTGAAAGAAACAGAAGACTAAAGAAATGAAACAGCTGTTCTATATATAAAAGAACAGCAAAAAGGTCACTGAAATCCACACTCTAAAAGTTCTAGAAAGAAAGATCTCAGGAAAAATATTTTGTCATTTCCAATGGCAAAAGCTTTTTTAGAGATGATGCTAAATCAGGATCCATGGAAGAAAAAATGACAAATGGATTCTGTCAATATTATATATAAAACCTTTCCCTAACAGATGAATAAAATGCAAAGTAACAGTCAATAGAATAGGAACAGAGGTACAAAACATTTTTCTGGTAAAGTACCTCCATATGTGGTCTTCTAAAATTTAGGCTTATTAGCTGGAAATAAATCAATAGAAGTCTTAGAAATACTGAAGCAGAAAGACTGCTCTGAGTTTAAGGCCAGCTGAATTTGACTTATAAGTTTTAGGTAGGCTGGGTTATAGAATGAGGCCCTGTTTCAAACAACAGTAACAAAATACAAGCAAATATCTGAAAAGGAATCTAGGATGTGGCTCAATGTGTCAAAAAAACATAGGCTGTGCTAGGCTTATGACTTGAATTCAATCTCCAGAAACCATGAACAATGTTGGATGCTGCACTACATATTTTTAACACCCAAACTGCATGAATGAGAGGCTGGGGCAGGAAGATTGTCTATTTTTAAGTTCATGGATCTGCTGACACTGAACATATATAGTACAACAGTAGAAATGGATCCTGTCACATCAAGACAGAAGGTTGGAACTCACTCCTGAAAATTGTTTCCTGGCCTCCACAAGCATGCATGGCATGTATGTGGCTGCTCTTACACACACACACACACACACACACACACACACACACACACACACACGAACACACACACAACTCACTTACATACATATACATGCATACTCATACAAACACAATAAAAAACAACAAAAGTTTACAACTGCTAGAATTTCAGCAAGCACCTTGCTCAATATCACTCATCTTTGTGGAGACACATATGAAAATTAAAACTAATATGCATACCAAGTCACAAAATTAAAACATCCTATTCTTTAAAGGAATCTTCTAAAGTACAAAAGAATAGACAGCTCAGACAACCAAACCCAACACTGTTGCCATTGCCAAGAGGTACTTGCTGTCAGGAACCTGGTACGACTGTTCATTTGGAGGTTCAGCCAGCAACTGACAAATGCAGATGTGGATGCTTGGAGCCAACCATCAGACTGAGCTCAGCGACAGTGGTGGGAGAGCTGGTGGAAGGTCTGGAGGAGTTGAGGGACATGCAACCTTACAGGAAGAACAACATCAGTTGGCCAGACCACCCAGGGATCCCAGGAACTAGATCACCAACCAAAGAGTATACATGGAGGGACCCATGGCTTCAGATACAAAGGTAGCAGAGAATGGCCTTGTCTGACATCAATGGGAGGGGAAGCCCTTGGTTCTATGGAGGTTTGATGCCCCAGTGTAGGGAGATGCTGAAGGGTTGAGGCTGGAAAGGGTGGATGAGTGCGGGTGCAACCCTGTAGAGGCAAAGGGGAGGGTGAAGAGGGAGCTTGTGGGATAGGGGGCTTGTGTAGAGGTAACTGGGAAGTGGGATATCATTTGAGATGTACTGAATCGAGTGACTAATAATAAAAAGGAATAGACAATTGAAACAAGTACATCGTGCCCGTGAGTATATAAAATATCAGCCATTTCAAGAAATATATTTTCTAACTTTTTAAAATTTTACATATGAAATAGTTTGAAAAAGTTCGTCCTGAATTTTTTCAGTTTAAGAATTATTCAGATGTAGGTACATAGAAATATAAGTTTTGGGTTTATTCATTATCCTCCCAAATAGGAAAAAAAAACTAAAAATGTCTCAAAGGGAATGGACAAATTGTATATCCACAACACAAGCAATGTAATTAACTGTTGACAATGATACAGCAACAAATAGCACTGTTACTGAATACACTGTGTTCAGAAAAGCAGACCATGCAAAACTCAAATCACATATCTGATTCCAAGTAACATGAGACTTGTAAGCAGCAAAGATGTAGGAATATGAGACAGATTGCAGATTATAGCCATACCAAAAATGACAGGAGGAAACTTTAGAAGGATGTGAAAATGCATTCTGTCTCAGCTGCAGTAGTCATCAGTGGGGGAGTTTGAAAAAAGAGGAAGAGCAGTCTCAATTAACCTGGATCCCAGAGATCTCTCAAAAACTGGACCAACAACCAGTAGCTGGCATGAGGCCCCTAACACATATTCAGTAGAGGACTGCTGGTCTGAGTTCATTCAAAGACTGGAGGTCCCAGGGAGCTTAGAAGGGTGGAGAGTAGGAGGCAGGGACATCCCTGTGGAGACAGGGGGAGAGGAGGAGGTATGGGATGTGGAACAGTTGGAAGGTGGAATGGGGGAAGAAAAAATACGGAGTGTAAAAAAAATAAATTTAAATAAAAATAGAAAAAACTTACAGAACTTTACTTAGAAAGAACACATTATACTGCATAGTAATTTAGCCCCTTATGGAAGTCCCAACAAATAAATAAAATGATGCTATCAAGTGGAGATAATCAAAGTGTGAAATAGCAAATGGATTTATCTTCCTTGAATTTCAGTTACCAAAAATTACATATGTAAATTATATAAAGTACTATTTTTTGTATTCTTTGTATATTTCATCAATTTATACAATATATGCTGAGCTTATTTATGCATCATTGTTTCCATCCAGATCTATCCAATGTCCCAATTTTGTCTCAACAGACAACAGTATGTCTCCACTCTATTTTTTTGCCAGAAACACCACAAGTCATTAGAAACCTTAAAGAATGTATAATTTTATAAATTATATAAAATTTAAAGTTGCTGCATGTTAATGAAATATCAATTGAAGCTACTGTTTTATGTTTCTTTCAATCAATCGTTTCTTTATTCTACTCTGAGACAGTAAAAGTTTCTCCAACCACAACAAATAATAACTCCACTTGACACAATAGCTTTGTGTCTTGATTTTTATTTATTTATTTTTGATTCTAGCTATTTATGTCTTGTCAAAGCAACAGCTTAAGTTTAATACACCTATCAGCAGTATGTTCTCTCTCTCTCTCTCTCTCTCTCTCTCTCTCACACACACACACACACACACACACACACACACAGCACTACCACCACCACCACTACCACCACCACCACCACCACCACCACCAACAACAACAACAACAACAGCAACAAAAACAATAGCAGCTATGACATCGCCATAACCCCCTCAGAACTTTGTTTTCAGTTTGGCCTGGACACCTTCAGCTTCAGCACACAGAGGGTGAGTGCAATAGTGCATAAAATATGAGTGCTGTGAAAGCTCGTGCCTGCTTATGGGAGTGTGTAATTTAATAAAGTGTTCATTGATGTCAGCACACTGGCTCATCAGACCTGGAGGACATCGATGCCAGCAGCAGAGAGACTCTGACTCCTAATTAGATGACCGAAGGAGATTACATTTTCCCTCGGAGACAGACATAAGAGTGGGAGAGTTAGTCTCCAAGGGATTTAGATTCACAAATATCTGATGGAATAGAGTCCAAATAAGAAAGAGCACACATTAGGTACAGTCAACTAGGAAAATGAACTTGACGGGGCTGCATTATTGATAAGAAACTTATGAAAGCGAAAGCCAGGATTCTGTTGTTCTCTATTCACATAAAAATTTACCGCATAAATTTTTAATAAGCAGCAATATTTTGTGACTTGCTGGCTGAGTTTTCTAACAACTCTGTACCTCTTAAAGAAATTTGTGTGATATAACTTAGAATTCCTTATAGTATAGTTCCCGAGTTATTGCTATGGAAGTCCACTCTACAGTGCCTTGTGAAATTGCAACTGAAAAGACAAAATTAACTTCACATTTATCCAAGAAAATTGAATTGTGTATTCCTTATGAAACTAGGATTAATTATTTAAAATCCTATATATAAATTTTTTATTCGTAAATCTAAAAGTATGTGGGTTTTATAATTGCTGTACTATTGCTTATTTTCCCTAGTAAATTGATGTATGTATTAATGGTTTTTTGATGAACAAATGCTTTAACTGAGAACGGTTACAAATATAATTTCACATTTGAGATACAATTTCTATATTTCTATTGATGTCATAAACCTTTGCACTTTTAAGAACCTGAAAATACTTGAATCCTCAAAGTTTGAAACTGAAACACCTTTCACAAGAAGTTCAGTCAAAGAAGAACAGTAAAATATTAATAAATTTTAGACATCCCCTTAAGAAAGACTACTAATAGATTTATCAAAATTTTATTCAATGGTAATGGAAGGGATGAGGAATACCTGGGAAGATGGCATAGGCTGGTCGCAATCTTCCCAGTGCCATTACCCTAAGCACAGGTTTTCAGGTTGTGGTGACCCCCAAACATAAAATAATTCCCTTAATACTTCATAACTATATGTTTGCTATTGTTATGAGTCATAGTGTAAATAAATATCTGATATATAGGATATTTGATATGTGGCCCAGAGGGGTCATTTCCTACATATTTGGAACCACTGGGTTAGCATGTGCCTTGGAATCTCAGGAATCTGATTGTTATAGCATATTTGTAACTCCAAGGCAGGAGAGCTGAGGGAAAATATATCCATGGAGCTTGCTGACCAGTGAGTTTTGACCAATCTTGTGAGATTCTGCAAAATGAGGTCAACAGCTTCTGAGGCACAATACTGAAGGTTGATACAAGCGTGTGTGCAACTTTGCATGAACCTGTGAACACATACAAACATGAACACACAGAGAAAAAAATATAAGGGTATTTCTGAGGACTGGACAACAGCTTAGTCTATTGCCCCTTCATATATGCACAAACACCTGCACATATCCACAAGAAATATGTATCTCACCAAGCACAGACACAAACATGCATGCATATGAGCACTCACACACACACACACACTCACACACACACACACACACACACACAAATTAATCAAATAAAACAAATCTGTTAATAATGGAGCAGGGTTTGTAAGTTAAGTACTGAGGAGTTGCCTTGCAACCAACTGTATAAACCAAAGCCCTCTAAAACAAACAGAAATTCAAACTATAAAACAGTACATAAAATAATATAAAATTAACTTTCACTGTCTCAAACAATGAGAAAACATGCTTAAAAGAAAACTATCATGTCAACACTTAATTAATTCATTCAATCACCATTTAGTTTTTTATATGAAACTTTTATTAAGCTGTATAATGAGGGAATAATGGCAAAGCACTGCAATTGCAAATAGAACTAAAAATCAGCTTAGTAAAAATAGACGTATTAGTAATGCAAATTGAAAAAGATTGTTAAACTCCTAATTTATTATTCTTCACATATATTGCATATATAAATCTTATATACTAGTGAGATTCATTGTGATACACTGAGTCATCATGACTAATATTCTGTGAGTATACTGCTTTTTGCTGGCTTTCATCTCCTCATACCATCATGACAAACACACCTAGTATATGCATGATCATAGGAATCACAATTCTCCTTTAAAAATCTACCTCATTTTAATTTTCTAATTTGGGTGTGAAACACATGTGTGGGGTTGTGGCTGGGTGTGCATTTGGTGGTATGCATGTTAATGCGTGTAGGACCTCATAGGTGTATTGGCATGTGGAAACTGAAGTGTAACCTCAGATGTTATTTCTCAGGAGCTTTCTATCATGTATGGGAGACAAGGTCTCCACTGTGACCTGGGACTCAGAAGTTATGCTAGGCAGGCTGAAAGCCTGAGGGAGACCTTTCTACAGAGCACTAAGATTACTGTGAGACCAAACAGACACGACAAACCTTGGGGGTGATGGGTTCTATATGCAGTTAAGACAGTTAAGAATAAGTCCTCTTGCTGGGCAGTGGTAGCGCACGCCTTTAATCCCAGCACTTGGGAGACAGGGGCAAGCTGATTTCTGAATTCCAGGCCAGCCTGGTCTACAAAGTGAGTTCCAGGACAGCCCGAACTACACAGAGAAACCCTGTCTTGAAAATAAAGACCCCCCCCCAAAAAAAAGAATAAGTCCTCTTTGTCCTGTATTAAGTCCTTATAAGTTAAGGATTGAAATTAAGAAGTTTCTGTTTCTTAGATCTGATGTAAACTACTTTGGGCCCACTCATGTGATATATATCCGTACACTGGTTCCTTCTATTTCATTGTATCTTTCTAACAATGTATAACAGCCTTGATTCTCTGAACACCTTGTATCTCCTTTAAAAGAACAGGGGCTGTGCTCTCAATTTCTGACTTAGGATAAGACTGAAGGCTGGTCAGTGCACACACACACACACACACACACACACACACACAATAAGAGTTTGCTTTACCTAGACAATCATAGGTTTGGTCTTTCCTCCTGGTGATTCTCAGGTTTGGCAATTACAAGGTTACCACCTCACCCAGGTTCCTGTGTTGGGTCTCAGTGTCAGTTTCAGGTCTTCAACCTTCATATTTGTGTTGTGAGCACTTTATCAACTGAGCTATCTCCACAAATCCATGCTCGGCTTCAGTTTCAGCTCTCACTCTATGAAGGAATGTAGGGTGTTTCATTTCCTTTCCAGCCTATTACACTAAACATGATATTCTTCAGTCCATCAATTTCTTGTAGAAGGTAGGGTTTCTTTTCTAGTTAAGACTGAATATACCAATTGTACATACATTCATATTTTACTACTTGACCAATTGTCAGGCACCTAGTGACACCTTATATATTATAAATTGAGAATTCTATAGTAATCAACAGAGTAAGCATCTATTTTAGTTATAGACAAATTCACTGCTCTCAGATGTATAACTGTATAGGGATACCTGGGTCACATAATGTATGTATTTTTACTTAGGTGAAGAATTTCCATGGTATTATCTGTATTTCCATATTAAAGCATATTTATAGTATCATTGATATAAAATATCTTTTTTTCGGAATGTTCTTCATTAAAAATAAGCCACTCTAAACAGGATGAAATAGCATCCCCATTTTAGCTTGCATTTACATTTCTCTGATGGTAAAAGATAGCATGTTTTAATCTATTTATTGAGGTTTTCTTTTCTGAAGTGTCTACTCAAATCGTGTGCTCACTTTTAGTTGGAAGAGATTTTGTTATATTTTTCTCCATAGTTTTTATATGTTCTACTGTTAGAAAAACAGCCAGTAAATATTTTCTCTAGGTTATGGTCTCCCTTCACTGGCTGATTGCTTCTGTTCTTACCAAGCTTCTGATTTTGACATAATGTCATTTGACAATTGATCTTTGGGAATTCAGTCATTTGCTATGTCCATATCTCCAAGTATTTCATTCCCTATGTTTACCTGGGTTGGTGTACAGGTAACAGCAAAATCTCATGTATTTGAGTTGATTTTGTACAGGGTGAGTGATGGTGGTCAAATTTCTGGTTTCCTTGGCACCTTTACTGCAGGAAACACCCCTTCTTCAACATGTGCTCTTAGCCTACTGACCAAGACATTGTTTCTCATAGAGATGAGGCTTTGCTTGTAAGTTCCATAATATATTCAGTTTACAATCTTTCTGTTTAATGTGAACATTCTCAGCATTGCAATGCTCTTTTTCTCATTGAAAAAAAATGTTCTTACTATGTAGCCATAGCTGACTTAGAACTCTCTGTACTGAACAGACTAGGCTGGAGACTCTCACAGAGAGTAGGCATTTTATACAATTTTCCACCATTCAATGCTGAAATTGAAAGTGTGCACCAAGTCACTCAACTCATAATATTGTTGTTTTAACAGAACTCACCTTGAATCTGTGTGTTACTTCAATTACTGATATGTATTTTCATATTATTAATTCTTCTGATTATTGAATATAATAATCTTTCTCCCTCTTCACATCACTCTCTTTGTATTTTTCTGTTTTCTTTTTTTCTTTTTGCAGTATTTTTTACTTTTCTTTGTAGAAAAATTTCATTTTCTTAGTTAAATTAATACATTGAGTTTCTTTATTTTTGGTTTGCTTATTTGGTTAGCATTATAGCTAGAATGAATTGACTGGCTTTCACATTTCTTTCTGAACAATATTGTTATTTGTATAAATCAAATATATTTTTTCAATTTGATATTGCATTGTACTACTGTATTGAATTTACCAATTATAATAGTATTTGGATGGAATCTCTACACTTTCCTATAATAGCATTACATTATTTACAAACACATCATATAGTAATCTAACTTCCTCCTTTTAATTTTGAATGCCTTTTCTCCCTTGTCTAATTACTCTTTGTGAAATTTCTAGTACTCGTCAACAGGAGCAGTGGAAGAAAGCAAGCTCATCATGCCCATGGTCATAGGGAGAAAGCTTTGGTCTTTCCCTAACTATGATGATGGTGATTGTGTTGTAGTCATTCAGGGTTCTTTTTACTTAATCATAATTAGTATCTGTTTTTTAGAAGTCTTAAATTAAATAATTTTTAGTAAATACATACTTTTTGTGACCTTTATTTAGATGGTCACCGAATGTGGATCCTTCCTTCTCTTTTCATGATGTGTTAACACTGAATGTTTCTCATATGTCAAACAATAATTACATTCTTCATGTCTTAGTTAGGGTTTCTATTGCTGTGACGAAATGCTATGACTGAAAGGAAACTTGGGGAAGAAACAAATCCATACATTAATTCATGATCAAAAGTAGTGAGGTTAGTAACTTAAGCAAGTCAGGAACCTGGAAGCAGGATCTGATGCAGAGGCTATGGAAGGATGCTGCTCAGTCGCTTGCTCCTCATGGCTTGCTCAGCCTGCTTTTCTACTTTTCTGTAGAACCCAGCACCACCTTGTTCTGATGAATGATCTTTCCATCCACAATGGCTTGAACCCTCTCCAGTGAATTCCTATTTGAGAAAATGCCCTATAAACTTGCCTACAGCAAGCTCTTCTACTAGAGACATATTCTTAATTTGAATCTCCCTCCTCTCTGGTAAGTCAGTTTGTGTCAGGTTGACACAAAATTCACTAGTACCCTTTGTATGAAACAAACTTGACAAGCAAATAATAATTTCCTTAAGCAAAATTTTTGAAGATTTTTTTTTTTAAATTTCTGCCTCTTGATGGCCATAATGCACAATATGCACCTCAATTGAGCCTAACACTGCACTTTGGGCATGAAGCTTACAGTATGATACTCTAAATGTGTTGATGGAAAATGGAGCGTTAATGTAGCCATCAATTCCCAAATGTACTTTTATCAGTGTGTCTGAAGAATAAAAGGGTTTTTTTTCCTTAGTAACTATTGAATTCTTAACACATTACTCAATGCTTCACTATGAACAAAATGTACAATATCAGCCAAGACACATTGCTTCTTCACTGTGAAGGAAAACCATTAGAGCTGTTTATCCCTGACTCTCAAGAAAGAAGAAAAGACAAAGAAGATGCAAGAAAGTTGAACTACTATGGCTCTGTATATCTCATTTGTCACTTAGCATCTCTAAGACCTGGGTGAGGGCTATGAGAAAGGAATCAGAACACTTGACTATATGTTAGATAAGAAACAATTGATAGGGTGTAGCTGGGAAAGCAGCCTCGGGAGCAGGGTACAGTCCAGGATGTGATGTATAAGAAATTCAGCAGCCACAGAACTGGCAGAGAAACAGAAAGAAGGCAAATATTATAGACCCCAGAGGCAAAGTAAGCTGTGTTAAAGCAATCACAGGATCTTACAGTCCATACAACATGCAACATGTGAAATATATCTGACAAAATGATCACTCCTGAAATTAGTGCATGCATACAAATGAAATAGTTACTCTATAGTGCGAAACAGCAGGAGCTCACGTGACCATTATTGCCATTATGAATGGATGTCAATTCCCTACCAGTGCATTGATTTCACCTTTTCCCTATGAGCTCGCCCATGATTTCGAACCCTATTATGCCAACCTCCAACTGGTTACTGTTCTAATTCTCCTGCCAGTTGGCTTTGCCTCCACAGATACTCATTAGAATTACTGATCATAGTGTGTGTCGTGTCCATAAGTTTCTCCTGTGATGGCCATAATTCAACAACATCTAAGGCAGGATACTGATTAAAAAAATAAATAAAACAGGAAGGGGACCCTGTAATACCACTCAGCACCATATACTAAAGAGGCCCCAAGCAGAGAAATGCCTCACATCATGTTGTTCCTTTCCACAGACTTGAAACTTCATTAATTGATCCTTGTTTAAAGACTTAATTTTATATTGAGACAGTTCTGAAATATAAACTGTCACATAAGAGCAATTATTGCTTGTCAGACAATGAGACAGGGGCCTTTCCCAAAGGCTGAATTAGTTTATAAAATAGTATGAAGTAGATTTCCACTTTAATAGTTGTGGCAAACATGCTAAGATTGTTAAAGATAAATGAATTAAACTTCATATTATGAAGAGCATAATGTTAAATAGATTTTTAAATACAAATTGAACTTTAAAATCTTAATTCCAATAAAGTGTAGCTTGTAAGTCCATCTAAGACAGTGTGGACTAGAATCATATATTTTTGCTTCCATTATACTAATTGTGTTTGATTAAATTTAGAGATAGATATTTAAATATTAATGTAGAGCATTTTCCATATTATAAATATGAATGTTTGGCCTCTGTTTCAGAAAAACACATGAATAAAACATTAGGTTTTCTCCGAATGGGAAAGTTAAACAGCTCTACAAAATGGAATTACGATCCCTGAATATAGCGATTATATATTGATTTACTTCTCATGAAATCTTCTTAATAACATCAATAAATATTTCCTGGCAATATTCCCATGCTAGGTTTTATTTTCCTCAGTCAAAACTGTCAAAAGACCTTAAGTGTCGGCACTTAGCAGCACTTGAGAGGCAGAGAAAATCACGCGGACACTTGAAAGCTACAGAGAAGCGAGAAGTTACAGGGTCTACTGTGGGACAAAGAATATGGATTGCTCCTTTAGCTACTGTGTTTTGACAACTGTAGATATCAGTGGACTGCCACTAAGGTTCCACAGTACAAGGTACTGTGATTTTTTAGAAGGTATAATTTCAAGAATATAAAAACAACGAAGGAATAAACACCTCCGTCATTGTGGACCATACAGTTTTATGCACCACTGAACTACTTTCTCATCTAGGTTAATTGGAAATCTGGGACTAGACAACTGCTTTTTAGTCCTAATATCGAACATAGATTCTTTAGATAGATAGTCGTTGCTCCAGTAAACTCCAGGAAAGTGATATATTTTACAATTTTCTCTTAAAGAAAGCCCAATGCTTGGTTGTATTACGTTAAAATATCATTTAACCAATAAATCTGAGAATGCTAAGGGATTAAGTAATATGGTTAATATAACATAGCTGGTAAGTGACTACCCTGGGATTTAAGGTGCAGTCTTTCTTCTTTATTATTCTGTCTTCCAACAATAGAGAATTCATAACTTAAAATGCCAAGAACACAGATACAAAGGAGAATGAAACAATATCACTAGAAATGCTCATAAAGAATACTTATCTCCATGCTTCAAAGTAGAAAATTTTTCTTTTGTTTATTTATTGATTTATTTATACTCTAGAATTTATTTCCGCCCTCCACCCTCCAACTGTTCCACATCCCATAACTCCTCCTCAATCTCCTGTCTCGACAAGGATGTCCCCACCCCTTGCCCAACCAGACCTCTAAATTCGCTGGGACCCCCAGTCTCTTGAGGGTTAGGTGCAACTTCTCTGACTGAATACAGACCTGGCAGTCTTCTGTTGTATATGTGTTGGGGGCCTCATAACACCTGATGTTAAGCTGCCTGGTTGGTGATCCAGTGTCTGAGATCTCAGGGATTCAAGTTAATTGAGACCGCTGGTCCTCCTACAGAGTCACCCTCCTCCTCAGCTTCTTTCAGCCTTTCCCCAATTGAACCATAGGGGTCAGCAGCTTCTTTCCATTGATTGGGTGCAAATATCTGCATCTGACTCTTTCAGCTGCTTGTTGGGACTTCTGGAGTGCAGTCATGCTAGGTCCCTTTTTTGTGAGCGCTCCATAGCCTTAGTAATAGTGTCAGGCCTCACGACCTCCCCTTGAGCTGGATCCCACTTTGGGCCAGTCAGTTGACCTTCTTTTCCTCAGGTTCCTCTCCATTTCCATACCTGCAGTTCTTTCAGATGAATTTTAAAGAATAGTTTTAATAAATTTTTATCATATCAAGGCATGTGTGTGTGTGTGTGTGTGTGTGTGTGTGTGTGCGTGCAAATGAGTATGTGCACATGCATGCAGGTGCTCTTGGAAGCCAGGGATGTTAAATACTCTGTATATGGAGTTAGCAAAAGACTATGAGCCCCTTGATGTAGATGCTGATAATGGAATATATGCCATCTAAGACCGGCAAAGTCACTTAACAACTGTACTGGCACCCCAGCCCTGAAGGCAGTTTTAAATTAAATATTAGCTTTCCAGAAAGTATTCATTGACCTTTGACTTTGCTGTGTGTACTTTATGTATTCACGTATGAGCTACTGTGGATTGGTCTGGTTCTTATCACCTTTATTCTGCATGGGTGCAGGTAAGTATTGCCATGGTTACAATTACAACCTATGTCCTGCTAAAAACCAACCTCCATTGTATTCTTGGCTTACAGGATTGGGTGAGCAAGCTGATATACTATAGCAGTCCTCAACAAAGGTATGACTGTGGTCATAGGCCAATGGCACCCTCTACAAAGGTACCTCCCTCACAGAAATTGAATTGCTCCATGTTTCTGAGCAGTTCTGTTTTGAAATACTGTTAACAATTAGTGAGTACCTACTGCTATAGTTTCCAAATTATTTTTAATGTTACTATAAATAGTGTCTTCTATAAGAAATGTCATATGTTAACAATTACATGTAAGTGACATAAATACTTTATTTAAGTATTAATAATTTTAAGAAGTATAACTTCTTAAATTACACTGATGGCATACTACCATAGGATTGGAATAAAATACCTGAAAAAAGGAAAAATTTAAAAGGTTTGATATCTATTTGCTATGACCATATTTTACCACTTTAGAACATCATCATGTACTTATACACCCATTTTATACACCCATTGTATTTTAGCACCCATGCATAGAAAAGCTTCTTATACTGTTTTCTGTCCCCCTCGATTGAAAGGTGCCTGATCCTTAAAACTGAAAATAGATAAGTACAAATCAATATTTAAAAGTGTTTACAGAGTGTCTTCAGAATTGGAACTGGATGGCAAGGTTTGGGTGACAATAGCTAAGGAAATGGAGAGAATATAACTCACAAACATCTGTGCACTTGTATTCTATGCTTCTAATATATTTGCGAGCAAATACAAATGGCATTGTTGGGTACCATGTAACTTTACAGAAGAATGATTCATGTTTAAAGGCTTCTGAGCAAAAGATTAAAATTTTTTCTGCATTTTTCTTTTTTCTTTATATAGATGTTTTGAAAAGTGTTTTCATTGTAGTGTTTGCTGTATTGTTAGGCTTGCCATTATAATTTTCATAGAGCAAAAGAATTTGGGTGTAAGAAATGACAGTTTTTCACTTATTGTAAACATGAAAGAATAGCCTGATGTGATTTAGGCAGCTTTTGACAACATCCTCCATTCCTATAAAAAAATGGTGCACTGATACTATCTAGGATGTGGTGGCAACTGTTTCAAGATTTAATAAACAAGTTTGGGAACGATTTAATACAGAATCAGAGTGTACTGACCATGTATCACAAGGAATGGACTAACAAATATTCAATTAGAATTTGCCTTGGGAAACCTTCCATTGTCTGAACTCAGATCAACTAATATCATGTTGTGTTACATTTTTCTGAAGAAATAATCTGAGTTCAATATGTACTTCAGAGTACAAAAATAATGGATACACAATAAGATACCTGCTACCATGTCCAATATGACCTGCTTCAATCCCTGGAACCACAAACAGCAACAGAGAAGCTACTCATGTAATTTGCCATCTCATCTCCATCACAGCACCGGGAAACATGCACCCCACCCATGCATATGCACACAGTTTTAAAAACAAGATGAAAAAAAAGAGGAAGACTCAGAAGAATTATCTGTTTCTAAAAATATCCAAAATTTAAAACAGCATTTTACGAATAAACTTTGTCAAGAATGTGGCTAAATAATAAATAGCAGGGAGCTGGGAATACACTTTAATGACTCTGCCCCCTCATGTCTATTCTCAACCCACAACGTGGTCAGGGCTAGGGTTGTTAAATCATTGCAGTAACATCTTTGACTCAGACTAGTCAGAACTCCTCTCAAATCATTTCCAAGGACTGCTAAATTGTATATTAATAATATCTTTACAAAACACTGCAATTGATAAATTCACCTTATTACTTCAGAAAATAAGGACAAATAGGAAACAACATCTCACTGCTATGGTTGATTCCAGCATTTGAAAACTTGCATTAGTAGCCAACATTTCTTCTCATGAGTCATTATACTGACTCAAACAATAATATGAGTTTTATAAAAGAATCAAGACATTATTAACTTAACTACCTGACATAGTTATGAATAAGTCAATATCTTAAAAGTATAAGTCATAGCAACCTAATAGATTACACGTTTGGCAAAATGACTGGCATCTTTAGAGAAACAAAGGAAATAGTCAACGTTAATTATACCATGATGCTCTATAGCTGATTTGCAGAGCATTCTTTATACTTTTCAACTTCTTTTAGGTGTTTTATCCACATAGAAAGCTAGGCAGAAACACTAAGCTAGTGTATTCTAGAACATTCCCTCTGGAAACTTCATTAAATTTCAATAATTGAGAAAATGTTTAATCTATGTGTGTGTGTGTGTGTGTGTGTGTGTGTATTCTTCTTCTTATTGTTATTTTTATTATTATTATTATTATCTTTATTCTTTCCTCCTTTCTCCCTCTTGTTCCACCTTCCAACAGTTTCCCATTCCATTCCTCTTCCCCTTTCTCCAAGAGGATGTCCCCACACCCCACCAGGCTTCCCAAATCCCTGGGAACCCAAGTCTCTCAAGGACTAGGTACATCTTCCTGATCTTCACTAGATTGTGAGATCCCTATACATCCTCACTTTTACGGTAACCCATTAAGTTTTCTTTCGCATGAATTACTTTAGAAACAAATAATTCACCAAATTAGCCCAGGTAGAGTATGCAATGTATTTTTAAATTATATCTGAGGCATTATACTGTCCTTATGATGTTCAACTTCAATGGATTGAACTCAAATGTCTGACCAATTACACCCATGGCTCTCAGTTTGCCTAGTGCTACAATCCTTTAAAACAATTCTTCAATTTGTGGTGAACCCAGAATCATAAAATTATTTTTGTTGCTCCTTTGTAACTGCAATTTTAATAGTCATACACTTTCATCTAAATATCCAATATGCCATCACTTTGAAAGTAGAGAACTGTGGAATAAGAAAATGAGCATTGATGATTGTTTTTCTTTTCTTATCTTTAAGCATTACTGAAGTATTAGTATGCATTATGGTTTTGCATTATTTCTGAATTGCAAATTCAGAAATGATTCTTATGTAACATTACTAATAATTCCTTTCTTTGTTCATGTATTTTTAGAGCATATGTACATATACACAAAAAGATGCATAGACACACATATACAAGCATGTATATATATAGATATAGATATAT
The DNA here is from genome assembly GCF_947179515.1 of Apodemus sylvaticus. NCBI lineage: Eukaryota > Metazoa > Chordata > Mammalia > Rodentia > Muridae > Apodemus > Apodemus sylvaticus. The sequence goes on from NC_067487.1 coordinate 24,294,765, forward strand.
ATATGTGCATGTGTATATAGATAGATAGATACATACATACATACATAGATAAATTGATAGATATGTATTCTTTAAAGGATATGGAATTTGTTTTTGTGTTTGGAAAAATTATTTTCTAAAAAGAAGAGAATAAGACAAACCATGTATGGTCATCTTTGTTTGCCAAACAAAATAGACACAGCTTGTCTCATTTTTCTGATGCAGACCAGGTAATATCTAAATGTTCACTAATTAATTCACTCAATAAAATTTTTGTGTGTGTGTTTTCCAAGGCTAGTGAGAGCCAGTAATTTCTTTATTTAAGCAATAAATCATGACTTGATTGAATTAACAAGTTTTTAGAATTGTTCGTATTTTAGGTAAAATATTAAATATAGTTTGAATATTTGAAATTGTTTCAAAGGTAAATAATTAAACACTGAAATTCAATATCTGTACCAATGGATGTTAAGGGTATCAGTATATATAAGAGGCTAATATTGTTTGGAGAGGTGTAGTGCTTGGGTAGTGGGTACAAGTTTCCCAGTTCAAATTCTAATATTACCAAAAATAGTATGAAGCAAACGGATGGAGATCATTTAACAATCATTTGTTTCTATCTAAGAGGGGTAAGATGTAGAGAATATGGACCTTATTTCCAAAATGTCTGAGTAAGCACTCACATGTTTACATATGTCAGGATGAAAGGGAGAACATTTTCATATTTCTATTAAACTTCTGTCCAGGGGTCAAATGATGTGCTTATCAAACTGTCTAAAAGCTAAGCCTATTGGATGGCATAGCCACGAATTCCCCTAGGCCTCTTCGTACCTCCACGACTTGTCTTCTGGCAGCAATCTCACAAACATAGCTCATTTTAAATTGTGAATTGAGAGAAGCACAAAAGCCTAGTTATTTTTATTACATTAAATTTAACATTTCACCTATCAGAATGTCATGGTGCTTCAATCAAAAACTCATCAACCATTATTGCTCAAACAGTATGGCCAATCCAGCCCTTTGCATGTGCATCAGGTTGGAATCAGTGGATTTATGTGAGTTCCAACTGCTGCACTCCTGATACTCTGGACATGATAATTGGTGTTCTTCAGCTGCAGATGGTTAGGCATGCTGTGCATTGTAGGAAGTTTATCAGTGTCCCCATCTTCTGGTCCCTAATTTCTAGTTTCAGTGCCTTCCATAGGTCATCATGAGCTAACTGTCTCCAGGCATTTCCAAATATTACCTGAGGAAAAAAAGATTAAAATTGCCTTCGAGTGCAACACATGCGGATTATTTAACAGAGCACAGAAAGACAACACTGAAAAATACACACAAGTTTTAAGTGGGAAAAGAAGACTGAAATTAAGACCTGGCTTAAATCCTGAAAAGAAATGGATGTTGAATATGCATTCGCTAATTGACTTGTATGCAAACTTAACATCCAACCAAATTTTTAACAAAACTCTGTTTCCCCACTTTTATGCTTTCTCCTAAAAAAACAAAAAACAAACAAACAAACAAAACAAAAAACAAACAAACACAAAATACAAAAAGGAAAACTTAAAAGTTCAACATGACCTCACAGTCAGTCTAGTCCATCATTTATAATTTCACACATACAAAAAAGGTGTTAAACTATTTCTGCATAGACTTTTATTAAGATAATTAATCCTAGAACTCCAAAATTACAGATCTCTCTTTTCCACTAAGTTCCCTAAACCCCCGCCTGCTCCCAAGCATAAGTTTAGACTGTTCCACACTGCAATGAACTAGAACCCAAGAAAAAGAGAAAAGATCACCTGCACTAACAGGTGGATTTGATTCAAAAAGCCTAGCAAATTTTAATCAGGGGTAATTAGTAACTAGTGTAGCTGCAATTATCTATGTTTGAGATAGGCAGAGGAAGTAGATAAAAAAGTCCTTAGTTCAGAGGGAATGGAAGACATGCTTTCCAAAGAGCAATTATAAAAGGTACAAATATGCTACAGATTTTTATAAGGCAAACTGCCCATCAGTTGTTACTTTTTCCCATAAGTTTTTCTAAGAATAGCAATAATAAAATGGCATGTCTGGCATTTTCAACAAAACAACAGTCTTTCTTTGCATGATATTTTTCATTGTTCCTAGTATATATCCACACTGAAAGAGATACCAATGTGCAATATAGAAATTCAATATCTAACTTTTGTTTGTCTGCTTGTTTTTTAAGTAAAATCTGAAATAGAGTCAGACATTCGGAACTTAGGCATTGTGAAACAAATTTTAACATTTACGGATGTATGGACATGAAGCTAAAATTTTCTTCAAGATGCTCTATTTTTTTAATATCTTTCATAATTCATAAAGAACTATGACACAAGAATATGGAAATGTCTTACCACAGATCAGTGATAGATTAACAAATAAATGATCTAAGAATTATTTCTAATTTTATGTTTACTCTTTTTGTAACCAATATAAGTGTATTATTATTATTTTTTTTTTTTTGCCATGAGCTGCCGACACCTCTTTAAGAATGACACTCACATCTCACCTCAAGCCATTCCTCTCATTTTGGGAGCTGATAGACATGTTCAAGAATAGGATAAATACTACAACTAAAACTTTATTCTGTTTGTTGGTATATTTTTAGACTAATTTTCAATTTTATGTCTCTCTCTTTCTCTCCGTGTGTCTATCTCTGCCTCTCTCTCATGTGTATGTGTCATGGATGTGGTGTGTGTGTGTGTGTGTGTGTTTCTGTCTGTCTATTTACTATATGTGTGGAACTCACAAGACCAACACGACATGTTGGATCCCCTGGAGCTGGAGTGGAAGGCAGCTTTAAACCTTCTAACATGAGTCCAGGAACTGATTTCAGATCCTCTGAAAAAGCAGCATTAGCTCTTACCAACTGAGCCCTCTCTCCAGAACTCTCTTATATTTATTATATGTATGTAAACAAAAGGAATTGCTGAAATAAAAATGCTGACAACTTATTTCCAAATATAAATTATTTCACACTGGGGTAAAAACATAACTGTGGTGATTTGGGAAAGACTTCAGAACTTAAGGATCCACTTGAATATAAAGGATAAGAGGCTGCCTCTGGGAAGGGACCTGGGAGAGAGAGGGGACAGGGAGGGGAAAGGGGGAATATGACCCCAGAATTTGATCTAGAGAACTGAGGTTTAAACCCCAGTATTGAAGTGCCAAAGTGTGTGTCCCTCCCTTCACACATCTATAATTCCAAATACATTGAATATAACTTGAAAGAAGATGCTGCCTCTATCAATAATTTCACTGAAAATAAAAGAAATGTTGAATTAACAGTGCTAAAAGACATTTTGTTTTTCCTTCCTCTCCAAAATTTCAGTGGAAGTGTAAAAATGAGATCATTTCTTGGCAAGCAGTAAACTAGCTAATCGGGTTAGTAGTAACTGAACAAACAATGCTCATTGAACACGGGGCTGTGGGGACCAGGTGGCTGTTTCAAAACAATAAACAAATGACAAAGGAAGCCATTGAAGAAAGTGGAAGGGTATGGAGAGAGAGAAGGGAAGTGGCAGATTACATAATTATATTATGATCTCATTAAAAAGAAAGAAAATGAAAACTACAAATAAAGGCCTATAAAACTTGAATAGAGCCTGGAAGGAACTGTGAGAATTTCATACCTTGGGTTGAATAATCTTGTATCATTTGGAACTGTAGATGGCAGGTAAAGAATGAAACTTCTAAGTACATCCATCCCTGATGGCTACGAAATGTCAAAGTCATTTTCCTACACAACCTAACCACAATGTTGATGAAAAAGAAAACCATAGAGTTCTGGTAATTTATGTACACCTGAGGAATTTGATCAGGAAAGTGTTATGATCCAGATGGTTCAGCGTCCACTAATCTCCCAGATGTCTGATTCTTCACTGCATGCAGAGAACAGCAACCCTCCTGAACATTTCTCCCACCCACCATACTTTTAATGCATTAACAACTTCTCTGACAGATTCACCTTACAACGAAATAAAAAATCCCCATCATTTCTAATTATCTGTAGATCTAAATTAGAGATGAAATTCAACACGCCCTTAGGAGACAACTGCAAACTCAAACTTTAGAAGATATGAAACATGAAAACATTGCAATAATTTTAAGGGCTGTATCAGTAAAGATCTAGAAACCATGTGTAGTGTAGTAACAATAGTGGGATGTTCTAAACAAGGGTTGCAGAACATACACAGCCTATCGATATAAACATTCTTATGAATGTCCAGAATTTTAAATCACTAAGCAAGCCTGAGCATGGATGGGAAAGTGAGGCTTCCTCTACTGCTTAGTTAGCTGGTATGCCAGGGAGGTTTTTTGCATTACCTAAACAAAGTTGCTATTACTTAAATGAATAAGAATGATTAGTTAACAAACCTTATAAACATTTAAAGAGTTAGTGAAATAAGATTTCAGGCTTTCGGGACTATACAGATGGTGTTTCATCTAAACATTTTAAAGGTTCTACATGGACTGTTGTTCCCCAGCTGGGAGATGCTGTAGCTGAAATAGGCTATCTGATACCCTTGGGAATGGTAGCATCCCATGATTCTGAGAACAATGGCAATGAGCCATAATGAGCAAGATATAATTTCTGTTATTAGTAGTGGTGATGCAACGGCACATTTCCCATTGGCTGACCGATCACACAGCCTGGGCAATGGGTCCTACAGCATTCTATGCCCTATAGGAATGGCAGTGTTGAAAAATCTTGATTTGTCACCAAGAAGTATAAAACTCACTAGCCAGTTTTCAGTGCTGAATCAGTTCAAGAAGTGGAGTTCACAGGACAATGAAATGACAGAGGATGCTTAATGAAGGACCCTAATAATAAGGCAAGTGTACTTTCCATAAAGAAATACAAAAAAAAAAAAAAAAAAACTCTGAACATTGCAACAGAATGACACCACAGCTGATTAAACCAGACACAAAGAGATAATTGGATACTTTGAAACAGCTTTTTTGAAAAGGAGATTCAGGATAACAAAATTACTTATGGATTGTGTTAACTTGTTTTCTATTTGCTGTGATAATACACTGACCAAAAGCAATCTGGGGAGAAAAAGGCTTACTTCAGCTTACAGCTCACAGTCAATCATGAACGGAAGTCAGGAAAGGAACCTGGAGGCAGGAACTAATGCAAATATATTGAAGTTCAACTTCCATCCGTGGTTGATGGCTCAGCCTGCTTTGTCGTACTATCTGGGTCTACTTGCCTAGGGGGTGGTACTGCTCACAATGAGCCAGGCACACCAACATCAATCATTTGTCAAGGATATTGCCCCCAGACTTGTGACCAGGCCAATCTGATAGAGTCATTTCCTCAATTTAGATTTACTTTTCATCCACATTCTTTTAGCTTGTCTAAGTTAGCAGAAAACAAACAAACAAAACTAACTAACATAGGAGCAAGAAATCATGGTCTACTTCCTATCATGGGATGAAATTTGAATTATGATAGAATTTCATGTAATTTTACATCATGATCATGATCAAGTTAGCAAAACACAAAGTTTTCTGATAGTAACTTAGAAGTGTTAAGTACATTAGCAGAATGAATGAATCTGTAAACTGGAGGATCCCTATTTGCTAACTAGGATGTGTTTCTTCCTATTTTGCTCTCTATTTTTTCCCTTCTAGATGATTTCATGTTTATATTTTTACACTAGACTGTCACCTTCTCAGTTTGTATGACTGAAAAGAGCACTGAGCTGAATCTACCTTTGTACCTAGTAGCTTCATTCTCCTTTTACATTATTGGTTCAGATTGGCCTTTCTCTCAGTACTCAGTAACACCTAGGTTTTAGTCTTTCTCACAGAGTTTTTAGTTATCCTTATGTAAGGATATAACCTAAGTTTCTATTGGTTGTTTTTACAACAGTGGTGGATATTATAGTTGTAAGGGCAGAATTGTGAACTGGGGAGAAGAAAACCTGATTTGGGGCCCGAGGCAACAACAAAGGACATTTGGCCTTCTATTTAACAGAGACAATGTATTTTCCCATTATTTTACCCAGATTCACTAACTAGGTTACTAAAATCCCCAGGAAAAGATCCTTGGCCAAGCTATTGATATATAGCTGCAGATAATTTCAACTTGCTGATATGTCCCAAGTATAGTCTGGTGTGTGGCTTCTCTGTGACATTTTCTCATCATAATTTAATATATTATTAGAAATCTGAAAATATATGTTGGACCTATCAATGAGAGTTGTGCTTGCTCTAAATTTTATTTATTATTATTTTTTATTAGATATATTCTTTATTTATATTTCAAATGATTTCCCCTTTCCTGCCCCCCCAATACCCCATAAGCCATCTCTTCTCCCCGTTCTCCAATCAACCCTTTCCTGCTTCTCTATCCTGCTATTCCACTACACTGTGGAATCAGGCCTTTCCAGCACCAAGGGCCTCTCCTCCCTTTGATATCCAACAAGGCCATCCTCTGCTGCCTATGTATATGGAGCCATGGGTAACACCATGTGTACTGTCTGATTAATGATTTGGCCCTGGGAGCTCTGGGAGCACTGGGCGGTTCATATTGTTCTTCATATGGCTCTGCAAACCCCTTGAGTTCCTTGGGTCCTATCTCTAGCTCACCCATTGGGGATCCTGTGCTCAGTTCAGTGGCTGGCTGAGAGTGTCGACCTCTGTAATCGTCATGCACTAGCAGAATCTCCCAGGTAATAGCTATATCAGGCTCTGGTCAGCAAGCACTTGTGGGCATCCACAATAGTGCCTGGGTTTGCTAACTGTATATGGGCTGGATCACTAGGTGGGGTAGTCTCTGGATGGTCCTTCCCTCAAACTCTGCTCCACCCTTTGTCTCTTTGTCTTCTTTTATGGCTATTTTTTCTCCCTTCTGAGAAGAACCAGAGTATCCATACCTTGTTCTTCCTTCTTCTTAGGCATCATTTGATATGTGAAATGTGTCTTGGGTATTCCAAGCTTCTGGGCTAATATCCACTTATCAGTGAGTACATACTATGTAGAACTCAAGAAGTTAGACTCCAGAGAACCAAATAACCCTATTAAAAATGGGGTACAGAGCTAAACAAAGAATTTTCACTTGAGGAATATCGAATGGCTGAGAAGCACCCAAAGAAATGTTCAGCATCAACAGCCATCAGGAAAATGTGAATCAAAACAACCCTGAGATCTCACCTCACACCAGTCAGAATGGCTAAGATCAAAATCTCAGGAGACAGCAGGTGCTGGCGAGGATGTGGAGAAAGTGGGACACTCCTCCATTGTTGGTAGGACTACAAGCTGGTACAACCACTCTGGAAATCAATTTGGTGGTTGCTCAGAAAACTGGGCATAGTAATACAGGAGGACCCCGTTATACCACTCCTGGGCATATACCCAGAGGATTTTCTAGCATGTAATAAAGACACATACTCCATTATGTTCATAGCAACCCTATTTATAATAGCCAGAAACTGGAAAGAACCCAGATGTCCCTCAATGGAGGAATGGATACAGAAAATATATATTTCCACAATAGTATACTACTCAGCTATTAAAAACAATGAATTCATGAAATTCTTAGGCAAATGGCTAGAACTGGAAAAATATCATATTGAGTGAGCTTTCTCTAAATGTATCATTTGAACCTAACATGTAGTTTCATTGCAGTTTTGATCTTGGTCATTAGAAACACTGATATGAAGATTTAGTCCCAGGATATTTTTGTTGTTGTTGTTGGTGGTGGTGGTTTTGTTTTGTTTTGTTTTGTGAGAGAGATATTTTTCAACTTACTAATGTGATCATTTAATAAGTCCATTTATTCCAACAGAAGATACAAGGCATCTCAAGGTAATTTTAATAGAATGTTCAAATTTAAAGTCTGAAAATTTTATTTCAGTATGTAGAAAGCTTTTCTTTATATATCAACCTATAGTCTATATTACAGAATTTTATCACAAAAGTATGTGTAGTCTTATAAGCATGATGAAACCAACATGATTTTATTTCCAAAAAGATTATGTTTTAACATATTAAACTATTCTAGAAAATTATTTGGGAGATTGGAGCTAAAAGACAAAGACAATACTCTTCTAAAATGGTTCACTTGCAGTTTATTGCCTTCATTCTTACTTTCTTTGCTTGTGGAAGGAAGTACTCAGATGCTGAGAAGATATGCGAGAACTGCCCTGAGCTATGCTACTGAACTTCTGCATATTACGGTTGAAAATTATAATGTTCACTGAGATGAGGCAGTGTATCCGTAATTACTTATTAAGCTTATAATCTTTCTCAGGTGAGTAGGAAGTGTGGAAGCACATGAAAAAATAAATAAGACACTGTAATGGGGTTATAATTGAGACATACATTTTTATCAAGTACATACAATGTACACCAGTACATACTTGCTTTGCGTGTGTGAGACAAAGTTCTGATGAGTCCAGTTAAGAAAGTATATGTACATACACATATATTAAAAGAATACCCATTTCAGGCTTGGCTGTTGGACGAGTGCTTGTCTTGAATGCATGAAGCATTGAATCCATCCCTAACGCCACATAAACCTGGGGTGGTGGTACAGGTCTGTAATCCAAGCTCTCAAGTGGTAGAGACATAAAGTTAAGAAGGTCAAGGTCATTCTCAGCTATATCATGGCTGTTTGGATATGTGACTAAACAAGATACTATCAAAAGCAAAAGAATGAGGGAGTGGTGGGGGGAAGAAAGAAAGGTATATGAGTACTGAATGAATTACTCAGGTCACAGAGAAGTTTGGAGTACTGCATAAGATGCATTGGAGTATTTATTAGGCCATTACAAATTATGCCAACAAACCGAGCTGGACATTTTGGAAAGAAGTTGGTGGTTTAGAACTATGTCTTTCACAATTACAATGATCCTAAACAATTGGCCACCAGCTCCATTTTCTATACAGTAAAAGTTATAGTGAAATTTTGCTTTGAAATGTGCAAGGGTCAAATTTCAGATGGTATTCCTTGATTCAGAGGATTTGACCGCCCATTGGTAACAGAACATAGCCAATTTCATCCCTATATTCACTAGAGTCCATCTCAGAGATAAAATTATGGATAAAATTAATTAAATATAAAGAATGCAGAATGGCTTTAAAGGCATATTTTTTAGGTCTCTAGAAACATAATTAATGTAACCAAAGGCAGACATGTTGAAATATGCTTCCAAAATAGCTGGTCTTGAACAACAGTCAACATATACATGCCTACTATGGGTGTTTCCTTTACTACTTTTCTAAAATGTTTTTTTTTATCTTTCATATTAATTTCCTTTTTTATTAGATATATTCTTTTTTTAAAGATTTATTTATTTATTATATGTAAGTACACTGTAGCTGCCTTCAGACACTCCAGAAGAGGGTGTCAGATCTCATTACGGATGGTTGTGAGCCACCATGTGGTTGCTGGGATTTGAACTCAGGACCTTCGGAAGAGCAGTCAGTGCTCTTAACCACTGAGCCATCTCTCTAGCCCCAGATATATTCTTTGTTTACATTTCAAATGTTGTTTACTTTCCTGGTTCCCTCCTTCCCCCAAAATCCCATAAGCCATGTCCCCTTCCCGAATGAACCTTCAACCACTTCACTGTCCTGATATTCCTCTACACTACAGCATCAAGTCTTTCCAGGACCAAGAGCCTCTCCTCCCTTTGGTGTCTAACAAGACTGTCCTCTGCTGCTGATGTGTCTGGAGCCATGGGTAATTCCATGTGTACTCTTTGGTTGATGGTTTTGTCCGTGGGAGCTCTGGGAGTACTGGGTGACTCATATTATTGCTCCTTCTGTGGCACTGCAAACCCCTTCAGATCCTTGGGTCCTTTATCTAGCTCCTTGGGTCCCTTCTCTAGCTCCCCCATTGGGGACCCTATGCTCAGTTTAATGGCTGTTGAGAGTGTCCCCCTCTGTATTTTTCATGTACTAGGAGAGCCTCCCAAGTAACAGGGTAATTTGCTTAATGATGTAAATTTCTCTCTGAAATTGTATATGCTACTATTTTATATCAAACTTACAGGAAAAATAAAGAAAGGTCTTTGCTATAATTCAGAGAATGTTATACTTCTAAATTTGTATTGATAGCATAAATTTAAATCTAACATACTAAATTTTAGTTGAATATAGTAAAACAACTTTATTAAATAGTTTATTATTTATAAGATTATAATACAATCATTATATATATATGTGTATATATATATATATATATATATATATATATACACATAAAATAATTTCTGGTTTCATTCAACTTATAATAATGTTCCAGAATCAATAACTGCTCTATTGACTAGCTCTGGCCTCTTTATAGAAACCCAGAGAAGGAAAAAAGTTTTATTTCATAATTACCTAAATATGCTTGAACTGTCTAAACAACTGTTTATTCATGATTATGAGATTCAATATACACATGAACATTTTCCTATCTTTAGTTTGGCTTCATTTTGTCATGTGCAGATTATTTTATTATGGAACTGACATACGAAAATGCCACAAGAGATATTATGTTTTGTCATAGTAATTTTTATCTTCTTAGTTCATAGTTGACAAAGCGCTTTGATTATTAAATTGTGAGTTAGTCACAGACTCCAATGTCCTTTGCTAAAATGTTTATTGCTTATAAGTGGCGCTTTTAAAAAAATATTCTAGTGTTTGCCTTGGTAGTTTTATACAACATGTGAAAACAGTTAAATGCAATAGCATAAAACATGGGAATTGAATGAGTTTTAAAATTCAATTATACACTATCAGAATGAAAGTATTCTATCTCAGAAGTAATGGGTGTAAGTTGACCTTACATTCCTATAGTATCTGCAGTATAATTACAGCCTTAAAGAGCCAAAGGTGATTAAACTTGGCTCAACCTGACCATAGAGTTAATCCTACATGATAATATCCTACCACAGGGTTGCTTAAAGCCGTGAGGGTAAACCAACACCCTGTCCCATTATATCTAGAAAATGAGCTCTGTCCCAGTGAGCCTGAGGATGCAGCATAAAAACATAAGAAGTCTATTGGAAGTACTGAAGAGTTTGTTTCTTTCTCCAGAACAGCTACTCCTTCCATTGCTCCTCTTTCTTCCTTGTGGTGTCAAATATCTCGATATGAGTCAGGTTTGTCCTTCAGAAATATACAGCGTGCTCATTTTGCACAGGGAAACTACCAATGGGCTTGTTCACAGGAAGAAGTACAACTCGAGTCTCGACCAGGGTGAGGCACCAGTTAGATGAGGATCTGCACTCATATTTTGAAGTTAATTCTGGAGAAAGTTAGGATGTGGAGAAGCTATTAGAGAGGATTAATTTATGCATGAAAGAATGAAATTAATATTGGATAGCCAGAGATAGGATATAATCACATGAATATTTATTTTTTCTATAAACATCTATGCTGGAAACTCAGGAGACCAGAGTATGAGAACGGAATTAAAAACTACCAGGCCTACAGAATGAGTTCAAGGTCATCCTGGACAACTTTTTAAGTTTCTGTCTAAAAGCAAAATCTAAAGAGAGGGCTGGTCAGGTAGTTTAATAACAGAGTCTTGTCTAGTATGTGCAAAGGCTAGAAACAATACCTAGTGCCATCATAAATAAATATACCATACTAAATAATTAAAGGAAACTTTTTTATATTGAATGAACCATTGTAAATTATTTCTAAATAATATTATGAAAAATAAGATTTTGTACTTTTTCTTTCAAATCTAGAATTTGAGCAAAATAAATGAGAGAAATTAAGGTGTGCATTAATGCTGCATCTGATGTAAATCTGATAAGTGCAATCATTTCTCCTGACACACAGGAAGGACAGGTGTGCACATGGTATACTTGCATTCTTTGACATGTGTGCATTGCTTAGTATGGTCCTGAGTAATCGGGGCTGCAGATGCCATTTACAATGATGAGACACTGTAAAAGGGATTCCCCCCCCCCAATTTTCTCATTGCCAATGTTTGTAAATGATGCCTTCAATAGTCAGTATTCATACTAGCCATAAAAAATGTTGACAGAAGAGTCAAAGGCAAAATACACAAATCCTACAGAGCAGCAATCAGTCTTGATAGCTGACTGGCTCTGGACAGTTTGTTTCAACTTTTAAAGGTTTGTAGAAAACTCTTTTGTGTTCCATCTTATTATCAAGGACTCACCCGCCAGCATAATATACAAAATGCTTGGATATATTGACATTTGACTTAATATTTTCAGATTGAAATGAGGATCTATCTGCCAGTGCTCAGGAAATATCAGTATGTCTTATTCAATATAATTCAAGAGCCTCTATTAGCTGTCTCAAGGACAGGGAGACCTGACAGTCATGTGAGCCTTTGCAGAATCTATCCATTTTCTTACCCTCACACTCACCCACCACAATGATGTGCCATGAGCCACAGGAGAGAAAATGATTTTAAAAGGAAAAATCTGATATCACTGTAGGCTGTGCAGTCAAATGGCTTTAGCTCAGAATAGTCAAGACACAATTCACATATCAAATGATACCCAAGAAGAAGGAGGGAGAGGCCCCTAGTCCTGAAAAGGCTCGATGCAAAGTGTAGGGGAATACCAGGACAGGGAAGCAGGAGGGGGTTGATTGGGGAACAGGGGGAAGGGACAGGGCTTATGGGACTTTCAGGGAGGGGAGAACCAGGAACTGGGAAATCATTTGAAATGTAAATAAAGAATATATCTAAGAAACAATAAAAAAGGAAAGAAAGAAATTCAAAGGCAGTTAATAATCCTTGATTTACAGATGCATTTAAGAAAAACATACCTGTTGAGGTCCTTTAAGATTGCAAGAGGGGAGTAAAACAGACCACCTTCTTAGCCAGCATCAAATTTTAATATTTACGAAATGGATTTTTTTATAATGAGCCTAGTAAATAAATAACATAGCAGAAGCAATCTAACCAGAACAACTATCCCATTAGGAGCTTGAATTTACTGGAAGAATATCAACCACAGAGGGGAAAGCCATACAGTAAGATGAACTGTATATGTGTTTAGAAAATGTCATAGGACATGTGGATAACTTTTAGATCTAAATAGAACAATCAATGAAAGTCTTAATGAAAGCATTAATTTGTTTAAATACTGGAAAGAGAACACTGTAAGCATGATATGCCTCAAGTGCACATATGCACACATGTATGAATGTTTATGTGTATGAGACACAGGGAAATGTAGCAGGCCTGAGCACAACCAAAGCATGGTATAATTCAGTGTAGACAGATAAACCCTGGATGGCTGAGACCTGTGACAACAGATGAAGCTGAAGTGAGAGAGGTAATGTCGATCCCACAGTTCAGACTTCTTGCCAGCTCTTGTCTTTTATACCAAGAAAGATGTCTGCACAGAGATTAACACTATTTCTTGAATGTAGGTTGAGTCTAATTGAATTGAAGCAATTACAGAAACAAAAAGACCCATTTGGTAACATCAGGGTGAAGACTATAGAAATTACCAGCTCGAATTCAAACTCAGTAGTTACAGCTCAATTTTTAAATTATGTTAGCTTGATATGATGGTTTGTTTTAACTTTTTATATGGAAAAGATGTGAAAAAGTTTTCACAGGATACACTTTTAACAAAGGAGAAGGCAAACAAATTAATAAACAGATAAATGTTTTAAACATACACTTAACAAAAATTATAGTGGTTAGTAGATATATAGAAAATATTGCTAAAATTCTTATATTGGGGAAATATAAAACAATCTTATATCACTTGGAACAGTGATTTGTTTTAAAATCTGTTTAGAAGGAAGGAAGCTCTAACTCACAACTACCTTGATTTCTCTGTTTTACACCCAAGATATTCAATCTCTTCTGTAGACAACTTTTAAGCTAGCACCATGGCTGCTCTGGAAATAGATCAAATCCAAAGACTTTCTATATCTGTATGAATTTTATGGCACATCTTTAATCCCTCTGTCTGAAACACAGACATTCTCTTACTTATATGCATTTAACCCCAAGCAATGAAGGTAAAGCCAGGTTGTAGAAGGAAGCAACCATCTTTGAAAGTGATGGCTAACTGAGGGGCAGATAAAATGACAGATCATAGAATTCGTTGACAGGATGAGTCAGCAGTAGGACACAACCGGGGCGGCGGCAGCGGCGGCAGCAGCGGCAGCAGTGGCTGCTCCAGCTGAAGGGCCATCAGCAGTGGAACCAAGGCGTCACAGGGACCAGTTAGGCCCTGCGCCCACGACCACTGACCTTCGCTGACCAGCCGGACAGCAAGCAGCTGCAGTTGTGCGGCGCCTTTCCTGCACGGAGGCCACTTCAGAACTCGGCCTCCCACCAGTCAGGAGAGGAGGATCCATCTTGGTTCCGTACTCCAGGAATCGGACAGACTGAGGTACACAAACATAATCCGAGGCCAACACCGCGGTGGTCTGAGCCCGACGGGCGTTGGCCTGCACCCAGGCCCTGGGCGGGTCGGGGGGCCATCGGGGTGCCAACCCAACCAGGAGGTTTTTTGCCCAGGCCTGCGAGCGCGCCGCCGCCATTTTGCCTGCAGGACGACAGAGAGCTCAGGCGGGCAGACCTGTAACAGGCATAGCCTAAGGCTAACCAACTCTCATAATAACAAACTAAGGTACAATTTAAGAGAGCACTGCAGAGTCGGGCAGTGGTGGTGCACTCCTTTAATCCCAGTACTTGGGAGGCAGAGGTAGGTGGATTTCTGAATTCAAGGCCAGCCTGGTCTACAGAGATAGTTCCAGGACATCCCTGGCTCTACAGAGAAACCCTGTCTTGACCCCCCCAAAAGTGAGCACTGTAGAGATGGTGCAGGGAAGGCAGTTTTCTGAGGACAGATTTACAGAGACATTTTGCAGGTGAAAACAGATGTGCTAGAGAGTGAGAAGGAGCTAGAAGGTTAAAACAGATTTGCCAGAATTAGCATGAGGCCAAGTAAAACAATTCACTCAAAAGCCAAAGGATGCCAGTTTGAAGCAGCCAGCTTAAGGAGGAGTTTGGGCCAGAACAGCTGAGTGCAGCCAACCTGCCAGAGTTCAGAATGAGCTAAAATGGGTGACTTTATTCAGCAGTAAGCCTGTGAGACAACAATTACATCTGGTGAATAAAAATTACATTTACAGTCTTCAGCAATATTGTCTTGCATGGTTCCAACAAATATTATGCAAGTTGCCAAGTGAGGGAAGCAATTGAACAACAGTGTCCATGTGCAATCCTACAGAATATGTATGGTCTGCCTTGACAAGATGTGTACAAAGTTTCAAGGAGTGGCCTTTGTATGTTGCTGTCAGCTCACAGCTATCTAATTGAATTTAACATTCCATTCAATAGGAGGGAGGGAAATTGTGTCTGGTATAGAAATCTAGACAGTTTCCCAGAACTAAGGTCAAAAACCTGAGGGAAAAAAAAAATTCTAGTTTCACCAATTTGCTGGATCAATACAATGTTTAACTACTATCTAAATCTTATACTTACACTCATGCTTTTATCGGAGAATCCCCTCTTTAAAGCAAATGAAGACCATCAAAGAAAACACTGATGGATACAATGCAGAGACAAAGAGACAGAGAGGAGCCCAGCACCAAGAGATAAAGCTAAGTCATTGTCTCTGTATCTAAGATGCAAGGAATGTTTTAGTAGTGAGTAATGAAAAGATCCTGATAGCCAAAATATCAGGAAATCTTCTGTGAAACAGTCTTTCCTAGAAACCGCTGAATAAAGAAGACAGGAACAATAGTAATATCCATGGACAAGTCAATGTTATTGAAGTAAATTGTACAGGGTCCTGCCTTTACACAAAGGTAGGCATTGAATGGTGGCAGGTGAAGAATTAGCTTCTCCAAGGGATGAGGCCCCATATTTGTTGTTTTATAATAGTCAGTTTCTAAACTATAAATATAGAAATAACAAATATGGACTCAGTAGATTGTGTTAATACTTATTCATTTATAAATGTGTGTGTGTGTGTGTGTGTGTGTGTGTGTGTGTTCATAACACATGTAATCAAAGAGGTTCTGGAAGGGTTTTTATAAGGGAGTTAGGAAAGGCTGGAGAGATGACAAGAAACGGGAAGTGATATAATTCTATTTTAATTAATACACCTTTTAATATAAAACAAAATTTAAAGTTATCCACGGTTTTAAGTATACATAATCAAGGGTAAAGAGGCAATGGGTTCTGAAAGGGTAGCTTGGAGACACTGGAGGGAAGATAGGAAGGGGAAGTTATGTAATTCTATTTTAATTAAAATCATTTAAAAACTAAACTGGATTTTAAAAAGTTAGCCCGCACATGGCAATGGGATATTATTTAATAAAATTTCAGTAGCATCATTATCAACCCATATGGTGTACCTCCCTTCAAAGCATCTTTTCTTTAAATTAACTACACACAGTAAGTTTTAACTAGCCCTACTCCTTTATTGTCCACATTGCTCTATGTCCACGCCCAGTTAACTCTCTACATTTCCAGCATTCCTTCCCACTTCTACCTTTATATCCCATATATTTTATGAGTGGAGGAAGTCATAGGGCAAGAGCAGAATTTTCTACTTTTCTTTAGTTAGTAGATACGGTGGTAAAATATTGGTAAATATTGATGTTTATGCTCATAGACATGTGCTTCTTCTCACCCTTGGCCAAAGAAGCTCTGCTTACCATTCTCAATTGTTAATGCAGAAGCATGACTTGTCACTGGCCCTAAAGGGGACATATATATCATCCTTTCAGAGACTTATGGGACATTGCTGAAGAAGAGCAGAAAAAATAATGAGTCATAGGAACAAGGTGAGAGGTCCTGTGAAATGCTGCCCTTGAGACCTGACATGAGTATCACACTCATAAACTCAGGACTACTTGCAGAAGACTTTTACAGATCCTGGCCTGTTACTGTTCAAAATATTCAAAAGGAATCATCCTTTCCTATGTGGCTTAAACAGTGAATGGTTGTTGAGGCAGAGAACATCAATATTCATCAATGCCTTGCTTACATCAACAAAACTCAACCCTTACTTTTAAAAGTCAACCCTTGAGGACAAGGGCACAAGGGAAAAGTTCCTGAATAGAACACCAATAGCTTATGCTCTAAGATCAAGAATTGACAAATGGGACCTCATCAAACTACAATGTTTCTGTAAGGAAAAGGACATTGTCAAGCGGACAAAACATCAGTCAATAAATTGGGTAAGGATCTTCAATCCTACATCTGACAGAGGGCTAATATCCAATATATACAAAGAACTCAAGAAGTTAGACTCCAGAGAGCCAAATAACCCTATTAAAATTGGGGTACAAAGCTAAACAAAGAATTTTCACCTGAAGAACTTCGAATGGTGGAGAAGCACCTTAAAAATGTTCAACATCATTAGTCATTAGGGAAATGCAAATCAAAACAACCCTGAGATTTCACCTTAAACCAGTTAGAATGGCTAAGACTAAAAACTCAGGAGACAGTAGATGTTGGCGAGGATGTGGAAAAAAAGGAACACTCCTCCACTGCTGGTGGGAATGCAAGTTGGTACAACCACTCTGGAAATCAGTCTTGCTGTTCCTCAGAAAACTGGGCATAACACTTCCAGAGGAACCTGCAATACCACTCCTGGGTATATACCCAGAGGATTCCCCGGCATGCAATAAGGACACCTGCTCCACTATGTTCATAGCAGCCCTATTTATAATAGCCAAAAACTGGAAAGAACCCAGATGTCCTTCGTTGGAGGAATGGATACAGAAAATGTGGTATATTTACACAATGGAATACTACTCACCAATTAAAAACAATGAATTCATGAAATTCTTAGGCAAATGGTTGGATCTGGAAAATATTATCCTAAGTGAGGTAACCCAATCACAAAAGAACACACATGAAATATAGTCCCTGATAAGTGGATATTAGCTCAGAAACTCTGAATACCCAAGACACAATTCACGTTATCAAATGACTCCCAAGAAGAAGGAAGGAGAGGTCCCTGATCCTGAAAAGGCTTATTCCATCATTGCAGGGGATTACCAGGACAGAGAAGTAGGAGGGGGTTGACAGGAGAATGGGTGGAGGGAAGAGGGCCTAGGGAACTTATGGGGAGGGGAGAAATGGGAAAGGGAAAATCATTTGGAATGTAAACAAAGAATATGGAAAATAAAAAAATTATAATAAAAAAAAGAAAGTAGACCTAATTGAATTAAATTCAGTGGCACACCACACGTTTATGCATGCATGAGCGCACATGTACAGGCACACAGGTATGAATACACACTCTTGAGGGCGTGCCTGCACACACACACACACACATACACACACACACACACACACACACACACAGAGAGAGAGAGAGAGAGAGAGAGAGAGAGATGACTAGGCGTGGGTCTTGACCCATGAACAAGGTGTCTAGTGGAAGGAAGTGAATGAGAAAAGAAAATGGAGGAAGCATGATAATCCTGTGTTCTTTTTAGAAGACTTAGTAGAACATGAACTACTTGCAGGAGGACGGGGAGGGAGAGGGAGGGGACAAAAGCACATAAGACAGAAGGTGAACAGGAGGAAAGCACGACTTCCGCATCTACGAGAATGTCACGGCAATAGATTAACTTTTATAATTAACAAAATTGAATCATTATAATTTTAAAATAATATATTTAATCATGTGTGGGTAGTGAGAATTGTAAAGGTGGGAGGAGGATTCTGAGGAAAACCTTGCTCCTCTTTTTGTGTATTTCAGTTACCCTGTTGATCCATCACAAACTGCAGAATTAGCAGTGCTAAGACTGATCAGAAGTTCCCAAGGCATGAATGTGTCTTAAAGCCATAGTTCTTTCTATTCCTGATTTGAGAATGGATTGTATTTGCCCCTGTCCAGTTTGACGCTGACAATCGTGATCTACTTCAAATATGTAAAGAGAAATCGTTTCAACTCAGAATGTACGGAATTCTACCCTCGATGGCCAGGACTTACTGAAGTTTGAGGAAAGAATGTACATTGAGTGGTGGTAGAACTCCGTGGGTCTCAATGGCCAGGAAATAAACTATTGCTTTGTGTATTTTAATTGCAAACAAATTAAAATGGAAGTACCAGAGACATGGACAACAATGCAAATTAATATATCTAATATCTAATAAAATTACTATCTAATAAATATGTAATAAAACTAATATCTGATAAAATATCTAGCAAATCTCTAATATCAGGTTTACAGTTGACCTAGTTAGTTTTCTTTCTTTCTTTCTTTCTTTCTTTCTTTCTTTCTTTCTTTCTTTTTTTTTTTTTTTTTTTTTTTTTACACTTGAGGATTTATTTCTTGGAAAGCTACAAGATAGTTAATTCTTTAAACACACATTCACACATTCATTCATTCATGAATGTGGGGTCCACACAATTGGAATTGAGAGGACAAGTCATGCGGGCACAGCAAGGTTCAGTCAGATACACAGAGAGACCCTTCTTTCCATCCACCACTTGAGTTCTGGGCATTTAAACCCAGGTTGTCATGTTTCGCAGCAGACACACTTAGTTGGTCAGCTTTCTTTCTTCCTTTCTTTCTTTCTTTCTTTCTTTCTTTCTTTCTTTCTTTCTTTCTTTCTTTCTTTCTTTCTTCTTTCTTTTTTTAGTTTCTTTTTTTATTAATATTTTTATTTTCTATATTCTTTGTTTACATTCTAAATGATTGCCCCTTTCCTGGATTCCCCCCTCCCCATATGTCCCATAAACCTTCTTCTCTCCATCCATTCTCCTATTACCTCCCTCCTTTTCTTCTTTGTCCTTATATTCCCTTCCAATGCTAGATCAATCCTTTCCAGGATCAGGACCTTCTCCATACTTCTTCATGGGAGTCATTTGTTATGCGATTTGTGCCTTGGGTATTCAGGGCTTCTGGGCTAATTAATATCCACTTATCAGAGATTGCATACCATGTGTATTCTTTTGTGACTGGGTTATCTCACTTAGGGATGATATTTTCCAGATCAAACCATTTGCCTAAAAATTTTGTGAATTCATTGTTTCTAATTGCTGAGTAGTATTCCATTGTGTAAATATACCATATTTTCTGTATCCATTCCTCTTTTGAGGGGCATCTGGGTTCTTTCCAGCTTCTACCTAGTTACTTTTCAAAAGAACATCTTGACTTAGGATCCATCAATTTCATAAAAAGAAAAACAGAAAAAAGGAAAATGAAAAAGGAAGAAAAGTAGTAGTCATCCAGTTCAACCCTTCATTTCCAAGATGGGCCTCTGAGAAACTACATATGTGACTTTTAAATAACATTCTTCCAGTGCTTGACAAATACAGAGGGGATGCTCTCAGCCAACCCATGGAGTGAGCACAGGGCCCCCAATGGAGCAGCTAGAAAAAGGACCCAAGGAGCTGAAGGGGTTTGCAACCCCATAGAAGGAACAACAATATGAACCAACCAGTAGTCCCAGAGCTCCCAGGGACTAAATCACCAACCAAAGAGTACACATGGAGAGACTGGTAGATCCAGCTGCATATGTAGCAAAGGATGGCCTTGTTGGACATTAATGGGAGGGGAGGCCCTTGGACCTGTGAGGACTCATTGCCCCAGTGTAGAAATGCCAGGACAGAAAAGTGAGAGTGTGTGGTTTGGTGAGCAGAGGCGGAGGTGGGAGGGCTAGGGCGTTTTCGGAAGGGAAACGAGGAAAGAGGACAACATTTGAAATACAATATCTAATAAATAATAGTATTAGCATGTAGTTGTAAATAAAATATTTAATAAAAAGTAGTATTAGCATGGCCTTTGACACAAAATGATAGCTTAAAGTAGTGTTGTATGTTTAACAGGAAGTGAAGGGAAAAGGGAGAGATGCTACACGTGAGCCAAAAGTTGGTATTATCTTGTTCATTTTTCTTTTCTGCTTCAGGGCAAGACAAGAAAACGAGAGACACAGGTACTGTATCTGGCTCTTGGCATTGTGCCTTCTGCAGCCAGTTCCAAGCCAGTAGCTCTGCAGAGACAGGAAAGCACTCCGTCGGACACATTTCTTGTAGGGAACTGGTTTTATTTAACAGTGTTGAACAGCTGGAGAGCACACAGCTAACAACCACTTGAGCATGAAAGTGTCTGATGACTGCAAATAAAATACGGCTTGCGATGAGGTCCAGAGGTAATAACAATATACAATAGGAGAAAGGTGCAGAGCCAGGCTGAAACCTGTGAACTGGAACAAATGCCGAAGGATCCCTGCCTCTGGCGTGGGCTTCTCAGCCAGACACCACATAAATCATTAGAGAAGTCTGCCGCAGTCACCTCAGTATATGTGACTAGAAAATGACACAAAGTCAGGTGTTGAAAACGAAGACGAAGAAAACTCCGTGCAGACTTCCAGCTTTCACAACGGTTTTCAACAGCATTTAAGCACCATGTCAACGAAAACATTTATGAACTGAAATCATCCCCTGGTCAGAGGATTTTCTTTCGCTTGCAGACAAGGAACAAGCCCAGGATCAAAGCTGATTGAAAAGCAACACTGAATTCTAAATAAATGTAACTGCAGGCTGAGCTGTGATTTTAAATAACCGCATGTGTTTTAAGAGATCACTTGCTCTGCTCTCTCTTGACATGTTTTTTTCCCCTACAGGTGACTGTCAAGTGTATTCTGTGATGAAAATAAGAACGACATCACTCGAAGGTGTTTTGCATCTTCTGAGCTGCATCTCATCATCTAGTGAGAAATGAAGGATTTTCTCTCCTCTTTTTTTTAATGTGAGAAACACATCTCTATAGCATCTGTATCATATCAAAGCATAACATGGAGTTGAAGAAAAAGACAGACATATCTTGAAATAAATATATGCATATTTTTTAAGCTTCACAAGATATTCTGAAACCTTGCTATCAGGACAGTGTGCTTTGGGTTAGGAAGGAGCAAACTACAAATCATAAATAGGCTCACCCTGGATTTGTTACTAGAACTAGACACAGAAATATTTTTGTAATTTAAAGGCTTTTTTTTTCTTGATTCAATGACAATCTAAATCAGAATGTAGTCTATTTTTATATTTAGATTTCCTTTGCTGCCTAATATTTACATGTTATAAAACAACTGGGTTTTGCTACAAGTTCTACAAATCATTTTGTGAGTGAATGGCACATACTTTGGACAAAGAAAATGACCTTTTGAGATGGTTAACTGAGGAGCTAAGACACAGCACAGCTGGACACAGTGATTGGTGACTGCCAGTGTAGAGCCGAAAGGTTCCAAAGCATGGCACAAGGGTGCACTGCATTTTTCCTATTAGTCTAGGTCACTAACATTTTTATTTAAACTTTTAATTTATTTAAGTCTTAAAATACATGTAGCTGCAACAAAGTAGCATTATTGAAATAAGAGATTTAGCACATTGTGAGATCTAGCACAAACTAGAGTGTACACAACAGAAATACTGTCCCAATAAAACTCCTTCACCTAAAGCTCATGGATGATATTGGAAGAGGAGGAAGACAGACTGTAAATCCAGAGAAGGGGGTGATTCCTGTGAGATTGTGTTAGAATGTCCACTCATGAAGTCTAGTCAACACGGCTCGCTAAAGGGGAATGGGCAAGAACAGAAGCAATAGAGGTTTTAAAAGGAAAGGAGGCAAGCTCACAGTGCTTCCTCTCTGTGCAAAACAACAACAACCACAAAAAAAAAGGACAAAACAAACAAACAACCCCTCCAAACAACCCTACAGGCAGTTAAGGAATGTTGAGAGTTGGAGAAATAATCTTCCCCAGGAAAGAGCATACCAGCTGGTTATTCAATACCAAAAAAGGACAGCCCCAAAAACATTTGAGTAATTGGCACATAGACACATAATAACAATTAAAGCGGCCATAAATTTGAACACTAGTAAAGACGGGGGATACATGGGCGGGGTAAATTGGAGGACAGGAGACAAGCAGATAGATGTAATTGTATTATAATTTCCAAAACTTCTCACTTTTTCACCACTCTTAAAGTACTACCTTCGGTTTCAAAAGCAACAGTTGTACCATTTCGATTTTGATATTGCAGTTTTAGGATGCAATAGAGGAATAATGTTGTTCCAAAAGCCCCCTTTTATGAGCACAGTCTAAGAATCCAAAGGTATTAAGGCACTTGTTAAAGGTCCCTTGAGCAGTTTACCATCAGAATCGGGACCTATGTGCAGAGAGCATACCCCTTTCTGTTAATAAGTTCTATAAGCCAGGTGTCTCAATGCTCTCAAAGAGCTGAACATATTGCTTCAAAGAAATATACTACATCCACCAAATGCACAGAAAGACAATCTACCCTTAACGTTGGGTTGCTTTGTACAGGAAGCCATCGAGATTAGAATCTTCAATCTAGAAACCCTGACATCTATTAAATCATGCAGAAGGTAGGAAGTGTGAAAGCCAAGCTACATACAAACTCAATTATACAGGGTCTAAGAGTGCTCTTGGAAGTTTAAGAGAGATAAATGTAGGACAAATAATGGGAAGTGCCACACTATGTTATTTATTAGATAGAGTGTTCATGGAAGTAGTGGACTAAAAATATAATAGGTTCATAAAAGGTTTAGATAAAAAACATACAATAAATCAATTCAAGACTATTAAAGGGAACTAGTCCAGTATACTATTAATTCCTCTTTCATCTTTGTCAAAGTACACAGTGCTTCTTGCTTTTCAGTAACAGTGTGAGAACAAACTTGAACATTATTGCACTTGTATCAAACAACTGAAAAAAATTAGCTTTTTCAACAAAACAAAACAAACAAACAAGCAAACAAACAAAACCACCTTCAGATCCTTCAGCCCTTCCCCTAACTCTTCCATTGGGGTCCCCAGGCTCAGTCCAATGTTTGGTTGTAAGTGTCTTAGTCAGGTGCTGACAGAGCTTCTCAGAGGACAGACATACCAGGCTTGTGTCTGCAAGCACACCTTACTACATA
Organism: Apodemus sylvaticus; assembly: GCF_947179515.1. Lineage (NCBI taxonomy): Eukaryota > Metazoa > Chordata > Mammalia > Rodentia > Muridae > Apodemus > Apodemus sylvaticus. Next base: position 24,318,645 of record NC_067487.1, read on the forward strand.
TGTAGCAGAGGACAGCCTTATCTGGCATCAGTGGGAGGGGAGGAACTTGGTCCTGTGGAGGTTTGATAACACAGAAGGCAGATGCCTAGAGGGGTGAGGCAGGAAAAGGTGTGTGGGGCAGCACCCTCTTAGAGGCAAAAGGACCTGGGGTGGCTGGTTCATGGAGGGGAGACAGGGAAGGGGGAAATATTTGAAATGTATAAAAAATAAAATGATTACAGAAAGAGAGAGAGAGAGAGAGAAAGAGAGAGAGAGACAGACAGACAGACAGAGAGAGACAGAGACAGAGACAGAAAGAGAGACAGAGAGAGACAAAGAGAGAGGAAGGAAGGAAGGAACGAACGAACGAACGAAGGAAACAGGCAAAAGAGCAGTAGCTGTCTTATTCAACAGCTAGAGATTGAATTAAACCATTTTCTATAGTCAAGATTCAAATAACCATTATTAGAATATGCTTAGATATACATAATACTCTCTGAACGCGTATTTTCATGAATACCAATCAAATCTATTTTTATAGAAGTAAGAACTATCTGAGTGAGATATGTACATAAATACCCAAATTTACAAAAATAAAAAGGAGTCAAAGTCTATTTCTTTATTATATGCACTATATACTCTTGTGCACAGAGAACTTTATTTTAAAATATTATATATTCTTCCTATCTTTAACAGTAAGATTTATCACATTTAAAATATAATTTTCAGTAGAATAAAATATTTTATTGCATTATCATTATTAATCTCTGTTAGAGATAATTGTACATTTATCTGGAACTTTTCTGTTGGATTGCTGCTTTTTTATGGTGGTTTGTTATGGCAACATTAATATCAGAAATGGATTTTAAAAGTATGAAAGTTAAAGGCCATTTTTGAATACAGCTACTTTATTCCCTGATACATAGAAGGACAACACATAAAGTTGCAGAAAAACTTCCCAAGAAAATGATCATTTAAATTAAGATAAATGTATAAACATTATGGGGAGACTTCTTGTTCAGAAAATCAAAGAGGTGGTAACCCAATAAGGATGTGAACAAGTAGATTTTTTGGTGATCGAGAAGTATATAAATGTATAGCCCCAGCTGGCCTCAAACTCGTGATCCTGTCTCTCCCTCCTTCAGCAAATTCTACTGGAGTTTACCACCACAACCACCTTGGACATAGTACTACCTGAGGATGCAGCTATACAACTCCTGGCCATATACCCAGAAGATGCTCCAACATGAATAAGGACACATGTTCCACTATGTTCATAGAAGTCTTAATTATAATAGCCAGAAGTTGGAAAGAACCCAGATGTCCCTCAACAGAGGAATGAATACAGAAAATGTGGTATATTTACACAATGGAATACTCAGCTATTAAAAACAATGAATTCATGAAATCCTTAGGCAAATGGATGGAACTAGAAAATACCATCCTGAGTGAGGTAACCCAATCACAAAAGAACACATATTGTATGCACTTGCTCATAAGTGGATATTAGCCCAAAGGCTTGGAATACCCAAGATACAATTCACAGACCACATCAAGCTCAAAAGAAGGAAGACCAAAGTGTGGATACTTGGATCCTTCTTGGAAGGTGCATCAAAATTCCCATGGCTCACAGCCAATAGACTGAACATAGGGTCCCCAATGGAGAAGCTAGAGAAAGGACCCAAGGAAGAGGTTTGCAGCCCTGCAGGAGGAACAATAATATGTACCAAGCAGTACCCCCAGAGCTCCCAGGAACTTAACCACCAACCAAAGAGTACACATGGAGGAGCCCATGGCTCCTTCTACATGAGCCCTAGCTACATATGTAGCAGAGAATGGCCTTTTCAGACATCAATAAGAAGAGAGGCCATTGGTCCTGTAAAGGACAGATGCCCCATTGTAGGCCAGGTGAGGAAAGTGGGAGGGAGGTATTGATAAGCAGGAGGAGGGGGATGGGAGAGAGGGTTTTTTGAGGGGTAACTAGGAAAGACAATAACATTTGAGATGTAAATAAAGCAAATATCTAATAAAAACATTAAAAAGTATGTAAATATTAAAGTTTTGGCCCATTTTTCTTCTGTGAAAATATATTCATATGGCTCACATAGTTCACCATAATGTCATGATTATTCTTGTGAAAAAGTAATCCTAAATTATTCACTTGTCTTTTTAGCTAGAAGCACTCCTGGAATGGCATAAGATGAAGCCTTTTGTTTTGTTTTGGTTTTTTTTTTTTGTTTTTTGGGGGGTTTTGTTTGTTTGTTTTTTGAGACAGGGTTTCTCTGTATAGCCCTGGCTGTCCTGGAACTCACTTTGTAGACCAGGTTGGCCTTGAACTCAGAAATCTGCCTGCCTCTGCCTCCCAAGTGCTAGGATTAAAGGCATGTACCACAACTGCCCAGCTAAAGCGAAGTTTTGACAGCACAGTCATGACTGGTAAATACATGGCTATATTAAATGCATTTATATTATCAGAAGAAAGTTCATGGTTTTCAAAAAATTGACCTACATCAAGTTTACAAATGACTGGTTTTAATTAGGTTTTATAAAAATGAACCATTATAAAAGTACAGTATTCCTTTTATACATAAAGACATAAGAGGAACAACTGCTACTATTTTTTCCTGGCACAATTATTAAGGTTTCTAAAGCTAAGTGCAGTAATTGTACAAGACCATATGTACCCATGTACATATGATAAAACACAGGTCTTTTTTTTGTTACAAATATTAACAGAGAATTTGTGATCTTTGGGTTTTTTTTTCAGTGTGTCTTGGTCTTCATTATGACTGAAAACTACTTTAAATTTTTTTTACACATGGTTATTCAATATTAACAAAAAAATCTAAAAATTAAAAACAAAAAACCTATGTCCTCACAACTGTAGACTCACACGTTTTTTGACCCTTCTATTCTCAAGTCATGATCATAACTATTTTTTGTCCATGAAAGGAAAAAGTTAGTCTGTCAACCTTTCCTATGAGCACTGTAAAAACCAATAAGGCCCAGTGCTCAGAGACGATACAGTGATGTTTTGACTTGGTGGTTTTATATAATATATCTTTCTGTTAGATTGTTTTCTTATTCTTTATTGTTTGTATATTTTCAGAACTCTCATGCTACATCCTGGCAAAATAAGACAGTGCTTAAAATTGTGCATGTCTTGCACTTTTCAATGTATCCATGCAACTTAATTATCACTGAGAAAGAGGTGACCCACATCAGATTCTGATTAATGAAAATTTCATCAAAAGGAAAAAAATGTGAGGAAAAAATTGACCTCGTATATTCTCCTTTTTGTAATACAAACTTTAAGATGTAGAAGAGAGCCGGGCGGTGGTGGTGCACGCCTGTAATCCCAGCACTTGGGAGGCAGAGGCAGGCGGATTTTTGAGTTCGAGGCCAGCCTGGTCTACAGAGTGAGTTCCAGGACAGCCAGGGCTATAGAGACAAACCCTGTCTTCATAAATAAAAAAAATAAAAAAACAAAAAATCAAAACAAACCGAAAAAAAAAGAAAAAAAAAGATGTAGAAGAGAGATTATGCCTGGAGAAGCAAGGATGTAATAACAGATTTATTCCAGCTCTCTCATGTAACAGCTTGGATTTGTGAACACTGAATAGAGTGTCTGATCTTGTGTTCCCTAGTATCAGGGATTTTTGTGGAAAATGGCAACTAGAAAAACAAACAAACAAACAAACAAACAAACAAAAAACACCACACAGAGACCAGTCTGTACTGTGCTTAGCAAGCAGAAAGTATTCAATAAATGATGGCTATTGATATTACACTATCACTTTCTACTCATTTGCTAGAATCTTTTCTGTAAAAGAAAAACTTAATATCTGCATATCATCTACACAAATGAAACCATGACAGCATTAATTATTACCAACATGCAAATTATAGAGCATATTCCTGTTCTATAAGATAAATTTGAAATGCTGTTATTTATTCTTATGAATTCTTTAGGCTAGTGAACACTGAGATGGAAGAAATGGGTATGAAGAATATGCGTTCAAAATGAAAAGACAGGCTGTGAAATACAGTCTTTCAATCATGGGATGGTCATGAAACCATGACTCAAAGAAGTTTTGCACACCTGCACTGGGTCTACAGAAGCCAGACTCTCTTAACAGTGAGCTATAGAAGGAGGAGAGAATACCTATCACATACTCCTTATCTGTTTCCAATTGACAGACTCTGGGAATAAGGGACTATGGTAGTAGCCATGTTGTATACCCACTCCTGAGCCTATTGGGCTCACAGGATTAATTCTAAATTCCTGGTTACACAGATTGCCCTGATTAAACTCCATAGTGAGACACAAAAATATGTAAATAGTGGACACAGATTTTAGTGAGGGTAACTTGTTGGAGCTGGGGGACAAATGAAGAGTAGGAAGCGCAAAATGCAAAAATTACATGAAGAAGTTAGGAAAGAACAACAGTTGTTAATAAGAGCTGACATTGTCTAAGTCCTCACTAGATGATGAAGTAAATTTGAGCTCTATGACAGCATAGTGGTAACAGAAAAGGAGAGGGAAGGTTTGTGCCTAAGGGCTAGGTCACATTTGGCCAGGAACGATAACTATGACTACCAGAGCATAAACACAAGAAATATCAGAGAGTGAAATTAATATGTAATTCTGCAATAACATACACGAGCCAGAGGGAAGTAGGATTTAAACAAACAGTATGACATACTCATATGATCTTAGGCATGTTACATATGAGGAAAGCCGAGACACCTTTAGGAAGCACCGACAGAAGGAAAACCTACCACCATCAGTGGAGAAAGGTGCTTAAGGGAAAGGAGATGTTTCTCAAAGAGAAAATGGAAAACATGGAGAGGTAAATCAGAGTGCATATGTACTATGGCTCTACAAGAAAAGACGGGCAAGGTAGAAAATGAACAAAACAGTGTGAGCATGGATCTCTGGCTTAATTTTCCTGTCACTCCATTTAACTGACTACAAGAGACTAGCATTCAGCTAAATACAAGTTTTATTACCTTATTCTTTCCATTGAGTTTTTGTTGCTTGCTTGTTTGTTTGTTTGTTTATTTTTGTTGTTACTGCTGTTCCCTTTTGAGGGCACTGGTGGATAGGCAGGTTTCCTTTGTTTTATTTTATTTTCACTATGTCACCTAACTTGGTGTTCAATTCCTGCTTGGAGGCATTCTTTCCATTCAGCTTCTCCAGTGCTGGGACCGTAAGTATGGACCTCTAGGGCCAGCTTCATTTGACATCTTACCTTAAGGTCTTTTAAAAAAGTAACTTAATTTTGAGTTTGTTAATCTTGTTTGTTGTATAGCTGTGCCCTCAAAATAGGCACATTGTCTTCCTGAAAAATATGGAGGTTTATAAAACACAGGATACTGAGAAAGTTTACAAGACCCAGGCTTTACCAGGGAAGAACACGTCCATTGGACAAAATCAAGTGGTCAACCCTGAAAACAAATGTACTAATAATGATTTAATAGGCTAGGCAGTTTTAATTTAGGAATACATACACACATATACATACAGATATACATGTATGTGAGTCTCTGTGTGTGTGTGCATTCTCTCTTTCTCTCTCTCTCTCTCTCTCTCTCTCTCTCTCTCTCTCTCTCTCTCTCTCTCTTTCTCTCTCTGTGTGTGTGTGTGTGTGTGTATGTAAGAGAGCAAGGAGTGGTATGTGAGAGAGTTTGGAAGGAAAAGAGAGAAAGGAGAAATGGAATTATATTAATGTCTCAGAGAAATCAGTGAAAGAAAGAGAGAAAGAGAGGAGGAGACAAGGGAAAAGAAGAAGAAGAAGAAGAAGAAGAAGAAGAAGAAGAAGAAGAAGAAGAAGAAGAAGAAGAAGAAGAAGAAGAAGAAGAAGAAGAAGAAGAAGAAGAAGAAGAAGAAGAAAGGGGAAGAAAGTAGAAGGATGGATGGAGAGGTAGGAGAGGAAAACAAAGAGAGAGAAAGAAACAGAGTCTTCAAATCATCTTGGACCACATACCACTTACCAAATAACCTTCCACTATGCCAATATCTTAAAGTTTTTACTCTGTGTTACTGATCCTTTACTACGTGGGATTTGAGGGGACTCTTGAGGCTAATGTGGATACAACATTTATATTTGATATTTTCTTTTATCCAAAGTATTTGCTCAAAGATGAGAAATGCAGTATTTTCCTTTCTTTCTTGGAGCAGGACAGAGCAGTATTTTCATGAGCATTTATAAATGGGATCAATAAGTATGAATTTGTAAGAGAGCAGTAATCTTGGAGCCAAAAAAAAAACAAAAAAAAACCCAACCTACCCAACACACAAACAAAAAAACCCATAGGAAGAAAATGGGTGGTTGTGTAAAATATAAAATGGATGATGTGGGCAATGAAAATGATAATCCAATGAATTACTTGATGAATTGTATATAGAATTAATACAATGTTTCAATGTTAAACCATAGCGAACTTTGACTATGGATGTTCCCTTGTCTCTCTATCTTGTAGCCAGTCCCGACTCTTCTTCCCCTATTCAAACTTAAAGTCTATGTTAGCAACTGGAAGATGGACAAAGACGTTTAATGTGATTTGTCATTCCAAACTAGCTTTAAAAAAAGCGTTTGGGATTTTCACCAATTTTTCACTTTACTTTCTCAAGGACAAAAGGGCCTGAGAAACAACCTGGCTTATTTAGACTCTCAGTATCATACTGCTGCCCCAACTAAGTTCCAACTGATTTGTTCTAGTTACTTTAGTCATACACCAGAAACACTTTTCTCAAAGACATACCTCTTACAGTTTACTATCTGTTCAGTATGCAAATCAAAGATCTGTACACAGTACAAGCCTATAACCCCTCAATACAACTGAATTCAAATTATCATGCAAATAAGTAAAGTCTCTATCAATGGTCTATTTTAAAGAATAAATAATTTTCATTTTAGATATGCTTTACAAGTGTCCTTTTAAATTATTTCAGAATCAATAAGTTTCCACATAAAAGCATATTATTGTTGACTACTCATTATTAATCTGATGTTACCCACCAAATCATCCAGCAAGAATTTTTAACTATAAGAAGCCATGCCATGTGCCAAAGTTATAAAGTTATAAATTTAGGATGATGTCAGTGGATTAAGTAAGATACAGACAATTATTTTAAAGAGCAAAGTAAGAAAGCTGAGAAAACACACTTCAGAAGTTTTCTAATTAAAAGTGGCTTTATAGTTGGACAGTGGTGGCAAATACCTTTACCTCCAGCACTCAGGATGCAGAGGCAGGCAGATCTCTGAGTTCAAGGCCAGCCTGTTCTACACGTGATTTCCAGGGATATGCAGAAAAAAATAAATCTCAAAAACAAAACAAAACAAACAAACAAACACACCGACCATGTCTTTATCTTAAAAGGGACAGGAGAAGTTGTTCAGTGGTGCATCGAGAAGAAAAAAATATGCCTTCAGATTGTCCAGTGGTAACTTAAACTTTCAATGTTGTTTAACTGTGATGTGGAAAACTACAATATACATTTTACCCATGTGATACATATATCTTATTGTTTTACCTTTCCTAATATGTGAGCAGAATGAGCTAAGTGTTAGAATTGCAGATAATAGCAAGAAAAACGATGCATACACACACACACACACAATCATTTGCATACAAGTGACTCAAGGATGACAATAACTAACAGCAAGAAGGAGTTATAAATAAACAGGTACGACTCTTAGGAAGCCACAAGGCCAGTTTATGTGTAGACCTCAAAGATCATCATGAAATGACATTTGAAGCCTATTTGTTTACATATAAATCTTAGCAAGAAGGGCCCTGGGATAAAGTGACCACAATAAGAAATGCAAAGAGATTAAAATAGTTTAAATGGCAAAGGTCTAAGAAATGAAAACAAATATATTTGCTTATATCCTGAGACAATTGCATGACCATCCTATGTCAATGGCAAGAGAGCCAAAGACCCTAAAGAACCTATAATGACTCCAAAAGAAGAAGACAAATTTGAAATTCTCAAGCAAGCGGTAATAATGCCAGTAATACACAGATGTGTGCAATCACAAAAGCCCCCCTCAGGGGAATTTAGAAGAGGCTTTTATAATCTCTACAGCACACTTAGGGTATGGCTGCTTCATTATTCCATGATGCAGATGATAAAATGGAAATCTACCTAAAGTGAACATCTCTGCCAAGATTCCCGTACTCCTCCTTTGTGGCAATGGTAAAAGTCTGAGTGGATCTGCCATCACAGCAGGTATAGTAAACTGATCTAAGGAACAATTTGAGATACCGTGGGGAAGAGACGTAGAGCTAGCCTCATCCACGCAGAATCCACACAGCCTTTTGGATTGAAACTGCCCCAGCGTTGAAGGATGAGGCCTTTCCTGAGTCCCTTACACAGTCATAGACATTTTTTGTTATGTAGACCTGGAAACAAAAAGAAACCATTTGTTCTAACAGAGATGAGATGAAAATGATATGGCAAATAATTATACTGGAGAGAGAAAAGAGTTAAGAGTAGGTGTTTGTCGCTGCAGGTCTCTGAAAATGATAGGTGACAAAGAATGCTCTCAGAGACAGTTAAACAGGTAAGTTCCCTTATCTTTAAAGATAATTATTTTGAACAAACACATTTATATTCTATTTTAATGGAAAACTTTAGAGGATCACATTTTATTGAGCATTCTGAAGTTATGTTTTGTTATTGTTGTTGTTTTCCTCCCTCAAGGACATGTTAATCTTCATTTTCTTTTTATTGATATTTGTGATTATCAATTTTCAATCTACTTAGAAAATAAGCAACAACATCACCTCAATTAGCAACATTAAATGGGACTCTGACAGCATCAATTGTTTGCACTTCAATTTGAACATTCCTGAACTGTAGACAATATTTTGTTTCTATGTTGTTTTGGGAGTTCAAGTAAATATACATTCATTTAAAATAATACCATGTCTCTACCATTACACACACAAAAAAGCGAGCAGATTCTTGACAACAAAAACAAATCAATAGTAATATCTTTAGAATAGAAGCAGTTCTGTTGATAGAAAGCGTATGGTTAAGCGGGAATGAAGCAATCGCTGTTTGCAGCCTGTCATTTGGCCTGGGCATGAGACATCATGCATTCTGACACTTGTTTATACCACACGGCTGTCAGGAGAGCTGAAGCAGAAGGAGAAAAAAAAAGCCCAACTTCCTCACAGCAATAAAAACCGTATGGTTTTAACATATTCCAGGGAAGGAATGTGCCTAAGCCTTTTCAAGACTTTCAAATGGACACTTTGGTTCCCACTGAGGTCTGTTCTGTTGATGAAGACAAATAGTTTCCACGCTGCAGAGAGAGATCATTCCCAATGGTTCCCTTGCACACTGAAAGTTGGATTAACTTATTCAGCATCCAACCCTAAAAGAGAAGTTTTATGATTGTGAACATAATTAAGACATCACGTGAATGTATAGAGACTGGTAGAATTCGAGGTGGCGTTCCATCCATGGATACATGGAAAAAATAGATATGAATTGATACTCATGTAGTGCTATGTGATGTCGACAACACAATGGATTAAATTAAATTAAATAATTAAAGGTTCATAGACAAATTTTCAGTCAATCTTGCGAATTTAAATAGTCAGCATGGGTATCCACTTCCAAGCATGTAGCTGTAGTGTTTTTAAAAAACACATCTCATAAATATCAGAAGAGAACTTGCAAGAATTGCATCCAGTGAAAATAGAAATAAAAGGCAGTTGATATTTAGTATATATTTACATTGCTCGAAGTAACCAAAAGCTGGTATAGTATTTGATAAAAAGTGAAACATTCCAATTTTCCTCTCTGAAATGAGTGAGCTTGGTAAAACCTGCATTCACTATTTTGACACTTCTGATCCCTACATCTAACAATCATTTCTCTGCTCTGATATCCTACAAACCAGATGAATATTTGCACTGAAAAACTTAAAATATTTTTTAAATACTCATGGTATGTTTTCTGCTCAGTTTTAGCTGTAAAATGAAATTATCTTTTAATTTAGAATTCTGCTGCATCCAAACATATTATATTAGAGAATTATCCATACCTAATCCCCATTTATAGGCCTTAACATAAATCCAGACCTATTGCGAAACTGTGAAGAACACGGTTAACCTGAAAAAGTCTAAACAAGGACCTTACACTAATTAGCACAGAATGGCCACTAGGTGGCCCCAAACAACAATGTGTCACTGAGGATATGACTGGAAATTTGCCAAAGGTATTAGCTGCAATTTACCATATAAATGGGTCAAGACTTCAAGAATGTGAACTCATCTCAACCCTATGGTCATTTTCATGTCTAATTTGTGCTTTTATAAACTGAATTACACTTAGCCAACACAAAAAAAATACTTGCACATGTTTACAAGGTTTGAAGGATTTTTGTCAAGAATTCTTTCGGTTTTCATAACTAACAATTCAATTATATTTGGGTTCTCAACGTTTTATAATTTATCCACTAATATTCCCCAATTTTCTCCTCATTTTTTCTTTTCTATAAAATGAAAGGAAAATTCATGCAAGCTAATGAACGTTGTCGCTGGTGTGATTAAAGAATTCTGTAACTAATGAGAGAGCATGTCTAATTCTCCAGCCTTGAGAGGCCTATTAATCAAGTTTACTTAGGTGGTCGGGTACAGTAGTGCTAAAATATATATGGTATTTCAGATTAGCCTTCTTACCCAATCACTGTACAGCAAAATCAGTTAGCCAAACGTGAAAGTACCACCATGGATGGAAATGCTACTGAACAGGTGCAGGATTAACAATGATAAAAGAATCAAGCTTTGATTACAAAAATAACACTGGGTTAGATGCCATATGCGAATATAGAACCATGGTAAAAAAAATGACAACTTTATTATGATCAGAAAATTACCTCTATCACATGCATTGGCCGTGTCTGTTGTTGCCGTTGATATTTTTACAAACTGGCCAAGGGACGATTGGCCTTTAATTCAATGAGTTTTGTCAAAGTTGTAGTTGGCTGTGGTTTTTGATGTTGATGATGTTGTTATTGTTTTTGTTTGTTTGTTTGTTTGTTTGTTTGAGCTAGGAATTTAACAGCCTAAGGTAGTCAGGATGCCTCATTGTGTTGTCTGGACTGGAGTTGAAATTTTAATCCTGGTTCATTCGCTCAGGGGTGAACCATATAGGTGTGAGGCACCATACTCAACCCAAATGTGAGTTTATAAACTAAATATAAGACTTTTTCTTGAGATTTAAGTAAAATTGAAAAGCAAAGGCTGATATTCTTATTTTGATAGTCTAATTTCATAAGTAAAGCCTTTGGTGTGTTTTAATTTATCCTTCAGAAGCGGGGGGGGGGGGGGGACTAGACACAGTGGTTTATTGGGCTGATCTTTGTATCACCTTGAGTGAATTGAGTGGACAGAATGGATTATCCAAATAAAACCTGCTAAATGTTTCACATTTTCTGGCAGGTTCTATTTCTTCAACCGACAATCTTATGAACCTAATCTGGAAACTCAGTCCCCCACTGACCTTTCATTTTATAATTCCAATTTCAAAGTTATCCTTGAGATTTATAGGCATCACAACTTTAATGGAATCATTTCTTTAATGCACTGCTTCTGTTCATCACTCTTCCTAATTCTCATTACTCTGACCTCAAAAAAAGGGAATCTGCTAAAAGAATCCTTATTTTGGACTAAAAATGACTCATGTTTCACCTGGGTGAGTGTATGTGGCTTACAGAGCACACAACTGTTCTAGGCCTTCTCTTTAATTTTTTCCCCTCTTCTATGCCTGCTCATGTTTCCCATGTCCTTTTCAAAATTCATACCCATTCCTCCCCTGCTTCATTCAATGGCACTGGAGAATGCAATTGAAGTTTCCATGTTGAACTCAACTCTTCATGGGCTGACATTTTCCTAATCAATGGGGAATGGATATATTTAATAACTCTTAAGTATGGAGCTCCTTCCAGATAATAGGTTGAATAAGACATTTCAAATTAAACTATGTAATTGCAAATTCTATGTTTTTGCAAATACTATGTCTTTGCAAATTCTGTGTTTCATAATCCCATTGTACAGAAAATTGTTAAAATGGAGAAATGGTGTTGTTGCTAAAATGCCAGTACTAGAATCCAGATAAGAAGATTATCCCAGTTCCACACTCAAGTACATTATTATCACATGACATCAGTTAAATCATTTTTAAATTTTAAATGGAAAAATTCAAATTCATGAAGACTATTAAGGCAAAACTAAAACATTCTCGATGCTAATAAAAAAAGAAAAACATAGGTTACATGAACTTACATCAAGTAATTGTACCAATAAGAATAATATTTAACAATAATTATTGAAGTCAATACTAGAACCTAGACTGGGTGTTAGCTTAAGTTTGCTACATTTATAGGTTTATGGTAATTGTTTCTGTTAATTATGATCATTGTCATATTATTGAAGTACACCTATTAACCTTATTTAACAGATGAAAGAGCTTCCAATGATATTAAATATTAAATATATGATAAGTGGTACAGTTACAATTTTAATTCAGACAGACTGGTGCCATGCTCCTTGCTTTTATCCATTAAAGGTCAGTGGAAGAATACTGAGGTTGAGGTCATTACATTTTCTAACAAAGAGAGTCGCAATGGTTCCGATTTGCAGCTTCCTCTCTGCCTGGGGTCCTTATTAAGATCACCCTCCACAGTTTTAGTATGGGAGACCTTTCTCACAGTGATTAAGTATGCAGTTCTTCAGTATTTGAGGGTATTCGAAGCCCTATTAACAAGTTTTAGTGATGGTACTTTGGAGTGTCGTTTGCCCCCTTGTACATTCATTTTCCGTACACTCCTCTGGTATGGACCATTAGTCTCAGCATTGTGCTGTCATTTTATTCCACAGAATGCCCTACATCTGCAAGGTGAAAATCAGCTGCCTCAAATCTAAGTGCAGCGTGGATCAGCCACCAAGGCGCTACTGCTGCAGAATCACAGATTCACGGCCCAGGCTTGAGTCGCCATCAAAAGAAACCAGAACGAAACAGAAATGGGATTTGAACTAAATAGGTAATCCACACCGATCTTTTCCTAAAACAAGTTTTGCAGTTTTCAGTACAATGAAAAGGTTTAATGAAGGGAAACTTGGAGGCACATCTCATGCAGTTTAAATGTACCTGTGGTTTACCAGTTATCAAAACCTCAATAGGATAGTAGGTCATGTGATAACTCATCTCACACTCCTTGGTATCATATGTTAGTCACCAACTTCAGTCCTGATATCTCTCCCGCTACTCAGTCAGAGTTGACATTTACTAGGAAGCTAAAGAATACTTGGTGAGTGAATGAGTGAATGAAATTAATTGCTCAGTGATTCCTTTAGCATCTATATAGTTGACAGTCAAGATGAAAGACCAGTAGAGTCTGCACAGGCATATACCTGCCTGGAACCTCAGCTTTAAAGGATGCTGAAAGAAAAGGGCCATAAGTTCTGTCCAGCACAGGATATGGAGAGAGATCTTTCTGAGGGGTAGGATGTAGGGACCACTATAAGGACAGTTGCAGTTAGAAAAGGATTAAGTGAGTGCTTAGTTTCATGCTAATTTAACAAATTAGCTCCTGAAAATGGTACATTTCAAAAGACCATTCAGATATTTCTATTACAGACTATAGAATTATTGATGTTTCTCATTCTTTTAAAGAGTCTATATCTCTAACCATGACATAAAAGTGGTGGCTTGTATGTCCTTCCCCCAAAGGCATGAGATGTTGCTCAGGGATGCAAAGAAAAACTGAAGAGTCATTACACACACTCGAAGAAAGCACGTACAGTTGGAAGAGAAAAGCAGGGAGCACAGGAGAGCCTAAACGTCAGAAAGTAATTAAGTGATACCATATTACATTACTTAGAACTACTGAAAATAGAAAACATTATTACCATGGGACAAGATGATGGCTTATATGTAAATTTGTAATTAATTTTGCATAATGTGGAAGGCTATATTCATTTATACCTTTCTTTCCTTAGCCTCCTAGAAACAAGCTAAATCTAACCTCTCCCTCTAAAGGAGGGCAACATCTTGTCTGTGATCTAACTCATCATGGTTCCCATTCATAGAACTTCACGCCTCCTGTGGGCTGGATTTCAGATTTAAACCTCATGATAGTAAATGACTCTAAGAGAAAAATAAATGTAATTTTAAATTCATAATATATATATGTATATATATATAATCTATACATGCATGTATACATATGTGATTAATGATATGAGTGTATATATATATATATATATATATATATATATGCATAAATGTATTTTACTAGCATTCTTGAACACCCTTTCATGCCTTTGGGGGAGTGATCTAGGTATATGTATATCTTCTCAGTATTACCTGTAAGTGGATATATATGTGTGCATGTTATGTCTGTTCTATTGTGTCTATTGCTAAGTTGGTGAAGGGTGAGAAATGGTAAAGTATTATGTACTATTTATTTCCAGTTAAAAATCGAAACGTGTTTTAGAGAGCACAGTGGGTAGAAAAGAAAAGTTCGTCAGGTATTGTGGGTCTTTCTGTCTTTCTTTCTGTCTGTCTTTCTTTCTTTTCATTTTTGTTTGCTCTTGTTTTTGTTTTCTGACAATACAGCAAAACACCGAGGTCATCAAAGGTGAAAATCATGTATTTAGACTTTTACACAAATTCAACACTTCTCACACAATAGTAAAGTTTAATAATAATAATAATAATAATAATAACAACAACAATACTAATGTTAGCCTAAGTGCCTTTATAACCAACAATCAGGAGGGGTAGAAAGATCTACCCAATCCAAAGCCCAAATTATCTACATAGTGACTTCCAGGAAATCAACAACTACATATTGAGACCTGCCCCACATTCAACCTCCCCCAACAATAATCACAACCACAACTACAACAACAAACACACACAAAAAAATCTTTCCCATCATGGCCTAAGCATTGCTTTAGCGGGTAAAGGTGATTTCAGGAAAGAGAGCCTTTGTTCATTCTCTAAGAACCTACACAGTGAAGGGAGAACTCACTCTTGCAATGTGTCCTCTGACCCCATATATACACACCCTGTGTGGCACTAACAAATTCACATGCCCGTGAGTGTACCATTATACAGTAACTAAATAAATGTAAAATAAAAGAAAAAGATAAAACCAAGGATAATCCATCTGTTGGAGACAGGAAGATTAGGAATTGAAGGTCATTCTCAGCTACACACACAATTGTATGTCAGCGTTGGCTGCCTGCCTAAAACTAAATAGTAAATCCTTTCCTTTAAATTCTACTGATCCAAAAGTCTCCTTTACATTTAGAAAAGTAAAGGCTGAAAAATCCGATCTCCAAGGTGGTAGATTCCACTATAAATACCACTATAAATACCAATCATACTGAAAACTTAATATGTTCAAAACTATGAGAAAGAAATTAACTCCAACGTACACTTTAGAAATAAGTGGAAAATCAAGATGAAAAGATTCCTCCTGACTGTACTAAAGAGTAACAAACACGTGCTTATATTTTGAATTGGTGAACACCATCTTTCCATTACATCATTGCTAAACAAAAAAAAATGCCACTGTTAAAACTTTTAAGTTCACATTTTTAATTTTAGTAAGAATTGGTTTAAACCAATTGGGTTAAACATAGTAAAGTTTTAATAATTTTTTATTGAAGGCAATATTTTAGTAAAATAATTGATGAATGTAACCAATAGGTTAAAGATTTACATGGAAATACAAGGTTCTGAAAATTTGGCAAGTTTCAGTTTTTCAAGTCTTCCAATGTGCAGGACTCTTAAAGATTATCTTCCGAAGGCCATTATCCTGAAATATTATGGTGCATCATTTGAATTTGCAAGTTGAGTTAATAATTTCAGAAATATATATTGCTTTTAATAACCCAATAACCCAGAGTGTTAAAAGTGAAAGCTTATTTTGCTTGATTTTCATTTTTAATGAACAGCTGGGGAAAATCCCTTTGATGGCTTTTAACGTTTCCATCTTTGTTTTATCTTATGTGTGTGGCGTTTTACACACATTTGTGTTTATGTACCAATTGATCACCTGGTGCCTTCAGAAGATGGTAGAGATGCTGGATGTCCTAGAACTCCTGGAGTCAGAATTACCGAATGGTGTGAGCCATCGTGCTGTGTGGGTGCTGGGAATGGGGCCTGGGTCTTCTAGAAGACCATGCAGTGCTACTAACCACTGAGACATCTTCCGCTAACCACTGAGACATCTGCCCAGCTTATGATGTAGCTGCTGGTGATAGCTTATCCCTGTAGCCCCAGCAACAGGGAGATGAAGTCCATGAAACTGTCTCAAGAAGCCAGAAATTAATTAATTAGATAGGTAGGTAGGTAAATAAATAATTACAATAATGATGTCTAGAGAGTTTTTGTTAGGAATTCGCACAAAAATAGGCTCAGTGCTTGAGTGACCTAAGATGATGCGGTGACCGCCTTCGATCTATTCAGATAACTATATCAAAATGTTTGATGTTTACTCAAGCTGTGTTAACACTTTAGAGAATTACCAGAATAGCTCAAGTTAAAATATTTACTTAATTCAGCCTCTTCATTATTTTAGCTTGTCACTTATTCTGCTTAACTTGGTTGTTGCTCTATTTTCTTACTCACGTTTTTACCAGGAACTCTGAGGAGCAATTGTAGTTCTTTATGCAACAATATGGGGACAGAGATTCCTCCCTACCCATCAGTTCTCTTTCTGAGGTTAGCAACTGACATATTTGTTTCTCACAGCAGAAAAGAGTCAACACGTCTAATGGAATACTGCTTTCTGGAAGCATGCAATTTATGTTTGATTTATTTTTAAAATCAGAGCCCTGTCAAACCACTTCAGTATTCTCTCTCGCACTAAATCAACACAGCCTCATAATCAATAACTGATGGGCTGAGAATCATAATTCATGACTGTGCAGTCTCCATTCTGATTATTTGCACAAGTCGCCCCGTTAATGAAAGCTGAATTCTCAGCACCAGAAACTACCCCGGTGCTGGTTTCAAAACCTCAGAAACCTCCACTTCACAGGGATTGCTTTCAGCTTACAGGCTATGCTCTGCTCAACAGGAAGGTCTTGCATATACAGTGTTCACAATGAAGCAAAGACTCCAATGCACGGTACAGTAGATGTGAGAATACTAATCATGAAATTTACAAGAGGTAAAGAACCACTAGTGGGTATAAAATGCAAGTGGATGTCTGTACTCATCGTGAAGGAAAGAAGAGGAGACAGGAAGGAAGGAGAGCAGACAGGCGGGGAGAGAAGGGAAGAAAGGAAGAGGACAGAGAAGAAGGGAAATGCTCTGATAAATCTAGGAAGACCAGCAATGCTCCGAAATGTTTAGACATGTCATTTAATGCTGGATTTCCTGTTGAGAGACAATGTTGTGTTACATCTTCCAGCCTCCTGCTGCATCCTTTCCTGAAACCTGAAATGTCATTTAATGGTCATATCTAAAGCTGCAGCACAGAGAGGCTTCTTTCCAAAATAATAAATAAACAAACAAACAAACAAACACTGAGCACTGAAGTCACATGATGGTAAAGTACTTTATAGTGTTCCTAACAAACTCCTTAAGCCTCTGAATCTCTAAACTGCAAGAGATTCATTCCTACAAGAAGGCATTTCCTGCTGCCACAAGCAAGCATTGTTTCCTAGAAATGTAGCCCCCAAAATGATGCAGGCTGGGTTTGATTGTACTCACCCATATTCACTGCACTGTTGTCTCTTTTTAAAAGTCTGCTTCCCAAGCAGTTAAGGCTTTAACAAAATGTGCTTTGTAATAGAGAGGCTAATACATCACTCACTCAGCCACAAAGGAACAGCACAGAATTCTGAAGGAATCTGTGAGAATAAATGACTTTTGGAAAAAAAAAAAAAAACCAACCAAACAAACAGAAGCCCATCTTTCTCTAAGAAGTTGCATTGATAATAAACAATTAGGCAAAAGCTGCATTAAGAAGTTATGTTTAAGAGCTGCCAGATTAATGCGAACATCTCGCTATTGGAATGTCCACAGAATTCTGTCACTTTAAAGTGACAGACCTGATTTTTCTGACTGTGTGTGGGTGAGGGTTAGTTGGACTGAATGGTGGCAAGGAAGGCTTGGCAAAGGCAGAGTGGCCTTCTGCCTCGGGCACCCACCCTGCAAGGAAAGACAACAACTGATTTGGAATGGCTCAAGGGCTCAGAGCAAAATGTCAAGTAAAGAGTGAATGAAATCTATCACGGAGTCAGAAATGAGGACCAGGGTGACCCCTAAACCGACATCACCATCACAGAAACAGGCATTGCATGTTGACAGAAAAACAAAAGCAATGATGTTATTAATTTTAAAAGCAATACCATATTAGAAGTACGTTCTGTGAATATGATCCAAGTGCTGTTCAGACAAACACACAGAGATGTTTCTGTTCTGTATGGTTGAAGTTATTGTCTACCTGAACCCACTGACTTGACTGCTGTGTAAATCAATAGTTTCCTAGGTCAACTTTCTGATTTCCAATTCTGTATTTTTAATAATATTCTTCTCATTCAATCTTTTCACAACAGGTCACTATACGCGGTGCTTGAAGCGATATTTGTCAACTTAATCACTGTGAGAACGAATAGGTGATCCTTGTTGTGACTTGTTTTTGAACATTCAGTCCACTTTGTAACAATCAAATACACACTTCGCTCTTTATGAGAAACGATATTTTTGACAATATTTTAAATTAATCGAAAAGCAGTTAGCAAAAATAAGATAGAAACTGAGACATAAAATAAGTGAAATAAATTAACTATAATTGGCAAAATAAAAAAGTCTGTGTGTTTCTCTGTACTTCCTACTACTCTGTCGCTATTTGTAACGTGACATCAGAATACTTATATGGTACAAATACGCTCTTGAAAACCGAGGTCTAGACTAGGGAAGTTGAGTTTATACCGTTGACCTGTCTTAATTGTTTCCTGTGCGTTCTGAAGACTCTTAAGAACAGTTAACAAATACTGACTTCAAGCTGCTGAATCAGCATGCTCAGTCCAACGCTGTGCCTGTGCTGCCGCCTAGTGGCGCGATGTGGTATAAAATGACATCCTCCTGCAGGATGTGGTATTGGATCTCTTACTGCAAAGTAGGTTAAGAGACACAGGAAACAGCTATGTGACAAGACATCTGCCAGATCTACACACTTCGCCTTCTCTATTTGTGTATATGGGAAAGCAAGTCACAATCAAGAACTTCACCTTTTAGTCCGATCGGGAGTCACGTCTTTCACAGTTAACCTCCGCACTTTCACACATGATTCTAGCTAGGAAAACTATATATTTGTTTACATGTTTTTCATATCCCATGAACTCTTTTAGGAATGTGCCAGTTTGCCAGGGGTGCAT
Organism: Apodemus sylvaticus; assembly: GCF_947179515.1. Lineage (NCBI taxonomy): Eukaryota > Metazoa > Chordata > Mammalia > Rodentia > Muridae > Apodemus > Apodemus sylvaticus. Next base: position 24,338,052 of record NC_067487.1, read on the forward strand.
ATCATTCTACACAGAAAAATCTTTCTTTTCACTAAGAATATCCCAGTGTAGGCTAAGAAAAAAAAAAAAATCTGACAGCAAACCTCTGCATTCCAAGTGCGCACAGTGCAGTGCTTCTCAGTGAACAGGGATTTTTTTTTTTTTATAAAGATCAAAGCACCTCACCTGGAGCATTAATCAAGCACCTGGTAATTTAACCATTAATTTCATCTATGAAGAGGTAGAGATGGGTTCATATAGTTTCCATTCGGTTTTCTCAATTCCCTACACACACACACACACACAAACACACACACACACACACACACACACACACTCCCCAACCCCCAAACATCACAATGTATGTCATTCCATTCTTTGGAGTCAGAGAAAGCATATGTAATCACCACTGAAGTCAATTTGTTAACAGTATTTGAAACCAAAGAAGAAGTGTCTGGGTTAAGGCAGGCAGACAGTGAGTCAGACTTTAAAAACATAGTCAAAAAATAAAATAAAATAAAGAGTTAAAGCAAGCTAAAGGAAGCAATCCTTTACCTTTTTACCCTTGGGATGTTTTGCAATTGATGTGCCCCTTGGCCACACACATTTGCTCACTTTTCAATCCATTCGGTCCTCTCTAGCCAAATCAACCAGCATTCCCTCTTGCTCTGCACGCGGAATACATATGTGCCCCATTTTCCACCCCAGGGTGCAGATGACCCAATGCAACTCCTCATTTGCCCATCTCTCCGGAACGCGGGCTCTCTTCCTGTCCCTTCCTCACTGTAACTAAAAATGAACATGCGGCTCTGTCCATGACATAATGTTTTCATGAAAGTTCCACTAATTAAAAATCCTCACCATACCAGACCTAAAAAAAAATGAGCACGGTCCTGCCAAGTGTTGTTCACCACAGTGAAGCTCTTGTAACTACGTTTTAAAAGAAAGATGGGAAAGACGACTGGGGGGGGGGTGGTGAGAAGGAAGAGAGTCTCCTAACATATGCATTGAAGTATAACAGTTGTCAGCATCACAGGGACAGATTATTTTTAAAATAGATCTTTCAAGAGAAAAAAATAGATGAAAAAAATTTAAAAAAAAAAAAAAGCATCTCCAGAGAGTTGGGAAGTAATGCATTCTCTTTGGATAATAGAAGCTTTTACTGGAATGAAGGACCACAATTTTAGGAAATACATCTGCTTTTTTTTTTCTTTAAGTACGAGATGATAGGTCAGTTTTAAAATGATGTTTGCCTTTGATTAAACCTATAGCCTCTCCCCTTTACATGGGAAGGAGAGAGTTGGTTTTTATTGTGGTGGCATGGAAGCACTTGCTGATGACTGCTTTGGCCCATGCTTACAGTGCTATAATAGTTACTTGTTGAGGACATCCATTTAGACTTGCCAACATGCTGCATTAATTTAACACCACATAAAATATGGATTTTATTGCAGCAGAGACAATAAATACTGCAACTGCTGACTGCATGCATTTAACCCTCCCCCCTTTTAACTGTACCCCCCCATACTTCCCACTCCTATAAAAGGGGAACATAGGCATAGTACCCATCCTCTTCCGGATGAATGTCAATAGGCTGTCTTCATGTACATGCTTAGTGACCCCCGACAGCTTCAAGGCATCTGTCCTCTGACTGTCATTTCTCTGTGTTCTGAAGGTATAACGAACTATGTGACCAGGGATGAGGAGTGGATGCGTTCGTATGGAATGCAAAGTAATGTTAGCTGATGTTAGAGTTCACAGCAAACAGTGGTACCTGCTAGGCTGATATTTGAAACAGAGGTAAACAGGAACGAGCATGACTAATTACACTCCGTCAACATTTTCGGCAATTGCTCAGAATGAATGCATCCGAAAACTCCCTTATCAAGACCCCCACACTGTTGAACAAAATACATTATCTATCCGGCTTCCCATTACCTACACTGAAAGCAGTTGTTCCTGGAAACTCATCCAAAAGAGTTGCATCCTCATTTGTTTATTAAAAGGTAAGGCTTTTTGGAATAATTGCGCATATAACTTAAAAAAGAAAAGAAAAAAGGCAAGAACATATCTCCCCCTACATAACCCCAGCAAGGGAAGAAAAGGTAAGACCTTAAAGGAGTTAAAAGACAAGAGGTGAATTCCTCCTACCTTGTTTCATCAGCTTCTGGAAAACGGAAGTTGGTTCCAGCCAAATAACCCTGAAGAGACTGTCACCCTGTCCCCTTTTTGTTTGTTTTCTGCTGTTATTTTCTCTCAGTGATTCTACTTCGCTCTAACTCAAGCGTTCTCTCAGCGTCACTTTTAACTCTGGACGGCAGGGAACCAAAGAAAAAGGGGGGAAGGGGGGGCGAACTCTCCTCTCCTCTCCGTCTCCCTCTGATTGGCTTTCATTCAGTGGTTCTGATTAAGGAAGGGGGGTAAAAAGGAAAGGGGGGGGGAAGCCGTTCCTCACTCGGAGAGAAAGGTTCTGCTGATGGAGCTGCAGCACTCGCCTTGGGAAGGTTAGAGACTGGAAGTGCCGGCTCCTGCCAGCACAGAGCGATTTGCAAGTGAATGCGAGGGAGGGAGCATCCAAGAGGAGGGCCGCGCATGAAAGGCGTCCCCTCCCCCGCAGGGCAGAAAGACTCTCTGTTTCCAGCCTAAGGTAATCAGCCCCATCTAATCCGCCTGCGTCCCTAACACAATCCCAGAAACGCGGATTCTGCGATTGCTTCTTGCAATTAAAATTAAAAAAAAAAAATTTACTTCTTTGCTTTTCTCTGGCATGGATATGCCTGCACCATCCTTAGAACAGATCGTCCAAAAACAAGTATTTAGCAGAGCGCCAACCAAATGGCAATCAGACCAGGTATATATCCAACAGAGAATGTATTGGGAGGGGGGGTAGGTTTTCAACCTTTATTTTGAGGGCAAGTGAACTTTTTGGTTCTCCAAATATCTTTATTTGTAGTTTATTGTCATAAAGAAAACACATCTCACTCCTCATTTGAGAATGTCTCTGAGCAGTTTTCTGTTTAATCATAAAGCAAAGCTGTCAGTGTGTGTCATTAATAATTTACAAACGTGATTAGTATCATTAAAATATTTAGATTTGGGAGTTGACACAATCATTTTTTTTTTGCTTTTAAACTTTTTCTTATAAATATATTTATGTCCAAAACATCGTACAGGCTGATATTGATGCATCTGGAGGATTCCATCTGCTCTTCAACCTGTTAATTGTCCATCTCCCTATTCTTCTATCTCTACATTAAAGTTTCATCAACCAGAATCTAACCAAAGATGTCAGTATAGCTCCACACAATAGTTAACACCTTTACATTTTTCTGGCTTCATATAGCTTGCTTCTGAAAAAAAGAAATTCTACGTATAAATAAACCTTATATATGTAAATTATAAAAATATAAAATAGAACAATTATGAAGACATTTAAGGCAACTGTGACTGAAAAGCCAAATAAGATTACTGAGCTGTTAAATACCTTTGCAGTCACTAAGCTAAGCAGTGGCAACAGTAAGTCTTCCCAGGCTACTGCTGAGTCAAGATGTCAGGAGATGTCAAGAACACAGAGAGAACACACTTGATAACTTACCAACCAAGAGACCCTGTACACAACCTAACTAACAAAACAACAATAGCAACAAACACACAAACACACAAGCAAAAAGGAGGGCACTAAAGAGAAGGCAGGCCAAAGATTCTTAAATCTCAAGGAAGATTCAATATACCACAGGTTGTTCTATCTAGTGTTCTATCACTTTAGCTCACAGTAAAAACAGAAATCATTTTCGCTCATTAAATGGTGTCTACAGTAGAATAGAACTAATTCCCCCAAATATTACCTTTGTGGATTAATTGCTAAGATGTGAATACATGTACTGACCATGTCAAAGTTCAGCAGATGGGACTCTGACAGCAGTAGCTACAGTCTTTGCCCACAACCTTTGCTTAAGTCCCTTGCCTTCATCATCAATTAAAAATAAGTGTTTCATATTTCCCATGGGAGGCTGTATTTATATCACTGGGGTCATTGTTTACTACATATAATACTATGATTGATATATAAAATAGGCTGTAAAGAGAAATTTAAAGTCACGTATTCTTCTGTTCAATTATAGAGTTTAAACATATTTCATAACTGGTGCCTATTCATGCAAAGTGAAACATTGTCTTACTGAATGTATGTGTTGTATTTTATTTATTTTTCTTTAATATCAATGGCTTGGATCTAAAATGAAATCTCATTTGGATAGTTATAATACATGCTACAAATGACATATGACTAAGGGAGTCTCCTAACAGAACCTTCACCCTTTCAAATTTTGAACTGATAAGAAAGCTTTGCATCATGTAAATATTAGAAAATTTTATTCCATCTTGTCAACCTATTTAAGGAGCTGAACTCACTTACATGATAGATGATTCCACATTTACCTTCCGAAAGAGGAATAAAATGCAGAGAAAAGGTGCTGGATCCTTGTAAAATAAGACCCAGGTATTCATATCACTTGTAAAATATTATTGACTGAAAAAGTGATACTGAGTGACAGTTGTCCCTAGGGAGGCATGGAGAGATAGGAATTACTCAGAAGGAAACAAAAATCACAATATTTAACCACTGAAGTCATTGATATTGCTACATATGAATGCTACAATTGACTTACAAAATTGGCACTTCCAAAATTCTAAAACAGCATAGTAACAGACTTGAATTGGACACAACTGTTACAATATTTGCTGCATCTTGTGTAACATGGTAGCATATCACATTGTATGGTTTTATAGAACAAAATTTCTATTATATATCAAATTTAGACAAACCTAATGATACTTTATTTATTTTTTTCATATTTTGTTTCATGGTATGATATAATAGTTAATGATGACTAGATTAATGAATTCTTAGGTTTAAGTAGGAGATGTGACAGAAAGGGAGAGATGGAGAGAAGAGAGAAAGGTATGAGAATTGATCACATTCTATTAATACTCTCCACTAAAAGTACTCACTCTTTTTTCCTTATGTCTACAACTGTAGTCAAAACTGTTGAGCACCCTAGCAATCAAGATTAAAGAATATGTCTACAAAGTAAAGTCTTTGCTGATTTGTTTTATTAAACAATACTATTTCCCAGTTCTTTATTTTATGCTACAAATGATGTAACCGGAAATTTTGGAAGATGCTCTATTTGTTTGGAGATTTCCTAATAAACTGTAAAGGAGTGAGTCCCAGATATATCAAGCAAATGAATGGAAATACAGAATTGCAGCAAGCTCTCTCAGAAAGGGATAAATGGGAAAATACCTCCTGAACAGGTCTGTCTATGTTAGAATTCATGTGTACTCAGAGCCAATTGAACTTCTTGGAAATTTAACATGTATATTTCCAAATACATGCTTAAAATAAATTGCAAATCACACACAAAACATACCTTACTCTAATTATAAAAACACTACAACATCAAAAGCATCCTCATTCATTATTATAGTAATGGTTAATTATATTTTAGTAATAATTATAGTAACAATTATGAGTGAAGGCTGACAACTTGTTACAAAATAGAAAGTCATTACCTGAAAACCAATATAATAAAGCAGATTTCCAGTCCAAATGTCTAAGAAGTTCCCAAGTTGTAAACAGTAACCCTTATTCTTTAAGGTGCACTGACCTAACTCTGAACAAATAAATAAATAATAATAAACGACATCAAAGCCTCTTCTCCAGGCAGTGTCTGTTTCTTTGGCTGTTTTGAGAGATAATGCCAATTTCTACTTCCATTTTCCCTCTGTGGTTATGTGGTATGTGGTTACTCCATTCTCCAGAAATATTTTGGCACTAAATATAATTTGTCTGAGACTTTACCCCGCAAGTTTCTTTCTACTTGGCCTTTCAGGATAGTAGAATTTGGGAAAAGTTAAACTTGTATTTTTATGATAGGTAACATTCACAGCAGGAGTGAAAAGAATTGTTTTGCAGGTTTCCATATGACCAGTTTATCTTCAAACAGCTACTAAGGCGAATGATGAACCATGTACATAAGATATTTACATTGCTCTAAGACACTCAGTAGAGAAAGTATAATTTTATAGTCTCGAGCCAATAGTACAAGCCATTGGGCCCCAGCTGGTGTTCTCTTCTTGGTGTTCTTCCCTACCTACTCCACTCAATTTAAATTATGGTATTCATGAAGTTACAAGAGCAGTGTCTGGCATGTACCAATGCACTGGTCCTGATACCTTTCACATGGATCCACAGATCTGCATTGCTTCCTCCCAAGGAACTGGAAACATGGAGATGGACCATGAAGAAAATGAAATGCTGAGAAGTCAGTGTTGTCAGCCCTAAACATGATTGCACAGGAGCAACACTAATTGTGCCTTGCAAGTTGGTAATGGAGGGACAAGAAGGAAGTGAAACAGGAGAGGTGAAGGAGGCGGTGCCAAAGATGCAAAGAGCCCTCAGAGGAAGTTCTGAGGTAATCAATTGGACAAAAGGTCAGTATTTGAAAGCATGCAATGATTTTGTAGAAAACAGCACATTTAATTAAGAACACAAGATGAAGAACTTATTCGCCTTACACACCTCTACAAAGTCAAGCCACTACCATGGGTGCTTTCCTTGGTCTCTCAGAGCAGGCCCGGATGACATACACAGATTAATATATACTCGTTACTGTTATTTTTTAAGGTGAGGAATGCTGGCTGTCTATAAAGAAATTTACAAGTTAATCAGATACTATCCTCGCAAAAAAAAAATGTGAAAAAAATAGATTGAATAATTTTCATGTTGATTGAAAACTGAAGCCTCACTACACAAACTGCTTTTATCTTTTCCTGTCTGAGGTGACTGGTCCGTCTAAAATTGTATAAACAGTAATTTTCTGTTGTCTAGTTGTGATTGAAGTCTCACCCGAGGAAATAAGTGAAAGAAAAAAAATGGATACAAATTAGTGAAAAATAACATTTTAAATCTAATTTGTCTCCCTTTGCTTTACAGAACATGAATAATCTTTTATTTTTGTATTTGTCTGCTATAATTTTAATGTAGAGACCTGTGGAAAGCAACAATTTAATAAATACTGTTATTCTGGAAAACTTTTCTAAAAAAGTTTTAGAAGCTCTTTAAGAAAAAAAAAACATTATTTTCAAACAAATTAACTACTCAATACAAAACATCAGACAAACCACATCGTTTATTTTCATTTCTTCTCCCCTAAAATGCCATTTCTTTCATGCTCCCCTTTCTCTAACCTTGCTGTCTATCAAGAAGTCCAATTACAGGATATTCTGCCCTAACTTGAAGCTGTCAAATTAGCTTGGCAGCTCACGAATGTTTTGAAAACTTAAGGCTTCCAAGTCATAGACACAGAGCATAGAATTCAAGGCTGCAATAACACTTATTTCAGCTTTCTTTGTTCTCCCACATCCCAGGAGGACAATATCTGAAGTCAATTAAACAATTATTACATATACTTGAAATTTGTCCCTTAGCTAAAGACCATCACTTAGGAAATCCACTATTTTATAAAAATTTGCTGTAGGAAAAACTGCCAACATTTTGGTTCAGATGGAAATACCTTATAATCCTGTTATCTACTCTAATGGAAATAATATCAAGATTGATCCTATGCAAATATTTTTAACCAGTTTTCAAGACAAAGTTGAATTTAGTAAAGAAGTATGAGATATAACCAGAGTATTATTTCTCAAGATTATTAGTGAGATGTTAAATAGTTAAATGTTAAATAAAATTCAACTCTAAAAGTTGATTGCTTTGATAACTCATATCACCTGTCTTAGTCCTCCTCATTTTAAAAAATTAAAGAAATGAAATATGAGTTTTGGTATTTGATGGAAACTGGCCTAAGTCCATAGCCTTGCCTTTTAGAAAAAAACAATACATCTACTTCATCCTCATTATTAAGTATGCTTCCTCTGCCTTGATGACTAAACCCTGCATATAGTTTATCAGACCACAGAAAGTGTGAACTGGCTTCTTTCACTTTCTAAATGTTGACAATCCCATGGGTCAAACACAACAAAATACAGCACTGTATGTGACTAATATCTATTTGTGTACTACATTCGCCCATACTCTTGTTTCTGTAGATATACAATTTCCTTGATTTAAATGGCTGGATAATATTCTTTTGCTCCTCTCATTTATCTTTTCATCCATTGATAAAAACATAAATTGCTATTAAATATTGGCTACCACAAAATATGCTGACATGAGTAGGAGATTGCACATCACTCTCTACTACATTGATTTCAACATTTTCGAGTCCATATCCAGTTGTAGGATTGGAAGATTATGTAATAATTATAGTTCTATATTTTAAGAAATATCTTTAGTATTTTCTAAAATGACTACACACATCCTATATGATTTTGTTTGTATGTAGAACTGAAAATATTCAACTTCAGAAAAAAGATAGAAGAATTAGAAGGATATCAGAGTGTAAACTAGCTTGAGTGGAAGGACCAGTAGATAGAGAGAGCTAAAATGTTATTAATCAAAAATTACAGTGTCTAAAGGAATAAAAATTTTTAATAATCTACAGTATGAAACAGACCACAGATCATAATGATCTATTGTATAGTATATCGTTTTACCACAAAAGTGATTAATAAGAAGCCCTTCACCGATGGAGAAAAGAAGGTTTATGGGACATATGGGGAGGGGGGATCCGGGAAAGGGGAAATCATTTGGAATGTAAACAAAGAATATAGAAAATAAAAATATTAAAAAAAAAGAAGCCCTTCACCAATTCTATACCTAGATCAAAGTACAGCATACACTGTGTAAATGTTAAAAACAAAGAGATTATGTACAAATTAGATGAAAGGTATTGCTTCTGCATCATACTTGTTATGTAATACAATTTTCCTGTAGAACTATGAACAACTGCATAGGATTCCAAATAGGAAACACAGGACAGACTAAAGTAGAGATAATACTAAAGTTCAACTTGGTGAACCAATGAATTTGTTTGGAGTTATTTAATGAAGTGCAGAGGAGAGGTTACATCAGGAATAGAGCCCACTTCAGCAAAGCTAGGAACCTGCAACACATTGCACAGCCTACAGGTGGCTTACTAAGGCACAAGTGTCCCTTCTAGGTCCCTCAGTCCGAGTCTGTCTCCTATATATCAGCTAGTCTGTTTCTTCTAGAAACTTCAGTCGTTCTCTGCCTATTCCCCACGTCCAGGCTTGTCTGGAAGGCTTTTTGGCAGCTTGGCTTTAATGAAACTTATTCTCAGTCATTCTCTACTGTTTGTATACTATTAGGAAGAGAAGAGCCCAGTGAATCTCTTCATCAGGGACTTCCTGAAGCTAATTTCAGTCATTCACTTCCCAACCTTATCAACTTCCCTGCAATACTTCACTTCCCCTTTCAACAACTCATTATTTCAACTGCCTCTGGATAGCTAGTTTTATGGAGTTTTTTTTTTTCTCCAAAATGAAAGATTTTAATCCTGTAGGAGATGGCTCTGAAACAGTATTCCAGGCACACCAACTTCTGGAGTAAGGCCTGACCAGAGAAACCGCAGGTTCCTTAAGGCAGCAGATGGCTAAAGGTGAAATTATTTGACAAGGCCATGTTTTCCGAAGGCTGTGTTCACTCATCCTCTTATTACACATGGACTAACAAAACCACTGCGGTACAATCGTGACTTTATTTCTCTGATTGTTTTGATTTCTCAGGTACAGGACTAATTGGTTCACTTCTTTCCATCTTTCATGTCAGCACCACATAATCAGACATCATAAGGAATCATTTCCTAGGTAGTTCTCTTCACTTATTACCATTGAAATGATATGAAGGATGTGATAGAGAACATTTTCTAAGAAGTCTGTTCTCTAAGCTCTTGGTTGTCATTTTTTATTATTATTTTTAATTAATTTTTTTATTTTCTATATTCTTTGTTTACATTCCTTGGTTGTCATTTTTATCAGCTCCATTCCCCACAACAAACTGCTGCAGCTTTACCTTCAGCAGAAATAAATTCATTGTAGTCAGGGTTCTCTAGTGTATATACATATATACATTATATATATACACACACATATATACATATATATACACACATGCATATACATATATATGTGTATATTATAATTCATAATAATAATAAAATCACAGTTATAAAGTAGCAACAAAATAATTTTATGGTTGTGGGTCACAATTATTAAATTCTCACTGCACCAGAAAGGATGAGAACCATTGCTCTGGAAAAATAGTACCTATAGAATAAGTGTGTGTGTATGTTGTGGGATTTATTAAACTGTTTACACAGTATGGACTGGGAATCCAAAGACTGAGAAACCAATAGTGGCTCAGTCCGTGAAACAGTAAGCCTTAATCATATCATCTATGACAGAAGGCTTGGAGGAATCCAGGAGAGGCACTGATTTTCATTCTCCACTGGAAAAACAAGGAAGCTGAGCTGCAGTTTCATGGGAAGATGGCAACCTCAACTACAAGTGGCATGACTGATGCCTTCACCAGCAAGAAGCAAATTCTATTAGGCAAAGTCACACTGTTGTTTGCATAGTATAGTGAGTTGGTCTACTGCTATGTATTTAAATGCTGAATACTGTAACCCAAGACCTGGTTTGTCTAAGAGAAGAACCTCACGTGGACCAGAGACCTTGAGAGTAGGAGAAAGGAGGAAGGAAAGAGTCACCGAAGTGTGTGTGGGGAGGAGGTAGACACTGAGCACATGGCCACGGCCATGACGGCCTGCCTGCCTGTTGGAGTAGGAGTGGCCCACGTGAAACATGGCAATTGATATCTAGGGATTATTGACAGGGAAGTAGTCAAAATAGCATGGATGGTTGATATCTACCCAGCTCTAGTGCTTTACGACGTATGGTAAACATGTTTTGTATCTTTTGTTTGGGAACTAAACCATCTAAATGGTGTAAGAACCCCCAAATAATATTTATTATAAAGCTCAGATTACTTATATGGGGACTACTTTCAGAAGATTCTGTTTTAGTTTGTCCCAGATCCAATGTAATTAACAACAAAGATTAGCCATTGTGACCACCAAAGCTCTCTCTAACTGTTCTTGCTGAATACCCAGTATTCTTAATGTGTATGCCAAGCAATATTCACTCAATTCCTCAGGAAAACATTGAAGAGAACTGGACATTTTACTTCTAATTAATTTTAAAATACAGACAATAACTCTCCATATGTATTTCAGATGCTAATAATGTTAGGTTTATCTTCCAGTTTACACATGAAAATGATCAGGCCTTTTCTCAAACATACTGATTCAGAAACCATGGGAGGGTCACTGTTTTTGGTTTTGTTTTTGTTTTTCTTTAAACATATTAGGATGGTTCTCAGAGTTTACATTTGAAAGCCATACCCACCCACCCACAGGGGGGAAAATGGCTTTAATTCAATCTAGAAAAGAAAAAAAAAACTGAATTAAGGCTCAGGGTTTATAAGCAAGAGATGTGTTTATGCGTCACTTATTATTTTAACACCTATGCATAATATTCAGAATCATTTCAAAACACCATGCTATTTATAAGATTGTGGGGGAGAGCTGTAATCACAGCACTGGCTAAATAAGGGTTTAACCATCTAATGAGAGAGACAGAAATTAAGACAAATGATATCCAAAAGTAAATGAAGGGGAAGAGAGGAAGGAATTTTGCCAAGTCTGTGATGAATGTAGGAGTTACGCCTGGGGTTTCAAAGTGTAGTATTACAAGTTAGAATGATGTCAGCTTTGCTTTGTGTTTTAGCAACTGCAAGCAGGAGAAGCAATGGTTGTCAGGACAGTGCAACTGGTACCTTCCCTCCTTGCAGAATGTCTTTGGTATTACAATGGCCTTCCAGAGATTCTAAGAGAGCTGACCTAGGGGCGGGACTATTAACCCCTTTCCCATAGACTGTATTGACTAGGGAAGTTGGCTATGCATACAAATGTCCTTCCCCTGGTTCCTCTTGGGATAATACTTTTCTTGTCTCAGTGGTGGTGTGTGACCTAGTGGAAGAGAATGGGAAGCAATGTGACCCCTGAGAGAAAACAGAAAGTGTGGAAGGAGTTTTATAAAAATCAGACTCAGAAACAAATAAACAACAACAGCAAAAGCAAGCAAACAAACACACAGAAAACATGTACTCTTTCTTGGTGAGTAATCCATCTGGCTGAATGTGTGTGCCTTCCATGCAGACTCACAGGACAAACTCTTGGTTTAATGGACTGCTGTCTGGTTGGAAATTTCTTCATGCTTCTAATTCCTATATGCTTCAGATACTTTACATTGTCTTTTCGTTTTGCAACCATGATTTTGTAACCTATCGCTTTATTGACTGCTGGGCAGTGCTGTTGCTCTACGAAGGTACCCATGGATTGAAAGGTTCCCTTCACAGGTGAACGTTTGAAGAGTAATCAATGTTGACATTTAACAGACAAACACATTGATAGACCTGTTAGTCATCAGTAAACAAGAACAATAAAGTGAACTTGGCTCCTACTCTGTGAAATGCAGGCCTCAGCAGCAATTTTTACTGTCACAAGGCTGAGCAAGGCATATGTGAAATTTTGATAAAATTTCATTTTTTAGTGATTGTTTTTTTGTTTTTTATATATTGATGAGACAAAGATATTGCTTAGGACAGAGTAGAGCAGTGGTAATCAATAGATTACCTAATTTTGAATTTCCCACAATTCAGACCCTGGCAGGGTAAAGCATACTCATTTATGCAAATTATAATAATATATCCCGTTGAGATAAGTGTGGTGAAAGCTGGAACTTGGTTTTACTACAACTGTTAAAGGATCTAGATCTTTAGAACAAAGATGAAGGGAATGGATATGAAGGAGGGAAGATGTTTTCTAGATGCAATGGGTTATGGAGAGATACCATAACCAAGTTGGAATGATATTTGCTCTAGGAATATTTAATGAAAAAATTTGTTTGCTGCCTGGCCACACCTACCTATTCACCACCTAAGACATAATTGGCTAAGATGCTACAATACAGGAATCGTTGTAAGCACTGTAATCAGAAAGCCAGCTAGCTCATCAGACATACTTGAAATACTAAAAATATCTTATTCAGATTGTAAGTCACTGGAATAAACACAGACTCCACTATTACAACAAGCCAAATATTCACCTTTACTCTCCTTACAAAAGCATATTGTGGATGCCAGATTCTCAACTACTCAGCACAAGAAAAGTAAACATACATAGCTAGGTAGCTTGATAGATGATTGATAGATACATAGACACAAAGATAGATAGATTGGTAGATTATAGACATACATACATAGATACATAGATAAACAGATAGACAACCACTAACCATTCATTACCTCTTAGGTATCAGATCATATTTTTGGAGAGCCATAGAAATAAGTGCATTGAATAAATTCACTTACATAGTAAACTGTGCCAATGTTTATTTAATATTAATATAGAGATTTATTTTTAATTCTTATATTGAAAATTGGACACACTCAACAATTCCTTTAATGGAAAAAATTAAAACAATAGGAACCAGCATACAATTAACACCACATATAATTATGCTCCAAGTTAAAGAACCCTATTTTTAGATACAAATTTGTATTTTGTAGTTTTTTTTAGTGAACTGATGCAATAACTATTTGCTATATTCAAGATTTCAATCTAAATATAGATGCTTAATAGTCAACATTTTTCATCCTGTGACTTAATTAAAGCAAATGGATTACAAGATGCTGAAATAAAGAAATGTACAATCAAATGTAAAATGTACATGATTTGTGGAAATCATTATCAGTTTAATGACTGCCTAGTTAAAAACATTAAATTAAAATAGAAAACAAGACTAATCAAGCTGAAAGAAGTGATCTTTTATGAAAACATTAAATTATTTTATAGATACCCTTTCCACAGTGGGACTCTTTTCAGTCTGCATATTCATCACTGTCTGTTTGCAATTGGTCATTATTTTTATAAAGCAAAATTTTCATCCTCCAAAATAAAATAATATGACCAGGCTGGAAAACCAAATCAGAAGTAAGAGCTCTTGCTGCTTTTAGGAAGGATAAAATTTGACTTCTCAATATCTCTGAGGTGACACTCAGCCACCTGTCATTCTAGCTCCAGGGGATTTAATACTCTTTTCTGTCTCCTGTGTGCACCTGAATTCATTTCATGGGCATGTATCTGCACAAAGATACATAGGTGTACACTATTGCACTAATTGCTAATTAAACAAATATGATATGCCCAGTGTTTATAAAACCTAGATTATATCTTTAAAAGAATGACCAGGAATAAGCAGAATACCAAATAGAATAAATTAAGATTCTCTCTCTGGGCATTGTGGCACAGGCTTTTAATCCCAGCACTCAGAGGCAGTCAAGCACATCTCTAAAAATTCAAGTCCAGTTTGATCTACAGAGTTCTGGGACAGCCAGGCTTGGTGTATAGAGAAACCCTGTCTGTACTTCCTCGCCCTTAACACACACACACACACACACACACACACACACACACACACACACACACACAATATTGCTCCTTTCTTTCATCTCCAATAACACAATGTTAACATTTAAGTTTGGTATATACATGTGATATTCAGATAAATTTACATTCTAATGTCTATACAAACCATACTATTTTAACTTCTCTTAGCAATTTGCATTCCGACCTGAGTTTTCCCTTACTCTTATCTCCTCCCTAAGTGTCTACTATCTACTAGCCATTTCTGAGGAGTCTGTGCTCACTTTTGCTCAGTTTACTTAAATGTTTTCATTATTAGTTTTTTATATCTTGAACTTTGACTCAGAGGAGAGGGGGAAGAACGAGGTAATCTAAATTGTGGAGGGAGAATGGGGAACCTTGAAGACAGTATGAAAGTTTTGAACTTGAATGAAGCTCTAGGATAGTGAGCCCTTAAATTTTTACTCATCGGTAGAAGCTTCTGGTTCTGGCTTTATAAGGCCAGTTAACTACTATGGTTGCTGCTTCCTTTTAGAAGATATTGTGACTATTCTAAAGTATGATGTTAGTTTCACTCTCATGCCATTTGACCATGAGACACAGCACCTTATATGCCATTATTTCCTTGTACCAACAATGATAGATATCACCTCAGGATAAAGGGATCCAATAGATATTAAAGCAAATGGAACTAAGACAAGCTAATGGCATCATTTTAATATCTAAGAAAAGAGATTTTAAATCAAAAATAATTGGAAGAGACAGAGAAGGACACTACATACTGATCAAAGGAAAATTTCAACAAAAGAACATTTCAATTCTTAACATCTCTATTCACAAAATACAAGAGCACCCAAGCTTGAAAAAAAAAATACTACCACAGGTTAAATCACATATTTGCCCTCACACTCTGATAGTGGAAGATTGTAATACCAGACTAACAGAGAGGTCACCAAAGCAAAAATTAAACAAATGCTAGAATGAACTGACTTCATCAGGAAAAAGGAACTAAAGAAAATATACCCATTTCTTAACACCTCAAAGAATTGTTTCAAAAACTGACTATAGAGTTAGATGAATACACACAATAATTGTCTCAACAAATACAAAAATGTTGTCATAATACCTGGCATTCTATCTGGTCACCATAGGTGGTTAAAGCTGAATAGCAATAACAACAAAAACAACAGAATGTTTATGAACTCATGGAAACCAAAGAGCTTATTATCGAATGAAATGTGTCAAGGAATAATATACTTTCTCAAATTGAATTTGAAGGAAGAAATAAAACAAAAATGAGTGAGTAAAAGGTAAGAAATAGTGACACTCAGGGCTAAAATCATAAAATAGATACAACAAACAAAGAAACAAAAATAAATAAATGGAATCACTGAAACAAGATCCCCAAGACCTTAATGAAAACTAAGATTTAGTAATAAACACTGAAGAAATCCAGCGGCCCAAAAGGTTATAATTTAGAGATCTATACCCTAACAAATTAGAAAATCTAAAAGAAATGTATAATGTTCCCAATACCTACCACTAACCAAAATTAAATCAAGATCAAATAAACATTAAAAATACCATAACTTAGTAAAAGAAAAGCAGTTATTAAAAGTTTACCAACCCAAAATTTTAGAGCTAGATCGTTTTAGTGTAGAGTTCTGCATGGCTTTCAAAGATTTGATACTAATACTCCACACAATATAAACAGAAGGAACAAAGTTCCTTTTGTTTTCAAGGCCACAGTTACCCTGATACCCAAACCTATAAAGACCTTCCAAAAGGAATTTCAGATCAGTTTCCCTCATGCAGAATTTCTTAATAAAATAGAAACTCAATCTGAGAATACATTCAAAAAATCACTCATCTTGATCAAGTTGACTCTATGCTAGAGGTGCAAGGATGGTTCAACATATATAAATCAATAAATGTAATTCACCATACAAACAAATTGAAAGACAAAAAACACACTCACAATTCATTAGATTAGATACAGAATTCACTTTATTAGATACAGAAAAAGCATCTGAGAAAATCTAATACCCATTTCCAATAAAAGTCCTGGATAGATTATGGATGAGAAGAAAATATTGAACATATTAAGACCCTTTACAGCAAGCTCAGAGGCAGCTTCAAGCTAAATAGAGAGCAATCCAATGCAATTCCACTAAAAGCAAGATGGTGACAAGATTGTCCACTCTCCATACCTATTCAGTGTAACACTTGACTTCTTTGCTAGATCAAGAACAGGACTGAAGGAGATCAAGGAAATACAAATTGAGAAGGAAGACGTCAAAATATCATTAGTAGCAGTTAATGGGATACTATATCTAAATGACCCTAAAAATTCTTCTTTTTTTTTTCACTTCATCATGGGAGCGACAGTAAGATCACGGCAGAAGATCTATATCTCTGGGAATGAGTCTGGGAGAGGGTTGGATCTGGAGGGGGAAACGGAGGGAGTACTTTTTTTGTTTATGACAACCTTTAATTGGGGCTAGCTTACATGTTCAAAGGTTCAGACCATGTGGACATTGAAGAAGGAGCTGAATGTTCTACATTTCTACACAGATGAACAGACCTTCTTCTTGGAAGGAATGGCCTATAAGTTAGCAGAGAGTGCCTGCTGGAATTGAGAAGTGGGTTAAAGCACCAAGTAGGCCGAGGGAAGCTTTGGGATTCACAAAAAATTGGAGAAGAGAGACGGAGCAGGGCCACTGTTCTGTGGCAGAGTTGGGGATATAATTGGGGAATTGGATTTGGAAGGGAAGCAGGAGTGATAACATTCCTCATTTTGCTTCACCTGTTTTACTGGCCCTGCTCGCCTGGTATGTTCCCAATGAACAAAGATTTGTTTCTCAGAGACCACATCAAATATCTCATACCTTCCTGTTACTCAAGTTCCATGACATCCAGCACTTCTGCCCTTTCCAGGAGGAAATGGTCCCAAAAGCAGGTGACAGAGTCAGAGTGATTCCTTTCTCCCAAGAAGACTAAACTACACATCTGCAATAATATGCAGAGGGCGTGGTCACTCTCATGCCGGCGCCCTGGTTGGAGATTCAGTCTCTGTGAGCGCCTATGAACGCGCGAGTTGATTCTGTGGGGTTTCTTGTGGAGTTCTTGACCTCTCTGAAAGATTGGGACAGGAATCTAGCCACAAAACATTCAACCTACAATTTCTTCTGTCTATACCATGTGCTGGGGTAAAGGTGATACAAAAATTATTAGATTGGCTAGCCAATGACTGACTCCGCTTAAGACTCACGTTAAATTTCAAACTACCATTCATTTAGGAGTTGTTCACTGCTTACTCTCATACAAACTTCATCGTGACTTCCATTTTTATTATCTATGTTTTTCTTGACTTATTTGCTGATATTTTAATGCAATTGATTTTCATAGTCTATGGCATAATATAATAAATGGGTTGCAGAAACTCTGAACTCTTATTTTAAACAGAAACATATTTACTTATGATCTAGGATAAAATTGCATTGCTAAATGTTATATTAATTATATCGAAAGTACATTTTTCTTGTTTAGGATAGATTTGTTATTTTCTCAATGTAGCCATGATTCTAGTGTGGAGCTGTTTAGGGTTTTAATGATCATCTGAAATATTTATGAAAACCTTCTAATGTCACGAGTCTATGGTTTCCATGTTCTGTTTTTTTTTTTTTTTTTGCTTTGTTTTGTTTTGTTTTGTTTTTGTTTTTGTTTTTCTACAGTTCAATCCAGTTTCTTTTGAATACCTTTGGTTAATTACTAGGGAGATTTTTTTAATTCAATATATTCTTTATTTACATTTTAAGAGATTTTCCTTTTCTTGGATTCCCCCTCCCCAAAAATCCCATAAGCTCTCTTCCCTCCCTCTGTTCCCCAATCCACCCCTCCCCACTTCCCTGTCCTGGTATTCCTCTAAAGAGACTTTAAGTCTCCTTTTACTACTACATCTCAGAGTGAATTTATAAAATTATTTTCATGTAGGTTATAAAGTTGTCCTCTATGGGTGACTTCATTTTTCTTAGAACTTACATTTTAAATTACCAGTCCCACTGAGAGTTTAGGACTCTATTTTATTTAGTGCTAAATTCTTAAAACAGTGTCTTTCTTCTTGATTTCTGGCCAACTTCTGGCTCATCTTCTGGAGATTTCAATCAGATTAAAACATTACATGAATGAATTTTACCTAAAATGTTCTTTGCCTCCCCTAAGGTTATAGTCATTCAAATTTATAGTTAATGTTCTTTTCCTTCAACTGCTGTCCTTACAATGGTTTTTAATGTCTTGTTTCAAATACATAAGCTTAATTGATTTTTTTTTTTACATCCTTGAGGTCATATTTTATACAGAGGTCACAATTTCTTTTTAAAAGAACTTTCCGTGATATTTTCTGACAATGGACTATGTTGCTATTATCAAAACAAAATTGTCTATTAACATTATAGTGAACAATCTAATCAATATTTAAGTACCATAATCAATAACTATTGTTATATATTTGTCCTTAAATTTCAAACTGAACTTCGAAAATGAATTATTCAATATTCCATATATTACACATATAGGAATATGGAATGTTTAACAAATGCATGTTACATCGAGAAGGTAGAAGTAGATTACTGTTTAGGGGTTTTAAAGGGAATATCCCTTCCTGGTTCTTGTCGAAACTTCTGTTTCCTAGAGAGACTTTTTTCATATGATTCCCCTAATGTGATCCTCTCCTCTGGTTTGTCTCCTTAAACATGAAATCCAAGTCAGATAAGACATTCTTCCTTTATATTAGTCATTCATTCATAGAAATGAAATAATTAGAAGAAATTCTTAACAGGGAAGTGGTTTTATCAATGTGTGGTTCTTAGGCCCTTGGAAATTGTTTATTGCCAAAATTTGGAAGATTGAGTAGACAGGATAGAGAAACTCTAAATTGCCAGACGTTTCTATGATAAATTTGGTAGGAGCTTAGATGATGTGAAAGTTAACAGAAGTCTAGTTTTATTTTTTAAAGACTGTTTGCATGAGATTTTAAGCCTGAACATGACTCTGTTACAAAATTAGAGACCATTCTGTTAAATTCTTGCAAAGAATATATCTAGATGTTGTCTAATGCTTTAACATGTGAACCCCAAAGAAATGGAGTAATTAACTGGTAAAGGAAACACCACATTTAATGAATAGAAGAAACATCAAAACAGCATAGCACACAGACTGTAGCCTGGTTACTACTTATTGATTTTAGCTAGGTTTACTAGTAAAGGTTTCAATAGCATGGGCTTAAGTGAGTATAAGCAATGTTTGGCTTACTTACTAGGGTTGGATTTACTGAGGGTTGGATATACTGGAAGGACAACAGTGGACATTTTGAGAGTGAAGTCTCAGTGTCAGGGTGTGTGCTGAATTGTGATCCCAGGAGTATGAGGCACTTATAGAGGAAGGGCAGGCAACAAAACCAGATAGCCAAAGAAAGAGGCTATTGGAGTGGATATGACAAGATCTTAAGAATGTATCTGTCCATTATAGTTCATATGGTAACAGCACACTTCCTAATGTCAAACCCAGGGCCACATAATTGAATGCCTGCATTGATGAATTTGTCTTGCTTTTTGCTTGTAATTTTTCTGTTCCTCCATTTTTTGAAAAAAAAAATCTACTCTGTGCCTTTGATGTCTGTTTAGATTTTACTGAGACTTACAAATAGGATAGGTTTCATCTAACTCTCATTGGAGACTTCAGAATTTTTAACTGTGTGATAATCTGAGATGATCAAGGCCAGATTGAATAAATTAGCATGTGAGATGGACACAAGCTTATGGAAACCTAGGAGAGGATTTGCTGCTTTAGCATAGCATGCTTAGTAAGTGCTTTGAAGACTATGGATACTTCATGCTGTGCGGTCTGATTGACAGAAGTAGGTAACCAGAAGGAAGGGGACCTTTGAAAGTTGCTTCTAAGTCTGCACGTTGAGAAGAGTCCCTGATACTCCTGTCTCAATAGATAGAGATGTGGAGAATCCATTTTTTTTTTGTTCATGATTGACAGTTTTTGGAAACCATAAGCCAAAGTAAATCTTCCTTGATTGTTTCTGCCAATATTTTGTTTCAGCAAAAAGAAAGATAATTAATTCAGAAAGCATTATATGTCTCTCAATTTCCACTATTCAAAATTATAGAAATAATGTGTCCTAAGTTATCCTTGGTTTTTTTTAAAGATCTATTTAAATTTACCTCTTTGAACTAACAGGTTTTTCAATGACCATTAACACACACTGATATTTAAAACATGATTTAACACTAGTTTTATTACTGAATATATTTCCTCACTCTTTTGAGTCATGTACATTACTCATGCCACCTCACTGTGAACACACATTTTAAACAGAATCCCAAATTTTCTCAGAGTTCACAGTAGAATTGAAAAAAAAAATTGAAGTGTATACTCAAAGCAACAATGTTCAGTCCTAATGTTTCTTCCTTTTGGATTGAGACTTTCCTCTATTTTTTCTTTTCAATTTACCTTTTCTGTGCATGCACTTGTATAGACTTAGTAGATTGTAATTTGTTCAATTAATATTATATTTTGTCTAAAATCATACCATCACTTTGGAAATGAGCTAGGTTGCAAACAATCATTAGTAACCAAGAGGTTAGCTTGTTCTCTTGCTTTTTCTTGGGTGTTATGAGTCTGAACAACTACCTTTGGTATATCTTGCAATATTTTTTAACAACAAAATGTTAATACTTTTGTATATTAATTCTAACTGATGTATTTTGATCTTGATTACTATGGTTGTATTGAATGTTTTAGTCAAAGCTCCAGTCCCAGATAGCATACATTGCTGTAGCTGAAAAATTCCAATGGGGAAGGAATAAAGATGTGAGAAACAAATTCTAAAGTTTTCAGTTTGATTAGCAAGGATATATGGATTTAAAAGTTTTGTACTTTGCCTCTACAATCTTGATTTAAAAAAACCTATTTCATAATCATCTAAAAAGTTAAATGAAACTAAATAAAGCATTTCCTATGGGAAAAATAAATCCAGAATTTTCTATTCTCTCCCAAATTATTATACAACCTTTCGAAATATAAAAGTTTGTATATCAGTAATTAGATATTTATCTTAGAGAATAAGCAGAGTGCTTTATTTACTCTTGCATACTAAATGAGGCATAATATCATAAGTATTATCCCTAGACACTGACTTCTTCAGCATATGTAAATGTGTGAAACACTTTTACAAACAATATACCACACTCAACCCGTGATATAGATGAGTCGGGAATTTCCTTCAACTTTTTCATATCTTTCTACCATATCTATATTTTACTGTAGCTCTTGTTCGTATTGCCCTTTCCAATCATTATCAGCCAAACATAAGTCTAGTAAAATATGTATGCCTTTTCTTCATGATAATGAAAAGAATGTAAAATAATTTCATGACATGTTTGTGATTTATAATGATGAAGTAATGAATATTCATTTCTTCACACTTGTACATCCTTAGTTCTAAGAATTTTAATCATACATGAAGGTGTTTAAGGATTTGGAATATAATGAAACAAAGAATTCAGAGAGATACATCAAGTTTTGATCAATACTCTTTTAATTGCTGAAAAATATATAGTAGACATAGTAGACACCTAGTAGAAAGCTGATAGAGTTAGGACAAGTTTTAATATAAACATGTTAAATATGGCAACCTTACTTTTGACTCTTTAGTTATAAGGATTACAAAGAACATTTTTTTATGAGACAGGATTTATTTATTTATTTTTGAAACAAGATTTGTTTTTGTTTTTGTTTTTGTTTTTTTGTTTGTTTTTTGTTTTTGCATCCCTGGATATCCTGGAATTCATTCCAGTTTGTAGACCAGTTCTTCCTGCCTCTATCTCCCAAGTGCTATGATTAAAAGATGCAGCACCACCACAGCTTGGACAAACCACAATTTGTTAACGATAAGAGACAACTTTTCTTATCTATTTACAGTTTGTTTTTATTTTTCTTGACATTTCACATCTGAATGTTCTCCTAAGGGTGATGGTGAGAAAGAGGGCATGGTGGTGGATGAATATCTTAGGTGGTCTTTGTTGTCACATTGACTGGATCTGAAACCAACTAAGTGATTAGCTACTTGGAATATATGTGAGATTTTTTTTTTTTTTTTGCTCATATTATTCAATGTAGAAAGGTCCAGTCTAAACATGGGTGGTAACTTCCAGTGGCATTGCAGATGAATTGAATTTCTGGGGAAATGTGGTGGGTTCTCTCTCTCTCTCTCTCTCTCTCTCTCTCTCTCTCTCTCTCTCTCTCTCTCTCTCCCCACTCTTTCCTTCTTTCTTCTTTTTTTCTCTTTTTCCTCATTTTAAAAAATCTTTTTGTTTGTGTTCTTCACATCTTGATGACAATTTTGCCTGTTTCTCCTACTAGTGCTGTTGCCTCTGCTACTAGATTCCTCTGCTGATACTAAATCCTAATTTTTTGATGCTTACAATGTGGATTGAAGTAGGGGTCCCTTTAGGAAATCTTCCAAGCCTTCTATATGACACTGAAATTTCTGCAACAACCTCTCCATAGACAAAGTAACTAGCTGCATCACAGGCTCAGGCTCTTCAATGAGAAGAATGGCAGTGACTACCAATAAATTTAGTACTTTTAGATCTGCTTATAATACATAGTCATTTTATTGAAGCTATATATAATATACAAAATGTGTGTGTGTGTGTGTGTGTGTGTGTGTGCTTAGAAATCCCTGACTAATTGATAAAGAGGTTCTCCATAAGTTCTCCTTTGGGAGAACCTGCAAGGTAAGATCTTCAGTGTTTTGGGGAAGATGTCCTTGGGTACTGATTTCCTAAAACTAACATTTCTTTTTCTTATGTTCTTTCTGGGGTGAATAGTCCAAGAGAAACTGTCTTCTATTGCTCAGGAGGGTCAGAGGGTCTACTATCCTATTGAAGGTGATACTTACATTGTCATTTAAAGAAATAAACTTAACATGGTGGTCATTCAGGGTGATGCCAGTCTCAGCATTAAAGGAGGAAGAATGATGCCAGGGATAAAGACATGAATGGCAAGTCAGTACTAAGTGTCCTTAGTGCCAGGATGTCCTTTGAGGGGAAGGGGCATTTTATTCTTTGTTCACCAACCTCGTGACATCATCACATTTGATACTTTACTCCAGGTTAGATTTTTCATTAGAAATATTTGTGATTGGCACGCAGATCTAAACCTGTGAGCGTGTTTTCAGTTCTCTGGTGGATTTTTCCAAGGTATGGCAGTACCAGCAGACATACAGATGATATTCTGGGAGGGCCTAAGTGCATCATGCCATCGTTCTCCTGAGAAGCTGTTTGGGTGTTATTAATGGCATGGAATAAGATCATGAAGTCCTCCTTGATGACAACATTGTTATGGATGTTTTTGACAAAGTAGAAAACGCAACTGATCACATAGGATGCATTGCTAAAGATCATGAGAGAGGTATTATACTTCTCATTGTTTGTATTTGCATAAACATGGAAGCATCAGAAGAAAGGGCCAGAGAGATATCTTTTACTCAAGACTTCAGTTAAGACCCTGGCTTCTTTAGGGTAGGAAAGAACCATTAAATATAAGCACCACTATCTACTCTAATTGATAGTTGTAGCCTGTGACTCCAGGAGATGTTAATGGCTTTTTCATTAGAGACAGGATTCTAGGTCTTAACCTTGTCTCTCCATCCAATATACAATGAGTGGCAGAAACATGTAAACCAAGTAGTTTAAGCAACTTAGGTGTCAGTCTGCTTTTCGAGGTCTGAAAAAGACTTAGTGAATATGCTCACAGCATCACCAAATCTGTTCACACAGAGCCTCTCCATTGTATTTCAGATATGTGGTTGGCATTTCACAGAGAGCTACAACTCATTATTGAATAGTGATGAAGAGAAAGCCAAGATCTTTGATTATTTAAGCAAAAATACTTAATATTCCAAAGCTCTCTTCAAGTTGTGCTAAAATTTTATTGGAAGAAAATTATTTTAAAATTGTTATTAACATTAACCCTTCACAATAATGAAATTTATATTGTGATAATAATATGAAGTAGGCTTAGATATGGTATTGCTAAGAGAACATTATATTGATAAAATATTGATGTAGTTCTCTTTAATTCTTAACTCAGGTTGGATTATTCTGGAACTTAAACCATAGTCAAAACAAACCAACCAATCCACAAACAAATGAACAAAAAAGAAATGTCTCTAGCCTTTAACTTGAACCAATAATAACATAGGCCTTCATTATTGCTGCTATCTTCATTTATTGTCATATGTTATACATTTCCAGTGCTAAGAGTGGAAGGAGAGAGTGAGGAGGAGAGAGAGAGAGAGAGAGAGAGAGAGAGAGAGAGAGAGAGAGAGAGAGAGAGAGAGAAAGTTTTATGCACATTTTCTTGGCAAGGAACAATAGCACAGGAAGGGAAATAAAAATCCCTCTATATTTTCCAAATAAAGGCCCCTGGCCTCTTTAAGTCTTCAGTTTACCTTGGTTATTCTTGTGTGTATAATAGTTTTTGTAAAACTATAAAGATTAAGCTAAAAACTCCATACATTCTTGACTTCTTTATGGACTTATTATTCTGTGCTTTATTGTTCTTTTGATATATAAGGGGATAAAATATTCTTTGGGGAATTGAAACATATACTTGAGCTAAAATAATGATATTTTATACTGTATTTAAAGGAAAAATATCATGATAAAAGCATATTTCTATAATACACTGACCTATGTACCTTAACCTCTGTTCAGTAAGTTACAGCCAAGAAAGCCATGCTAATTCTGCATTATGTATGGGATCTGGATTCTAGTTATCAAGGTCACAGTAAATCAAAACAAAATGGCTGGGGTCACTAGTTCATTTGCCCTTGTACCCAATATTCTATCCATCATACATGGCTTGATCTTTAAACTCAGAAAATGGTCTTAAACAGCTAAATATTTGTTTCCACATAATATATTTTGTGGATGAATATGAAAAAATTTTTCAATAAAAATAATCAAAGCAATTATTCTACAATACTAATAAGTATCACCTCATGGGTTTTCCTCAAAAGAATATTATCTGGACACAGATTTCTCAAAAAGTTAATACTCCACTTACATTATATACTCCTACTTTGGAAGTACCTTAGACTCTGTAAAAACAATATTAAGTGCACTACATTTTGACAGCATAGACATGAATAAATGGATATCTAATAATCCAGTTATTTGTAAAGTCCTAATTGCTGAAGATTAGTGTTTTTCTTTGAGTGTTTGATAATGCAAACAATGTGTTGTGTTTTAATAACATAAAAGTGTCATTTTCTCCCTTCCAATTTCTTCTGTCCTTGCTATCACTTTTCTGTCAGCAAAAATTCGTATGTTCACGCTGTTCTTAGACCCTGAGAGACCAGTAATTGCTGCTTCTCTCTCTCTCTCTCTCTCTCTCTCTCTCTATATATATATATATATATATATATATATATATATATATATATATATATATATATATACATACATACATATATACATACATACATACATACATACATATATATACATACATATATAAAAGACCATCTTCTTTTCATTCTGGCTCTGTCCATCATTCTGTCTTCTCTTCCTAATTTGTTCTGACCCTTTAGAAGATGGCTTATGAGAAAATGTTCACTTAGAATTGAACATTTTACACTCCTTTATTCACGTGTGTTGATTAGTTGCTTTCTTTTCTATTAGGAGACACTTTTAGTAAAAACAAATTTCTCTGGTTAGGGTTGAGAGATGAACTCATCAATGTGTATAAAGACAGAAACATAGTAGAAGCATTTTTATGTCAAATAAGTATTAACTATTTTTTTCCAGCCTAAGTCAGGGAACACTGAGACAATGATTTTTGAGATGTTTAGCTCACAAGTTTCCTAAGAGAGATGGAAAATAATTTCACTAACAATGAGTGTGCACCAAAATTTTGAACATGTACTTACTAAATAATGTTAGGGAAAAAATAATCACACAGTAATTAAAGAACAATGTTGCATGTCAGTTACCTTCCTCTCAAATACTTCCCAAATACTTCAGGAGGATGTTACTGAGTTCCAGTAAATAAAAATCAGATACAAGACACCAACTTCAACTCCTATGACTGTAATAAATATATGGAACATATTAATATCAGTAATCTCAAAAAATAAGATGACTTTTTCAAATTAAATTATAATATTAACTGAATATTTGGGAAACAAAATTGATTTTTTTTTAACTTAAGCGTTTTTAAATGCCACATGTTACTAAAGAAAAATCCCATGGTATAAAATTATGATTTTTATGCAAGTGGGGTTTTGGTGTCTCATATAGGACTACTTTCCTATAAGACAGTGCTTTTCCTAAAAATCAGAGGAAGAAAATTATCTCTATATCAGGAAATTTAGACTATTTTCTTTAATTAGTTGCAAAGTAATTTAATTCATAAATAAAATTCTAATTTTTGTGGGAAAATGTGCTTTTTTATGAAGCATAGTGAGGTATATTTTTAGTATAAATGATATCTTTTCTTAGAGAATTCATAAACATTTGATGCTATATTAATAATATAGCAATTAAGTTATAGCTCAGCTGGTATATAGTGCTAGTTATGTGTTACTCAGAAGAAAAAGTTTTCAGTATCTGTGGTGATCTTCACACATGTATTAGAAGGATTAACCTAGACATTACTTGAGAAACAAAGGCCGGTAACACAACAATGAGTCTTGCAGGAATATCAGATTGTTCATATAAAGCCCTCATGTCCTTAAGAAATCTCTCATTTCAGGGAAACACCTCAGATATTTGCCAACAATCTGTAGAATGTGTATACTTCATTATTACTTAAAATCAAAATTATTCTGACAGATTATTTAATAGATATTAATACAGCTGTTAGAATATCAATACTTTAACAGAAATGAAATGTACACATTTACCTTAACTAAAAATAATTGCTTCATATATCATTTAAAAATTAATATATGCCTATATTTGTTCTTAGATGGAACTATTATTCAGATTTGCATTTAAGTAGACTGTAATTCCTTTAAATAGTTTAATTAAATATGGACTACCTTTGCTTTTTTCTAATTAATTTTTTGATTTAATTATAAGCATGTAAATTTAGGCCTTCTCGATTTTAGGGAAGTGTTTGAATAGTGCTGATGTTCCTCTGCATTAATGAAAACAATAGTAATTATACTTAGAATTGCTCAGTCCCATATAGTAACCCAAGAAATAACTGATGTTGCTAAGTAAACTCAAAAGCAGGAATTTCTCATCCCAGTGACTTTGCATAGGACTTCAATTATCATTCTTATTTAGATTTCAAAATTAAGTTTTAGCTTGAAAAGCATTGACCAGAAATTACTCAAATGAACAAAGACTCCGCAAGCTGGTGAGGAGGAAGATGTCTATACAGAAAACTCTGAGGATGTGGACTTGTGGGCGAGAAACATAGCTGTGATGATTCAAGCATGAAAATCCAGGTCATCTTTTCTAAGTATCCTTCTGAATTCTCTGAATTAATGTAAATAATAATAGGAATAGGAAATGTTGACATCAAGGCAAACAAAACACGTGAGCTATGAAAAAATAAGAATCATTCCCAGTCACAAAGAAAGATTTCAAATAATTTCACTATTACAACTCTAATTTTTCTTTGCTTGTCAACTCAGTATACAATCTTCAATGACACTTTAATGATTCGTGGACCTGTTTTTTTTTTTTTTAACAATAACTGTACAGTTACTTCAGCCTTTCTTATATTATAATCTTCATCTTCACTGCTTCAATGATACCTTTTCCTTTTTGTTTAATTAATTAGAGTAAATAAATAAATTTATTTATTTATTTATTTACTTTGAGGTATAGAATCTTCATTGCCATATCTGTCCTGGAATTCAGGCTGTAGACGAGCTGACTTCAATCTCACAGACTGTGAAGTTCTTGGACTAAAAATGCTTGCCATATCTGTTGTCTTTCTTCTATCCCCCAGGACAAAGGTCCTCTGCCCCAGTAGGAATAAAATGTCCCTGTATATCACATCCTACTCTGGTTACTTGATATAAGGATTCACCTTTCTATCTGGCTTTTCCTCACTGTTGTATTACTATTCAACCTTTTTATCAATTGGCTTCTTTGATTAAGATTGTTTCTGCCTCACAATACTTGATTATTTTTCTCCATCTGCTGAGAGGGTGTTTCCATGTGTAAGTAGACAGGTAACACTTTAGCTTCACTCAGTTCTGCTGCAGACACATCTCCTCAAGACCTCCTTACCTGACTCTTTTGAGAAATAGCACTTCTTTCCAATCTCCCTTAAATGTCACCATTCTCTAGGGTTTTCAGGCATTTAGAGACTGGTCATGTTTTTGAGGCCACACATTTAAAGATGGCAGCAGGAAATGCAGTCCTTTGTGGGCTGCCATTCTTTTCTGTCTGCACCTCTCTTTCTAGTTTAGAATAGATTCTCTCCTTTTAGAATGCATGTGATTTTTTGGGCCATATGAGAACTGAGTATTTACATGTCAAGTTCTTTAACTTGATTCCATCTGCAGAGTAACTCTTGTTAGGCAAGTTACAGTATGAACAGGCCTAAAACATAAAAGGTGTGAACAAACCTGGGAGCCATTACAAGGTCTATCTATCATGCTTCAAATGTTTCTGTAATTTCCATCTGAGTCATTGTTGCATTAAACAAGGAAAAAGGGGCTTCTCCTTAGAGAAGTCTTTATGAAGACAAGCTCAAATTTAGCTTTTCCACTTCTTCCCTGTGTCTTCTGTCTGGTTCTTAGTTTGTCATCTGTAACTGTGGGTTGCCTGTTGTGTTTGATTTCTGTCTTTCCTTGTTGCTTGTCTCTAACAAATGGCTTTTTCTATAATAATTGAGCAGTATAGAAACATGGTATGGGAAAGGAATGAGGACTTCTTTGTTTTTCCGAAAGCTTTAGAAGAATTTTACAAGAGAAGATGTTATTTTATTGAATCCACTTAATCTAGAATAGAATGCTAAACTTCAAAAGATGTTAACAACTTATACCTACATATTGCTTCCAATATTTATGGGATAATTATTTTGCTTAAAATTAATTAAACATGCTTACTGTTATAGCAAATAATTGTCATAACACATTCATAAAACACACACTTTACAGAAAATGTAACAGAAATTAAATGAATTTGAAAACAATAAAATACAAATATTGAAGCTGAAAGATATATTTAATACAATTAAAGACAAAATAAAAGGCATCTATAATTGAATAAATAAAAAAGGAAGAATTTGGAAGTATAAAATTGAGTCTTGTGAGTATACCCAAGTGGAAACTAGAAGTGAATGAAATGAAGAACATTTTAGGAAAATGTCTGACCTTACTAAACTAATAAATAGTCAAAGTTGGAGATTCTGAAAGGCTGTGAGAATTCCAAAGTGGCAAGGTACTTAATTAAAAACTAATGGAAAACCCAGAAACATACCTAAGAAAGTGTATAGATATACAGCCACAGAACGAGTAAGGTTATCGGTCAGACTTCATGAAGAAAATCTATTCCAACCCAGGATACAACCACACTGTCAAAGGTAAAAGATTAAGAGAAAATTCTTAAGGCAGAAAGAGAAAACACCTTAGAATCTGGTATCACATCCTATTGAGAACAGACTTTTCAACAGCATTGTTTTAGGCCTGATCAGTTACTTTTCTTGTTACTGGAACTAAATACTTGAAAAATGCAGCTTAAGAAAGGAATGGCTTGTGTTGGTTCACAACTTGAAAGGTTCATCATGGTCACAAAAGTATAATAAAAAGAATATGGGTCAGAAAATACTTCCAGCAGTCAGAATTCAGAATAGCCAGGAATTAAAGTTGAGTCATACAACCTCAATGTGCACACTAATAACCTACTTCTCTCAGTAAGATCAAATCAAGATAGTCCACAATCTTCCAACCCACCATTATCAGTTGGAGCAACATACAATGAAAAGAAATTTTAAAAATTTACTCTTGAATAATCAATGGATTAAGAGAAAAATCAGGAAGAACACGTTAAAAATTAAGATATGAGAATGGAGGAGTTTGAGAAAGAACTGAAGGGGCTGAAGGTGTTTGCAACCCCATAGGAAGAACAGCAATATCAACCAACCAGACCCCCCAGAACTCCAGGGATTAAACCATCAACCAAACACTATACATAGAGAAATTCATGTCTCCAGCTGCATATGTAGCAGAGGATGGCCTTGTCAGGCATCAGTGGGAGGAGTGGCCCATGGTCCTGTGAAGGCTCAATGCTCCAATGTAAGGGAATGCCAGGACAGGGAAGCAGGAATGGGTGGTTGGTTGATGGAATGCCCTCAAAGAAGCAGGGGTAGGGAGGATGGGATAGAAGGTTCTGGGGGAGCACAGGAAAAGGAGATAACATTTAAAAGGTAAAAAATAAAATATGCAATAAAATATATTTAAAAAATATCTTCCTCAAGTCAAGCAAAATAAAGGCATTTTAGTAAGCACAAAAATAAATAAATGAAAAATTTGGGAGAAAATGTAGTCAGTCACAACCCATAAAACTTAAGAGATATAGAAAAGGCATGTCTAAGATGGTAGCACCCTATAACCTGTCTTATAAAGTAGAAAGACATCAAAAAGACAATCCATTGTTACACCTCAAGGAACTGGAAAGCAGAGAAACACCATACCTAAATTAGGATAAAGAAACACAAGGGGGTTAGAGTGATGGCTCAGAAGTTGACAGAACTCCCTCTAGTCCTAATACCTGCATAGTGCTCACAACCATCTGTAGCTCCAGTCCCAGGGAATCTCATACTCTTTTGTGGCCTCTCTAGGCACAGCCTACATCTACTGCACACATATACACAAAGGCAAAATACCAACACAAATAAACTAAAATGTAAATAAGCCTTAGTTAAAGGAAAAATTAAATATCATCGTGTTGATTAATGCAGTAAACACTGAAAATATGTTTTATAAGTGAAGTGTTTTGTCTTCAAAGGAGAAGCTAGTAAG
Organism: Apodemus sylvaticus; assembly: GCF_947179515.1. Classification (NCBI taxonomy): domain Eukaryota; kingdom Metazoa; phylum Chordata; class Mammalia; order Rodentia; family Muridae; genus Apodemus; species Apodemus sylvaticus. Next base: position 24,369,564 of record NC_067487.1, read on the forward strand.
CCCCAGACTAAGAAAAACAGAACAATTTCAACTAGATCAGAGCTGAAAGGGGGAAAACTGCATCTGACAGCTGAGAAATACAAAAGGATCATTTGAGATTATTATCAACAACTATCTGACAATAAATTTGATAACCTAGAAAAAAATCAGAATTAAAAACCTGACCACATACATCTAGTTCAGTTTGAATATGAAGAAATAGAAAACAAATCGATTATTACCAAGTGATAGGGCTGAATCAGTTATTAAAAACCCTATTTACAGCAAAAAAAAAACCATGTAAGGCACTCAGCTTCATTCATGATTTTGAAGAACTAACATAAAGTTTTATATTCTTCCAAGATAACTGAGATAATAATCCTTTGAGAAAATTATATATATCTATTCATACCTCAATACCAAAAACAAGACAAAACACAGTAAATAATAAAACTCCACAAAATTTGGAGAAATTGAATCCAGCATTATATTAAAACGATTTTATATGTTTATTAAGAGATCACAGGTGTCTCAAGGATATAAGCATGCCCCACACACAAATCAGTAAGCATTATGAACAATATGATCTGAATGGGCACATACCATGTGATGATGCAAGGAGATACAGACAAGCTTTTCAAAAATGCCTACATAATTCATACTATATTCTGAACCATTTACTTGCATTTCAGTATACTTATACATGATACTGGAAATAAGTAATAAAATAATAACTGGTATCAAATCAAATGAGAAAATGCTGAGGTCATTTTCTCCAAGAGTAGATCATTTTGAGGACACATTGTTCCTCCATTTTCATTCAATAATGTACTGTGGATTTTAGCAAAGATATTTGAGCAAAATCAGGACATATATGTGACCCTACTTGAAAAGAGGACATGATCTTACACATCGGAGGTCAGAATAAGGCTATAACCTAAAGTACTAGAAGTAAAAAATAATTATCAGCTAATTTGTAGTGTATAGAGTCAATTGTATGAACTGTAATCTTTTGTAATAGCTGATATGTAATTCTATGAAATAAAAATAAAGTTACCATATTATAATTACAATTCAAATGAAGCAAACTACATAGGCTACTTTTCAACAGTTATGTTACAGATCTTTTTATTAATCATTTTATTTTTTTACATTTCAATATTATCTTCCTTTCTCCCCCCTCCATGAACTGCCATTCAATTTTTCTCCCCTTTGCCTCTTAGGGGATGCTCCCCCACCCACCCACCCATTCCTTCCTCACCCCTCTAGCGTCCCCCTTCTCTGGGTCATGAAGCCTCCAGAGGACCAAGCACTTTCCCTCCCGCTGATGCCAAATAAGTCAGTCTTCTTCTCCATAACTGGCAGGAGCCATTGTATACGCTTTGGTTAATGGTTTCAGCAGCAAAAAAAATAATAAACAGTTGATGAAGAAATTTTTTTAAAAAATTACAAAAATAAAAAATCATGTGATGTCAATCGTTTACAACAATATTATAATATCCATCCCTTGGCGGAGAAGCATCTTAAAAAATGCTCAACTTCATTAGTCATTAGGGAAATGCAAATCAAAACAACCCTGAGATTTCACCTTACACCAGTCAGAATGGCTAAGATTAAAAATTCAGGAGACAGCAGGTGTTGGAGAGGGTGTGGAGAAAGAGGAACACTCCTCCACTGCTGGTGGGGTTGCAAATTGGTACAACCACTCTGGAAATCAGTCTGGCGGTTCCTCTGAAAACTGGGCACCTCACTTCCAGAAGATCCTGCTATACCACTCCTGGGCATATACCCAGAGTATTCCCCACCATGTAATAAGGATACATGCTCTACTATGTTCATAGCAGCCCTAATTATAATTGCCAGATGCTGGAAAGAACCCAGGTATCCCTCAACAGAAGAGTGGATGCAAAAAATGTGGTATATCTACACAATGGAGTACTATTCAGCCATTAGAAACAATGAATTCATGAAATTCTTAGGCAAATGGATGGAGCTAGAGAACATCATACTAAGTGAGGTAACCCAGACTCAAAAGGTGAATCATGGTATGCACTCACTAATAAGTGGATATTAACCTAGAAAACTGGAATACCCAAAACATAATCCACACATCAAATAAGGTAATAGAAGAAAGGAGGAGTGGCCCCTTGTTCTGGAAAGACTCAGTGAAGCAGTATAGGGCAAAACCAGAACGGGGAAGTGGGAAGGGGTGGGTGGGAGGACAGGGGGAGGGAAGGGGGCTTATGGGACTTTCGGGGAGTGGGGGGCTAGAAAAGGGGAAATCATTTGAAATGTAAATAAAAAATATATCGAATAAAAAAAGAAAAAAAGAATATTTGGCAATGTATTTTCACAAAACTAGAAAAGGGACTTTTAAATTTTTAGTTGAGTGACAAATCATCCCCAGTAACCAAACCACTTGTAAGATGTTACAAAGTTGCAATAACTTAAATGGCACTACATATACATGAAAACACAGACCAATGCATCAAACTTTTTTACAAAATCTTTGGGTCTACAGAAAACCAATTTCCTACAAAAGTGAAGAAATAACTTTCTCAAATGCTTGAAACTTTTTAAAATGAAGAGAACAAGGTATAAACTTCTGGATGGTGGAAAAAAAGCAAGTGAAATAAACATCACTCTACATATATCTATCACATTCACACCCAGACAAACAGTGAGGAAACCAAAAGAATTTCAGAAGTGTCTCAGGGGACAAAGAACAAACAATAGACTTAGATTTTCCCAGACAAACAAAAAGCATAATAGTTAAAAGAAGCTGACTTCCTGCCCAAGATAGATTTTAAATTTTTGTTTAGGGAAAGATTAAATAAATTAAAAGTAACAGATTTTCATATAAAAAAGATAACTATCAAGGAAAGGGTAACAGGCCCAAAGACCCTATTTTATTTGTTGATAGTTAATTAAATTACAGAATATATATTTAAACATGATAAATTAAAATTAGTGATCACTCCAGATGGATAACTGAAATGACTGACAGCCCTGTGAATGGGCATAACAGAAAGAACTCAGGAACATATTATTATTATTATTATTATTATTATTATTATATTCTTAAATATTAGAATTATCAGCTTAGGGTTTCAATAAGATTCCTGATTGGGGGAATAAATGGTTCTCTCAGGACTTTTTTCCTTTTTTTTGGTTGGCCTATGATAGTTTCTGGTTCGTCTTATGTGTTACCTTGTAATGTTTGGGTTGTTGTCTCTTAGAAACTTGCTCTTTTCTAAGGAAAGACAGAATGGGAGCAGATATGAGACAAGAGAAGGTGGGGGAGGAACTGGAGGACTACAGGGAGAAAAAACTATAATCAGGATACATTGTATGAGAAAAGTAATTATATTCAATAAGAGAAAAAGGTTTTAAAAAGCAAACATGCACAATGGTCTTGGTGCTCTTGATAGCATGATTGTGTGTCTATGAAATAAAGCTAAAAAATAACCTTTTAGGGTATGTCTATAACCAGATAGTAAGAAACTTCTGATAATTTTTGACATTTTAATATGGAGATAATTCTAGATTTTGCAATAAGCCTAAGTGCTACAGAATATTTAAAGCAAATATAAAATTTCCAGGTGAAAAACATTAATGTATTTAACTGATTTTTATTACCTTCTAGTAAATCATCCCCACCTGATTTGTTTTGTACGCTCTTAAAGACAGGCTTCATGCCTTGTGTCAGTATATCAAATCATTGCTTTAACCAAAATGCCATTTAAGGAAATATACTTTGAACTTTAAGAAGAGATGGTTCATGACTTATGAATTTGTTTTGAAGTTATCAATGTTTTATGATGCTTACTCAAAAAATACAACTTGTTGTATACAGAAGTGTTTGTAGACATTTGTGTAATTTGTTTCAAATTTCCCCTCAAATACTATATTGAAGTTGAGAAACCATTGAGAAATAGTGTTGAGAGGTATGAATTTTAAAAGTTGATTATGCATGAGGAGAATACAGTGACTAATGTGGTTTGCATTGTTTCATGGGAATGGGTTAGTATTTACCAGAGTAGACTCTTAGTAATGATGAGCCTGCCTATCTGTTTATTTCTGTTTCTTTCATGTATTGTTTTACAGACCCACTAAGTTATGAGGTATCTGTAACTACAGGGCAAATAGCTTCTAAGGATATACTTTTTAAAAAATCATCAGTATTGTTATAACAGAATAAAGTTGGATTATGATCTGTTTCCATGTATGTCAATTTTTCCAGGGAAGATGGCTGAGAACTGACAATACTCTGCTGGCATGCATAACACCAAGATTTCATTTCCTAATCTTTTCCAATGAAATAAAATGAGGTTTCTTGGAAAATGCCCAATTTGGAGTCGAAGATAGGAGCTAAATGAGTTCAAAGCCTAAGCCCAGTGTGCCAGTAAAAGAGGAAATGTGTATTTATATTATATGCATGTTCATTTGTATGTATGAAAGTGATTATGCATATTAGAAAATGCATACATAGAGTGAATATATATATATATATATATATATATATTATACTATCCTGATGGTTCAAGCTTGACAATTAAAGCATGTGTGAATACTACACAAATAAGTTAGAATGGATAAAATCCAAACCATACGGTAACAAGCTAAGAAAGATGCAAGAAAAAAAAAAGCAGCAATTTTTACTCAGTGCTACTTGAAATGAAAAAGAAAACACAATATAAATACTATGGAAAATAATTTGGAATTGTTTACAAAGTTAACATATGATATTTTTCTTGGTATATTCTCATAGGACTCAAATGTTTATGTCAACACAGTAGTAGTTTACTAAGTTATATACGACAATCATAAGATTTGCTTCTTAGAATCTACATGGCAGCCGGGCGGTGGTGGTGCACGCCTGTAATCCCAGCACTCTGGGAGGCAGAGTCAGGCGGATTTCTGAGTTTGAGGCCAGCCTGGTCTACAAAGTGAGTTCCAGGACAGCCAGGGCTACACAGACAAACCCTGTCTCGAAAAAACCAAAAAATCCAAAAACAAATAACAACAAAGAATCTACATGGCAACTCATTATTGTTTGTAACTCTAGTTCCCAAAGGGCCTCATGCCTTCTTCTGGCCTCTGGTGGCATTGCATACATATGCTGCACTGAAATACATGAAGGCAAAACATTAAGACTCATTAATAAAAATAAATGAATTGTTCACAACAAAAGGATAAAGTAACTGAATTATATTCATAGAACATTTCAATCTAGATAAAAATAAGCTTTCAGAATATGTGTGCAAACTCCAAGCTTTAACTTATATTTTGGGACATTTAATTTCTAAAATGTAGGAGGAGTCTGAGTAGTTGAGAAAACAGAATAAAAACAAACTCTCAATCCAAAAAAACCATCTTAAGTGAAAATTACAATTAGCAAAAAGTTAGAGGTGACACAAGCATTTTTCATTAATTTAAGAATAAAGAGGATACTCCATAAACTTGACTGTTATTACTTTATTATGACAATGCTTTCAAGTCATGAGAAGACATAGAAGAAATACTAGTCACTTCTCTAATTGCTTTGACAGCATGCCTAACAGAAAGCAAGAATGGTTTTATTTTGACTCACGCTTTGAGGATGGAGGTTACAATAGGAGGGAGGGCACAGGAGCACGGTGCTGTTATTGAATCCTTAGCTGGGGATCAGGACAGGAATGCTACTCTTATGCTTGCTTTCTTCTTCTTTCTCAATCTAGACCACAAGCCCATGGGATGCAGCAACATATATTTAAAGTGGTTTTCTTTCCTCCTCAGAATTAATTTATTTATTCACTTTACAGACACATTGCAGCCCCTACCCACTTCCCATTACCCTCTCATATATCCTCTCCCCCATTCCCTCCTTTCTTCCTCTGAGAAGGGGAGGTCTACCCTTATGGGTATCACACTCAGACACACACACACACACACACACACACACACACACACACACACCACCCCTCTTGGCAAATCAAATCACTGCAGGACTAAACATATCCTCTCCCACTGATGCCAGACAAGGCATACCAGTTAAGGGAACGGGATCCACAGTCTGGCAACAGAGTTAGGGACAGCCCCTGATCCAGTTGTCCCACATGAAGTCCTAGCTGAAGTTCTGGTTCTCATTTGCAAATGGCCTAGGTACAGCCTATGTATTTGTTTTAGCTGGAGATCCAGTTTCTAGGGGCCCAAAAGAGTCCAGATTAGTTGACTCTGTTGGTATACTAATGGAGTCCTTATCTACTTTGGGTCCCTCTATCCTTCTCCCAACTCTCTCACGAGACTCCCTGAGTTCTGTTTAAAGTTTGACTAGGACTCTCGGCATCTATTTCAGTCATCTGCTAGGTAGAGCCTCTCAGAGGACACATTAGGCTCCTATCTTTCAGCCTAACTGAATATCATTAATAGTGTCAGGTATTGGTTCTTTCCCATAGAACAGGTCTTAAGTTGGACCTGTCACTGGTTGTAGAGTTGATTTTTTAACTCATTTTACTCAGTCTAGAAATTCCTTCATGGAAGTACCCAAGGCTTTGTGTCTGGGGGTGATTCTAGATCCTGCCACACTGATATTTTTATCACAGAGTATATGTAACACCATCTGACTAAACGTTAGAAGTTTAAGTAGGTAGAATGTCATTTTCTAAATATATGACACTCCGAGAAAGACAAAACCATAAAGACAGGAAGTGAACGTGAACGGTGGTTTCCAAACATTCATGCTTGAGCTAGAGACATACAGATGGAAGGAAGGAAGTCTTTAGAACAGTGAATATACTCAGAATAATAATGTCATGCTAGATACATAATGTATTTCTCAAAGCCACATGATTAAGTAATACAAATAAATCCTAATGCTAGCTATGGGCTCAGTTAATAACAATGCATTCATTTGGCTCTCAACAAATGTAACAAATAGGCAATACTATTGCAAAATGTCAATCACAGATTATGAGTATACTATATGAGTAAATGAGAAATATGGAAGTTTTCTATTTTCTGAATAACTTTTTGCAAGCCTAAAACTTCTCTAAAATAAGGCCTATTCTTAAATAAATGAATCACATACACATATGTTTTAGGAAAACATGGTACCATCTGTAAGAGTTCTCAATAGCCGGAAAATAAAAATCCCAAGCAAGTAAAAGTGTCTAATGTTATCATGTTATAATCTAAAGTGTACCATATATGTCCATGAGTCCACAATAATATCAAGAAGACTATTGAGGCAATAAATAACAAGGGAGAAAAGGATTATTTTCATTGTCAAATTTCATGTATTTTCATCATTGTGTGATTAATTTCTTAAATACAGGCTCAGAGTAGAGAATCTTTTCCAAATAACAAACACAAAAGTGTGGTTGAGTTGATTGGCAAAGGTATGTGTGACTGATTTGAAGTGGAGGAAGCAAATGGATTGTCCTTACTGTCTTCAAGGACAGTTTTCACAGTAATGAGTCAAGCCCACAGTGGGCACTTCTTGATGTAATAAAATAATGCATTGTCTCAATGGAATTCCTTAACAATGTACATATGTTCAATTCAATCATGAGATAATTTTAGACAGATAATATTAAACAGGCTCCCATTAGGGGGCCATTCTGCACAGTCATCACCAATACTGCTCAAAATCAGGTAAAATCTGTCATGACCAAGAGTCTTATGACATAACTATTATTTATAATATGGAATCACAAATGGAAACTTGGGAGTAAAAAGGGGGTGTTAGTTGGGTCCTAAGGAAGCTGAAAGAAAGGATATGAGTTCAAAAATAATTAAACCTTGTCTAGATAACTTTAGCAAGAAAAGTATAGAATGCCCACGTTAGAGTCCATAGAACTCAGAAAGGTCAACAAGCTGAAGGGCCCAAGTGAGGGTGTCCCTATCCCACTTGGGAGGAAGGAGAAAGCAATTGGAATTGGTGGGGGAGGCGCTTGGGTGGGAAAGGGGACTAGAGTGTGGAAGAGGGGGAAAGGATCAGGCATTGGGTGAGGGAAAAGGACTGAAGCCACAAGAGACAGCAGAAAGAATGGAAACAGGAAACCTCAGGAGGCAGGAGGTAGGGGGACCCTCCAGAATGTACCAGAGAGCTGGGAAGTGAAAGACTCTCAGGACATAAAGGGAATCTACTTTCTATTACTATCTTTCTACCTTTATAGCTATAAGATGAATATGAAATATAAAAAATATTCCTTTAAAACATATATACTGTTTCTAAAATCACACTGTATTAATTCTAAAGCATAGGTATAATTATTCCACCAAATATTTTTATTGTGGATGTGTAAAGAATTTTATCTAAGCTAATAATAATAAAAAAAAACAATGAGGATGGTTAGTCAATAAGCATGTCAGCAGAAATGAGATGAAAAACCAGTAATTGAATGTGTGCTAGAATTAATTAGATTTCATATAATGAAGTTACCTCACACCCAATAAAAGGACAACATTAAAACTTCATGAAGCACCAACATTTTAGGATGATTGGTGTCCTTGAATCTCAAATATATTGGTAAAGAAAATGTAAAGAACAACCTTTAAAAATGTTACTTTGCAAAGCTAGATGTAATTCTGCCTTCACAACATGTAAACATTTACTGGTGATATGTAACAGTGTGTTTTATTATGACATCATAAATGGGGATAGGCATTTCATTAATATTGTTCCTCATTCCCCTCTCTTACATCTCTCTTTCATTCCACAGTACCTTTCCTCTTCCCAACCCATTCCTGTCTACGTCTGCGCATTAATTCATTTATTGATTTGCCTTGTTGTTTCAGTGAGTTTAATTAGAGTTCACTACATATGTATAGGTGAGGCACCATTCACAACACATAGGAAAACTTGCAAATGTAAGCTTACTTCTCTCTCTTAAGAAAGCAAGGACATACCAAGAGTAGTAAAATAAAAAATGTATGTTCTTGTTAATAGCATTTTTTATTAAAAATGGGCATGGGACTGGAGCAACAGCCCAGTATTGAGATATTATTTGTCTTGAGTAGTACTTGGTGTTCAGTCTTCACAACCACCTTTACCTGTAGCTCCAAGAGATCTAAAAACATATTCTGGCTTTTCTGGGTACACACACAGACATCATATACAGACACACATGTGCCTCAATACATTTAAACTGTGGAAACAATACACAAACACTGAGAACTTGAAACTCAACCAAGACAGACATGAGTGAGCAAACTGAAGTACTACCCTCTGAATGATATTTCAACGTTGAAACGGGTAGAATGGCAGGACATTGTGGTGGAATCCAGAATCGAAGGAAGAGTTCAGTGTAGGGTTCTACTTATGTGATAGTCAAGACTAAACAAAGCTAATGTATTTGAAATAGTAAGAATAATATTCACTCTAAAAGAGGATGAAAATACACCTGAAGCACATGTTGGTAACTTTCTTCAAGTGCAGCTCTTTCTTGCCTTTTCTAAGAATTTTACTATTAGCATGTGTATTTATAAAAACCCATCAAATTAACAGCTCTGTATATTGCAGTAGGTACAAATCACTTTTATATAATTAATTGCCATGTTTGATGAATGACACATCTATATTGTACTTTTAAATGTCAGTGTTCAATATTGTGAAATATGGTTCTGCTGTAGTCTGATTTTTTTTTCAACTACCGTGATAATTGATACCACTCACCCTTTTCTTTCTTTGAAGTCCTCCAATATGCATTTTGACTTGTTATTTTAAGGTGTGCTTCCCAGGATGGGATTTAAGATGCTTAAGTCTACAAAGAATTTGTTGGTTTGCCTTATTATCTCCTTATAAAATAGCAGTAAATGAATTATATAATTTTTTTCTCTTAAAATAATCCTACAGTTATTGTGCAAGGATATAATGGGCAAGATGTTCTGTTTCGCATTCAGGAGAATTCTGGGTGTTGTAAGCCACGGGAGAAGATGTCAAAATGTATACAGTGAAGAAGAAAAAAAGCTTACAGATGAACTGTAAAACTGAGGGCAGCAAAGGGGCAGCAGGTCTAGAATGACAGCTACGATTTGTAGTCTGCAGCACAATTTCCACACTCACAAGAGCTTACCTGGGTGATACTGTTATGCCCCTCAGGCAAGGAGCTCCTTATGCAGGGCAGATGGCAAGCTATTTCCCTGGTGTCAGAATCTACGAATGTCTGTTTTACTCAGTTTATTTTAAATAAAATTTCTTCTTCTATTGAAATATTACACCATACACTGCAGAAACCAGAAGGGCTGATGTTGCAGCATACAAATTTGAAACTGTAATAAGAAGCCAGGGCAGCAGGTGCAGTTGGCTAAAAAATGGAAAAGGCACAGTGTGGCACAGACAGCAGGAGATTAGGAGAAATGTACAGACATTTTATAGAGAGAAAAAAGCTAGCACCAAACAGATTTGAGAAAGAAACACAATAACATGACTCCAGAGCCAGTGCTGAGAATAGAAATGCTTAAGTTAAGTCCTTAGAAACTACAACAAAGCATAAGGCAGATGAGGTGGGGTGGCCATCTTATGCTATATATCCACAGAAATATCACTGCAGAGGTCAACAACTGTGGCTCACAAGATAAACAGAGCTTGTAATTTAAACAACCATCCAAAGGATATCAGACAGGCAAATGCACAGAAAAAATAAAACAAACAAACAAACCACACACACTGCAAACCAACCAAACCAATAAAAACTGAAACACAAAAAAAACATACTACAAAACTCTGAATTGTTTCATGGTTTAAAATATTCACAATCTGACTCTTACCTGCAAATTTGTCTCCCTATTAAGAGAGATGATTATTACTTATTTAACTAACCCATGAATCCTGCATGAATTCTTAGTGAGTATAAGATAAGCATTGTTGGTGTCTAGCTTGAACAAGATGCAGTATGTTACATCCTAGAACAACACTAAAAATTACAGTCTAGACATTTGTCTTGTAGGTGATGACAGTATAAGTTCATAACTTGTCAATTATAGATAATTTCCTTAATAACATTTTTGTAAAACAACATATATATTTTCTGGCATTGAACGATAGATTTTCCATAGCCTTGAAACATTTTGGGCTACGAAATAAATGTGAAATAGTCCAGAAAAATAGAGAAGAAAGAAAACTGGTCTACAAATAGAGAATGACACGGAAACATGCTTTTAGGAATAAATGTGTTCTGACTAACTTGATAGGATAGAGAGCAAATCTCTTCAGAACATAGAGAACAGGGTACTTGAGAGATAAGGACATGAATTTTTGACACGAGAGATGGGTACTTTGCAGTCTATGAATGTTGGATAGTATTTGCTATCTCCCTAGATCATGAGTAAGGCTAACCTGACTTGGATTAGCTTAGGAAAGCTTGTATTAGGAATATGCACTTAAATCAGACTAAGGAGATATCATGAAACCTTGACTAAAGTGATCTATCAGGATGCATACTTTCCTTTCCCCTGGAAATTCTAGCTGGAATGGCATGTACATTTGGAGATGCGATTGGGCATCATGAGTTCCTGTGCAGATGTCTTACTGAGAATAATGTCAGCAGGAAAATGCAGAAGCGAGAAAGAAAACAAAAACCAAAATAAAACTTGGCTCACGTCCCAGAGGAAACAAGTGGAATGCATATTCAGCCTTGGTTGAACATGTATCATTATACCAATATATCTTTAAATTGTTGTTTTCTGTGCAAGTTCTTTCGTACTAAGATATACTCCCCAACCTTTTTCAACTTTTCTAAACCAAACCTTTATTTGCTTATCAAATATTTTGAGTTGGATTTTTTTCAATTATAATTCAAGGAAGTTTCAGTTCTACTAGACCTTAAACCATAGCAAATGTGATGATGTTAACTTGTGTTTCCTCTAGCGTTCCTGCAAATACCCCAAATTTCAGGCACACACTGAAGAACTGAAAGCATGTAGAAGTCAGGGAAATTTGCATTTACTCAAACGCTACACTTTATCTCATGTATCCATGGAATGAAGCAACATCCTTAGATATTCTAGCTCAGTCAGTGTACGGATCACCCATTATGTGTATTATATTGTTCTAGGAGCTAAAACATGTAACAGCAAACAAACATGACCTTTCCCCTTAAGAAACTATAAATGTTTCAACCGAAATCTAATTGATAGAAGTATTGCAATTTAAACTATAAAATAGATAAGGAAAACATAATATGACTCTTCAAGCACTGGAAAGAAAATTGTGATTACTAGCTTCACCTACATCATTCAGTTCTGGACTCTGACTTCCTGTTACAAGACAATGAACCCATCACAGATGCTCTGGCTTCCAAAATTATTGGTATTTTAATATATATGCACTGAGGGACTTGCTCTGCTCTATTTCAGGAACTTGAACTGTCTCATTTACAAGATACCCTCATATGTAAATATTTTGTTTTATTTCTGTTTGGATAAAACTAAATGGGGATGTGAAGATCAAGTAGAAAATGTTATTATTACACAGTCCTTTGCAGAAGGCGTTCCTGCTCTTGTTGGGTGATGTGGAAGTACTACTGGTCTCATTTCTGTCCTTACTGATAGACTTTTTATTTCACAACCAATGATCAGTGATTGTCTTACCGTTGTGCTGAGTCTGAACACTTGAACTCTGAATGTCTTGTTGAAAAATGAATACAGATTAGAAATTTATTTAGAAGATTGACTTAACTATTGCTTGTGAATCATATATGGAAAAAAAGGGAACAAATGCCCTTTTGAATTTTTGAGCCACATTGTAATGTAGATCTACAAGTACAATTTTTGGATAAGCTCAAAAGAGATCTTTTAACCATAAGCAAAATGTAAGAATACTAACTTTTGTGGATTTGTATTACTATGGAAACATCAATTAGTATACTAGGGATGTTGTAATATAGTGGATTTGTATTTCTCTGATGTGTTTTTGATTTTATTCTCTAAATGCCCTTTTTATTCCCAACAGACCGAAAGTCTCAGAATGCAAGGAGCTTGAAAGTTTTCACTTGAACTATGTGTTTATCAGAAGATCTTAAGTTAATAATGCATTTAATCCAGAAATAAGTATGCAATGATTCCACCACTTGGGATATTTCTAGATTGCCAATGGAGTTTGAATGTATCCAAGTAGAGCAAGTAACAATAGCAATAGTCTCAGTGGAGACTTGTCCCAGATCTTCCTCTGCGGATGCAGTAAATGATCCACAGCTCCAACTAGCGCATGCATTCGGGGGATGACTCGAATTGACCCTCTCACAGATATATTGGGTCATGCTTGCACAGGGATGGTGGTCCATCTGGAGCTACTTCTAATGTTTAGTGACCTTTCTACCTATTTCACTGGAGCAGATATGAGGCATATGATGGAAGACAAACTATAAATGCAAATATGCATCCCTGGAGAAGAATGTAGCCTTGCTTCAGAGAAGTTGAAGCATGTATGCCCAACAACTTGAAATAATTGTTTTGTAACAAATAATTAGAATCTGAATTTCACAAAAATTAGGCACATGAGACAATGCATAAAGGATCTTCAACTCTTGACATGGATGCTAATATGCCACATTTAACACCAAGAATGAAGTATTTTCAGTCTGTTTTCTTGGTCATTCACATTAACGCTTCCTTATTTCCAGCCTTTTCCCATTTTACGATTCAATTGATTTATAGGAGCCTTTCTACTTGAAGAAAGCGTGTGTGTGTGTGTGTGTGTGTGTGTGTGTGTGTGCATGTGTGTGCACACACACTGCCTGTATGTACAAAACGTATTATGCAAATATCTAAATAAATAAAGACTATCTAGGACAGATTAAGTTAATAAAATTTGGTTTAAATATAATGTGACCTCTATGTATTGCAAATAATGTAACATCAAGTAACAACACAGATTTTTTTACTAGTGAGGACAGTCCAATTAAAAGAAGCCACTGGTAAACACCCTGACTTGAAAATCCACTCTGAAGATGGCCTGTGTAAAGATTCTTTGTTTTATTAGCTTGAGTGAACTTTATGTTTCCCCCTGACACCCTGGTGGTTGCCAGCATATGTGTGTGTAATTATGAGTGTGTGACCTTCTACTGTTTGCCACTTAAATAGCTTTTCCCTTGCCTTTTGCCAGCTGTACTAAGTGATGTTCCCAGGTATATTTTTGGTTCTGTCAGCAGTTTAAGTATCAGAATATAACTGTGTGTCTTTAAAAAAATTCCTTTCTTTTTCTGTTGAATTTCTTATCCTCTGCTTGACAATAATTCACGATAAATCTAGTATATGATTTTACAATTACTTATACTTTAACATAGTTTCCAAATATGTATATATGCATGCAAAGAAAGAGAGATAAGGTGCATATTAAATGTATGAGACAATTTCACTGAAATAAGTACTTCAGTATATACTTATTTTTTAGGCCCCCTTGTTCAGTAATCTGATCTGACTATAATGTGTGGAGAAGGTCAATATTCACAGATTATTTTATACTCTCAGCATGACAAAAGAGGGAATCAGAACCTCTTAAAGCCTCAATGCTGTCTTCTACAAAGTTAATTTCCATTGGAACTTGTGTAAATGTCTTCTGGTTTTATGTTTATTGTTTATTCTTATTTGGTTACTTATGTCTTTATAAATGAGTTCAGATTCCTCTTAATAGTGATTCAAACTTTGAAATAATGTATTTCAGATGTTAATGAATTTAGAAACAATATCTTAGACATGTGAAATAAGTGGCTTTCAAAATTACTGTAAGCATTGCTTTTCCTTTCTAGTACTCTTTTCCTCTCTTTCTCCCTCCCTGGCCCCTCCCTTGCTTCCTTCCCTCCCTCCCTCCCTCCCTCCTTTCTTTGTTTCTGTGTTTCTGTGTTTCTGTGTTTCTTTCTTTCTTTCTTTCTTTCTTTCTTTCTTTCTTTCTTTCTTTCTTTCTTTCTTTCTTTCTTTCTTTCTTTCTTTCTTTCTGATATCAATAGTATTTTTATTTCCCTGATGAAGGTTATTTGAAGTAGCACCATCAATGACAGCCTTGGCTTTGATACCTAATAAGTGCAATGTTCAGATACAGTGGTCTTGGTCATATTCTAATAGGTAATGTTTTCAGAATCTCATTGTTATGAATGCTGAGATATGGGAAATGCTGTGCTGGAAGCAGGTAGCAGAGTACACTGCAGTGTAGTCTAAATGTATTTGTGTAATTTCTCCTGATCAAAGATCTACTTCTGAATTGTGGAGAGGGATTTAATACTTGGGGCACATCTAATTTACTCTGGAATTTCAACAATAATTTCCAAACTTTTCCTCCAATGACTCAATCTAGCTGTTATGGATCATAAATGAAATGGAGTGAATGGATTGTTGTATCTTTAGTACTAGAATCATAACTTTGGAATCTCATGTTTGTTGTCATTTGTGTTCTAATATCAACTTTCTCTTTAGACTCATAATAATTAATATTTTATCTTAGGTACCATCATCTTTCTTAGTTTCATTCAATCATTCATTCATTCAATCAATCAATCAGTTTTAAAGAATTACTTTTCTGTTTTAGATTTTATTTTATTTCTCTTCACATAATGAAAGATAAGATAAAGTTAAATAATACTGAAGTTGGCCAAGGCAAGCTAACAAAAGCAAACGTTCTCCAAGGCAAGGCATTAGAATCAGAGAGCCACCTGTTTGTGTACTTGGAGTCCCATAAAAACCACTAAACTGAAAGTTAACCTATATGCAGGAGTCCTCCTGCTTGTTTCAGTGTCTGTGAGTTCATAGTGGCTTTGCTCAGTTGATTTAGAGGGCCATATTCTCCTGATATTCTCCAGTCTGGTGAGTGTTTACACTCTTTCCACCTCCTCCCCACTTCTGCAAGATTATATGGACTGGATTCTGCGGAAAGGGATTTAATGGAGAGATTCCATTTAGAGTTGTGTGTTCTAAGATTTCTCTCTCTCTCTCTCTCTCTCTCTCTCTCTCTCTCTCTCTCTCTCTCTCTCTCTCCCTCTCCCTCTCCCTTTCCCTCTTGCTCTCTGTATCTCTCTCTCCATCTCTCTCTCTCATGTCTGGTTTTATTTCTTTGTATTTATTCTCATCTGCTGCAGAAGGAAGCTTCTCTGAGGATGGAGGAATAAGGCACTGACTTATGAGTATGACAGAATATCATTAGAAGTTCTTGTCAAACTGATCTTTCACTTGCTTAGTTAGAATCATCCCAAGATATTTTATATAATTTGTGGCTATGGTAAAGGGTGTTAGTTTTTTTTAATTTCTTTCTTGGTCTGTTTATTATTTGAATAAAGTAGGGATACAAATTATTTGAGTTAATTTTGTGTGATTTCCAGAGTGGTTGTACCAATTTGCAACCCCACCAGCAGTAGAGGAGTGTTCCTCTTTCTCTACATCCTCACCAACACCTGCTGTCTCCTGAATTTTAAATCTGACTGGTGTAAGGTGAAATCTCAGGGTTGTTTTGATTTGCATTTCTCTAATGACTAATGAAGTTTAGCATTTTTTAAGATGTTTCTCTGCCACCCGAAGTTCTTCAGGTGAAAATTCTTTGTTTAACTCTGTACCCCATTTTTAATAGGGTTATTTGGTTTTCTGGGGTCTAACGTCTTGAGTTCTTTGTATATATTGGATATTAGTTCTCTGTCTGATGTAGGGTTGGTGAAGATCTTTTCCCAATTTGTTGGTTGTCGATTTATCCTTTTGATGGTGTCCTTTGCCTTACAGAAACTTTGAAATTTTATGAGGTCCCATTTGTCAATTCTTGATCTTAGAGCATAAGCTATTGGTGATCTGTTCAGAAACTTTCCCCCTGTGCTGATGTCTGCAAGGGTCTTCCCCAGTTTCTTTTCTATTAGCTTCAGAGTGTCTGGCTTTATGTGTAGGTCCTTGATCCATGTGGAGTTGAGCTTAGTACAAGGAGACAAGGGTGGATCAATTCACATTCTTCTGCATGCTGACCTCCAATTGAACCAGCACCATTTGTTGAAAAGGCTATCTTTTTTCCATTGGATGTTTTCAGCCCCTTTGTCAAGGATCAAGTGGCCATAGGTGTGTGGGTTCATTTCTGCCTCTTCAATCCTGTTCCATTGATTCACCTGCCTGTCACTGTACCAATACCATGCAGTTTTTAACACTATTGCTCTGTAGTATTGCTTGAGGTCAGGGATACTGATTCCCCCAGAAATTTTTTGTTGTTGAGAATAGTTTTAGCTGTCCTGGGTTTTTTGTTATTCCAGATGAATTTGATAATTGCTCTTTCTAACTCTATAAAGAATTGAGTTGGGATTTTGATGGGTATTGCGTTGAATCTGTATATTGCTTTTGGCAAAATGGCCATTTTAACTATATTAATCCTGCCGATCCATGAGCATGGGAGGTTTTTCTATTCTTTGAGGTCTTCTTCCATTTCTTTCTTCAGAGTCTTGAAGTTCTTGTCATACAGATCTTTCACATGTTTGGTAAGAGTCACCCCAAGATACTTTATACTGCTTGTGGCTATTGTGAAGGGTGTCATTTCCCTAATTTCTTTCTCAGCCTGCTTATCCTTTGAGTATAGGAAGGCTACTGATTTGCTTGAGTTGATTTTATAACCTGCCACTTTGCTGAAGCTACTAGCTCGGGCAATTAGAGAACATAAGGAGGTCAAGGGGATATAAATTTGAAAGGAAGAAGTCAAACTACTATTATTTGCAGATGACATGATAGTCTAGCTAAGTGACCCTAAAAACTCCACTAGAGAACTCCTATAGCTGGGCAGTCTTGTTTGTCCTCAGTGGGACAGGATGTGCCTAGCCTCTCTCATTTGATTTGCCTGGGAGTGGGTGTTACCCAGTCTCCCCTCCTCCACTCAAAAGAGAGTTTGTGATAGGGCAAAGGATTTTGGGAGGAGGTAACCTGGAGTAGGCAGTGAACTATATTAAAGTGAATAAAAAATATCAGTAGGAAATGTATTATTTTCCCTTCTTCATTTATTCATTTTTATTCGTTTACTTTTTTTGTTGTTGTATTTGATTTAACCCTAGGACTCTGGGCTTTCCTGTTTCTGGTTATTGTTACCCAAGCAATATCAGGTATAGGTTTCATTTCACGTTGTAGGTCTTAGGTCAAATCAGACATTGGATGGTCAGTCCTAAAAGTTTTGTGCCATCAATGCTCTAATATACATTACAGACAGGACATCATCGTTACTCAAAGGATTTGTAGATAGGTTGGCAATTTCTGTTTTCTTTTTGCACCCATTAGCATATCTTTGCATACCAAAGACTCTAGAATGTGAGAGTCATGGTTCTATGTAGCCATCAGCAGGACCACTCCATGCTGATTTGGTTGTATGTATTTTTTCTTCCACAATGGAGTCTTGGCCCTTTGTACGAAGAAAATTATCTTGCTAACTGTCTGAGTTGTTTGGGGATTTCCAAATGACCTCTTTATCCATTAACTCCACTAAACCCACTCCTGGTACAGGAAATTTTGATTAGTGATTAGAGATGGCCAGGTGGGACTCAATCTCCCTCATTGAAGACTTCAAGAATATTCCCTTCATATATTTTAGGAAATTTCTACTGTGTTAACTTATTTCCCTGCATTGCCTTCCTCAACCTCATCTCCTTTCTATTTTCCACGTGATCCTATTACTCTCCATCATCCCCTGGCCACCAACAAAATTCGTTTTATTTCTCTCTGCCAATGAGTTCCATGTATCTGCCGGAGACCCTTTCTCTATACCTTGCCTCTCTGTGCACACAGATTGTAGTTTGGTTATCATTTTTGCAAATATTCACATATAGTAAGTAAATAAACACTATACTTATTATTCTTGGTTTGCATGACCTCACTCAGGATGCTTTATATTCTCTTTTAATGCATTCACCTGTAAATTTCATTTTTTAATAGCTCAATAACATTTCATTGTGTAAATGTACCACATTTTCTTTATCCATTCTTCTGTTGAGACCCATCTAAGCTGTTTCCAGTTTCTGACTATTATGGATAAACAGCAATTACCATGGCTGAGTAATTATCTTCTTAGTAGCATAAAATGTCCTTTGGATATATGCCCAAGAATGGAATAGCTGGATCTTGAGATAGATTAATTCTGAGGAGCCACCGTTTATATCTCCATATTCGCTATATAAGTTTGCATTTCTACCAGCAATGTAGGAGTGTTTCCCTTTTGCCACATTTTCACCAACATGAGCTGTTGCTCGTATTATTTATCTTAGGCATCCTGACAGATATAATATGGAATCCCAAAGCACTTTTGTATGTCCTATGACTAAGAATGTTGAACATTTCTTTTTTTTCTTGCGAGAATTTTTTATTAATTATTTTTATACACTCCATATTTTATTCCCCACCCCACCAACTCCTGTCCTCCCTCTGACTGTTCCACATCCCATATCTCTCCCAACTCCTGACTCCATATGGATGTCCCTAACTCCACTCCACCTGACATCTAAATTCCCTGGGGCTTCCAGTCTCTTGAGGGTTAGGGTCTGGGTAAACACAGACCAGGCAGTCTTCTATTGTATGTATGCTAGGGGCCTCATATCAGCTGGTATATGCTGCCTGTTTGGTGCTCCAGTGTTTGAGAGATCCTGGGGGTCCAGATTAATTGAGACCATTTGTCCTCCTACAGGGTCACCCTCAGCTTCATTCAGCCTTCTTTAATTCAACAGCAGGGTTCAGTTGCTTCTGTCCATTTGTTGCATGCAAATATCTGCATCTGACTCTTTCAGCTGCTTGTTGGGTGTTGCAGTGTACTGTCATGCTAGGTCCCTTTTAGTGAGCGCTCCATAGCCTCAGTAATCCTGTTAGGCCTTGGGACCTCCCCTTGCCCTGGATCCCACTTTGAGTTTGTCGCTGGGCCTTCTTTTCCTAGGGCGCCTCACCATTTCCATCCATGTAGTTTTTAAAGACAGGAACAATTATGGATCAGAGTTATGGTTGTGGGATGGCCTCTCCCTCCCTCATTTGAAGCCCCATCTTCCTGTTGGAGGTAGGTTCTATATTTTCCCTTTCCCTATTGTCAGGCATTTAATCTAAGTTACCTCCCTTTTAGTCCTGTGAGTCTCTTATCTCCCAGATCTCTGGTGTATTATGAAGCGTCCCCCAAACTCCTATTTCCCCAAGGTTGCCTATTTCCATTCTTTTTGCTGGCCCTCAGGGCTCTAGTCCTTTTCCCTCCCTCAATGTCAGATCAGGTTCCCCTCTCTTCCCTCTCCTCTCTCTCCCACCTTTCTCTCTCCCCTCTCCTCTTTCTCCCACCTTTCCCCTTCTCCCCATCTTCCCATTTCCCCCCTACCTCCTTCTTCCCTCCCACTCCCCATTCTTGCAGCGTACATCAATAGAGATTTCAGTTTCATCTATAGAGAATTCTCTGTGTAGACCTGTACCCTGTACCCAGTTGGTTTTGTATTATAGTTTCTTGATTTCTTATATATTTTAGATGCTACTCGCCCATCAGAAGCGGAGTTGTTAAAAACCTTTTTCCATTCTTTAGGCTGCTGCTTTGTTTAAAAGATAATTTACAGATATTTTTTACCTTATGAATGTAGACACAAGGGGCTGGAGAGATGGCTCAGTGGGTAAGAGCACCGACTGCTCTTCCAAAGGTCATGAGTTCAAATCCCAGCACCCACATGGTGGCTAACAACCATCCATAAAGAGATCTGATGCCCTCTTCTGGGGCATCTGAAGACAGCTACAGTGTACTTACATATAATAAATAAATCTTTAAAAAAAAATGTAGACACAAAACTACTGAATAAAGGCTTTCAAACTGAATCTAAGAGTTATCCACCATGATCAAGTAGGCTCCATTCCAGTGATATAAGGATGGTTCAGTACAAGAATATCAAGAATGGTTATGTACCATATAAAACGTGCGTGCACACATGATCTCATTAGGTGCTGAAAAGGCTTTTGACAAATTCCAACACTGTTCTTGATAAATATTCTAGACAGATTAGGAATACAAAGGACATTTCTACACATAATATAGGCATTTTACAGCAAATTCTTTGCCAACATCAACTTAAATTGAGTTGAGAGAAACTTAAGACAATTCTACTAAAATCAGGAACAAGATCTGGTTGTCCTCTCTCTTCATATCTCATACAGCACTTGAAGTATTAGCTAGAACAATAACACAGCTAAAGGATATCAAGGAGCTACACCTCCACTGCTCTTGGCATATTTTGAATAAACTAGACACCTGGGCAGAGGTGAGTGGAGAGCAGGTTTCCCATTTTCTTCTCAGCAAGTGGTGCTCATCCAGCAAGTGATTGCAGTCATGCTTTTATTTAAATGGAAATATTTACTTATCTTAAACATGGAAGTTTTCCTTGGATCTCAATTGTCTGTCAACTGGAGTCAAGAAAACTTGAAACCTCTGCTTCATTCTGTAATATGTGACAATTTCCCTACAGTTGAATTCAGTGAATTCTGTCTTAAATTTCCAGAAATTGATTGGTATCTATATGAGTGTGTGTGAATGTTGGTGTGCATGAGTGCATCTGTGCTTGTGTGTGTGTGTGTGTGTGTGTGTGTATCTGCACATGTGTATACTTAAAAACTGCATTCAAATATATAGACTTAAACATCATTTTGGTTGACATTCATGTGGATTATCATTACCCAGTGAGTGTCCAGTGAAATTTAAACTCTGCCATAGTAAATATGAAGAAATTGATTGTCAAAATATATAAGTATTAAGCATTATAACAGGATCAGTCTTGGATGCTGTGACATTTTACAGAAAACTTTGTTTATGTTTGCTATTTAGGTTTGTACAAACTCTAATTTTAGATAGTCAACGAGCTATAAATTGGATTTTTTTCCTCATATTGATACTGAAAGTGAATGTTTACTCTCTCACATAGTGAATTGTTTAGTATGTTTAAAAAGTTCATGTTTTTAATCCAAAAAGAGAGGAAATGAATGTTCCTGTATATATTTAACTGTACTTACAGGACATAAATATTTATTTAATTTAAACTTTTAGGAGAGTGATTATTGTTTAAATGAAATAATTTTTATGGACAGAGTTTAATAAGATTATTTTTAGTTAGGCTTTAAAAAGATTAAATTAAATATTAAAATTGTAGTCTATGAATAAAAAGATATAGGTATAAATATAGGTATAAATAAAATTTATGAGTAATTAGTATACATTTAACTTTAATTGATTTTTCTGTTCTGAATAATAATGAAAATTTGCACAAGTGTCAGCACATCAATGTAATACACAATCACATAAAGAGATGCTGTCACTGACCATTCAATCTGTAGATACACACGTTTCTAAATTTGTATCAGTAAAACCCAAAATGACCTTTGTTTTGACAGCCATGTAGTTTATCAAAAGGAAAATAACTCAAAAGAATGATCCAGTCTTAAAAATTAGAAACCACAGAATCATTACAATGCTGTATGATGTTATTGAAAGGGACTGTTAGGAATTTCTGTGGCTTGAATATGCCTTTCCAAAATGTCTCACAGGAAATGTAGATCTCTATACAACTCCATGGAAATTTCGGGCTTTGAGGACACGGTTTGGTCATGAAGTCTCCTCCCTCTTTCAAACACTGATTTTCTTATACAATAAAGTTTGTGGAATTGATTTCTTGCTTTTTTTCTCTTACCATGTGAAAGAAACACCAAACCTGTCCTCTTACTAAGCTGGTGCCTCTCTGTTTATACAACAGTGAGTAATGAATGTCTGCTCTGTCCAAATTACAGTCTCTGCTATTAATTCATCAAAAGAAACCAGTAATATGAAATAGATAGGGCAACACAGTTTGAAACATCACAATCAAAGGGATAGCTACTACTACAACTTCTGGTTGTTTCTCGTTGTATTGCCTGATTGTGGTATATGTTTTATATTGATGCATATCCAGTTTCTAAAGCAGCTCAGGTCAGCCACAAAAATCTGTGCACTTCAAGTTTGGAGCAGTATTTCTCAGAGGTTTAGAGGCTGTGGGGTACACACTTTATATTTTGCTTTTCTCAGTTATTAGTATCATTCTTGGAATTAAATTATGCCCTTCCTGTGCCAAATTTAAAAATTAAACTTTTCTATGTAGATATAGGGGAAAACAGACTTTATAGAAGCAAGGTTTAGTTCAGGTGTTTGATGATCTCAGATACATTCTTGCAGAAAAGGGACTACTGTTTTCCACAAAAATTTTCCAAAAACATCTACTTGGTATATTAGGTTATTTCATTACAAGTAAACTCAATTAAAGAAAAAAATAAGAAATACATAGCATTTATTTTTGCTCACAAATGTACTTTCTAATTGTGATTATAAAAGCATCGAAGCCTTGGTTGGCATTGTGGGACATATCTTTAATCTCAGCACTTAGGAGTCAGGAATAAACTCATCAGCATGAGTCTGAGACCAGAGTGGTCTACATAGCCTGGTCCTAGCAAATGAAAGCTATATGGTAAGTCTTTGTCTCAAAGAATTAGAAACAACCCAAACACCTAAAATACAGAAAATAAAATCTAAATCAGACTTTCAAAGAATGCTTAATGTGTTCTTATTTTTTAAGTATCTATGTGTATACAGAAAGTTAATGAAAATTTAAACAGTGGTTAATATTGTAATACATAATTATGTGAAACTTTTTGTGATAACCAAATGTCTACCTTTTAATTTTTATACTTTCAAAAGCACACTTTACCTAATTAATCTATGTGCGTGGCCTAACAAAGAAGAGATTTTGGAAACATAGCAATGTTACAGAAGGAATGTTAAGTAATAAATAAAACATTTCCAGAAAAACCAAAAGGTTTTTTTTTTTCCTTGTCATATAATGGGTATCTCAAGGTAATTGGGTATTCCACTGAGTGTTGAAATTAGAACACATTTGGAGGCTTCTGACAGTGTTCAGATTTTGTTTTCATCCTCTGAGATACTGCGATTCACTAGGGAAACCTAGCATTCCAAATGTGTTAGGAAATACATAATGTGTCAACACATTGTGACATGGGAGTGATGCTCGGAAAAGCTGTTTGGGGCTATTAATAACACAAAAGCATCTCATTCTAATAGTAGGGAAAATAGGAGGATAGTCTTGAATTTACTTCGTTGTTTCCTTCTTTCCCAGCCTACTCTTGTGGCATATCTATTCTGCCACCCTTCCTTTTTCTTCCCTGTCTTCATACTTTGCTCCTGTTCCGTTATTTCAATAGTAAGAATAGTAAGTGATATAATGACTCATATGATAGTACTGCTGCCTTGTGTTATTTTTTTTTCCTTCCAGGTTGTGATTTTCACAATAGGTATCTCCATTTTTTTTTTTTTTTTTTTGGTAAACTGCATCCTTGTTTCTTTCACATTGCTACTTTAATAATTCTTAAGGCTGTTGTTTATGTTATAAATGAAAGAACGTTTTACAAATGTCATGAACATGAAACACATTGGTTACACAAATGTTTAAATAAATTTTGTTTTCTAAATCTGTTTGATAAATGAGAGAACAAATAGATAAGCTGTTTTAGCTAGAAGTGTCATGGGCTCTAGAGGCAAACATACTATATTATTCTACTAAAGGAATATAGCAAAACAGTTACTCCTAATGGCACATATTGCTTTATCCATACATACCTTATCACTCAACTTATATCAGTAGATAATTAACAAAAAGACTGTCAAACAGACAATGCACAGGAAATGAGAAACTTAAGAGCACTCTGTCCTAAAGAGGATGTCTTTATTAATTATCCCACCACAATATTCAAGGACCCATGGAGAAGAGGGGGCATAAAGAATGTACAAGGCAGAGATAGTGAATAACACAAAGGAAACTGTAGCTCTTCAGTACAACAGAAGTGATACACATAGGAACTCACAGAGATTGTGAGCAGACAGACATAACAGGCACATGTTGAAGCCAGCCAGAATGACAGTACTGAGAAGGAGAAATGGGCACAAAGCCCCACCCATAACCAAGATGTTTGACATTAATACCCGATGATAAAGAGAAAAATCAGTGGTCTGAAGTGAAGTGTCATTGGGAATATTAACCACACTAGAGAGCAGCTTCTATGACAGGAGTAGTAGGTAAACACAAGACAGAGACATTTTTGTTTTGTTCTTTTGTTCAAATTTTATATTATTTTTTATTGGTTTGTATTTGTTTTGTTTTGCATACACACACAGAATGGGAGTGGTGGAGGGGATGATGTTGCTAAAGTTGTGTGGATGGGAAGGAGGTCCAAACTGGAAAGAGTTAGGGGAGAGAAACCACAATAAAAAATGTATATAAGAAAATCAAATTTTTTTTAAAAAGGAGAAAGAAAAGAGAAGTGAATCCATCCTTGTCACCATACCTGCAAAGTGGAACAATGTCCATTTTCATCAATAGGCATCTTGTCTCACTCACAGGTGACATCATTAAGCAGCCTATTATAACATTCCTGCTATTAACTAGGCAGTCAGATTGTGTTTAACATTTATTGGCTTCATTACATTAGCTGTTGTCAGTCATTTGACTCCTTAAGTCTAAAACACCTTAAGTAAGGTACATATAGATATGTTTAGAACCATTATGAATATCATGTCCCTGCTGCGCCTCAATGGATATATCACTACCCATCAAAACTTGGTACAGACAGTGAATTATTTCCATTTTATCAATGAACACTATGGAGAAGTGATTTTGAAACCTGCCTGGTTGTACACTTATGACAGCAGGCTCTTAAGAATTACACATGAGTAGCGTGATATTTGACAAGGCGACTCACTGACAGTGATGTCAGTAATCACAAGCAGATGAAACCCCATTGCACCACTGTCACCTTAATTTTGTGAGGTAACAGAAAGTTCTATGGGATTTTGTTCCCCTTGAACAGCTTGCTTTTCATTTAGTTTGCTCTTTCATTATTAGAAATTGAAATTAATTTATTTCTTCGGCCACATCTTGAATATGCTAACATATGTCAATGTGTCCAATTTAATTGAACTATTTGCATTCATTCTATTTTAATCTTATTGACTATATTGATCTCATTCTACTCCTCAAACAACACAGCCAAAAATATGCTATCCGTTTCAGAAACTGAAACCTCTGGGTGAAGGTTAATTACAAGGTTTCTCAATGAAACAACTGAGAAGAGACAATGATCAATTGAAAATAGTCCTGACATGGTGTGTGCATTTTTCCTTCACACCATAAGGGTGGAATTACAAGCCACAGATGCCAGTTCTCAGTCACCCATGCCAGCTGGGGGTGGAGGGTGCATTTAAACCCACTGTTTGGAGCAACTTGGATTTGAAGCTTGCTTAACTCTCCTTGTATTCTGAAGACTCTGCTTGCAGCAGGGGTCTGAGATCCAAATGCTTCCTGTGTTCTACGAAGAGGGTCTCAGTTCATTAATATATTGAATCAAGAAGTACATACATAACTTTTACATAAGTAAGAAAAAAATTTTTGTCATCATTTGAGCTAGGAACATGATAGTTACCCTCCCCCCTTCTCTGGCACTTTTTAGGGGCCGTCCAGCTATTTGCTATTCCACAGTTGCTTCAGGAGTCTGCCATGGCAGCTGGTCGCCCCTCTGTGATGGCCAGGCTTCCCAGAAACAGCAGAGCTAAGGCTTAACCTAAAACAATAAACTCAATCGTATTAACACATTACTGCCCCCTTCCCACTTTCCCCTCTTCCTTTCCAGAGAGCATCTGTGATTCAGGTCTTCACTTTACATGCACAGAATCACTTCTAAAGTTCACGGCTTCCTGCTTATTTTACTGTTCTCTATTTTAAAACGTGTTTCTCACACAATCAGCTGGCAATCTCTCAGATAGAGGTATTGTCTACCATTCAGGCTTACTCACCCTCCATTATTTGTGGAGGATGTGATTCAAGACCGTCAGTGGAAGCTTGGAAATATAAATAGTGCTGAGGACCATGCGAGCTATTTTTACTTTTCTACATATGCATACTTATGATAAAAATGATTCAGCACAATTCAAGCAGTGCAAAAAATTAATAATTTCAATAACAAAACAATTATACGCATATACTCTAATAAAAGCTTCGTGGATGAGGTTTCTCTTCTTTCTCTCTCGAAATATTTTACTCTACATTTATCTTATGCTGATGGTAGGTAATTAAATGATGAGATGAAGGCTCTTCTGCATACATGCCACCATGAGCATGTCCAGGCTCATCTAGTCATGGATGCTAACCTGATTCAGACCTACTTGCTTGAGGGATGAAGGTAAGTAAGTGACATTGGTCCTGTTCAGGGACGTTGCTTGATTTAAGCACTGCCAGTCTTTGATCGTCAATTAAGAGGACCTCATGGAAAATAATCCTATCATAGGCATGATCCGTGTTCCAAATAGGACAAGTGGGATAATGTGTCCTAATCATGACACTACTGAATACAGCATCTAGTTTAAAACTTTTCAGTGGGATTTCCCATTCTTAATACTCAGATCATAGTTGACCATGGTTAATTGAAATCACAGTAAGAAAATCAATGCGTACTTTGTCCTGTCTGTTGAGGATGTGTTGGTTGCATTTTGGGCAGGTAATGACATGCCCGAATAACTATAGAAAAATTAGGAAAACTTGGGGATAATTCACAGCTTCAGGACCACACAACGTTAATAACTTCTTCACCTGCTAGATAGAGCTGATACTCCAAGTCCTTGGTTTATGATGGTAGAATTTATGGTTCTGTCTAGTATGTAATTAATTTTTCTGAATTCTTGTTCCATTTAAATACTCATGCCTTCCACTTATATTTCATATTTATCCATTACTAGTAAGAAAGATTTCAAGATGCTTGGACCACCGTTATTTTTTTAACAATTTTATTTACTCAAATACAAATATATTAAGTTTTAAAAATTTGCTATGAAAACTCATAAATATCAAGGAACTGTTAATACATATTTTTCCTCTGTGTAGTCACCTTTGAATATGCTACATAAATTTTGTGCCACTGAGCCACCTAGCCTTCCATATTATTAATTTTAACGTTTTAATTAAAATATTATTACATCATTACTTTCCTTCCTTTTTCTTCCTCCAACCCAACTACATCCCCCTTCTCCCTCTCAAATTTATAGGACCTTTTCATTCATGTATATCATTACATGCACACATATACACACATATGTATTATATTACATATTACAACTATTTTAGAATTTATGTGTTCTTTCAAGATATAGTATATGTTTTACAGCATGTGAAGTTTCTTTAGCATTGTTTATATGTATATGATTTTAGGGCTAAGCATTTGGTATTGTAAAACTAATTAGGGAACTTATCCCTGTAGAGGATAATTCTTCCTTTCTCAAAGATCAGTCATTTTATAGTGGTCAGTAATATCAGTAATAAGCCTGCTCCTATCAGCAATAAGCCTATAGCTCCTTATCTAACAGTGGAGGCCCATGAGATTTTGTTCATTCACAGTGAAATATCACCTGTTGCTTTCACTCCAGGTTTTGTTTGAGCAGCCATACTGTTGATATCTCATGAGTATAACTTCCCTGCCACATATTGAGAAGAAACTATCATGAAGCCAACTTCCTGGTTTCCTACATCTTATACTCTATCTGTGCTCTATGCCAAGATGCTCCCTTACTCTTATGTCTGGGGGTTTTGTTGTAAATATGTGAATTGAAGCTGGGCAGAGCATCGTCATCTGTCTGCATTTTGTAAACCTAGCCTATCTCCTACAGGTAGTGAGCTTATGGATCTTAGAAGAAAACAGTTATTACCACGCTCTGATGGCAGTACAATTCCAAACTGTATTCTAAATACTTAGCTACACAGATAAGAATGGCTATCACTTTTGACCAAACAGTTTTCTCTAGAGGGCAAATGGTGATCATTACATTATGATTTTAACTAAGAAGATGGGTTTTGAAGCCACAATTACGCTGATACCAAAGCCACACAAAGTTCCAACAAAGAAAGAGAACTTCAGACCAATTTCACTTATGAACATCGATGCAAAAATACTCAATAAAATTCTTGCCAACCGAATCCAAGAACACATCAAAACGACCATCCACCATGATCAAGTAGGCTTTATCCCGGGAATGCAGGGTTGGTTCAATATACGGAAATCCATCAATACAATCCACTACATAAACAAACTCAAAGAACAAAACCACATGGTCATTTCATTGGATGCTGAAAAAGCATTTGACAAAAATTCAGCATCCTTTCATGCTTAAAGTCTTGGAGAGAACAGGAATTCAAGGCCCATACCTAAACATAGTAAAAGCAATATACAGCAAACCGGTAGCCAGCATCAAACTAAATGGAGAGAAACTTGAAGCAATCCCACTGAAATCAGGGACCAGACAAGGCTGCCCCATTCTCCTTATCTTTTCAATATTGTACTTGAGGTACTAGCTCGGCAATTCGACAACATAAGGAGATCAAAGGGATCTTCACCAATCCTACATCAGATAGAGGGCTAATATCCAATATATATAAAGAACTCAAGAAGTTAGACTCCAGAAAACCGAACAACCCTATTAAAAATGGGGTACAGAGTTAAACAAAGAATTCTCACCTGAAGAACTTCGGATGGCGGAGAAGCATCTTAAAAAATGCTCAATTTCATTAGTCATTAGGGAAATGCAAATCAAAACAACCCTAAGATTTCATCTTACACCAGTCAGAATGGCTAAGATTAAAAATTCAGGAGACAGCAGGTGTTGGAGAGGGTGTGGAGAAAGAGGAACACTCCTCCACTGCTGGTGGGGTTGCAAATTGGTACAACCACTCTGGAAATCAGTCTGGCGGTTCCTCCGAAAACTGGGCACCTCACTTCCAGAAGATCCTGCTATACCACTCCTGGGCATATACCCAGATGATTACCCACCATGTAATAAGGATACATGCTCTACTATGTTCATAGCAGCCCTATTTATAATTGCCAGATGCTGGAAAGAACCCAGGTATCCCTCAACAAAAAATGTGGTATATCTACACAATGGAGTACTATTCAGCCATTAGAAACAATGAATTCATGAAATTCTTAGGCAAATGGATGGAGCTAGAGAACATCATACTAAGTGAGGTAACCCAGACTCAAAGGGTGAATCATGGTATGCACTCACTAATAAGTGGTTATTAACCTAGAAAACTGGAATACCCAAAACATAATCCACACATCAAATGAGATACAAGAAGAAAGGAGGAGTGGTCCCTGTTTCTGGAAAGACTCAGTGAAACAGTATTCGGCAAAACCAGAACGGGGAACTGGGAAGGGGTGGGAGGGAGGACAGGGGAAGAGAAGGGGTCTTACGGGACTTTCGGGGAGTGGGGGGGGCTAGAAAAGGGGAAATCATTTGAAATGTAAATAAATTATATCGAATAAAAAAAATAAAAAAAAAAAAGAAGATGGGTTTTAACTAGCAAACGGGAATGGCAGTCAATTCCTAAGAAAAAAGGAGGGATACACAAAAATACCAATATTGCATCAAGGAATCAGAATATTTTCTACTTACCCAATATATATGTGTATGTATATAAATGCTCTCATATATACATCTCTGTATCCATATGATAGATTGTATCATTTGTATATGAGACAAATAACTAAACAAAACTCCCATAAAACTAATGGCCAAATCTAAAAATTCCAGTATCAAGCATGGGAACCTCCTTTCCAGTGATGGACAGTGTAACCCAGTGACTCCCACGGCAATGAAGAATGCTGGCATTGCCTCTATATTACTTCCAGGTTGATGGTGATCCCTTATTACTAAAGACACCATACGTTTTGGACAAAGGAGCAGGGTTATTTAAGTCATGTCAAAATCAGAAACTTATTTTCTGTGATCTGGCTCCCATAGTACCAGCACACAATGTGATAGCTACTAATGGAGGTAGACGATTAAAACTCCTGTGAGTATGAGCTACAAAAAATGATCAATACATCCATAATGCTACAATAGGAAACTCACATGTCGGTAGTAACTCAGAGCTCTTTAAGTGAGCTTGTTGCCTTCAACAGAAAGGAAATCATGCCTGGTAATAGAAACTAGATAATTCCTAGTATTTTAGAAGATAAACTGCTACCACCATTTTGATTGATCAGATCTGTTCCTGGGCTAGATTCCTATTCATATTCTTATACATACATACAAGCATAGCTGTGGCTTCTCATCAAAGAAGCTAATCTCTCTACAGCAAATAGAAACCGTCTCAGAAAAACCACAACCAGAGGCAAAGCAGACCCCAGGGAAAGGTGGTGAACACCCCACCCCCACCCCCACCCCCGTGGATACATGAGCAGCACACCTCCTGCATCTGTGGCTGAGGAAACATTGCAGAAGAAGGAATGGAACGATTATAAGAGTCAGAAGAGCAAGAATTCTGCTGTGTTACTTCCTCTTCTGGAAATGGCTGCATAATCAACCTTTGAACAATGGAATCATCAATAGACATGTGAATGGAGAAGGGAGAAAGCATCAGTGAGTCACACACCAGGACAAACAGCTAAAGCAATAAAGAACTGCTAAGGGAGCTAGAACAATTATTCTTTCCCAGGAGTAAGAATCTAGATTCATTATGTAATACGAATTGGTTCAGTCAGAATTAAAACACATATACACAACAACGAGCTTAGCCATCTGTGTTTATATATTTGTGCATATGTAGGTAACAGTAATTTCCAAAGAATAAGAGGTTGTAAATTGTAGAGAAGGAAAACATTGGAAATACTGGAAGGAAGGGACTCGATGGGGACCAGAAGTAGGAAAATGAATCGGGAATTGATATATTAATGTTTTAATTTAAAATGTAAAAAAAGTAATTTTAGGTGAAAAATTTCTTCATGTAAGTGTAGAATCATTTGTAAAACTTGGTTTTCTGTAGAAAACTTTCTCCCTTTTGTTTGGTGTAATAGGTGTTTAGCTTAGAGATGTGGGAATTGGGTGATAGTCCTCAGTTCTCAGTGCATAATGGATATTCTTCTGGTTTCATCTCATCCTATTACTGCAAATAGAAGTCCTGCACTTCCATCTAAATCCTTGTTCATTTTCAATCAGTTGTTATTTCCTGGGAGATTTTTAATTGTGTTTTTAATCATAAAAGCTATCATTTTACTATCATGTTGCTTTTCTTACTGTCTATTCATTCTCCATCAGGAACGTAATACAACCACGATGTAATACAACCACGATGTAATACAACCACTATGTAATACAACCGCGATGTAATACTACCACGCTGTAATAGCTGATATATGAACTTTTGTTGAATGTAGCTCATACTTACCATTTGTGTACATGGCAAAGGGGGCAGCCGCATTTCCTCATCTAGAATTTCATATTATTGTCATAAAATGATCAGATAAACATTTATTTTTTATAAGGCATATTGATTCAGAACTGCTGAGAAATTTCTTAGAAAGTTCTTTTTGTAGAAGTAAATTGGTGATTCATTTTGATAAATATGCAAAAATCATCTGAGATTTTTAAAAAAAATCAGATTCCTTATTTTCCATTTCTTGAAAAATTTTAACCACAGAATGAAAGCAGCATGCCTCTTATTTTGTATCCTGGTTTCCGTTATAAATTGATCACATTTGGAGAGCCTGTTAAATATACAGACAGCAATGTTAGCTAGAAGCACAGCCAGCAGGCATATTAATGTCTAGACCAGGCTCAGTTTTTGGGTTTTGCTTTTATCATATTAAAAGCTGGAGAGTTAAAGGTTTAGGAGTTGGGCAGAATCGCAGTCTATTGGTCAAGAGAAATATTTTGGGAGGCTTGTATTTGAAAAGAGCTTGAAAGCAAGGTAAGATGTCCTGAAGTAAATCAGGTAAAATAAACAAGCCAAACAATGACAAATATGACACTTCATATTTCATATGCGAACTAAAGACAAAAGTCATGAAAGTAAACGTGAGACATTAGTGCAGCATTGTAGGGAGTACCAGGACAGAGAAGTGGGAGGGGGTTGATTGGGGAACGGGCGGAGGGAAGAGGGCTTACGGGATTTATGGGGAGGGGGGAACCAGGAAAGGAAAAACCATATGGAATGTAAACAAAGAATATAGAAAATAAAATAAAAGTAAAGTTGAATGGGGAGGTAACATGAAGATCCAGGAGAAGATAGTGGGGTGATTCTCATTTTCTTTTCTGCTAATGCTATCATGAGTTCTCTTGCTCTTGACAACTACCAATACAATAAAAGTCAGTAAAAATGAATATCATCAATTACTTGTAACTACTGTAATGTACGGACCTAAGTTTAACAGGGTGCTACAATATATAAGCTGATTCTTGCCATAAACTGACTAAATAAGTAAGTTGCAAACCCTCCAGACACCAGTGATGCCTGACTATTCTCAGTGACATCCCAAGTAGTCATAGATGAGTTTATTTGTAATTTTCCTTACTCCTTTTCTACTTAAACCAAAACAATAGCAACAGTATTAAGTGCCTAAAATCAATCTAATAGATTTGTAATTTAAAATGGCTAGACATAATATTATTATTGGATTCAATTTTCTTTGGTGCATATAAAACACTTAAGGCTGTGTTTGGGGTGCTTTTCCTCTTTTGTAAGAATCTCATCTGAAAACAGTTGCTAGGTGTGGGTGGTTCACGGAGACTTGCAGGCCATCTGCCTTAGCCATCACTGAGAAGACTGCCTTTGATAGAAAATAAATCCTAAGAACTTTGGTCTGACCCAAATGGAAGAAAAAATAACTTTCAAAATAAGAGCAGCTCTGTTTACTGGGGTGTTTTAGTAGAGTTGTCCAGGAAGAGGAGGTTCCACATGCATTTAATCTGATAAGAACAACTTAAAAGCTAATATTTTCTATTTTTTTCCAAAAATCATTATGTAGTGTACAGTTTAGTGTTTCTCTTCAAATTTCCTAAATGCAAATTAATGTTGCGATGTGTTATTTGAGAACATGCAGCTGCCTAGAAGAAATATTTTAGGATTTCTTTACTGGTTTGAGAAGATCTCTGTCTCTAGATATCAAAACGCACATTATTGTGGTGAACAACTTGTGTGTTTTAGCTTTCAGAAAAAGACAAGTTTAACTTGCCTGTGGTTCATTAAGTATGGCTGTGGGTGAAAACATCTTATGATCATTGTTGATCAATCAAAACAACCCATCAGTAAAGAGAACTGGTTTCTACTGATTTTTCAACTTCTCCCACTAGTAAACTCTGGAACAAGTTGTTTGCATTAGAGTGTGGCCTACCTCCCAGATGCCCCAGTTATATGGAGAACTGATGTTCTTCTCAGCAGCTATCCATTACCAACTGATTGTTGGTGATGGTTCAGAATGCATTGCAATCTTACATCTGCATATTTGGATTTAACTGGGTTAGGCTTGGGAAGGTCTATAAGTGCTATCACAACTTCCATGGGTGGGTCTATGCAACTGTCATGTAATTTCAATTAAAAAAAAACCAATTTCTTCCTTGTCATTCACAACTGCTGTCATGTGATTTGACCCTTGGCTTTATCCCGCCTTACTCCTTTCTACTGCTGCGTTCTGTCACATCTCCCTTGAGATATCTTTCCTATAACTTCTTTCTAATTTCTTGACTTCTATAGATGTTACACATGGAACACACAGTTCTAAAGAGTCAAAGCTACCATCTACAGCACAAAAGGAACCATTTGACTTCTTCCCTCAGGGCAATGGTTTGCATATCCATTTACATATATGCCAATTTTATAATATCATTTTTTCCCTAACAGCTGAACAATAGTCTATTCTGCAAATGTGCCACATTTTCACTATTCATCCATGGGCAGTATCCATTGATCAGTCAATGGGCATCTACGTTGCTTGCTTTGTATTGGTTTGTTCTTTGAAAAAGTCTAAATCCTTTAACTGCTGATATTTTTATATGGGTTTTGTATGTCATCTTTAATATTTCATCTATATTTATTACTTCATTAATTTTTATTTAATATATATTTAAATATGTTTTAATGATAACTAACTTAATATTTATAAGCATTTTATTAAATTTATTATGTAACTCATTGTAGAGCTTTCTTCCTCTTTCCCACATTTCAATTTCCTAAATGATAGAAATTTTATTTAATTTGCCATAACAAACTTCTGCTTATTCCTTTTTCATTTCCCTAATATATATGAACTTTTGCTTATCTGAAGTATATCCAAAATCAAGATACTGTTTTGTATGACATAAGGTTCTGTCTTGTATGTGTGTTTGTGTGTGTGCACATACATTAAAAAGCACCATCAGTTGATCTGGCTTTTAGAACTGATTTTATTAAAACAATTTACGGTATGTTGAGAATATTGATATATCTTAATGTTTTTGTTGTAATTTTAAAATCGCTTTATGAATCCAAGTTACCGTTTTCAGAGAATATTGTCATGTTCTAATATGATTCTTGCTACAAGTTTTAAAATGTTTAAAAACTTTTCATTGATTCTTTGTGAATTTCACATCAGCTACCACCCTACTCAACTCCCCCTGTCTCTCCATATCTGCCCTCTACCCTTCTGAAATCCTCCTTTCCCACCCCCCAAAGAAAACAAAACAGGAACAAAAACCCAAATGAAAATAAAATCTCTCATCGTGGATGCAGCAGCATGTCACGGTGTGTCACACAACTATACCTTTTGCCTAAACAGCTTTGCTTGTAAATGTTCACTGCAGTGAGTCATTGGTCTGGCTTGAGGCCTCTGGCTTCAGAGACACTACCAACACTGGATCCTCACGAGCACTCTTCGTGGATATCCTGTGGTTACCTGGGAGGGAGACCCTGCAGGTTTTCCTAGGCAGACGTGACATCTTCATGCATGCAAGCAGTTTCTGGATGGGGTAGATGTTGGGTGGGTCAACTCAGAGCCCTGGATTAGGCATGGATGGAAATGGATTCGCTCAGTCCTCCTGTACTCCTGTGGCTGTGCTATCAGGGCCAGCCCTCCTGCTTTCCTGAGGAGAGGGACAGAAAGAGGTCTCCTGCTCTTCCGTTCGTCTGCCCTCCAGGCCAGCTCCACCTGGGTCAATACCCGAATATGTACCATGGCTTTTCTTTTTGTTTTTTACATTCATTTCTTTTTTTGTTCTTTTATACACTCCGGATTTTATTCTCCGACTGTTCCATCCTCCGACTGTTCCACATCCCACACCTCCTCCAAGCCCCTCTGCCTTCACGAGGATGTCCTTATCCTCCCCAAGACCAGACCTCTAAACGTCCTGGAACCTCCAGTCTCTTGAGGGTTAGGTGTATCTTTTCAGATCCGACAGTCTTCTGCTGTATATATGATGGAGGCCTCATATCAGCTCGAGCATGCTTCCTGATTGGTGATCCAGTGTCTGAGAGATCTCTAGGGTCCAGGTTAATTGAGACTGCTGGTCCTCCTACAGGGTAGCCCTCCTCCTCAGCTCCTTCCAGCTTTTCCCTAATTCAATCATGGGGGCAGCAGCTTCTGTACATTAGTTGGGTGCAAATATCTGCATCTGACTCTTTCAACTGCTTGTTGAAATGCTAGGTCCCTTTTTGTGAGTGCTCTAAAGCCTCAGTAATAGTGTCAGGCCATGGGGATCCCACTGTAGGTCTGTCTCTGCACCTCCTTTCCCTCAGGCTCTTCTCCATTTTTGTCCCTGCAGTTCTCTCAGACAGGAACGATTCTGGGTCAGAGTTGTGACTGTGGATGGCAACGCCCTCCCTCACTTGATGCCCTGTCTTTCTGCTGGAGGTGGGCTCTACATGTTCCTCTCCCCACATGGCTTTTATTTTCAGTTCTCAGTTGGTTTCTGTCATATTACTTGTCTGAGACTCATTTGAAAATTTTTATTTTCACTGTAAGGTAACCTTTGCATACATGTCCACTTCTTTCTTAAAATTTGTGAAATTTTATGTCCTTATTTCAATTGTACAACTCTATTCATTTAACTAAAATGTGACTAATTTGTGTTGTAAAAATAGAGACATTACACCTTGTTTTCATATTTTTACATTTTCATGTTTATTATTTACATTGACCATTTCTTTTAAACATGTCTGAAAATTTACTTGACTCATTTTTTTTCATGAATCATTGGCTCTTATTTTAAACTGGTATCGTCTTCTGCCGCTACATTTTGATATTACATTATAAAGTCTCAGTTCTTTTATCCCTGCTGATTCTATTGCTTTTGTATGATTGCCTTTTTTCTTCACTGATCAGGTAAATATATTTTTCACAAAATTGAACATATTTTCAATAATATCTAAAGCTTGTTGTTTCTACTTTCAAAATTTAAATAATCTTCTGGTCAATTTTTTATATTATTGCCAATAATAAATATTTTCATTATGTTTATGACTCTGCATTCTCCCACCCAATCCCTGTTTCCCCCCTCTCTCTGTCTTTCTCTTTCTCTCTCTCTCTCTCTCTCTCTCTCTCTCTCTCTCTCTCTCTCTCTCTTTCTTTGTGTGTGTGTGTATGTGTGTGTGTGTGTAATCCCACATGTGTATCCCCATGCATATGTATGTATTCTTTCTTTTTATTTGGGCTGCTTTGTTTGTAATGCACATTTTACAATGTAGCTATATTTCCTATTATTTTTGCCAAACTGAAGTAAAATGCATTTAGTAACTGCCCACTCTACTTAAGACAGCATGATTTGGACAGACATACCACTAGAAATTATGGAGAGTGTCCAGTTTCCCATCATTCACTCATTCATTGTTCCTCCATTTCCATCTCCTGGTGCTTCATGATAAAGACAGACTTATGGACTGACAATGAGCCAGACGCTCCAGCCTGTCCTTGTATTCCATTGTTATTTATTCTGTATTATATCCTCCAGTTGTATTTGGGGAACTTAAATACTTAAATACTCACATTTCTTCCCTTGCTGTATTTTAAGGCATGTGAGAAAACATATTGTCTGTAATTGTTGAATCATGAATAACATGTATCAAGTGATTGAATAATCTTATTTTGTTTTTCCTGGGTAAACTTTTAAGTTAAATTCTAGTCATAAATGGGAATAATTAAGAGACATTTAACTCCATGTAGATACAAGGGCATTAGGTTCTTACAAGAAAATTTCTATAATTAAAATTGCTTGACAATGCGCACAAAATGCAAATAATTAAAAACAAATTGTAGGACATGTACTTGAGATTGCAGTACAATGCTTTAAGATAGTCAATAAAATTGTTACTTCAGTGAGGCAAATTAATAGATCTATCATGATATAGTTGCTTTATAGTGACAAGGGTAACTAAAGTCTTATTTAACAAAATCTCTAATACAATACAATTTAATTAAGTTCCTTCATCTTGTTTTACATTGCTTCTTTTAACTTGCTCGCCTGGCATATCTGCTATACTCTAGCCTATGACCTATATCTGAAATACAGATAATTTAGAGTGTTGATTTCCAACAGCTCTCTTCAGTAGGGATTCAGAGACATTTTGTTCAATTTCAGATCCAGGAAATATAGATTCTGATGAAACCAATAAAGTGACCTTCAATCAACACTATATTTGTTTTCCTGGCTGATGCTGTCAGAAATATTGTGAGCAATAAAGAAAGAATAATCACACAGATAGACAAGAAAGAGTGAGATCTTAAAATAAATAACCATATGCTCCAGTTTCTGAGAAAGAAAAAGTCAACATTTCAGAAAGAATAAGAAAAATCTTTAAGGAAGTAGGGCATGACAGATAGAAGAAAGATGCAAGACATGGTATGGAAAAGCAAGACCTTAAAACTTTTGTTAAATTAGTGTCAGATTAAATTAAAATCCACAATTATACAATAGCACAAGTTTTGTCTTACCTTTCATTCCATGGAATGGATAGTTTTGTTTTTACTTTATTTCGATTAATTTTAATTTTAAGTAAGGTATGTGTTACCTGTCCTAATAGAGGAGTACAAAGCCTGGTGACTTATTGATTGATTTACACATAACTGCATAATTGAAGAATTCATATTAAGATGGATGCAGCGTTTATTGATCATGTTTTAAATGTCACCAGCAACAGAGAATATTTCTTGTTTCTCAGATAGAATATTGTTACGTTTTTTTCAGAATATTTAGAACGTGATTTTAAAACAAGTAATTTGTAGAAGATATAGTATCAGTTGATATTCCAACTAAGAGTATTTTACAGCCGTCCAATTAATGTTCTGGTGATATTGGTTGATAGTCACTAATCTGAAGGTATTTTATCTCACGTATGACATGACTACCATGCGTGACACCTTGTAATTACCCGCAAATGAAAATTATCCACAGCTTGAACTCAAGAATATGAACTTATTGTCTTCTACATTGTGTCCTTAAGTGTAATGATTTTTAAAGTTATTTGAATCTCAAGAAGGAACAATGCCCATTAATCCTACCAATTTTGTTTGCTATTTGAAAGTTTTCTATCTTCAATTCACTCTGTATAAAATTTGCCAAACTGATCTATCATTTATATATTTATGAACCTTCTTTCAGTTTTGATTGTGAGGCAACAATTCCAAATGTGCAATTCTATACCTTTAATATTATTATGTGTATTATTTTCTGTTATACTTCTGCCTGTGTAGGTAATTGTACATATTCACACATACTAATGTCACATGGTCCTTCCTTGCCAGGTGTCATATTCCCATTAGTTGCAAATCATCCTTTTACAAATTCTACTCTTCTGTCAAATCTTACATATTCTTGTGGCCCTCTGTTTCACTTGACACTTATTTTCAGTTTTATAAAATAAGGGGAGAAATCTGAACAGAACTTCAAGTTACTCTCATTACCACATTTACAAAACTCCTTCAAATTTTTTTCTTTTCTAGTCTAAAAATATCTGATCCATTTCCTCGTATTGCCGTGACAAAATCTTGCAATCAATCATGAATCACTTTTTGTTTCAGTACATCTCTCCATGACCGATGGGTTAGATATTGGCACTACATCAGATAAAGAACTTGGAGACTTTCTTCCAATTTCACACCTCTTATGCAAGACCAAATAAAACAATGACAAGGTCATTAGAATGATTGTCATTTTGATTTCCTAACATGTTTTTCTTCACATATTCTGGCTTATCATTCTAGGCTCTATTTTTACAGTAGCTATAACAGTACTTGAAAGCACATGGTTTACGGTGAGCTGATTGGCAGCTCATGGCTGCTCTTCTCATAATCTCCAAAGCTGTGGAAGCTTTGCAATTTTTTTTTAAAACACAAATGAACATTTGGACAAAAGAAATCGACTCTAAAACTCCTTCTGCTGACAAGCTGGGGTAACTTGTTTCTCCTATTCTTGCAATGCTATAAGAAGATCTATCCCCACCCCTCTTTTCCTGGTTGCTCTATAAACTTCTTTCCCATTAGAATTCACCCTTTATCTATGGTTTCTGTGCTTTGGAATCCAGAGGCAAGAACATTGTGTTGATCGTGTATAGAAAACTCAAGGAACTATTGATCATCTGACATTTTTTTTCCCACCAATATCAAGTTCTGTGCTGTTTGAAGGGCAAACCTCAGGCTCTATGGAACCGTGGAAGCTCCTCTGTTGATGATGGAATGTTAAAGAGAAGAATTTTGAGAGGATTTAATAGAGGTAATCACCCTTCTGAGAGTCGAGAGTACAATGGCCACAGTCTTAAAATGGTTTTTATAAAATTATAATAAAACTCTAAGTGCCTTCATTTTCTATACTTAACCATTCTTTCAAACAAAACCATATAGACAATATTGTTCTTTGCTGTCTCCCACAGTGTTCCTTCTAATATCTCCTCATCAGTTACACAAACATGGCTTTAAATGAGACCAGCTTCCTTCCTTTGAGGTTTCTTTGCAATTATGCCTAGACAAGGTATTTCAGATTTCTGTACTTAGTATTTAATATTAACTATAGAAAATTTGTTATTGACAGAATGCTTTCCTCAGAAAGAAGATTTCTTGAAGATTACATACATATCTTCTATTTAGGACTCTTTCTTTTTCCTTTTATGCTTCAGTTTACTTACTCTACTTCATAGCTGACATCATTCAATCAATTTTTCTTTTGTACAGATCTTGCACAACCCTGGTACTTTAACATTAAATATTATAAAATTCAGACACTCATGCCTACTGAGAAACACTAAATGTATAGCTTTACCATGTACAAATTCAAACGTGACAATTGTTTCAGATAAAAGTTACATCAAACTAATTGCCAATGAGCCCAAGGAATACATAGACAGTTCCCACAGTATATAAATAGTTACACCAGTATTGGCTACTGATGGAATAATTTCACAGCATTTGTCTCAAATATAACATTCATAATATGCTTCATTAATGCTATTGTAGTAGAGCTATTTCTTTGTTGTTGGGCATGTCTAGTGTGATCTTGAACCAGAGCAGTTCTGATTTCCTGCTTATGTCCCTAATGTGATAGGGTTTATTGCCAAACCCTTGTGGATAAAGGATCACAAGGCTCATTAGATGTCTCCTTTCCCTGAGACTCCAGGATGGAAACCACTGACTAGATGGGATCCTTCAAGGGTAAGCTGTTGAGGGATTGTAGCTGCATGTATAAATCCATTAATCCATTGTCAATATTGGCACATGCTCCTCCATTGCTATGGTTTGTTCCGTTATGTTTCCCGAATGGAAAGTTTTAGGGCTCCAGCAGCCTTTCTGTTGCCAATATTCTACTATATTGTTTTACCAAGCTGTACACAGTCTAAGTCCTGTCATTGGTCTGGTGCTGTCATTTCTCAGTGCAGTAAATAGATATGCTTTTGCATTTTCCCATAAAATAGCATGCAGCCACTTTAGTTTGATTGGCTATAATTTATAGCAAGCAAAATCATATACTGATTGTCCAAAGTTATAAACTGATTAACACTTATACTGAACAACACTTCGCCATAATTTACCATGTTCCCAGGAAGAACATATGTATAATTGAAACCAGTTAAGGCAAAGATCAGCTCTAAATAATAAAAAAGTATATGCTAGTTTCATTTAGAAAAAAATAAAAAAAGGCAGGCCTGAAGCAACGGAATGTTCAAGCAAAGTATGCATGACCATCTGCCAAGGATTCTTTACAGAATATTTCTTATTTCATAGAAAGATTCCTACCTTCACCTTACCATCCCGCCTATGTAATAAGAATGTATCATGAAATGTATTATCAAATGAAATGTTCTTCCTTTTCCTTTCTCCCCCTTCCTTTTCTCTGTTTGCACCTCTCTCTTTACCCTTCTATCTCTGACTTCCTTTCAGCCTGTGCTAGGATAGGCACTTCTAGAAATAAGTAGTTATGAATTCATTCAGTGATTTTAGGTGCTATAATACCAGTGTTGAGACAGCATTCAA
Source organism: Apodemus sylvaticus (assembly GCF_947179515.1). Taxonomy (NCBI): domain Eukaryota; kingdom Metazoa; phylum Chordata; class Mammalia; order Rodentia; family Muridae; genus Apodemus; species Apodemus sylvaticus. The sequence continues at coordinate 24,411,807 of NC_067487.1, forward strand.
AAGTTGGATGGATATGCATATTTTTCAATGGATGTGGTCACAGGTGCACAAGAGCACAGAGGAATACTTACAGGCAGCTTCACAAAGGAGGGAATGTAGAATTGGCTGTACTGGGAGCAGGATTTTATGATTTTAAAAAGGGAAAGCAGATTTTAGGTACTAGGAAAAGCATTTCCACAGATTTGGAGGCACACACAAAAAACAGACTCTAGGAAAAATGCCACATTAACTTCAGTGGCTGGAGATACTTGTTTTGGAGGAAGAAGTGTAGTGGTTTGGAAGGACAGAGAAGGATTAGAGTTACATTCTGGAGGGCCCTTATTTACACTTTGTTCTCGTGGACTTCATGTTTTATTTATATGCTTAATTGTGGCCTCCTTTTCTTAAAATATAAACATTGTATTTTGTGTCTTTTTTATTGGTTCTTTTATTTCTTTACATCTCACATGTTAACCCCTACTCAGTTAACACCCCTATTCCCTTCCCTGCTCCCCCCCCCGCTTCTATGAAGGTGGTCCTCCACCCACCCACTCACTCCCACCTCCCTTCGTTAACCATCCCCTAAGTTGGGACATCAAGCTTCCATAGGACCAAGGGGCTCTCCTCCCATTGATGTTAGATAAGGCCATCCTCTGCTACATATGCAGCTGGAGCTATGGGCCCCTCCATGTGTACTCTTTGGTTGGTGGTTTAGCCCCTGGGAGCTCTGGTTGGTTGATATTGTTGTTCTTCCTGTAGGGTTGCAAACCCATTCAGCTCCTTCAGTCGTTCCCCTAACACCTCCATTGTAGTCTCTGCTCTTAGTTGGATAGTTGTGCCGGAGCCTGACCAATACAGACATGGATGCACACAGCCATACAGTGTCCTTAGTCTACAAGCATTTACCTTAGAGTATTTTTTAAATCCTAGACCTTTACCTACACTTCATATTTTTTAGTGAGGATGAGTTTACTCTCCCTGTAATTCTCTCCTCTTTCCAATACTGTTTTCTTCATTTCTTTATTTAAGCTATAGCTTCTGTTCATAATAACTGACTTATTCAGCACTTTATCACGACTTACAATCTCTTTCATTCACCTCACTTTCACTTCAGAACATTTGGATGAAATTGCAATTCAGTTAATCATAAAATTCTTGGCTGACTCTGACACATCCTCAGCTGCTTATGAGTTCTTTCCCAGTGTCAAAGATCAGAAAAGTTAAGCTTTAACCCCCTGATTAGATTCCTGATACTAGATTTACCATTGCTTCTTCACTCATGATATTGGGCAGAATATATGAGTTGATAGGTCACTGAATAGAAGCATGCATAACATTATGTTTCATGGGCTCCTTTCTGGGGCTCATTGAAATTAAATGGGTCAAATAATAAATTGACTAAGTTTAATATGTGTATTTGAAGATCTTTTTTTTAATCCTTGGAAAGAAATATTGAAAGCCACAAATCACAGAAAATTCTCATGACATACATTAAGAAGATATTTTCACAGACTAGGAAAGAGGCCATAATGGAAGAATATAAGAGACCATTAATTGGCATAAATACATCACAGGAATATTTATGTACTATGTAATAACTAGTTGGAGGCATAATATGAAAAATTGCAGTGATTATGTTATTGTTGGCAGAAGGCATGATCTTGGCTAATTAATAGATGATGGTAATGGTGATAATGATGATGATGATGATGTCTTCTACTGGAACAAGTATTAAATTTAGAGGACCACATCCTGGATCAAAGTAACTGACATAGTTTGTGGTAGTCACTGATAGTTATATCTCATTTATAAATTTGTACACACAATTTCAAATATTGACTAATTAAATTAGAATTAACTTTTACATAGTAAAACAGAATAAGTTTTCTTTTTGTAAAAATGTAAAATGAGTAAACATTGAAATAGGATATCTTGGATAGTGTTAACACAATGGCAAAATATATCTATGTGCATATTTATCTGTTTGTAATATATCTATCTCACATATGTATTTAATTTATATACCTCTTTATGGATTTTTTCTGCTTATTTCACCATCTATCTACCTACATATTGAAGCAAATGTATAGGATAACCAGGACAAAATTTTTATATGAAAGCTAGGGTAAAATTAAATTATCTGTTGCTAGTGATCACAGATATCAAATACGGCAGGAGGTCAAATAAAATAGAAACTGGAAAGAGTTCATTAAATTTCACCACACACAGGTTATTACTGCGTGCCATTGGAAAGCATTCAGTCAAGTGGTAGGGTCAGACAGGAGAGCATAAGAGCTGAGGTAACTGAGAGAGAAAAAAAACAAAGTAAAAGAGAAGATAGGCAGAGAAATATGGATGTGTCAAGAACAGAAAACAAAGTACTGCAAGAATTCAGGCCCCTGGCACGGCATTTGCTAAAATGGAATTCAAATGCAGTGATATTTCAGAGCAGAAATACTTGTTTTGCATAATGAAACAATAACCCCTAAATAATTCCATTACCTATAGAAAGCAAAGTGTTCATTCTAAAAATAGCCATACATAGCCTGCCAAAATTTGTAGCATTCAGATTTTGTTTCAGTGTGAGTGCAACAGCATTTGTACCTTAATATTTAAAACTGAATGTTAAGGTGATAAAATGTTTTAATAAGCACTTAAACGTGTTTTGTGACTTTAAGTGGACAGTTAACTCTAAAGCACATCAATTACTCTTGAGGGAATAAGTGAGTTGGGTGCTGAATAGATATTCACTTCCAAGAGAAATACTTTTCAGGATTTTCATAGCATCTGTCCACAGGATTTCTGCCTCTTACCTCAACAGATGATTAATCATGGGCAGTCACTTTTGTTAAAATTGCAGTCTAATTTTTAAACATCCCCTTCCTCACCTTCAACTAGTTACAATGTCAGTCTTGGTATTAAGTCATAAATAATCCATGTTGGAAATTTGTCAAGAAAAGGAAGAAAGTATTATGCACAGGGTTATTCCCTGAAGTATATTCTATAATAGCTAAAGTATTTACAATATGAATACATGGTATTGCATTATGCTGACTTTGATATAATGGGACAAAAAAAAAACCTGGGTTGTTTAAACATAATGATTTCATTAAGTAGGGGACTACAGAATGTCTTGACTGTTAGAACTTATACCATGAAAATTATCTTTGTATTGACAATATTTTAAGACAATATACAAAAGTTAAAAAGAAGGGTTTTTGAGTTTACAAAATTGAGCAGAATATTTTCTTCATTCATCAGTTGATTCAGAAGTCATTTTGGATGCCAATAGGTACAAATTTATAGGAACTTTATCCAAACTTTATCCAAACTATATCCAAACTATATCCAACTTTATCCATTCTCTATCATCCTAGGAATACTGGCAATGATTTTTCATTTACCAAGGAAATTCAGAGACATATTAGTTTTCCAGGATCTTATTATGGTCAAGAGTTATAGAATTCTCTAACACAGAATTGCAATTTTTTTGATTTATTTTTTTTTATTTACATTGCAAATGATTTCCCCTTTTCTGGGTCCCCACTCCCCGCACGTCCCATAGGCCCTCTTCCGTCTCCCTATTCTTCCATCCACCCCTTCCCAATTCCCTGTTCTGGAATTCCCCTATACTCTTGCACTGAGTCTTTCCAGAACCAGGGACCACTCCTCCATTCTTTGTGGACATCATTTAATTTGTGGATTATGTCCTGGGTATTCAAAGTTTCTAGGCTAATATCCACTTATCAGTGAGTACATACCATGATTGATCTTTTGAGACTGGGTTACCTCACTTAGTATGATGTTCTCCAGCTCCATCCATTTGTCTAAGAATTTCATGAATTCATTGTTTCTAATGGCTGAATAGTACTCCATTGTGTAAATATACCACATTTTCTGTATCCATTCCTCCGTTGAAGGAGGTTCTTTCCAGCTTCTGGCTACTACAAATAGGGCTGCTATGAACATAGTGGAGCATGTGTCCTTATTGCATGCTGAAGAATCCTCTGGATATATGCCCAGTAGTGGTATAATAGGGTCCTCAGGAAGTGACATGCCCAGTTTTCTGAAGAACCGCCAGACTGATTTACAGAGTGGTTGCACCATCTTGCAATCCCACCAGCAGGGGAGGAGTGTTCCTCTTTCTCCACATCTACGCCAACACCTGCTGTCTCCTGAGTTTTTGACCTTAGCCATTCTGACTGGTGTAAGGTAAAATCTCAGGGTTGTTTTGATTTGCATTTCCCTAATGATTAATGATGTTGAACATTTCTTAAGGTGTTTCTCAGCTCTCTGAAGTTCTTCATGTGAAAATTCTTTGTTTAGCTCCATACCCCACTTTTTAATGGGGTTATCTGGATCTCTGGGTTCTACTTTCTTGAGTTCTTTGTATATATTAGATATTAGCCCTCTGTTGGATTTAGGGTTGTTGAAGATTCTTTCCCAGTCTGTTGGTTGATGTTTTGTCCTTTTGACGGTATCCTTTGCCTTACAGAAACTTTGTAGTTTTATGAGGTCCCATTTGTCAATTCTTGATCTTAGAGCATAAGCTATTGGTGTTCTATTCAGGAAAATTTCCCCTGTGCCCATGTCCTCCACGGTCTTCCCCAGTTTTTTTTTTTTTTTTCAATTAGTTTCAGTGTGTCAGGTTTTATGTGGAGGTCCTTGATCCATTTGGAGTTGAGCTTGGTACAAGGAGATAAGAATGGATCGATGCGCATTCTTCTGCATGCTGACCTCCAATTGAACCAGCACCATTTGTTGAAAAGACTATCTATTTTCCACTGGATGCTTTCAGCCCCTTTGTCGAAGACCAAGTGACCATAGGTGTGTTGGTTCATTTCTGGGTCTTCAATCCTATTCCATTGATCTGCTTGCCTGATATTGTACCAATTCCATGCAGTTTTTATCACTATTGCTCTGTAGTAGAGTCTGGGATACAGAATCCCCCTGAAGTTCCTTTACTGTTGAGAATAGTTTTAGCTATCCTGGGTATTTTGTTATTCCAGATGAATTTGAGAATTGCTCTTTCTAGCTCTATGAAGAACTGGGTTGGGATTTTTATGGGAATAGCATTGAATCTGTAGATTACCTTTGGCAAGATGGCCATTTTAACTATATTAATCCTGCCAATCCATGAGCATGGAAGGTTTTTCCATTTTCTGAGATCTTTTTCGATTTCCTTCTTCAGAGATCTGAAGTTCTTGTCATATAGGTCTTTCACTTGTTTGGTTAGAGTCATCACAAGATACTTTATGTTGTTTGTAGCTATTGTGAAGGGGGTCATTTCCCTAATTTCTTTCTCAGTCTGCTTATCCTTTGAATATATAAAGGCTACTGATTTGCTTGCGTTGATTTTGTAGCCAGCCACTTTGCTGAAGTTGTTATCAGCTGTAGGAATTCTCTAGTAGAGTTTTTAGGGTCACTTATGTGTACGATCATATCATCTGCAAATAGTGATAATTTGACTTCTTCCTTTCCAATTTGTATCCCTTTGACTTCCTTCTGTTGTCTAATTGCTCTAGCTAGGACTTCAAGAACTATATTGTAAAGATATGGAGAGAGGGGACAGTCTTGTCTAGTCCCTGATTTTATTGGGATTGCTTCAAATTTCTCTCCATTTAGTTTGATGTTGGCTACTGGTTTGCTGTATATTGCTTTTACTATGTTTAGATATGGGCCTTGAATTCCTGTCCTTTCCAAGACTTTTAGCATGAAAGGATGCTGAATTTTGTCAAATGCTTTTTCAGCATCTAATGAAATGGTCATGTGGTTTTTACTTTGAGTTTGTTTATGTAGTGGATAGCATTTATGGATTTCCATATCTTGAACCATCCCTGCATCCCTGGGATGATTCCTACTTGATCATGGTGGATGATCGTTTTGATGTGTTCTTGGATTCGGTGGGCAAGAATTTTATTTAGTATTTTTGCAGCGATATTCATAAGGGAAATTGGCCTGAAATTCTCTTTCTTAGTTGGATCTTTGTGTGGTTTTGGTATCAGCGTAATCGTGGCTTCGAAAAGGAGTTGGGTAGTGTTCCTTCTGTTTCTATTTGGTGGAAGAGTTTGAAGAGTATTGGTGTTAAGTCTTCTTTGAAGGTCTGATAGAATTCTTCACTGAAACCATCTGGTCCTGTGCTTTTTTTGGTTGGAAGCCTATCTATGACCCCTTCTATTTCTCTAGGGGTTATGGGTCTGTTTAGATGGTCTATTTGATCCTGGTTTAATTTTGGTAATTGGTATCTGTCTAAGAAAATGCCCATTTCCTCCAGATTCTCCAGTTGTGTTGAGTACAGGTTTTTGTAGTAGGATCTGATGATTTTTTTTGAATTTCCTCGGTTTCTGTTGTGATATCTCCGTTTTCATTTCTAATTTTGTTAATTTGGATACTTTCTCTGTGCCCTTTGGTTATTCTGGCTAAGGGTTTATCTATCTTGTTGATTTTTTCAAAGAACCAGCTTTTGGTCTTGTTGATTCTTTGTATGGTTCTCTTGGTTTCCACTTGATTGATTTCAGCCCTGAGTTTGATGATTTCCTGTCTTCTCCCCCTCCTGGGTGAATTAGCTTCTTCTTGTTCCAGGGTTTTCAGTTGTTCTTTAATCTTCTAGTGTAAGCTCTCTCGAATTTCTTTTTGAAGGCACTCAAAGCTATGAGTTTCCTCTTAGCACTGCTTTCATTGTGTCCCATAGATTTGTGTATGTTGTGCCTTCATTTTCATTAAATTCTAAGAAATCTTTGATTTCTTTCTTTATTTCTTCCTTGACCAAGGTGTCATTGAGTAGAGTATTATTCAGTTTCCATGTGTATGTGGGATTTCTGTTGTTTTTACTGTTACTAAAGACCACTTTTACGCCATAGTGATCTGATAGGAGGCATGGGATTATTTCAATCTTCTTATATTTGTTGAGGTCTGTCTTGTGACCAACTATATGATCTATTTTGGAGAAGGTACCATCAGGTGCTGAGAAAAAGGTGTATTCTTTTGCTTTGGGATGAAAAGTTCTATATATATCTGTTAAATCCAATTGGTTCAAAGCTTCAATTAGTTTCATTGTCTCCCTGTTTAGTTTCTGTTTTCCTGATCGGTCCATTGGTGAAAGTAGAGTGTTGAAGTCACCCACAATTATTGTGTTAGGTGCAATGTGTACTTTGAGCTTTAGTAACGTTTCGTTTATGAATGAGGGCGCCATTTTATTTGGGGCATAGATGTTCAGGATTGAGAGTTCTTTTTGTTGGATTTTTCCTTTGACCAGCAAGTAATGACCTTCCATGTCTCTTTTGATGACATTAGATTGAAAGTAAATTTTATCTGAAATTAGAATGGCAACTCCGGCTTGTTTCCTGGGACCATTTGCTTGTAGAATTGTCTTCCAGCCTTTTACTCTAAGGTAGTTTTTGTCTTTGACATTGAGGTGTGTTTCCTATAAGCAGCAAAATGTAGGGTCCTGTTTACTTAACCAGTCTCTTAGTCTATGTATTTTTATTGGTGAATTGAGTCCATTGATGTTAAGAGATATCAATGAGTAGTGGTTATTGCTTCCTAACATTTTTGATTTTAATTTTGTACGTGTGTGGTTATCCTCTTTGGGTTTGATGAAAGAAGCTTAATATCCTGCTCTTGCCAGGGTATAGTTTCCCTCATTGTACTGGTGCTTTCCCCCTATTATCTTTTGTAGGGCTGGGTTTGTAGAAAGATATTGTGTAAATTTGGTTTTGTTGTGGAATGTCTTGGTTTCTCCATCTATAGTAATTGAGAGTTTCGCTGGGTATAGTAGTCTCAGCTGGCATTTGTGTTCTCTTAGAGTCTGCATGAGCTCTGCCCAGGATCTTCTAGCTTTCATGGTCTCTGGTGAGAAATCTGGTGTAATTCTGATAGGTCTTCCTTTATATGTTACTTGCCCTAAGTATTCTTTCTTTGTTTAGTACATTTGGGGTTTTGATTATTATGTGACAGGAGGTATTTCTGTTCTGGTCCAGTCTGTTTGGAGTTCTGTAGGCTTCTTGTATATTCATGGGCATCTCTCTCTTTAGGTTAGGGAAGTTTTCTTCCATAATTTTGTTGAAGATATTTGCTGGCCCTTTAATTTGTAAATCTTCACTCTCATCAGTACCTATGATCCTTAGATTTGGCTTTCTCATTGTGTCCTGGATTTCCTGGATATTTTGGGTTACAAGCTTTTTGCATTTTGCATTTTCTTTAACTGTTGAGTCCATGGTTTCTATGGTATCTTCGGCATCTGAGATTCTTTCTTCTATCTCTTGTATTCTGTTGTTGATATTTGCATCTATGGTCCCTGATTTCTTCCCAAGGTTTTCTATCTCCAAAGTTGTCTCCCTTTGTGCTTTCTTAGTTGTTTCTACTTCTGTTTTTAGATCCTGGAAATTTTTGCTCAGTTCTGTCATTTGCTTGTTTGTGTTTTCCTCTAATTCTTTAAGCGATTTTTGTGTTTCTTCTTTCATGACTTCTGCCTGTTGATCAAGGTTCTCCTGTATTTCTTTAAGTGATTTTTGCGTTTCCTCCTTATTGGCTTTTGTATTCTCCTGAATTTCTTTCAATGATTTTTGTGTTTCCCTTGTAAGGGCTTCTAATTTTTGATCCATTTTCTCCTGAATTTCTTTAAGTATGTCCTTCATGTGTTCCTGTATTAGCATCATGACCAGTGATTTTAAATCCAAATCTTGTTTTTCTGGTGTGTTGGGGTATCCAGGACTTGCTAATGTTGGAGAATTGGGTTCAGATGCTGCCATAATGCCTTGGTTTCTGTTAGTAACGTTCCTAAGTTTGCCTTTAGCCATCTGGTTCTCCCAGGAGTTAGATGGTCTTATTGTCGCTGGCTGGAGCTTCAACCTACTGTGGATCTTTAAGGTTATTTCTGCAACACTGGATGACTGGGTTTCTTCTGGCACAGATTACTGATATGCTGGCTTCCTCTTTTGTGCCTTTGGAGCCCTTCTCAGTCTTGCCTCAAGCAATGCTATACTTAGGTTGTCAAGGTCAACCAGCTGTTCTCTGTCTGCTCTATTATGGAGGGAAGAAGTTGTGGTGGGGTGCAATTTTTTATAAGTCATTAGTGTCATGTTGCCTTGAAAGAGAATTATTTCTTTATTTTGTTTTACTGTATTATCGAAACTAAATATAAGTTCACCCTAACACATTTTTTAAGCAAATTAAACACTATAATTCCTTTCTTTGATCCAAATAGAACAATCTTAGCATTCTCTAGTTCCTTATTTTTTTTTTAAAAAAAAGATTATTTAATGGGCTTTTGATTGATTAAGGAGATGACTACTATGAGTGAATCTGGAAACATGTGAAAAGTAGTTTTCTTGTCTTCAAGAGACAAGTTGTATGTCACCCTGATGATAATTGTGCCTTCTTGTATTTGTCTTTTAAACAATGTTTCCCAAAGAGCATGATTAGAATGGCCATCTTTTAATAAATCAAAAGGTATATAGCTCTTAGGGACATTTCCCAAAAGAGAGGATTTGAGTTTAATTTTGAGCTATTTTTTGGATGAATGAGCGAGTATTCTTTGACTCATTGGAAAAATACCCAAAGTAAAATCTGAACCTTTGACAGTTTGGCTGTATTTAAGAGAAGTCCACTAGCTTTGCAACACATCTTGGCTCAGCCACCCTCACTGTGCTTTTCAGAGAATAATATTAAGTCATTTTAATGACTTTCTTCTAGGATATAAATGTGTATGAAGTCACAGGCAAATTCAGTTTTTATAGTTAGATGATGTCTCTTGCCTCAATCATTACTTTTTATAAATGAAGAGGTCAGAAGGTAGAGACAAAATATCTTCCCCAATAAAGTATAGATACATAAATATGAAACAAGAGCTTCTCCCTCTCAGTTCAATTATGTTCATAATTATTCCATCCATGCCTCAATGTTAATAACATTTCTAATGTGTTTCTCCAGGAAGTTGCATTTATAAGGCATACACATGTTAGGTCTATAAGGGAGTGCTTGCAGCTTGGATGCTTATCCTATGTTTTTTAACCAAGATATATTCTAAATTATCCTTCTTGTTCTGTGATTAGGTTGTGCAGTTATAAAACTTTAAACATATGCAGTGGCTGTAAGCCTGTTTTCCTTTCAAAATTGTCCTTCACAGGGATATGTGATCATAAAGGCAAAAAAAAAAAAATCTCAATTTTTCTAAACCAGAGTTCATGTACAAGAGGTCACAGTTAAGGTTTCCTTGGGAGTTCTAATTCTGAATTTCCTGACATTTGTGGGTTTAAATTATAACTTTAATGCCCCTTTAATGCAGTGTATTTTTTACCCTGAATTGCTTTATGTTTTTTATTCCATACTAATGGACACTGTGTTGATTTCTGTGAATATCACAGATCAGTGTTCTAGTAAATATTCTTAGTTCACATTTTATTTATAAATCCATTTATTTAAGATATACAGAAGCATTAAAAACCCTTTCCTATTAATAGTCATTTTCTAGACTTTTATATATTTTTATGGGATATATTCCTTATTTACATTTCAAATGATAGCCCCTTTCCCAGTTTTCTTCCCTCCTGAATAGCCCCTATCCCTTCATCACTTACCCTACTTCTATGAGGGTATTCCTCCACACACCACCCTCCTACCTCCTCGCCCTCGATGCCCTTATATAAGTGTATCCAGCCTTTCATAAGACCAAGGACCTCCTCTCCAATGGATGGCTGACAAATGTAAGCCTCTGCTACATATACAGCTAAAGCCATTTGGTTGATGGCTTAGTCCCTGGGATGCTTAGTTGTCTGGTTGGTTGATATCGTTGTTCTCCCTTTGAGGTTGCAAATCCCTTCAGCTCCTATAGTCCTATCTCTAATTCCTCCATTGGGGACCCCACGCTCTGTCCAATGGTTGGCTGTAAGCATCTGCTTCTGTATTTGTAAGTCTCTGGCAGGGCCTCTCAGGAGACAGCCATATCTGGCTCCTTTCAGCAAGCACTTCTTGGCATCCAGGACAGTGTTGGGGTTTAGTGACTATATATGGAGTGAATCCCCAGGTAGGAAAGTCTCAGGATGGCCTTTCCTTAAGTCTCTGCTCTACACTTTATCTACATATTTGCTCCTGTGAATATTTTGTTTCCCTTCTCAGAGGAACCGAATCTCCCACACATTTGTTTTGCTTCTTGAACTTCATGTGGTCTGTGGATTGTTATCTTGGGTATTTGGAACTTTTGGACTAATGTCCACTTATCAGTGAGTGCATACCATGAGTATTCCTTTGTAACTGGGTTACCTCACTCAGGATGACACTCTCTAGTTTAATCCATTTGCCTATGAATTTCATGAATTCATTGTTCTTAATACCAGAATAGTACTCAATTATGTAAATATACCATATTTTCTGTATCAATTCTTCTGTTGAAGGACATCTGGGTTCTTCCCAGCTTCTGGCTATTATAAATAAGGCTGCAATGAACATAGTAGAGAGTGTGTCCTTATTGTATGGTGGAGCATCTTCTGGGTATATACCAAGGAGTGGTGTGGCTGGGTCCACTCAGGGAGTCCTATGTCAAATTTTCTGAGGAATCCCCAAACTCATTTCCAGAATGGTTGTACCAGTTTGCAATCCCACCAGCAATGGAGGAGATTTCCTTTTTCTCCACATCTTACCAGCATCTGCTATGTACTGAGTTTTTGATTTTAGTCATTCTGACTTGTATGAGGTAAAATTTCGGGGTTGTTTTGATTTGCATTTCCCTAATAACTAAGAATGTTGAAATTTCTTCTGTTATTTCTCGGCCATTTATATTCCTCAGTTGAAAATTCTTTGTTTAGCTCTCTACCCCATTTTTAATAGGGTTATTTGATTCTCTGGAGTCCAACTTTTTCAGTTTTTTATATACATTGGATATGAGCTCTCTATCTGATGTAGGATTGGTAAAGATCTTTTCCCAATCTGTTGGTTGCTGTTTTGTCCTATTGACAGTGTCCTTTGCCTTACAGAATCTTTGCAATTTTAATAGGTCCCATTTGTCAATTCTGGATCTTAGAACATAGTCAATTGGTGTTCTGTTTTTGAGGCTCTTCCCCACTTTTACCTCCATAGGTTTCAGTGTATCTGATTTTATGAGCTTTGTACAAGGAGATAAGAATTGGTCAATTTGCATTTTTCTATATGCTGACCTCCAGTTGAACCAGCACCATTTGTTAAAAATGCTGTAGTTTTTCCACAGAATGTTTTTAGCTCCTTTGTCATATAAGTGACCATAGTTGTGTGGCTTCATTTCTGGGTCTTCAATTCTATTCCACTGACCTTTTGCCTGTCTCTGTACCAATACCATGCAGTTTGTATCATCATTGTTTGGTAATACAAATATATGCTTTCTGAAAACTGATTATTTTATAATCTGTTTCATTGTTTTAAGATGTGATTTTTTCTCAGTCACCACATATACTACTGAGTAGGGTTGTTTTTGTAACTTTTAACTTAATTTTTGGCTTTCTTAATAAAAATAATAATTAAAAATATTTCATATCATCAATTAAAATTCTTGGTTGTCATAATATATTGTTACTGAATTAAAATTCTTTCCCAGCTTTTAAAGCTTATGGCTTTTGTATTTCCCTATGCATGCAAACACACACACATTACCCCCACACACACACATACACACACATGCACACACAACTTACATGGCATTAAGTTGTGAAGTAGCAATCCTATATTCAGGTTAATTTAATGTATACTTTTTGCTTTGATCAATAAATACCCTGGTCTAGATTTTTTGCAGGAAAAAAAATTTTAATTTGTAATTAAATTTTTTTGTAAATTTTTGTAAATTTTTAATTGTAATATGAAGACATATTCAAAACCAGTATAAGTATTGCAGTGTACTAAAATGAACCAATAGATGTATTGACATGTTTTCCCACAGCTTACATGTTGTGTTTCTTATTTTAGTGTCAGGTTGATATCTCACAATATCAAAAAATAAGACATTTCTCATATACCTTTATTATTTATACTTTTGTTCAATAGGACACATGCTATTTAGATTTATTGTGATATGCTTCCTTTTCCTGATGAACCGTGAACATCTACTCATATAAATCACAGCATTGATAATAATGAAAGAGTTCCATCTAAGTTCAACTTGATAAACTAATGAGTTTGCGTTGCTTACTTATAGGAGCATCAGTAATGCTTTATATACAGAAGGAGAGATGACTCTAAGATAGTGTGAGATTCCCAATACAGGAATGATCTCAGGGAAAGTACCTCCTCAACCCCATAAACTGCAGATGTCCCTCAACTGAAGGATGAATAAAAAATATTTGTACATCAACAAAATAGAATACTATTCAGGTATTAAAAACATAGCAGCCCTATTTGTAGTAGCCAGAAGCTGGAAAGAAACCAGGTGTCCCTCAAAGGAGAAATGGATGCAAAAAATGTGGTGTATTTGCACAATGGAATACTATTCAGCCATTAGAAACAATGAATTCATGAAATTCTTAGACAAATGGATGGAGCTGGAAAACATCATACTAAGTGAGGTAACCCAGTCTCAAAATATCAATCATGGTATGCACTCACTGATAAGTGGATATTAGCCTAGAAACTTGGAATACCCAAGACATAATCCACATAATAAATGATGTCCAAGAGGAACAGAGGAGTGGCCCCTGGTCCTGGAAAGACTCAGTGCAGCAGTGTAGGGGAATACCAGAACAGGGAAGTGAGCAGGGGTAGATGGGGGAAGAGGGGGAGGGGAGAGGGATATGGGACATTCGGGGAGTTGGGAGCCAGAAAAGAGGAAATCATTTGAAATGTAAATAAAGAATATATCGAATACAAAAAGAAAAAAATCAAAAGTTTTACATGTAAATGTGCAGAACTTGAGACTATCATCCTGAGTAATGTAACCCAGTTCCAAAAGGACATACATAGTATGTACTTATTTTAACTCATGCATTAGGCATAAAATACAGGTACCATGCTACACTCTACAGACCCAAAGAAGCTAAACAAGGAAGCACAAATGAGGAAGAAGCTTGAATCTCACTTAGGAGCGGGGAATAAAATAGTCATAAAAGGCAGATGGACAGAGGTCCTGGGAAGTAGGGAAGATTGGATAGGGAATGGAGGGCTCAGGATCAGGTGTGGGGAAGGTCAGGAGAGATGACTACTTGATCATGATACTGAATGGAAATCTGCAACTTGCAAAGGGCAGTTTTTACTGGGAAAGTGTTAGAGAGACAGTGTGCAGAGGGAATGAGCTAGACACATATGAAGACAGAATGAACCGTAGAGGTAGAAGGAACCGGAAACTTAGAAAACATTGTCAAAGTTAGTATGAGGCCAAGTAAAGCAATTTGGTCAGAAGCCAAGAGAAAGCAGGTTGAATCAGTCTGTTTGGAAGATTAGACTGTATGGACTCTAGACGTTTCCTGTTCTAGGCCTCGGGATAATTAGAACTGAGAAAGAAACACTCTTCTCAGTCCAAGTCACCAATTTGCATGATTTGGGTACAGCTCACATTATATCCCTTCATCTGAGAAAACAAAAGTGAAATTTTCATACACCATGGACAAAGTTGTAAAGCTAATAGTTTTAATGTGCAAAAATGACATGTACAGATCTATCAGTGTTTAGATTTAGAACAGTATAATGTATTGCTCCTAAAATTCATACCCAGAGCAAATTACAACCTAAAACACTTTTTGCATAAAAGAAATTTGCTCACAACTGTGCAAAGCCTAATATTAACAAAAATATTCTTTGATTTATTTAATGAAAGAATTCAAAACTAGAATACAGTCATAGTATACATAACATATAGTCAGTTTATTATATATTCTATTATATATATCTCTAATATTCATGTTAGATATGTTACAATTGTCACACAGTGAAATCTTCAGTAATTGTGACCTCCCCCTGCCCACTGCTCTCAAGAATAGAAGGGAGGAATTATGACTTCCCCCTTCCCACTGCTCTCAAGAATAGCAGCCAGCAACCTGACAACCCACCTCCTGAAGAACAAGAAGAACCAGTTTCCAGCCTTCAGGGGAGGGGTTTGGTCTGCCTTTGTTTCTTGGGAGAGAGGGATTATTAAAGATGGAGACTTGAACCAGAAGCCACATGTTTTTGTGTCTCTCCATGTGATTTCTCTTGCAACCTGTTCCTTACCCATCTCTCCTTCCAGAAAACACACAGTTAAAATGTGTGAGCTGGACTCAACAAGTAATGATAATGATCTCACTACACTGACATTAAATATTAAAAGTGGCTATGACAGAGCTACTACATTAAAGGACCACATCAATATTATACCACATGTTTGTATTTGTGCATACTATTTGAATTTTGTGTTTTCAAACCAGAAAAACTCTTTTGTGGTTTTAAAGTTGAAACAATCATTAAGCTATGTGATATTATAAATAAAGATAATTCTCACAAACTCATATATTTGAGTATTTGGTCCTCAGATGGTAAATATGTTTGAGAAGGAGCTATGGACTCATTAGAGGAGGTTCAAGTTGAAACCCTTAGTCCTCTGTTGTCTTTCTTTCTCTTCCTTCGACTTCAGATCAAGAGTCAAGCATTCAGTACTGCCTTTTGCCATGTTTGTTTTACTTTCATGGTCTTTGACCTTCTGTGATTGAAAGCCTTATTTAAACATTTTTCTTTTAGTGTTCTTAGTGTTGTGTTTTGTTACAGCAAAGAGAAAATAGAAAAAGAGAAAAAAGAGTTTGTAAGAAAGAATAGGGGAGTTTCTGTTTCCTGAAAAGAATACCAATGTCCTATGCTCTAAGATCAAGAATTGACAAATGGGACCTAATAAAATTGCAAAGCTTCTGTAAGGCAAAGGACACTGTCAAGAGGTCAAAACAGCAACCAACAGATTGGGAAAAGATCTTTACCAATACTACATCTTACAGAAGGCTAATATCCAATATATACAAAGAATTCAGGAAGCTAAACTCCAGAGAATCAAATAACCCTACTAAAAATGGGGTACAGCTCTAAACAAAGAATTTTCACCTGAGGAATACTGGATGACTGAGAAACACCTAAAGAAATATTCAACATCCTTAATCATGAGGGAAAAGCAAAAAAAAAAAAAAAAAAAAAAAAAAAAAAAAAAAAAAAAAACCTGAGATTGCACCTCACACCAGTTAGAATGGCCAAGATCAAAAACTCAGGGGACAGCAGATTCTGGCGAGGATGTGGAGAAAGAGGAACACTCCTCCACTGTTGGTGGGATTGCAAGCTGGTAAAACCACTCTGGAAATCAGTTTGGATGTTCTTCAGAAAATTGGACATAGTACTAACTGAGGACCCAGCTATACCAATCTGGGCATATACCCAGAAGATTCTCCAACATGTAAGTAACCAGGATACATGCTCCACTATGTCCATAGCAGCCATATTTAAAATAGTCAGAAGCTGGAAAAAACCCAGATGTCCTTCAACAGAAAAAAATGGATATAGAAAATGTGGAGTACTAGTCAGCTATTAAAAACAATCAATCATGAAATACTTAGGCAAATGGATGGAACTAGAAAATATCATCCTGAGTGTGTTAAATCAATCACAAAAAACACACATAGTATGCACTCTCTGATAAGTGGATATTAGCCCAAAGGCTTGGAATACCCAAATACAATTCACAGAGCACATTAAACTCAAGAAGGAAGACCAAAGTGTGGATACTTTGATCTTTCTCGAAGGAGAATCTTCAACAACACATGGCTCATAGCCAATCAACCAACTGAGGATTTCCAGTGGAGGAGCTAGAGAAAGGGTCCAAGGAGCTGAAGAGGTTTGCAGCACCATAGGAGAAACAATAATATGAACCAACCAGTACCTCCAGAGCTCCCAGGGACTAAACCACCAACCAAAGAGTACACATGGAGTCAGCCATGGCTTCAGCTACATATGTAGCAGAGGCTGGCCTTGTCAGACATCAATGAGAGGAGAGGCCATTGGTCCTGTGAAGGCTAGATGCCCCAGTGTAGGAGAATGCTTGGTAAGGAAAGTGGGGGATGGGTTGGTATGTAGGGGGAGGGAGGATGGGATAGGGGTTTTTCAGAGGGGTAATGAGGAATGGGGATAACATTTGAAATGTAAATAAAATGAATAGCTCATAAAAAATAGGGTAGGTTGATGACATTCTGATATTCTAATTTATAACCTGAGTTATAATCATACAAATGTGATAATTGGTATTACAACCACACACCACTATTTTCTACCTGGTTATTTAAACAGGGGCTCTGATACTGAAATTTGGTTCTGATCTCTGCAAGAAAAGCAGTTATCTAATTGATCCAGCTGTGTTATTCTTTTTTATTTATTTACTTTTATTGAAAATGTCAAATATGTAAAGACACAGAGATAGAAAATATGTCTATTTCTGATCCTAAGTATCAAATTTTCTCTTATATCTTTTTGTATCCTTGTGATTTTTCTCATATGAAGCAATAATAGGAAATTATTACAGAATGATATATTCAGCATGAAGAGGAAATATCAAACACTGTTAATCACTTTCAACTTGAATCTTCTTTTTTAAGACCATATTCTGAAAAAAAATATTTAAAATTTTAATTCATTTGAACTCTCCATAGCCTCAAAACAACTTGTCGTGCCAATGCCAGATGTTCTTAACATCAACTGTGATTTACTAGTTGATATTTATTTCATGAAAGACCAGGATCTGATGACTAGCAATGTATCTAGAGAAGTGAGTGGGGGTCAGGAAAAGGCATGAGGGGAAAAAAAGGAAGGGGAGGGGAGAAAGATAATGAGGGAGGTAGGCAGGAGAGAAAAGAGATAGGCAGTGGTTTACAATGTCACCTTTATAAACCTGTCAACCTGTCTCTGAACTTCTGGGTAACATTGAGTCCTTGTGCATAAAAACGTGTATATTCTTCTGCATTCTGACAAAGTACAAGATATGATTTTTAGGACAGTGTTTCTCATCTCTGAAAGAAAAAAAAGAATAGCTGTAATTTTTGTTTGACTCACTAGGTCTCTTGCAGGTGGATTTCAAGTCATGGTACCTTCCTTCTCAACTCAATTTATTATAATTGAATTAAATTAAGGTACATGTAAGCTTGGAGAGAGATTTCACCTTTTCACTCTAATATAAATGAGAATCCTTTATATAACTGGAATGAATTAAAAACTCATGACTTTTTGTTAGTGTGGAATTATGAGACAAAAGATAAGCCTAAAATATGGATGAAAACCCAACTAGTAGCTCTCCAAAGTTTTCAGGAAATAAGTGCAGACGTGCACGATCTGAAAATATAGACAATAGTACTTAGGGGATGAAAGCTTCTATATCTCCTGGTTAAAGAATGCCAAGATGGAGGATTCAGATTCATAGCAAGTGTCTGACATTATTATATTGGCAATACAATGTTGCTCAGTATAGAAGAAATTAAGACCTAGTCTCTTAGTCTACAATCCCTCTCAAAGCAGATTTTATCTTTTTATTCATTGACATGTATTCATCATCCAAATTTATGGATATGAACCTCTATTCTATAGTGGGAATGAGATGTACTAGGCTTCCAAGTGTCTCTATGATCTTTTGTTGTTTTTGTTGTTGTTGTTAAAAATCACATAAATTCTTCTGTTTGCATGTTTCCATATAAAGAAGAGAAAGTCTGGTTCCTTTTTGTTGCTACTTTGTTTCCAACCCAGCCAGTAAAAGAAATCTTAACTCAATCAGTAACAATACAAGCTAAAAGCCTAGATTGGGTGACCTCCCACTACACTACTCTATTCCATCCCATATTATCCCATATAACTTGCGGTTTCTCCAGGCCACCTCTCTGTTTTTTCCAGGTAGCTCCTCCCCTTCCTGTTTATCCCCCATTGTTCCTCTCCTCGACTCTCAGCTCCTCCCACTTCCTCCTGCCCAATCATTGGCTCAAGCCTTTATTTGAAAAGTTAAGGTGGAGAGAAGGTTCACAAGGCTCCTCATGTGCAGCCCCTCTGAGGAGTGGAATTAGCATCAAAATACAAGCCCAGGGCTATCCATACCACCTTTTCTCCTTTCTAACTTATATATGAGAGACTTGAGATAAAAATGTTATCCCAGGTTAGCAATATTTAGAGAAGCGATAATAGAAGAATCCTGTTCTGTCCTCTGCCACAACACCACTCTAAAGGCATTATATGAAAATAGGTCTATATTCTGTACCTTTAAGTACAAGCCTGTATATTAGTTTTTTAAATAAGTAAGGCAAATTCATTTGCTAAAGAAGATTAAATAATGGAATAAATCCAATTTTGAGTAGGGGGATTCAAGCATGGATGTGATGTCAATACATTTCTTGGCTTTTAAATAGGTAATGAGTATAGCACATGGGACTGTAGCTGGCAAAATTCCATCTATAAGCATACTACAGATTTTAATTGAAAAAGAGTAAAAAGATTTATGGATCACTTGTAGAGGGAAGTATAATGCTTATTTGATACTATAGTTCAAGGCCAATGCTGGATGCAGAAGAGCTTCCCCCTGTCCCTTGTGTGTGTGTGTGTGTTTCAGGATACATACATGTCTGTGTATATGCAAATTGAGTACCAGTAAGATACAAATGCATATATGTATAGAGATGAAACATAAAAGTTTGGAAATTCCTCCGTCATTATTTTGCTATGTTGAGATATTATCATACTTAACCTGGAACACCTTGGTTCAGCTAGGCTTTCTGTCCAGTGAGCTCTAGAGATCTCGTTATTTCCATACATTCATTGCCAGTTACGCTGCTCTTTCCTTACCCTTATGTCTGTTCTTTGTGCATGAATTGGGGTTTTCAACTCAGTTCTTCCTGTATTACAAAGCAAGCTGTGTCACTAGCCCATGAAATATTTTGATTGGTAAAACTACACAAGTGAAACAGTGAACTACTCCATATTTGTAAAATGTTCTATTCAGTATTTATATAATTTATCAGACTGAGTAGCTATATTGTATACAAAATGGACGCTTTACCTCTTGTTTATGTATTTTTATGTAGAGTTGACTGAGATCTCTCCATCTTTTTAAAGACACCCATAAGCCTTTTAAGAATTATTATTTTCAGAAGAGTTTATAACTATTTTAAGCTCTGATTCTTTTCACTTTTTCCTGCAACGAGTTTCCTTCATTACTTTTAATATAATAGTTTTATTAGAGTAAACTATTATTTCATTACAATTTCCCCTTTGCTTCTACTCTTCCCATTCTTCCCGGTCTTTACTGGTCTGAATTCCAGAGTTCCACTTTTGTTCCTTATTATTCCATTCTTCAGTATAGCCGTGAGAATCCCTTTGACCATAGATCTATATTTGGAAAATTGTGTTATCACTCTGATTCTTTTCATCTTTATATCTGATACTACTTTCTATAATTAAATTGCACACTTGTTACTCTAATGTAAGTTTGCTTTGTTTTGTCATCCTGAGTTTCTCATAAATGGTTTTTGTATCTTTAGTTTTCATTTGTCATGTGGTTTAGCACATGTATTTTAAACTATATGTCCATATGGATTTTGCTTTCCTAGGATGAGAGCTCTTTTTCTGATTATAGTTTTAAAAAGAAAAAAAAAGCTTTTGAAAATTATCTTTAAAATGAAGTTTATAACATTTACTGTATTTATATTGTCTACTAGATGTGGAGAACCTTTTTATAATTTAAATACACATATTTATTTATTTACTTTTTTCATTTATATGAGTGTGCATATATGTGGTATGGATATCAGAAAACAACTTATGAAAACTATTTCTTTCTTTCATTGGATTGTGTCAGGTTTCATGGTAAGTCCTTTTACCCAGTGAGTTATTTTAGTGACCTGCACATATATTATTTATTAACTCAAAAAAATAGTTCCTTTAATGATTACAGACTCCCATAGCCACCAGTTCTATTCTTGTGAATACAAGCACTATAGACTCCTCATGTAACTGGAAGTTCATAATATTTTGTCTTCTTAATTCGTGGCTTATTAAATTATGCTCATTCATATTATAGCATTAACTGGCTATGTTGCCAAGTTTATAATAATTAATATTTAATTTAAGCATGTAATATGATACACTTGTGATTTATTAGCTCTTAGATGTAAGAATTGTGCCTACTTCTTTCCAGCTTTGGACAATAGGTCTCAGAACAAATGTCTGTAAATAATTCATCAAAACTCTGCTTCAAATAACTTTAGATATATATCAGTAAATGAGATTACTAGATCTTATAATCCTAATTTATGATGAATATTTTATATGGTTTTCGTTGAAACATTTTTAAGATTCATCAAATAGGCATACAAATTTCAATTTCTCCCTATGTCGTCAAAATTTTTGATTAATTATTTGTTTAGAAGGAACCACCTTAATAAATAAATTTGATTTCTATGTGAATATTTGTAACATCTAAGGATTTAAAACATATTCTCATGTTTGTTATGCATTCACTTTATTTTTTGGGAAAAGTCTAGTCCTTTGACAAATGTTTTGGGTTTTTTGTTAAGCATGTTATTTAAGTGTGTGTTTTGAAATTGTACATATTATTCTTCAGTTGAATTTTTACTCTACTTATGGTGAGTTTTAGAGCAAAAACATCTGTACAGGCTGGTTTTGTATGAATTTGACACAAGCTGGAGTTATCAGAAAGAATGGAGCTTCAGGTGAGAAAATGCCTCCATAAGATCCAACTGTATTCAAAGTTTCTAGGCTAATATCCACTTATCAGTGAGTACATACCATGATTGATCTTTTGAGACTGGGTTACCTCACTTAGTGTGATGTTCTCCAGCTCCATCCATTTGTCTAAGAATTTCATTAATTCATTGTTTCTAATGGCTGAATAGTACTCCATTGTGTAAATATACCACATTTTCTGTATCCATTCCTCCGTTGAAGGAGGTTCTTTCCAGCTTCTGGCTACTACAAATAGGGCTGCTATGAACATAGTGGAGCATGTGTCCTTATTGCATGCTGAAGAATCCCCTGGATATATGCCCAGTAGTGGTATAACAGGGTCCTCAGGAAGTGACATGCCCAGTTTTCTGAGGAACCGCCAGACTGATTTCCAGAGTGGTTGCACCATCTTGCAATCCCACCAGCAGTGGAGGAGTGTTCCTCTTTCTCCACATCCTCGCCAACACCTGCTGTCTCCTGAGTTTTTGACCTTAGCCATTCTGACTGGTGTAAGGTAAAATCTCCCAGGACATAATCCACAAGTTAAATGATGTCCAAAAAGAATGGAGGAGTGGTCCCTGGTTCTGGAAAGACTCAGTGCAAGAGTATAGGGGAATTCCAGAACAGGGAAGTGGGAAGGGGTGGGTGGAAGAATAGGGGGAGGGAAGAGGGCTTATGGGACTTGCGGGGAGTGGGGACCCAGAAAAGGGGAAATCATTTGCAATGTAAATAAAAAATAAAATAAAAGAAAAAAAAAAGAAAAAAAAAGAAAAAAAAGAAAAAAAAAAAAAGAAAGAGGCTAAGCAAAGGCTTCCTGGATGGTATTATAAGGGCACGGGCATTGCTTCCCCTGCTCCCCGCTGGCCTTCCCCCTCCCATGTCCCTCACAGAAGCTCCTGAATTCTCAGTTTGGAAAATTTGCAATAAATTTAAGTAATGGGGGAAAAAAAAGGATCCAACTGTAAAGCTTTTTCTCAATTAGTGATCAAGGGGGAAGGGCCCCTTGTGGGTGGTGCCATCTCTGGGCTGGTAGTCTTGGGTTCTATAAGAAAGCAAGCTGAGAAAGCAAGAGCAAGCAAGATAGTAAGTCACATCCCTTCATGGCCTCTGAATCAGCTCCTGCTTACTGACCTCTTGAGTTCTAGTCCTGACTTTAGTGATCAACAGCAGTGTGGAAATGTAAACTGAATAAACCCTTTCCTCTCCAACTTGCTTCTTGGTCACGATGTTTGTGCAGGAATATAAGCACTGACTAAGAGAATGTCTAATTTCTTATCTTATCCCAGTATTTCACTCTTATTTTCTTTTGATGTTATTTCTGATATCTCAATACATCTACCTTTAGGAAACTTGTCTTTGCTTTCTTCTACTTTCATCTTCAATATTTATTGGTTATTGTCACATGCTATATTATGTGAATAAATTCATTATTTTGAAAATGAGTATCCAGTTATCTCTGTACCATATATTGACCAAATAATTCTCTCTCCATTGAGTGATTTTGAAACTTGGTAAGAATCATTTGAGTTTATTTGCTATATTTACTTTTATATGTAACTTTTTTTCTGTTCTAGCATTCTATTTTAGTGTTTTTATGACAGCAGAGCACAGTCTGTCTTTATAATATGTTTGTATCCAGAAAGTATTATTTCTCCAACTTTGGCCTTTTCTAAAGTTGTTTTGGGTGTTTGGTGTGCAATAGAATTCTGTATTATATCTGGTAATTTCCTACCATTGCAAAAAGGCTGTTGTGATCTTTCTAAGATTTGTAAAGGTATACTTTTGTATTCATCTTTGTTTATTACTCATTTTATAGATAGTTTCTGTTTATGTCTGTAAACACAGACTGGAAATACTGGATGAAACCAAGACCATCAGGGCAAATTAAAAATCCTGTATCTTCATTTTGATGTCAGTGGATTTAAGTGGCTTCATCTTTGCAGTGATGCTGCCAGCCACATACTTTGTCTTGGGGATGTTCACTCCTTGTTCACATCTATGCGACTGATAGCTCTTGTCTATAGTATCTGTAACATCTTTGAATCTCCAGTGCAATCCAGGCTTCCCTTTCACTAACTTGTACAATGTGCTCTTGTGGTCTACATTCTGGGACTTTGCTACCAGACACCTGCACTTAAATGATATTTTGGCTCTCCTTAACCACAGGGATGATATTACTCTCCCTTAAACTAGACACCATTCATGACTCTAATATAAACTTAGACTTTCAATGTAGCATGAACACTACCACTCCTGAGTTGTATCTATAGAGGTCTTGATTTATTGTTTCTTTTTAGGAGCAAATTATTCTTAGCCCCTGCTTTGTTTCACAAGTTTAAAGCTTAGCTTGGTGGAGTCTTTATTTGAACTCAGATCAGCCAGCTCTTAATCTTATTTTTTTTGTGAATGCCTTGACACCAGCATTAAATTTCCTAGTTAATTTGTTTCATTTTCCAAAAACTCTATATTTCAGATTTTCCCTCCTCCATTTCCTCTTTTTTCATTGCAGACTTGCATAAAAGTGATTACTAATAACCACATCAGAGAGTCGATTCTAGGCTGTCTTGAAGTTTCCCCTATGAAGGAAATTATTCCTATACTTCACAGTTTATTCCTAGGAAAATTCTTAGAACAACCAAAGTATCCACACTCTTTGCTAAAATGTTATCTAGTTTAGTTGTTAGTATTGTTCTCCTTAAATAAATAAATAAAAGACTTACCTGGCCTTGTGTATTCGCCAATGCTCTCAGAACAACTGACTATCATTTTCTTTCTAGGGTTACTCATTGAAGCCCACTTCTTGCTGTAGTCCTAGTTATTTTTTTTTCTATTGTGAGTATAAAACATCATGTTCAGCACACATTCTAAAACAAAGCTTTTAAATTAATTTATAGTTCCAGAGAGGTAGAGTCCATAGAACAAACAAAAACTGAGAGTTCACATCTCGATTCACAAAGATGTGACAGAGAAATGCCTTTTGAGACCTCAATTCTATGTTACCCAGTGACATATCTTCACTAAGCAGGCAACACATCCCAATTCTTCGCATATAGGTTTTCCAATTTCGAAACAAGTATTCAAGTATGAACCTATGGGGCCATTTTCATTCAAAACATAGCAGGATATGACATATTGAAGTAGATTGCTTTTAAAATGATAAATGTTTACTCTTTGTAGATTATTGTATACTTTCATATGAAATGACTCAATGACTACTCATGAAGAAGATTAATGTTCTTTTCCTTTAAAATATGTTTTAAGAGCACTTATCTCAGTTTTCATATCTACAAAGAATGATTTAATATTTACATTTTGAAAATTACTGAAATATATTTTATCAACCTATTCTAGATCTAGAATTAGATTATAATATAAATTCCATTTTTAGGAAAATGTTATACATTTTCTATACAGATGTTAAAAAACTTACCATAATAGTCTTTCAGAAACTGACGTTATTCATTGTGATATAACTCATTTTTTTCTTGAAGAATTCACAATTTTTGCCCTTTCATTCATTCAAGTTATTTGCTTTCATTAGTAATCAATTCAACCCAGAATAATGCTCTGCAGTTCTCATTAAAACAAGCAGGTAGGTTCCAATGTGTAACTCACTGAGCTACATCTTCATGAATATTTTTGGTAACTTTATTGGTTCTTTAATGACATTGAAGGACCTGCAAAATCAACGACTTTGCAATGAAAAAAAACTTCTAATTTCTCAGTGGCAACTAGGCTTGTCAAAAAGTCTGGTCTCATTTTCTATTTCTTTTTTCTTTCTTTTTTTTTTATACTATATATTCTTTATTTACATTTCAAATGATTTCCCCTTTTCTGGATACCCCCTGGCCAAAAGTCCCATAAGCCCTCTTCCCTCCTCCTTTTCCCCCATCTACTCCTTCCTACTTCCCTGTTAAGGTATTCCCCTATACTGCTGCACTGAGCCTTTCCAGGATTAGGGACCACCCCTTCTTTCCTTTCTTCTTCTTGGACATCATTTGATATGTGGCTTGTGTCTTGGGTATTCTACACTTCTAGGCTAATATCCGCTTATCAGTGAGTGCACACCATGAGTCTTCTTTTGAGAATGGGTTACCTCACTTAGGATGATGTTCTCCAGCTCCATCCTTTTGTCTAAGAATTTCATGAATCTATTGTTTCTTTTTTTCGGGGTGGGGGGAGGTTCGAGACAGGGTTTCTCTGTGCAACCATGGCTGTCCTGGAACTCACTCTGTAGATCAGGCTGGCCTCGAACTCAGAAATCCATGTGCTGCTGCCTCCCAAGTGCTGGGATTAAAGGTGTGCCCCACTCCTTCCCAGCTGAATTCATTGTTTCTAAAGGCTGAATAGTACTCCATTGTATATATATATATAGCACATTTTTTAAAATCCATTCCTCCATTGAGGGACATCTGTGTTCTTTCCAGCTTCTGGCTATTATAAATAGGGCTGCTATGAACATAGTGGAGCATGATGGGGAATCCTCTCGGTATATGCCTAGGTATAGCAGGGTCCACCAGAAGTGTCCGACCCAATTTTCTGAGGAACCACCAGACTGATTTCCAAAGTGGTTGTAACAGCTTGCAATCCCACCAGCAATGGAGGAGTGTTCCTCTTTCTCCACATCCTTGCCAACACCTGCTGTCTCCTGAGTTTTTAATCTTAGCCAATCTGACTGGTGTGAGGTGAAATCTCAGGGTTGTTTTGATTTGCATTTTCCTAATGACTAATGATGTTGAACATTTCTTAAGGTGCTTCTCAGCCATCAGAATTTCTTCAGGTGAAAATTCTTTTTTATGCTCTGTACCCCATTTTAATAGGGTTATTTGGTTTCCTGGGGTCTAACTTCTTGAGTTCTTTGTATATATTGAATATTAGCGCTTTGTAAGATGTAGGGTTTGTGAAGATCTTTTCCTAATTTGTTGGTTGCTGTTTTGTCCATTTGACAGTGTCCTTTGCCTTACAGAAACTTTGTTATTATATCAGGTCCCATTTGTCAATTCTTGATCTTAGAGCATACACTAAGTTCTGTTCAGGAACTTTCTTCCTGTACCCATGTTCTCAAGGATCTTTCCCGGTTTCTTTTCTATTAATGTCAGTGTGTATGGCTTTATGTGGAGGTCCATGATCCACTTGGAGTTGCGCTTAGTACAAGGAGATAAGAATGGATCAGTTTGCATTCTTCTGAATGCTGGCCTCCAATTGTACCAGCATCATTTGTTGAAAAGGCTATCTTTTTTTCCACTGGATGTTTTCAGCTCCTTTGTCGAAAATCAAGTGATCATAGGTATGTGGGTTCATTTCTGGGTCTTAAATCCTATTCCATTGTTATACCAGCCTGTCACTGTATCAATACCATGTAGTTTTTAAAACGATTGCTCTGTAGTATTGCATTAGTTCTGGGATACTGAATCCCCAAAAAGTTCTTTTGCTGTTGAGAATAGTTTTAGCTGTCCTGGGTTTTTTTTGTTATTCCAGATGAATTTGAGAATTGTTCTTTCTACCTCTATGAAGAATTGAGTTGAGATTTTGATGGAGATTGCATTGAACCTATAGACTGCTTTTGGCAAGATGGCCATTTTAACTATATTAATTCTGCCAATCCATGAGCATGGAAGATTTTTCCATTTTTTGAGGTCTTCTTCAATTTCCTTCTTCAGAGACCTGAAGTTCTTGTCATACAGATCTTTCATTTGTTTGGTTAGAGTGACACCAAGATACTTTATATTGTTTGGGGCTATTGTGAACAGTGTCATTTCCCTAGTTTCTTTCTCAGCCTGCTTATCCTTTGAGTATATGAAGGCTACTGATTTGCCTGAGTTGATTTTATAAACACCCACTTTGCTGAAGCTGTTTATCAGCTGTTGGAGTTCTCTGGTGGAGTTTTTTGGTCACTTAACTAGAGTACCATATCATCTGCAAATAGTGATAGTTTGACTTATTCCTTTCCAATTTATATCCCTTTGACCTCCTTATGTTGTCTAATTGCTCTAGCCAGTACATCAACCACTATATTGAAAAGATATGGAGAGGGCAGCCTTGTCTAGTCCCTGATTTCAGTGGTATTGCTTCAAGTTTCTCTCCATTTAGGTTGATGTTGGCTACCTGTTTTCTGTACATTGCTTTTACTATGTTTAGGTATGGGCCTTGAATTCCTGTCCTTTCCAAGACTTTAAGCATGAAAGGATGCTGAATTTTGGCAAATGCTTTTTCAGCATCTAATGAAATGACTATGTCTTTTTTTCTTTGAGTTTGTTTAAGTAGTGGATTGCATTGATGGATTTCCTTATATTGAACCATCCCTGCATCCCCGGGATGAAGCCTACTTGATCGTGGTGGATGACCGTTTTGATGTGTCCTTTGATTCTGTTTGCAAGAATTTTATTTAGTATTTTTGCATTGATATTCATAAGGGAAATTGGCCTGAAGTTCCCTTTCTTTGTTGGATCTTTGAGTGGTTTTGGTATCAGCAAAATTGTGGCTTCGAAGAATGAGTTGGGTAGTGTTCCTTCTGTTTCTATTTTGTGGAATAGTTTGAAGAGTATTGGTGTTAGGTCCTCTTTGAATTTCTGATAGAATTTTGCACTGAAGCCATCTGGTCCCATGCATTTTTTTGGTTGAGAGACTTTCTATGACCCCTTTTATTTCTTTAGGGGTTATGGGAATGTTTAGATGATCTATTTGAGCCTGATTTAATTTTGGTGTTTGATATCTGTCTAGGAAACTGTCCATTTCCTCCAGATTCTCCAGTTGTGTTGAGTATAGGCTTTTGTAGGTAGATCTGATGATTTTTTTAATTTCCTCAGTTTATCTTGTTATATCTCCCTTTTTATTTCTAATTTTGTTAATCTCAATACTGTCTCTGTGCCCTTTGGTCAATCTGGCTAAGGGTTTATTTATCTTGTTGATTTTTTCAAAGAATCAGTTCCTGGATTTCTTAATTCTTTGTATGGTTCTCTTTGTTTCTACTTGATTGATTTCAGCCCTGAGTTTGATGATTTCCTGTCTTCTACTCCTAGGTGAATTAGCTTCTTTTTGTTCCAGGGCTTTCAGGTATGTTATTTAGCTGCTAGTGTATGCTCTCTCAGCTTTCTTTTTTGAGGCACTCAGGGCTATGAGTTTTCCCCTTAGCACTCCTTTTATTGTGTCCCATAGATTTGGATATGTTGTATCTTCAATTTCATTAAATTCTAAAAAGTCTTTGATTTCTTTCTTATTTCTTCCTTGTCTAAGATATCATTGAGTAGAGTATTGTTCAGTTTCCATGTGTATATGGGCTTTCTGTTGTTTTTGTTGCTATTGAAGACCACTTTTACTCCATAGTGATCTGATAGGATGCATGGGATTACTTCAATCTACTTATATTTTTTTGAGGTCTGTCTTGTGACCAATTATATGATCAATTTTGGAGAAGGTACCATGAGGTGCTGAGAAACAGGTATATTCTTTTGCTTTAGGATGAAATGTTCTACATATATCTGTTAAATCTAATTGGTGCAAAGCTTCAATCAGTTTCACCGTGTCCCTGTTCAGTTTCTGTTTTCCTGATAGGTCCATTGAGGAGAGTACAGTGTTGAAGTCACCCACAATTATTGTGTTAGGCACAATGTGTGCTTTGTGCTTTAGTAAAGTTTCTTTTATGAATGAATGTGCCCTTGCATTTGGAGCATAGATGTTCAGGATTGAGAGTTCTTCTTGTTGTATTTTTCCTTTGACCAGCAAGAAGTGTCCCTCAGTGTCTCTTTTGATGACGTTAGGTTGAAAGTCAATTTTTTTTTTTTTTTAGATTTTACAACAAAATTTATTTTTTTTATTCGATAAAATTTATTTACATTTCAAATGATTTCCCCTTTTCTAGCTCTCCACTCCCCGAAAGTCCCTTAAGTCCCCTTCTTTTTCCCTGTCCTCCCACCCACCCCTTCCCACTTCCCTGTTCTGGTTTTGCCGAATACTGTTTCACTGAGTCTCTCCAGAACCAGGGGCCAGTACTCCTTTCTCCTTGTACCTCATTTGATGTGTGGATTATGTTTTGGGTATTCCAGTTTTCTAGGTTAATAACCACTTATTAGTGAGTGCATACCATGATTCACCTTTTGAGTCTGGGTTACCTCACTTAGTATTATGTTCTCTAGCTCCATCCATTTGCCTAAGAATTTCATGAATTCATTGTTTCTAATGGCTGAATAGTACTCCATTGTGTAGATATACCACATTTTTTGTATCCACTCTTCTGTTGAGGGATACCTGGGTTCTTTCCAGCATCTGGCAATTATAAATAGGGCTGCTATGAACATAGTAGAGCATGTATCCTTATTACATGGTGGGGAATCCTCTGGGTATATGCCCAAGAGTGGTATAGCAGGATCTTCTGGAAGTGAGGTGCCCAGTTTTTGGAGGAACCGCCAGACTGATTTCCAGAGTGGTTGTACCAATTTGCAGCCCCACCAGCAGTGGAGGAGTGTTCCTCTTTCTCCACACCCTCTCCAACACCTGCTGTCTCCTGAATTTTTAATCTTAGCCATTCTGACTGGTGTAAGAAAAGATAGCCTTTTCAACAAATGGTGCTGGTTCAACTGGAGGGCAGCATGCAGAAGAATGCGAATTGATCCATCCTTGTCTCCTTGTACTAAGCTCAAATCCAAATGGATCAAGGACCTCCACATAAAGCCAGACACTCTGAAGCTAATAGAAAAGAAACTGGGGAAGACCCTTGAGGACATCGGTACAGGGAGAAAATTTCTGAACAGAACACCAATAGCGTATGCTCTAAGAGCAAGAATTGACAAATGGGACCTCATAAAATTACAAAGTTTCTGTAAGGCAAAGGACACCATCAAGAGGACAAATCAGCAACGAACAAATTGGGAAAAGATCTTCACCAATCCTACATCAGATAGAGGGCTAATATCCAATATATATAAAGAACTCAAGAAGTTAGACTCCAGAAAACCAAACAACCCTATTAAAAAATGGGGTACAGAGTTAAACAAAGAATTCACACCTGAAGAACTTCGGATGGCGGAGAAGCAACTTAAAAAATGCTCAACTTCATTAGTCATTAGGGAAATGCAAATCAAAACAACCCTGAGATTTCATCTGAAAGTCAATTTTATGTGATATTAGAATGGCTACTCCAGCATGTTTCCTGAGACCATATGCTTGTAAAATTGTCTTCCAGCCTTTTACTCTAAGATAGTGTTTGTCTTTGATACTGAGGTGTGTTTCCTATATACAGCAAAATGTATGATCCTGTTTATGTTTCTAGTCTGTTAGTCTATGTCTTTTTATTGGGGAATTGAGTCCATTGATGTTAAGAGATATTAAGGAATAGTGATTATTACTTCCTTTCATTCATTTTTGATGTTATTTTTTATATTTGATTGGTTACCTTTTTTTGGGTTTGATGAAAGATGGTTACTATCTTGCTTTTTCCAGGGTGAAGTTTCCCTCCTTGTGTTGGTGTTTTCCTTCTATTATCCTTTGTATGGCTGGGTTTGTGGAATGATACTGGATAAACTTGGTTTTGTCATGGAGTATCTTGGTTTCTCCATCTATGGTGATTGAGGGTTTTTCTGGGTATGGTAGTTTTGGCTGGCATTTGTGTTCTCTTAGAGTCTGTATGAGATCTGCCCAGGATCTTCTAGCTTTCATGGTCTCTGTTGAGAAGTCTGGTGTGATTCTGATAGGTCTTCCTTTATATGTTACTTGGCTTTTTTTCTCTTACTGACTTTAATATTCTTCCTTTGCTTAGTACATTTGGAGTTTTGATTATTATGTGACAGGAGGTATTTCTGTTCTGGTCCAGTCTGTTTGGAGTTCTGTAGGCTTCTTGTATATTCATGGTCATCTCTCTCTTTAGGTTATGGAAGGTTTCTTCCATAATTTTATTGAAGATATTTGCTGGTCCTTTAATTTGTAAATCTTCACTCTCATCTATGCCTATAATCCTTACGTTTGGTCTTTTCACTGTGTCCTGGATTTCCTGGATGTTTTGGGTTACAAGCTTTTTGCATTTTGCATTTTCATTTATTGTTAAGTCCATGGTTTCTATGGTATCTTCAGCATCTGTATTCTGTTGTTGATATTTGCATCTATGGCCCCTAATTTCTTCCCAAGGTTTTCTATCTGCAAAGTTGTCTCCCTTTGCGATTTCTTAGTTGTTTCTACTTCTGTTTTTAAATCCTGGATGGTTTTGCTTAGTTCGTTCACTTGCTTGTTTGTGTTTTCCTGTACTTCTTTAAGAGACTTTTGTGTTTCCTCTTTCATGACCTCAGCCTGTTGACCAAAGTTTTCCTGTATTTCTTTAAGTGATTTTTGCATTCCTCCTTATTGGCTTCTATCTTTAGACCTGTATTCTCCTGAATTTCATTCAATGATTTTTATGTTTCCCTTGTAAGGGCTTCTAACTTTTGACCCATTTTCTCCTGAATTTCTTTAAGAGATTTATTTGTGTCCTTCATGTGTCCCTGTAACAGCATCGTGGCCAGTGATTTTAAATCCAAATCTTGTTTTTCTGGTGTGTGGGGTTATCCAGGACATGCTGTTAATGGAGAATTGGGTTCAGATGCTGCCATATTGCCTTGATTTCTTTTAATAACGTTCCTACATTTGCCTTTTGTCATCTGTTTCTCACTGGTGTTAGTTTGTGTTCTTGTCAATGCCAGACTCACCAGTCCAAGCTGCCTCTTCCTATTTGGCCTCTGAGTGCACAGCTGGCCTCCTGCACTGTTTATAGACTGGGTGCTGTGGCCCAGGCAGTTCCTGATCCAGAGGTGGAGACCAGAATGCTCCAGCCAGAGGCCTCAGGACTGGATCCTCTGCTTTGCAGGGCTGGACTCCGGGAAACACCTTCTTAAAGGCAAAGGGGAGAGGGAAGGGATATGGGGTTTGTGAAGGAGAAATTGGCAAGAGGGATGACATTTGAAATGTAAATAAATAAAATAACCAATAAAAAGTGAAAAAAGAAAAATAATGTAAAGGTATATTGTGTGATACTCAATCCAAGTAATAAAATTTCTACAAATTTCCACAAATTCCTTGGGTTCTGCTTCTTGGAAACTTTTTAACAACTCTGTGTAGATTGTGGAGAATCTACTCAAATAGGATCTCTTAACTATTTTACATAAAATATTTTAATTTTACTAAAGGAAAGTTTTATTAAAATTATTTTTATTTGCTAAGATTATTTAAAGTCATCGGATGGCTTGTATGATTGAAAGCCATGATATATAATAGAAATATAAAATGCTGCCTATATTAGCAATAAAGTAACCATATTATATTGTCATTTAACAATATATCACTATGTTATATATAGATTACCATTAACTTAAAGTGAATTTCACTTCTATAAAGCTTGGAGTTAGACTCTTTAACAAATATCTACTATTCTCTTCCTTTTCTGTTCACTATAGTTTGAGACTTCCTGGAAGTATTTTATTTCAGTATCATAATTCATAGTTTATTGGTGAGGAACACTATGAGAAATACAATAATTTCCTTAGGTTATGAATTTGAATTGATAATTAGATTTAACTTTGAAATCTATATTTTAATAGGCATTTCAAGAACTATTACATATCTATTTTTAAAATATTCAGTTTTTTCAGCTTTTCTTCTGCAACACACTGAAAGAAAGGCTGTAACTAAGTATATAAAAATATATCAAATTATTGTGAGTAATTTCAAATAAATATTACGCTTTTATTTTTTCATCCATGAATATTTGTATCACAGCCACAGAGCATTTCCAGAATATGTTTCCCAAAACTCTTTCCTGTTTCTGTTCCTTTGTCTTTTACTAACACCTTATATTCTTGCTCCTCTTTTATTTTTTCTACTCTGACCCTACAGCCATCTCTCCATAACAGCCGTCAACCTCATTGCCTCTTCCCTAGGTTATCGCATTAAACTTCAATAGACTTCTTGCCTTCTGTTCCAATTCAGATGGTGCAATGGTTCCAGATTAATTTTCTTAAAGCCACCAAAATCATGTTACAATTTGCATAAAATCTCCTAAAGAGTCTTCATTACATCCCAAATGAAATTACCTTACTTTTTAGATGTGAAGACCAAAATCATGTGTCCCCAAGCTGAGTTTTCTAATTTTGTCTAATCTTATTTCTTGCTACAAAATCTCTCTGTTTTATTTTGTTTCCAACTACAAGCCAATTAAACTGTGCAACATCCACTACTTGAGTCTCTCCACTGGTCTTTTTTATGTTTATGGTGTCCCAGGGTCAAACCATTTCCAGATATACACAGATATAAGTAGAAGTTCTAAAACCAAGTTAACTTTTGTCCTCCCCTGCTAACCTCATATATTAAATTATGTTAAACATTTACTTACATGCAAGTCTGATATTCCTTTCTGGAGTGTGTATTGGAAGCTTATAGTATCTGTTTCAACCACACATATCTTCATGTCCTATTTAAATCTAACTATATAACAGCTATTGGCATCAAAATCTAGGTTAGGGTTGGCTACTTAAGCTTGTTTCTATTGAGACAGTATCTTGGTGAGCATTTATTCTGTTTACATCATTACATTTGGGGAAATGTAGTCACTGAATTTAATATTTAGAAGAATATATGTGTAGCTTACTCTCCCTGAAACATTTTAGATCATTAGAGATACTGCATTTAATCCATGGAAAATTTGTTCCTTTCATAAATACACTATGTCCCTCCTTGATATTATGTTTGAGGGAGTGGGGTTCTAGGGAGGTGCAGCCTTGTTGGGGGAAGTCCATCGTTAGAGGCAGTATATTTTGTTTGTTTCTACTGTAGTCCTGAAGTGTCCCTCCCTCTCTCCTTCCCTCCTTTCTTCCCTTCTTCTTTTCCTCCCTTCCTTTATCTTTTCTTGCCTTTCTTCCCTTCCTTTCTTCCATTGGGCCTTCTATTCATCCCTTTCTCCCTTCCTCCCTCCTTTTCATTGCTTCTACCTCTTTCCTTCCCTCCCTCCCTCCTTCCCTCTTCATTCTCTCCCTCTCTCCTTGCCTCTTTTCCTTTCTTCCTTCAATCTTCCTTCATGCTGGTCTATGCAGTTCTACAAAAAGAAACGTTGTTCTGCTTCCATATATCAAATATCGCAGTACCCCATTCTTACTTCCCCTGTAATAAATCTTCTTCCCGCCATTTGCATCTTTTCCTAATTCCACAAAAATCTCAACCCATGAAATGTGCATTCCACACAGTTGGGAAAAAATAAGGTGTTTGTAATTTTTAGTTTGGTTTATTTCTTTTAAAATAAAATTCCCTGTTCCATCTATTTCTTTATATAATTTCATTTTCCTTGAAGGCTGACTAAAATATGCATCTTATTCATTGAATTTATTTTTTGTGGTAGACATCTAGAATAGTATTAATTCCTTGCTATTGTGTTTACTGGAGCAAGAAACTTCAAATTGGAATAATCTCTGTAGGCTGTTACCTCAGTGTCCTTCAGGTACATACCCAGAACAGGGAACCATTAAAAAAAATGAAAAATGAAAAGCAATTATCATTGCATATTTCAATTCAAATCTATTACTAGGTAAATCTGAATAGGACAAGAGTAGAGTCAAAAATAATAATTGGGAGAATAGGAAGAAGAATTGATGGTAGATATTATATATATCTATAAAATCTCTAGAGGAAAATAAAAAAGAAAATGTGAATTTATTAAAATAACTTTTGGTGTCTGTATTTTTGTTATAAGTTCTAAAACTCTTACCATTGAACTAGAATCTAAGTTTTAAATAAGCTACAATGCCATTTTGTCTAGATTTGAGAGCAAAATATTAACTGTCTGCACTTCTTTGGCATTTTAAATTTAATTAAACTAATTAAAATAAATAGTTTGATTTCAGTGTGTTTTACTGTGCAGCATACACTGGACTCTAACTCCTTCATTTCATAACTTATAGTCACAAGTGTGCTGCCAAAATCATACACTACTGTATTTGAGTTTAGTTGAGAGTTTTCACGGCAGTGTTCCCTAGATAGAGATAGCACTCAAAGACCCA
The DNA here is from genome assembly GCF_947179515.1 of Apodemus sylvaticus. Taxonomy (NCBI): domain Eukaryota; kingdom Metazoa; phylum Chordata; class Mammalia; order Rodentia; family Muridae; genus Apodemus; species Apodemus sylvaticus. The sequence goes on from NC_067487.1 coordinate 24,447,461, forward strand.
GAAGTAGGATCTGTTTGCCAATGAAGAGCACATGTGTACAAGAGGACTCATTTTTGAAAACTCTTGCAGTGTAGAGCAAAACAGCAAAGCCTTTGAACCATGATGACTTCATTTCCCTCAGGCAGACTTCCCTTGGTTCCCTAATCACATCATTAACCAAGCCCTTTTATGAAAAAGGTTACTTTTATTTTATTTACAACTACACAAAGTTCAAGAACGTAAGCATAGAAGTGAAGATAACATCAAGTATAAGGGTACAGGGACTAGACAGACTATGCCCTACCTTACCATGCACATAGCCCTTTAGACTCCAACTTCATAGCTGCCTGAAGTAATAACAAACTGTGCAGGAGTTAAGTCCACTGTCTTAAATTTTATTCATGTTAATGTACTTTGGTCTTCTCAAAAAAGCCTCAAGGTTAGAACTATTATTTTTATAATACATACGGGAAAATTGCAGTTTGGAGAGATTGAGCTATTATTAATACCCTAGAGCTATATGAGAGGTAGTAGGGAGAGAAGTGTGGAGAACTAGACACCAAATCAAAACATGCATAACCATCTTACCTAGTATGGTATCCCTGACATTTTCTCTCATTTTTGTGTCACCTAAAAAAAGTATGTGGAGGGTTCTACCTCTTTTTGTCTTGACTATATTTGAAAACCAGATAATTAGAGGTATGATTAATGAAGTTTGAGAAGAGGTCATACTAATGTAGGATGTGCCCTTAAAGGATGTGCTTTTATTTGAATAAGAAAGAAAAATAAGAGAAAGTGTAATGAGAATAAATGAGGCACACAGTATCAATGTGGTTCCCTGAAAACCTTCAATGCAGAGGCAGGATGAGTCATGTGTCCCCAGTCCTGTGAGATTAAGTCTGGAGGTCCCAAAGGCTAGAAGAGGATGCCATACCCTGTGCTATTGAGCCTTTCAGAAGGACTTGATTGAAACACTTCCTTCATTTTGGATCTATGCCCACTGACATATAAGAAAATAATCTTTATCCTTAATTTTTTCTTTTTTTATTGAATATAATCTTCATTAATATTTCAAATGCTAAAACCTTTCCTGCTTCCCCCCTCCATGAAAACCCCAACCCCTTCCTTCTCCCACCCCTGCCACCAAGTATATGTCCCGTGATCCAACCTACTCCCACCTCCCCCCCCCTCGATTTCCCTTTGTTGGGGCATCTATTGAGCCGTTACCTGACCAAGGACCACTCCTCCCACTGATTCCCACTCTGCCACATTTTTGGCTATAACCATGTATATACCCCTTGGTTGATTGTTTAGTCCCTGGGAGTCCTGGGGTATCTTAGTAGCCGACATCGTTGTTCTTCCCATGGGGCTGTAAACCCCTTCAACTCCTCCTGACTACCCTCCAACTCCTTCACTGGGGACCGCACTCCCAGTCCAATGGTTGGCTGCTCGCATCTGCCCCGTTTGTTGTTAGACTCTGACAGGACCCCTCCAGAGACAACCATAACATGCTCCTTTTGATATGCATTTCTTGTCATCCATAATAGTGTCAGGGTTTGGTCACTGTTTATAGGATGAGTCCCCAGGTAGGGCAGTGTGTGGGTGGTCTTTCCTTCAGTCTTTGCTGTACACTTTGTCTCCTTTATTGCTCCTGTAAGTATTTTGTTCCCTGTCTCAGAGGAACCAAAGCACCTCCACTTCAGTCCTCCTTTTATCCTTAATTTTAATGATTACTTAATTCTGGATGTTGTCTAATAAAATAGGTAACTAAATATATAATGGAAACTTGAAAATTGTAATAAATGATGTAAGGATTAAAGTAGAATATTTACATGAAATGTGCATAGAATTAACTGCCACCAGCGATGTAGGAAAAACAAGAAATACCTTTAGAACTCATGGAATGGGGCCCATAGGTGACCACAGCCACAAGGGTGAACCTCCAGGTTGCACAACTCAAAGGACCATGTGTCCTGAGGACAACACGCTTGTATGGAGTTCTGCTCTGCTTGCTTTCCTCATATCCCTCTTAATCTAAAAATTATGTGAACATTTTTAAGGACACTTCCAGTCCTTCAATGGGTAATATCTCTGGTAGTCATAATAATAATGGTTGCTCTCTTTCAGGCATCACTGCTGGAGAAGATTTAGGATTCAATCACTACCCTAGGAAAGAACTTAGAGATGAGAACATCAGCAATGGCCACCAAATTTCAAAAGTATTTGGAAAAACAAAATTGTTAGTGAAGCTAGGATAAAATGTTTTTTACCACTGCCTCTGATGTAGAATATCTTAAGGAACAATTTAAGTTTGTAAAGGCACACTCTTATTGGTTAAGCTAGAGGCATTTTATGGTCAGGAAGCAAGAGCAACTGCAGCACCAGCTGACATGACCCTCACTGAGGCTGGACTGCTGCTCACTGATTTCTTATACCCACATTTTCTCCTCACTTTCCAGATATGATTGATTAGGAATTGTTGATAAGCAGATATGCATTCTGAGGACTTAAGAAAGATATGACTGATTTTTATATAAAAGTATATATATTTGTGATGCTTTTAAGAGTCCTAAAAGATTACTTTTTTAAAAATTTTTTTAATTTTCTATATTATTTGTATACATTCCAAATGATTTTCCCTTTCCAGGTTTCCTCCTCTCCATAAGTCCCATAAGTCCTCTTCCTTCTGCCTGTTCCCCAATCAACCCCCTCCCACTTCTCTGTCCTGGTAATCCCCTACAATGCTGCATCAAGCCTTACTTTTAAAGATAAATAATGAAATAACTACCCCTTTCTTTGTAACTGCAATTTGCTGTCTACCAAGAAAAGAAACTGGCTGAGAAAACTATACTGCTTGCTTACACTTTATTAATCTATAACAAATTGCTTAGTTACAGAAGTGGGTGTGTTTTTGAGAATAATGTATTTTCTTTATCTGTGCTAGTAATGTTATTTCTTGTAAAGGTACTGGAGAACACATTGTTTTCCCATAATCATTCAATAGTAAAAATCTAAAATGTAATCAAATTGTAATTTTATACTGTTTGAAAGATTTTGCTGGGATATATAAGCTATGGAATAAAAATAAAGTATGAAGATTGGAAGATTGTTCTTTCTACTCCTCAAATATGTTTGTGCATATGGATGAGGTTAGTATGAGTGGGAATTAGCATGTTCTACCTTCCATCCACTGACTATATATATACACATGTGCATGCACACACAGACACACAGATACACACACATTTAGAATTTGTCTTGTTGTATGTTGGAACTTGCTACATCTACCTATTAACCTATTATGTGGTGTGTGTGTGTGTGTGTGTGTGTGTGTGTGTGTGTGTGTGTGTGTGCATGAATTTTCTCTCTTCTCTTTCTGGTCAGGCCCAAGGACTTAAAGATTCATAGTTTTTTTTTCTTAGCCACAGGGAGTGCCAACCACAGTAAATTAAGCTTTGTTCCCTCCAAAAAAGAGTTTTTAATTGCTGGCTGCCTTTGGCAGCATTCTCTGATCCACCCCAGTCAGCTGCTCTAAGCACTGAACCCCCCAGAGCTGCCTGTATCAGGTTACCCACCACTTGGATGCCAAACCCAGTAGTTGCCAGCTAACATTTCATCCTGGTAGATTCTCCATATGAATTTAGCTATTTGCAGACTAAAATATTCATGCAAAGCAGTTGCAACTGTAGTGAAAATGTACAGATGCTTTATTTTTATTCCATAATCAATAACATACTTTTAAATGTACATAATGTACAGTATGTTGTTTCACAAGTGACATAGAAACAAGTTAAGTCATAAAGTAGAATGCTCCTATATATCTATTAATCCTGTATCATTATAAAAATTGAACCCAAGTAGCTACATATAGAATTCGGTATTACAGAGTATCCACAGACTCCACTAATTAATAATGGATGGACTAGGGACTACTAGTGTTTCTAGCTAAACCTCACTATTGACCCAAGGTACTTCAAAAATATTGAGACTATGTATTTGAGAGATATTTAATTCTAAATAAGGCCATCAGGATAAAGCTGCTGTGTTGATAGGTTGTCCGTACTCAAATAAGGGATAGAACTGCTTGCCATGAGATCTCTGCCATTAATCAAGTGATATTTTCAGCCACCTGCTTAGATATTAGTCTTTGACTTCAAAGACTGCAGAAGTGTGATGGAAAGCAGAAGTAGAAGTGTAGAGTCTTGAAATTTCATGTACTTTATTATTGAAGGATAAGATAAAGAATGTAAACTGTCTTTCTCCTTGAAGATCCATTAATATTTCCTTCCTAAACACATGATGAGGCAGGAAATGCACTTTACGTAGATTTATCTAACTGCAAAGAATTTGCTTGTGTGGGGTAGAAATAATCAGACCTGGCATGAATGCTTAGACCATTTTAACTCTCAGAGACTGTAATATAGATAAGAAGTAAAAATGATTTCTCTTAAAATTTGAGCAATAACATTGGATGTCATCCTGTGCAAGTAAAAATCACATGGTATAATTCAAAATTACAAAATACAGAAGCAGAGACGACATGGATAATTTCATTCTTTAAAGTGGGTGAGTGAGAATAGAGGTATAGGGAATTTAAGGTAGTATATTTTCTCCTTACTTTTGGTTTTATTCTGAGTATGTAACAAGTGATGGTGAGTGACATAGAAAGATAAAAGTATCATAAATGTTATGTGGAATTGCACAGTATGTTTCTTTTTTTCAGTTTTTTCTTTTATTGGATATTTTCTTTTTTCTTTTTTCTTTGATATATTTTTTATTTATATTTCAAATGATTTCCCCTTTTCTGGCCCGCTACTCCCCGAAAGTCCCATAATCCCTCTTTCCTCCCCCCTTTTCTCCCATCCGCCCCTTCCCTTCCTATTTTTGCCTTATACTGCTACACTGAGTCTTTCCAGAACCAGGGGCTGCTCCTCCATTCTTCTTGTACATCATTTGATGTGTAGATTATATTTTGGGTATTCCAATTTTCTAGGCTAATATCCACTTATTAGTGAGTGCATACCATGATTGATCTTTTGAGACTGGGTTACCTCACTTAGTATGATGTTCTCCAGCTCCATCCATTTGTCTAAGAATTTCATGAATTCATTGTTAAACAACAAAAAGTAGAGCAGCAGACCATATTAGATGGGCTGTGTGGTCAACACCAAGGAATGATTAGAGTTTCAAAGCTCCTCATAATGACTTCAGTATAATAACATCACATAATATAAGAACATTTAGCTATTCAACATTTGTCAATAGTCAGTACTTATTTTTATCAAAATTATATAAGCATAAAATAATGAGTCAAATACACTTCAAGAATACTCCTGAGAAGCCTCAGAAACAGTATCTCTTACTTGCCTGTTTGCCACATTTTTAATATTTTAGATATTATATAGATGCTTCTGTTTTCTGGTTGCCTAAGATGTCAACACTTTTCAAATCACATGGCTATACAACTTTTTACGTATTTCTAGACCAAGAGAAGATGTAGGTGGTTAAGGTGGGTTGGGTTATTAATTGGTTAAGAAAAAAGTTTATGAACTTGCATTTACCTAAGGCAAGGTAAGTGAACAGTTATAACTATTATGTACAGTTAAAAGGGAGGTAAGACAGGCAATAGAAATGAGTCTGTCAGTGCGATATTAGAGAGGAAAGATGGGGACTGAGCAACAACATTTGATGACAGAATTAAAATATGGGAGGGATTATTTATTTATAATTTTATTTTACTTTATTGAGAGAGTCTATATTTAAATCACTACCACTTGGTTCTCATGTTTCACCTGACTCAGCCTCTAGAATATTTAGACTATAGCTATGTTTCACTATTCTCAGGTCCTAAATCAGTTCTTTAGATGAGGTTCCCAGAAGTCAACACAGATATTCAAGAGGATCATAACTCCATTTTTCTGGATTTGTGAAACAATATATTGAAGAGTCTACATTCCAGCATAAAAAGTAATTCTACAATATGTAAGAATTTTAAATATAAAATAATTAAGAGGCATAGGCTATAGTCTTATCAGAAAGCCTTAAGCTCTTTTATGGCTCAATCCTAAATTTAATAAATGTACAGATAAGTTGCACACCATATAAAAATATGTTGGTCTTTTCTAGGGTACTTTATGAAACTATTTTCACCAAAAGAAATGAATTGATAACAGCATTGCTCCAGAATGGACATACGCTTCCATGCATGCCGTATTTCCCAGAAGATTTAAATAGCATGGATTACACTTTCTGCTGCTTCCTTTAACCTTCTTTGACATGCATGCAGTGGCTGTTGCATTTCTATATTTAGTCCAAATCGGGAAGAATTTCACTGAAGTGAAAAGCCATTTTAAATTTGTTTTGTATAAAAGTTACTCAATTTTAAAACACTCTGTAGTAATCAGTTATAAAAATTACTCAACACACAAAAGAGTACAGGTGGGAAGACACTGACCACCTCTACTTTGAGAAATATTTAGTTGTGCTATTATTTGTTTCGAGTATAATAATTGGTAATGGAATACATTTCATTTATCATTGTGATTTAAATATTTTAAATAGGCAATTATTTTAATTCTTTAATACGTTCTTTTCAGTAGTCAATACTTCTCAGTGAGCCATGATGCTATCTGATTCACTTGCAGTAATCAGAGTTCTACTTAAAAAACTTATTCTGCCACTCAGAGATTTAAAAAAACCCATGAACATGAACCATTTTGTCATACTATTGGGGAGAATCAGAGAACAATGTAGAAAGGGAGAATGATGTTGCCATGGTAGGTGTTCATCTGTTCCCTTCTGCAGAGATACTCAATGTTTTGTATGCCAGTCAACTGATAAAATCTCTAATTGCCAGAGACGTGTCTTGTCTGGATTGATCCTGCATATTTCCTTTTGAAACTTTAAGTGATTAATTCAGTCTTAGCTTCCAAGGCATCATTAAAATGTTGAACCGTTCCTTCATCTGCCCTCAAATGTTTGAAGACTCTGAGTTCTTCTATTGGGGGCAAATACCACGTTTCCATTCACACAATAACGTTCAAACAATTTATTTAAAAAAGCACTTTTGTCATGCTCCTTTGACACTGTACATGAGAAATTCATTTATTCTAGATTCACCTTCTTCTTACTTCAGCATTTCACAATTTTAATGCCACATTAGCAGTAGCTCATGGCTTTATTTAATGTATATTCTTGGTAAATATTTTCTATTTATAATAACACATAAATTAAGGTAAACCAGCAAAGACAAATAGTTCTGTGCATTGCTGATAGACATCCCATCCATTTGTTAAAAAAAGTAAGTATATTATCTGAACATAATCCTTTGTAAGCCTTAAACTTGCTGGATAGAATTTGTGTAATATAGTTTTCATATGTAGAGCTGAGCTCCTGAGAAAATGGAAAAATAACTGGGATCAAAAGGTAGAGACTAAAAATGAAAATAAAGGCAACATTGATAACTGGTTTGTTTTTTGGGAGGTGGGTATAAAAGTAACTTTTATTCCAGAATGCTTACTGCTCAATAAGCTGACCCTAGCTCTTTCTGTATGGCTAGTTCAAATCACCTGTTATGGCTCAAAATTCTTCTTGAAACTGACTAATTTCAACTGACTTCTTTTGCTTTCTACTGAACTGTGCTACTTGACCTCAAACAAACTAAATCTTGCAATCTCTTCTAATCTTCTGGATCCTTCTCATCCTCTGGTTCATTCTTTATTCTGTATTCACCTACAATCTGTCTCTGTAAAACTTTTGTTGAAAATCTCTCTCTCTCTCTCTCTCTCTGTCTCTCTCTCTCTCTCTTTCTCTCTCTCTTTCAAATCTGTTTTCATGAGTTGGTTGTATACTGTATCTCTGACTCATTGTATCAAATCTTTCTCTGATTCATTACTTTATCTGCCCTGCTTTCTTCTACAAATTAAATTTGCCACCATTGTTTGGGATTACAGTTAAGTACTAAGAAAGAGTCTATACTCCAGCCTGTGAGACTAAGGTGTGTCATTACAGTCAGATCACATAGTCCTCAAAGGTCTTCAGATGTGATCTCTTGCCGTAGCTTTAATATTGTTGGATTAAAATTCCTCTACATTTGGGCATATGTATCATCTCTTCAATAGTCAAGTAGTGTGTACTTCAATGGTAATACAAAAATCAGCATCATGATCTCAGTATTGCAAAAGGAATTATCTTATAGGAGCCAAGAGCAGGTTTTAAAATGACAATTTAAATGAGCTACTGCCTAATGAAAACATGTACTACAGAAAATATTCTGAGGAAAAGGTCGATGTGAAACCTTACTGAACAAATCTCTCTGTATTCCAGAACAACAAAATGCATTACGAAAACATGTTTAATCTTTCAGAACACACAACAAGATTCTAAAATATGGACCCTATGGGTCAAAGTTTATAGGAACTAAGTAGGATCTTTATGTTCCCTTCTCTGTTTGAATTCTAGGCTTAATTTTGTTAAAGCAGAATAGAAGATACTATCTCCTGAGTCCTGTAATCATTATCAGGATCCAGGGCTGTTCCATGTGGATTTATTTTAATTTATTGGATATTTCCTTTAATCACATTTCAAATGTTACACTCTTTATTGGTTTCCCCTACAGAAAACCCCTAGCCCATCTCCCCTCCCCCTGCTTCTATGAGGGTGATCTCCTGGCCTCTCCCACCTCACACCCTTGGTATTATGTTAAACCAGGGCATCAACATCAAACCTTTACAGGACCAAAGGCCTCATCCTCCTTCTGATGCCAGACAAGGCCATCCTCTGTTACATATGCAGCTGGAGCCATGTGTACTCTTTGGTTGGTGGTTTAGTCCCTGGCAGTTCTGGGGTGTCTGGTTGGTTGATATTGTTGTTCTTCCTATGGGATTTCAAAGCCCTTCAGCTCTTTCAGTCATTTCTCTAACTCATTCATTGTGGTCCCTATGCTCAGTTCAATGGTTGGCTGTGAGTATCCACCTCTGTGTTTGTCAGGCTCTGACAGAGGATCTTAAGAGACAGCTATATTAGGCTCCTGTCAGCAAGCACTTCTTGGCAGCTGCAATGGTGTCTGAATTTGATGTCTGTATATGAGATTGATCCCCTGGTGGGGCAGTCACTGGATGGCCTTTTCTTTAGTCTCCATTCTACATGTTCTCCTTGTATTTCCTTTAAACAGGAGCAATTCTGGGTTAAAAATTTGGAAATGAGTGGGTGATCCCATCTTCCAACCATGGGCCTTGCCTAACCTCTGGATATGTTCTCTCCAGGTTCTCCCTCCCCCATTTTGGGCATTGCAGCTAATCTCATCCCCATTGTGTCCTGGAAGCCTCTTGCTTTCCTGGCATCTGGGACTTGCTGGTTTCTACCCCCAGTTTCCCATCCCCCATTGCTACACAACTCTGTTCAAATTCCTGAGCCTCTGTATATCATTCATATCTCCTGCCTTACCTGATCCTGCTCCCATTCCCCCCCCCTTTTTCTTCCCAAGTCCCTCCTACCCTCTACCTACTGTGAATATTTTGTTCCCTCTTCTAAGAAGGACTGCAGCATCCACACTTTGGTCTTCCTTCTTCTTGAACTTCCTGTGGTCTATGAATTGTAACTTGTTTATTTTGAGCTTTGGGGCTAGCATCTGCTTATTAGTGAGTGCATACTATGAGTGTTCTTTTTTGACTGGGTTACCTCACTCAGGATGACACTTTCTAGTTCCCTCCATTTGCCTAAGAATTTCATGAATTCGTTGTTTTTAATAGCTGAATAATACCCCCATTGTGTATATATACCACAATTTCTGTATCTATTCCTCTTTTGAAGGACATCTGGGTTCTTTCCAGCTTCTGGTTATTATAAATAAGGACGCTATTCACATTATGTGGACCATGTGTCCTTATTACATGTTGGAACATTTTTTGGATATATGCCCAGGAGTCCTCCAGTAGTACTATGTCCAATTTTCTGAGGAACTGTCAGACTGATTTCCAGAGTTCTTATACCGCCTTGCAATCCCACCAGCAATAGAGAAGTGTTCCTTTTTCTTTACTTCCTTGCCAGCAACTGCTATCACTTGAGTTTTTGATCTTAGACATCCTGACTGGTGTGTGGTGCAATCTGGAGTCACTTTGATTAGACTTTCTCTGATGATTAAAGATATAAAATATTTCTTTAGGTGCTTCTCGGTCATTTGAGTTTCCTCAGTTGAGAATTCTCTTTTTAGCACTGTTCCCCATTTTTTAATAGGATTATTTGGTTCTCTGGAGCTTAACTTCTTAGGTTCTTTGTATATATTGGATATTAGCCCTCTATTGGATATAGGATCAGTAAAGATCTTTTTCCAATCTGTTGGTTGCTGTTTTGTCCTAATGATAGTGTTTTTGCCTTAAAGAAGCTTTGACATTTTATGAGATCCCATTTGTCAATTCTTGATCTTAGAACATAAACCATTGGTGTTCTTTTCTGGAACTTTTCCCCTGTGTCATATGTTCAAGGTTTTTTTTTCCACTTTCTCTTCTATTACGTTCAGTGTGTAGACAGGAGCCTGATATGGCTATCCACAAAGAAGCTCTACCAGCAACTTACTGAGACAAATGCAGATACTTACAGCCAACCATTGGATTGAGGTTGGGGTCCAATATGGAAGAGTTAGAGAAAGGACTGAAGACCTGAATGGGGATTGCAGCACTATAGGGAGAGCAACAGTATCATCTAACCTGGACTCCCCAGAGTTCCTGGAGTTGAAGCCAAGAACCAAGGTGTATACATAGGTTGGTTCGAGGGCGTGGGCACCTGTGTAGCAGTGGACTGCCCTGTATGGACTCAGGGGGAGAGGACGTGCTTAGTCCTGTGGAGATTTGATGAACCAGGGAAGAGGGATGGTGATGGGGGTGAGGTGAGGGTGAGTGGGCAGGTAGGGGAGCACTCTCTCAGGAGTGGGAGGAGGAAGATGGAGTGAGGAACTCAGGAACTGGAGACAGGGAAGTGGAGCAACTTTTGAAATGCAAATAAATAAAATAATTAATTTAATAAAGATAAAAATGAATATTGATAAAAAAGGAAAAAAAAGAAAAAGAAATGCTTTTCTGAAAGCTGTCTTTTCTAATATCTGAAATCCCATAATCAGATTTTGGGACACCATGACAAATACCAAGATCACATTCATTCCATGAAACTTTTAGATCTGTTTCTAGATTTTAAAAATATGTTTCTAAATATACCAAATATTATTTGATATAAAAATTAGGGATCCACCTATTTCTTCCTTTTCTAATCAGAATTTTTATTTGAAAAAATATAACAATCCATCTTGAAATTCAAATATTTTTTAACAAAGGAAAGTTTAAACTCATATATTTTATTAATTTTTTTCAACAAATAAATTCTGAATTGGTTTCAAAAGAATTTGCTCAAAAGAGCATTAACTTTGGTCCCCTATTATTTCTGTTAATTACTTTACACAGTAAACTGATATAAAAATTACTCAGTAGAAAATATCTATACTTGATTATATGATCTTTTGTTTCTTTATTTGTTAAATTTCCATTAAGTTGAATAGAACAATCTCAGAAATAAAACCAGCTGGCCAGAGAGGAGATCTTACTAAAGGGAGATATCTAGATGCTGTACACAGATTATACACATATTTATAATTGCCCTTAATCAGCCTTATCCATGGGAGGACATTCTCAGAATGGCTGAATGGACTTAGCTGATGAAGAATATTTTCTAAAATGAATGTGCCAAACTAAATCATTTTTCCCTACATGAAGCCAGATTTGTATCCATCTACACCATCTGTTCCTCCAGAAAATGGAAAATTAGCTCCATGTTGACCTGGCAACAGTTAGTTCCATTAACTCTAACTGGTTCATTTAAAAAAAAATGCTGGTGTTTCCACCATGAAACCATGACAATAATGTGATGCCACTTAAAGAAAATTAAATGGAGTCACTAAATCACCTCTCCAATGTGCATTTCTCTCTTCAACATGGGATGTCCTTACATTATCCCACTTTATTGTCTTATCTAAAAGTTCCCTCAGAGACAATTTTGCATGCAATCTTCCCCACTCCCTAGGAACTATGGTATTATTTCCTCCAAACTACATTTATTAAGTATGCCTTAAGATTCTTTAAAGGTATTTTTAGAGTAAAATGTAAATGGAATCTTTATTTTTAAAATGTGTTTTGTACAAATTGTATGGTTTTTGAATTCACCCAAATGACATATGGGTATTTAACAAAATAAAATGATAAGAGAATTAAATTATTGATGGAAATTAATTGAAAATAGGAGTTTTGGTGTCTTAATATCATACAATTTGAAACTGATCTATGTTTATCATGAAGCTAACTTAGTAAAAGCCACCAAATGAGTGTAACAGATTGTAACAAATTATCTAGCATTTGTGAATGAATTACACTAAAGTTTATTTTCCTCAGCTTCATCTGATTTCTTCAAGCTAAAATATTTAGTCACTAGTCATACTAGAAAGGGACCACTTATAACTGATCTATTATGTAAATATAGAGATGAAACCATAAACAATACAGTCTAATAATATTTATTAGCACATCAATAAGAATTCTTATTTTTGACCTTTCAATAAGATATATAAAATGGTTTAGAATTAGTACTACTTTTTAAAATTTAGTATATGTAGATAGAAAAATAGATAGATAGATAGATAGATAGATAGATAAATTGATAGAAAAAATTCATTAAAGTTGAAAACTCATTAAGGAATTAATGAATTTTATATCATATATGTACTAAACTACAATATATATGAAGATAAAATATTATTGTTCACTTAATTACCTAAATGAAGAGTAGAGGGTCTTAGGAACTTTGCATGTTGTTATAATATTTATACTGACAGTAGATGTTTAGTCAGCATGTGAAAAAATAGGCACCAAGGTAGGAAATCATCATGCATGTCTAATAAAAATGTCACCACAGATTTGGGAATAAAAAGTGGGTAAAACCTGGTGATCATAGGAGACAAGCTAAATCCAAGAATATTCACCATATAATACTGTCTCTCAGATCAAGAGGTGAATTTAGAATGGGAAGCAGACCAAGGCTCTGTATGTTAGCAATGAATGGGAGGTAGACAATTGTGCAAGAGAGTGTTTTTAGAGCAGTGTCTCAGGGCAGAAAAATTCTGTGAGGAGACAAACAAAACCATATATATATGTAAACAAATATACGGATTCACTCAATACATAAAGAAGTTTGGCTGTTGTAAGCCACCCCACTTAAAATGTTTAGTTCTTAAATATTCAAGATATTATATATCTTGAAGGTGAAATTTCATTTCCTGTTCATCTAATCATAGTACGTATGTATATATCCTGGTTCACTAAAGAAATTTCTTAAGTACACAGTTTAATATATTTATGTAATGTCTTCAAATTAGAAATTTTATCGCTAAAATAAAAAACTCAGGTGTCAGAAGATGCTAGTGAGGATGTGGAGAAAGAGGAACTCTCCTCCATTGTTTGTGGAATTGCAAGCTGGTATAACCACTCTAGAAATCTTTTTTGAGGTTTCTCAGAAAATTGGACATAGTATTACCTGAGGACCTAGCTACATCACTCCTGGGCATATATTCAGAAGATTCTCCAACATAAAAGAAGGACACATGCTCCACTATATCAGCCTTACTTATAATAGCCAGAATCTAGAAAGAACCTAGATGTCCTTCAATAGAGGAATGGATACAGAAAAAGTGGTACATTTACACAATGAAGTACTACTCAACTATTAAAAATGATGAATACATGAAATTTACAGGTAAATTGGTGGGTCTAGAAAATATCATCCTGAATGTAGTAAGTCAATAACAAGAGAACACTCATGTAATCACTGATAAGTGGATATTAGCCAGAGAGCATTGAATACCCACAATACAATTCACAGACCACATGAAGCTAAAGAGGAAGGAAGACCAAAGAATGGATGTTTCTTTCCTACTTAGAAGAGGGAACAAAATACTCATGGGAACAAACTTAGAGGAAAAATGTGGAGCAGAATCTGAAGGAAAGGCCATCCAGAGACTAACCCACCAGGTGATCCATCCCATATGCAATCACCAAACATAGACACTATTGGGGATGCCAAGAAGTACATACTGTGAGGAGCCTGGTATAGTTATCTCCTGAGAGGTTCTGACAGAGTCTGATGAATACAGAGGCTAGTGCACACAGCCAACCATTGAACTGAGCAAAAGGTTCCTAATGGAGAAGTTAGAGAAAAGACTGAAGGAGTTGAAGGGGTTTTGCAACCCCATAAGAACAACAGTATCAACCAACCAGACCCTCCAGAGCTCCAAGGAACAAAGCCATACTATGTGCATACCATATATGTTCTTTTGTGTTTGGGTTAGCTCACTCAGGATGGTATTTTCTAGTTCTACCCACCCACTTACTTAAGAATTTCATGAATTCATTGTTTTTAATAGCTGAGTAGTATTCCATTGTGCAAATGTTCAATACTTTCTGGAGTTAAAGAAGGTTTAAAGTCAGTTAATGCTTTCTTTTCCATTACCTTTGTTTATCTAGTGTTTATTTTTCAATATTTTCCTCTTCATCTCTTGATATGGTTTATTATTTCTAGCTTTATTTGCCCATGTAGGGATAATATTGAATCATTTCAAATGCATAAACATGTGGTTAATTCTTTTTGTTATTGCTTTCTATGTTTTCTTCTCAAACTTTAAGCCAAATGGTTTCAAATTTATGGTTCTTTTTTTCTACAATGTATTCATTTCAGTAACATATAAAACAGCATATTTAAGTTCATCTAATTATTTCTAAGTCAAAGGTTCTCAGCCTGTGGGTCACTACTCCTTTGGGGGTTGAGGGACCTTTCCTCAGGGATTGCATATCAAATATCCTGCTTATCAGATATTTACATTAGAATTCCTAATAGGAGCAAAATTAGAGCTATGAAGATAATTTCATGGTTGGGGTCAACCAAACATGTACTGTATTGAAAGATTGCTACATTAGCAAGGTTGAGAACCACTGATATAAGTTCTGTTTCCTAATTCAAATGTCTAGTGAGTAGTTCCTGATAACACGGTGCAGGCTACTTCTATGCGGACAGACACACAAACAAATATATTTTCTTACACTTTTATTTCTGGAAAAAAAATTTACTTTTCGAAGAAACATTTCTGATGTTCAAAATATCTTCTTACATTTTATCTTATATTTTTCATGAAATTATTCAAAATCATTTTGTAAAAAGAACAGGTCAATCTCTAAGTTTGGATTTTTATATAATATACATATGTATATAATAAAATGTATTTGATGCTTTCTGTGAGATTTTTCTGGATTTACAGAGTATAACACTAATGAGAAACAGCCAATGAAGAAACTGTCAGGATGCTATTTTTATGTGTGTGAGACTGTCGGGGGAAACCTGTTTTTTAAGAAGCAGCGTGCAAGGACCTGGAAAAAAAAACACTCTTTCTGCTGCTCTTCTTTTATATTAGCTTACATGTGATTTGCTGTATTCAAGATGTTTATTTCTCTTGTGGGTTTACTTGTTCTCCCAGGACTACACAAATGCTTTTTAACTTGGCTTACTCTCTTCTGCATTGGAAAAATCATTGAGACACAGTGTAACAACCAACCTTTCTTTGTGACATCTAAATTTTAGTCAGTGGTTGAATTGGCTTTGTAATCAATACTAAAATTAATATCACCATGTCTTTTACATTTAGTGTTTATTACTTTAATCTGCACATAGATTAACCAAGAATTTATTTTATTTCATCATATGAGATATTATTTTGTGGGTAAATAAACATATACATATTTGTATATAAAGTATATTTCAATAAACAGATATCCTCATATACTTGAAATTAAAGAAAAATCTAGGCTAAATATATTCTTAATACATAATATGTAATATGTGATGTGACACGTGACCTGTGATATGTGACGTGTGATATATGACATATCTAGCAGAAAACATATCTTATGTAGCAGATAAAATATAACAAACATATAACATAATGTATAATATATAAATATAATATAATATGTAATAAATATACCATATATAATATAGCATGATATGCTATATGAATTACATAAATTATGAAAATTATATATTAAGTAATATTAAATATATTATATATTTAGTTTACAGTTATGATTTAATTTCATATATGTTCATATGACTTTATTCTCTTCTCATCTGAAAGTGTTTTCACATACCAAATGATATTTGAGTACTATAATAAGGTATAAGACATTGACTATACATATAATGTGTTGTATGTCATATGTATACATATATGCATACACATATATATATGTATATATTTACATACATATTTGAGATTATAGCATAACTTCTTGCTACTTTTTCTCCTTTTAGGCCTTCTGATGTACCAATCTTGTTGTCTTTCAAATTTATGGCCTCTTTTTCCTTTATTGTTATTCACATATATGTGTACACATGTGCGTGTGTGTGTGTGTGTGTGTGTGTGTGAGATTTTTGAAATATTATCAATCTAGTGGAAAAATCAAGGAACTCAGTGTATCTGTATATATGTGTGCATATGTAACAAAAGACTCAATCAAGCTAAAAACATTTTTTTACAATAAAGGCATTAATCAATACGTTTCTGAAAGCCGTTTTTAATCAGTTCAATGCTTTGATAATTTCTACATCTTTATCCTTGCAGAATGATCATGGCCTTTAACAGCATAAGGCCTAGCTGAACCAGTATGAACAAAGTATTGCACAGTTCTATTTTTCTTTAGTAATATTTATTCATGAAACTTTTGTTCTGTTTCAGCAAGGCACTTTAACATATGCTGGTTAAATTTTGTCTTCTTGTTACATCCTAAATCTGTTTTCATTCAGGTCGGTAGCTTTACAGCTTCAAGCTAAAAAAGGATATTTAAAATCTTGAGAGAAATGATTCACACTCTGTTTGGCAGCTAAAGTTACAATCTTTGCCTTTTGCACACTCCTTGATTTTGATGAACTAAAAGATTAACACAGACTACCACATGCGTAAAGCAAATGCTTTCCATTCCCATATTGACAACATAATTAATTCCTTGTGGCTTTTCAGATAAAAGTCATTTATTCCTGTTGTTAAATGGTTTTCATAGACTTAAAGTAATGGGGACTGCCTTTTGAACACTGTTTTATTTTTCTTCTTCTAAAGTGATGCTGGACTGCTATTCCTATTGACAAAAATGAAAAGGTCAGTTAGCAGTGATGGGTGTGTAGCTTAAAGCACAAAGCTCGCACCTGGTTTCTCTGAGTATAAACATGCTGAGTCCCATAAAGCACAATTAAGTTTGGTACTGTCAAGAATATTTATTTGAAGGTCAATTAGAAACTGTTACATAGCTACAGATATAAAGCAATGAGTTCCAAAAAGAAAATGAAAAATAAAATTGCTCAGTTGAAGTGAGGTTTTGAAGTAAAATTTTCTGTGTTAGGTGAACATGTGTATTAAACATGTATTTGAATGTGTGGAGATCTGAGTCCCTACAAATGAATAAAAAAAGGAAAATTAACTGTCCCGTTCTATCACCCTCTACTTTATTCTCCTTAGAGAGCGCCTCTCTGACACGGAATGGAGCTAGGTGTCTCTCTCTGTCCCCCTACTCCTCTGAATGTCAAAGGTCTTGTGTTGTATCTCCCTAAAAAATATTGCATTAAATTCTACATATAACGCAGGGATTATATAACATTCAGCAGATGGAATTATCTTCTCATACAGGTTAAGCATCTTATCTCTCAAGTAAATACATGTCCCTCTTGCATTGTGTTACACATGTGATGGAGGAAAATCCCAGAGAATTGGTAAATACTTCCAAAACTTGCTATGTGGAGTGAGAGAAAACCTGTGAAATGAATAAAGATTCACTGAATTCTAGAGCCTTGTCTTGTCAAAATATTGTTTTTCAATAATACAGTGAATTCTAGCATCCTTGGCTAAAATTTCAATAATATAAATTTCAGATTGCATGTGGGCATGATAGTGCATCATTTAGGCCCATAGGCCCAGTTTCATAATGCATGTATGAGGAATTATGATCATATAAAGTAATATATAAGAAATCATGATTATAAATATAATCCAAATTCATTTTATTCATTACTACTATATTCAGAACAGTAGTCAGATATCTTCTGAGGAAGGTATCATCACTGTCTTTAAGGATCTAAAAACAATCTCAAGCAATTTTTTGACAATGTCCTAGACAAAGGTATAAACACATTGTGAAGGTGAGTGAATGGGGTTAGGTGACACATGCCTTCATTCACAGTATACAGAGGAAGAGGTGGTCTCAGTGACTTTTTTCTTTCCTTCCTTTATTTTTTCCTTCCTTCCTTCCCTCCTTCCTTCCTTCCTTCCTGCCTGTCTGCCTCCCTCCCTCCCTCCCTCCCTCCCTCCCTCCATCCCCCCTCCTTCCTTCCTTCCTTCCTTCCTTCCTTCCTTCCTTCCTTCCTTCCTTCCTTCCTTCCTTCCTTCCTTCCTTCCATTCTTTCTTTTCTCTTTCCACTCCAGATTTTATCTCTCTGCCCTGTCCACCCTCCAACTATTCCACATCCCATACCTCCTCAAAACACTCCTGTGTCCTTGAAGATGTCCCCACTCCTACCCCTCACACAACCAGACCTCTAAACTCCTTGGGGCCTCCAGTCACCTGAGGGTTAGGTGCTGCGTCTTCTTAGACTAAACCCAGACTAGACAACCCTCTGCTGTATATGTGTTGGGGGCCTCATACCAGGTGTATGCTACCTGGTTAATGATCCAATGTTTGAGAGATCTTGCGGTTCCAGGTTAATTGAGACTGCTGATCCTCCTACAGGGTTACCCTCCTCCTCAGCTTCTTCCAGCTTTTCCATAATCCAACCACAGGGGTCAGCAGCTACTATACATTGGTAGGGAGTAAATATCTGCATCTGATTCTTTCATCTGCTTGCTGGGTCCTCTGGAGTGCAGTCATGATAAGTCGGTTTTTGTGAGCACTTGATAGTCTCAGTAATAGTGTCAGGTCTTGGGAACTCTCCTTGAGCTGGATCCCACTTTGGGCCTTCATGCTGGACCTTCTTTTACTCAGGCTCCTCTCCATTTCCATCCCTGTAATTCTTTCAGACAGGAACAAATATGGGTCTGAGTTTTGACTGTCAGATGGCAACCCCTCCCTCTCTTCATGCCCTATTTTTCTGCTGGAGCTAGGCTCTATATGTTCCCTCTCCCCACAGTCTGGCATTTCATTAAGGTACTTCCCTTTGAGACCTCACTCCTAGGTCTCTGGTGCATTATGGGAGGATCCCACCAACCTCCTACCTATGGAGGTTTCCTGTTTCCATTCTTTCTGCTGGATTTCAGGGATTCAATCCTCACCCAACAACAGATTAAGTTCCCCTTTCCCTATCAATCCCCATCCACTTTCCCTTGCAGGTCCCCCTTTTGCCTCCCTTATTTGTGATTGTTTTCTTCTCCCTCCCAAGTGGGACTAGGGCATCCTCACTTGGGCCCTTCAGATTGTTGAACTTTTTGAGTTCTGTGGAGAGAATTTGGGGTATTCTGCATTTTTGTTTTTTATTTTATGTTTTTTGTTTGTTTTTGCTAATATCCACTTATTAGTGAGTACACACCATGCATGTCCTTTTGAGTCTGTGTTATCTCACTCAGGATGATATTTTCTAGTTCCATCCATTTGCCTGCAAAACTCAGAATGTCCTTGTTCGAAATAGCTGAGAAGTATTCCATTGTCTAAATGATCCACATTTTCTGTATCCATTCTTCTGTCATGGGACATCTGGGTTCTTTCCTACTTCCAGCTATAACAACAGCAACAAAAGGCTACTATGAACATAGTGGAACATGTGCCCCTGTGACACGGTGGGATGTCACGTGGATATATTCCCAAGAGTTCCCAACCTATTGTTGGGTTGTACCAGTTTGTAATTCCTCCAGCAATTGAGGAGTGATCCTCTTTCTCTACATCCTCGCCAACATGTATTATCACCTGAGGTTTTGATATTAGCTTTTCTGATTGGTGTAAGGTAAAAATCTCAGAGACTTTTTTTTTTATCTTTTTTTTTATTCGATATAGTTTATTTACATTTCAAATGATTTCCCCTTTTCTAGCCCCCCCCCACTCCCCGAAAGTCCCGTAAGCCCCCTTCTCTTCCCCTGTCCTCCCTCCCACCCCTTCCCAGTTCCCCGTTCTGGTTTTGCCAAATACTGTTTCACTGAGTCTTTCCAGAACCAGGGACCACTCCTGCTTTCTTCTTGTATCTCATTTGATGTGTGGATTATGTTTTGGGTATTCCAGTTTTCTAGGTTAATAACCACTTATTAGTGAGTGCATACCATGATTCACCTTTTGAGTCTGGGTTACCTCACTTAGTATGATGTTCTCTAGCTCCATCCATTTGCCTAAGAATTTCATGAATTCATTGTTTCTAATGGCTGAATAGTACTCCATTGTGTAGATATACCACATTTTTTGTATCCACTCTTCTGTTGAGGGATACCTGGGTTCTTTCCGGCATCTGGCAATTATAAATAGGGCTGCTATGAACATAGTAGAGCATGTATCCTTATTACATGGTGGGGAATCCTCTGGGTATATGCCCAGGAGTGGTATAGCAGGATCTTCTGGAAGTGAGGTGCCCAGTTTTCGGAGGAACCGCCAGACTGCTTTCCAGAGTGGTTGTACCAATTTGCAACCCCACCAGCAGTGGAGGAGTGTTCCTCTTTCTCCGCACCCTCTCCAACACCTGCTGTCTCCTGAATTTTTAATCTTAGCCATTCTGACTGGTGTAAGATGAAATCTTAGGGTTGTTTTGATTTGCATTTCCCTAATGACTAATGAAGTTGAGCATTTTTTAAGATGCTTCTCCGCCATCTGAAGTTCTTCAGGTGAGAATTCTTTGTTTAACTCTGTACCCCATTTTTTAATAGGGTTGTTCGGTTTTCTGGAGTCTAACTTCTTGAGTTCTTTATATATATTGGATATTAGCCCTCTATCTGATGTAGGATTGGTGAAGATCTTTTCCCAATTTGTTGGTTGCCGATCTGTCCTCTTGATGGTGTCCTTTGCCTTACAGAAACTCTGTAACCTTATGAGGTCCCATTTGTCAATTCTTGCTCTTAGAGCATACGCTATTGGTGTTCTGTTCAGAAACTTTCTCCCTGTACCGATGTCCTCAAGGGTCTTCCCCAGTTTCTTTTCTATTAGCTTCAGAGTGTCTGGCTTTATGTGGAGGTCCTTGATCCATTTGGATTTGAGCTTAGTACAAGGAGACAAGGATGGATCAATTCGCATTCTTCTGCATGCTGACCTCCAGTTGAACCAGCACCATTTGTTGAAAAGGCTATCTTTTTTCCATTGGATGTTTTCAGCCTCTTTGTCGAGGATCAAGTGGCCATAGGTGTGTGGGTTCATTTCTGGATCTTCAATCCTGTTCCATTGATCCTCCTGCCTGTCACTCTACCAATACCATGCAGTTTTTAACACTATTGCTCTGTAGTATTGCTTGAAGTCAGGGATACTGATTCCCCCAGATTTTCTTTTGTTGCTGAGAATAGTTTTAGCTATCCTGGGTTTTTTGTTGTTCCAGATGAATTTGATAATTGCTCTTTCTAACTCTGTGAAGAATTGAGTTGGGATTTTGATGGGTATTGCATTGAATCTGTATAGTGCTTTAGGCAAAATGGCCATTTTAACTATATTGATTCTACCGATCCATGAGCATGGGAGGTTTTCCCATTTTTTGAGGTCTTCTTCCATTTCCTTCTTCAGAGTCTTGAAGTTCTTGTCATACAGATCTTTTGCATGTTTGGTAAGAGTCACCCCAAGATACTTTATACTGTTTGTGGCTATTGTGAAGGGGGTCATTTCCCTAATTTCTTTCTCAGCCTGCTTATCCTTTGAGTATAGGAAGGCCACTGATTTGCTTGAGTTGATTTTGTAACCTGCCACTTTGCTGAAGTTGTTTATCAGCTGTAGGAGCTCTCTAGTGGAGTTCTTTGGGTCACTTAGGTACTGCCCCCTTTCTCCTTATCTTTTCAATATTGTACTTGAGGTACTAGCTCGGGCAATTCGACAACATAAGGAGGTCAAAGGGATACAAATTGGAAAGGAGGAAGTCAAACTATCATCTCAGAGACTTTTTGATTTGCATTTCTCTGATCACTAAGGGCTTTGAACATTTCTTTAGGTGCTTCTCAGCTATTTGAGATTCCTTTGTTGTGAAATCTCAGTTTAGTTCTATACCCCATTTTTTTAATTGTGTTGTTTGGTTTTTTGGTGCTTTGGTTTTTTTGGTTTCTTGAGTTCTTTATATATTTTGGATATTAGCCCTCTATCAGATATGGGGTTAGTGAAAAGTTTTCCCAATCAGAAGGTTGGCAATTTGACTTATTGACTATGCCCTTTGTCTTACAGAAGCTTTCAGGTTTCATGAGGGCCCATTTATCAATTCTCAGTCTTAAAGCATGAACCATTGGAGCTCTATTTAT
This sequence comes from Apodemus sylvaticus, assembly GCF_947179515.1. NCBI lineage: Eukaryota > Metazoa > Chordata > Mammalia > Rodentia > Muridae > Apodemus > Apodemus sylvaticus. Next base: position 24,469,962 of record NC_067487.1, read on the forward strand.
TATTTTATCCTGAGCCAGTGAGTTCAAGACTCTTTCCCATTTCCTCTTCTATTAGATATAGTGAAAATGGCCATCCTACCAAAGGCAATCTATAGATTCATTTCAATCCTCATCAAAATCCCAATACAATTCTTCAAGCACATGGGAAGAACAACTCTAAATTCATCTGGAAAGGCAAAAAAAAAAAAACCCAGAATAGCAAAAACAATTCTTAACAATAAAGGCACAGTCTCAGTGATTTTTAGGACAGGCATGTCCAGAGATCCACTTTCAGGAGTTATATACCAAGAGTCTGTCACAGACAATCAAACAGTACAACCACAATACTACAAAACTGAATATATCATGGATAAATCCATTGTTTAGGAAGCAAAAACAAAAAAAAAATCAAAGCAACAACAAAAAAGAATATTTCGTGACAATGGTCCATAAAATTCTCCAAGCAACAATGATCTTCTGTGGAACATTTTAATACTGAATAAGAAATACTTAATAGGTCATGATTCAGATGTGAGAGAAAAAACTTCCAGGTATTAGGAGAACTATAGTAGCGTAGAAACAATATTTATAATACTGCTTTGTAATGTCTTTTGATTGGAATGAAAAGACATCTCATTGCTCTTTGCAAAATAATTTCGAAAAGACATGGAAATGTTCATTGATACAGTCTAAGGGAAACCATTGTGCCTGTCTGGGCTGTGGTTGGTGAGTGGTACTTAGAAATATAAGCTAGTGGAAGCACAATCTGGCATGAAAAAATTCTTTGCAAAATTGATTGTTTTGAGATTCATGCTTTAAATTTTTCATGATTATTTCTTGCCAAATCTAGCATAGTGTCTACTATTAATGTGTTTGAAACTATCCCTTTATCTAACAGAATCACTCTAGATATATGGCCCATGTTATATGATTATTAATATGGATTTTTTCCTCTGTACTAAGAACTTCAGGAACAGACTAATTTTATGAATTTACCCAATTTGGGGTAAGTTATGCATCCAAGACAAACCCTATTGAGCAACATTTTTTTTTTTAATAATCAGTAGGCAATCACATTTGGGACTTCAATATTCCTTTATGTAGCTCAATTCTCCTTGTGATCACTAATCCATGTACTCACTTAGGTTAATCATACTTCAGAAAAATAAGAAAATTCTCTCATTATTTCTAAAGAAATTATAGGGAAAATGGCAATCCCTTGTTCTTTATGACAATGTTTTAAAAAATATTATGCTTAATTTGAAAACTGGTAAAACATTTTAAATGTTTTATACAGATCAAGGAAACGAAGCAGTATACTATAAAACAATTTTCTGGGAATGTTGAGCAACCATTTTGGCCTTAGGAAAGATGTGTGTCACATGGTCGTCTTCATTTTCTACATGAAGCAGGATCAGTATTTTTTGGAACTTTCATTTCAATGGAAGTTATTTAAGCCCTCAAATATTCCAATCTTTATAAAGATTTTAGAAAGAACGTGATGTTTTTTGCAAATTTTAATGTTCTTCCTTGTCCTCTGATATAACATATTAGAACAATGGTGTCTGACATTTTACAATGAAAGGAAATGAAACAAAACAAAATATACAAAAAAGCATGGAACCAACCAAACAAACAAAAACATCTGGAGAAGTGGTGAAATAGATATTCTAAGTTAGGAGGTTGAACTGAAAATTTTCATTTTTAACTTTATGCTAGGTAAGAGCTTTTAGTCTTTGGTGACCGCATTCTGTCTGCTTCGATGCTGAGAGATTTCTTATGATTTGGCTCTTTGTGGAGGTCCTCTTGAGCTACAGAGTGCATGCCAAGTCAGCCATGATTACAGAGTAAGATGTTGTCTCCTTATCCAAAAACTATAGTAAAAAGTGATGTTCATTACACTTTTCTCCACAGGTTGATAAGCTTTCGTGAATGCTTCTCAAAATCATCCTGTTTCTATTATGTTGAACTGAAAGTCCAGAATCATCTCTTGTTTCTGCAATAACTCTACTGATGCCCCCTTTAAACATACTGATAATTTAATGATTTTCACCTTACAACAAGAAATACTTGTAATTATGCTATATACTGCTGAGTTGCTCTAAGTCTTAGCTACTTCTTTTTTGCGTTATTTTAAAGCTTCTTTTGTAGTTCTAGTAATATTTCCCTTTCCCTCAAAACATACTGGATACTTATAAACCCAAGTTCAACCATATTACTTATATCCTCAGGAACATCCCAGCACCCATTTTATTTTGAATGGACCTTGCTTTTCATTGACTTCCAAGTTCACATGTGTTTTTTATACTTCAAAATCATGTCTTCTGCTTGGCTTTCCTTCAACCCTGTGACCCTATGTCCCGACCCGTGGAACAGTCAACAGGGTTCCTTAGGCTACCTAGAAGAAAGCCGATGGGGCAACAAGACAAGAGAGAGGCTGGACAGCCTGTCTAGTTCTGATCAAGCTGTCAAACTTTAATTTTCATACAAGTCAATATAAAGGGAAGCATACAAGGTTTGGGAGGGGTAAAGGGGGGAACAATCTCAGGGGGTTGGCATCATTTCTAAGAAACAGTTTCTCATAATTTCTGGCAAAGCTAGTTATTGCTGTTGGAATTTTGGCATGATAAAAGGGGGGTCATGAGGCGGTGAAGTGGAAAGGGGTTGCTATAGTAACCTATCTACAGATGAACTTTAAAAGGAGGGGGTTTGAGATTTACGTAGGAATAGTTCCTGGCATGGAGATCTAAGTGAGAATGACTCCTGATATCGAGGTCTCCTGGCATTAAGAGCCAGGTGGGGATGGCTCCTGGTATGGAGAGTTCTTGGCATTGAGTTCTAAGTGAGGATGGCTCCTGGCAACCCTACTATGATATCCCTGTGAATACTGGCAGGTATGACCTACTTGACATGCATATAACTACTTTTTATCACTTTCTCAAAATGTTTTCACATTGATCTCTTTTTGAGCAAAGTGAGTTAAAGCCTATTGATTAAAAAATGATAGTTCAACATAAAAAAAACACTCTACGTTTACATTCAAAAGTTTTGTATGACTTCTAAGGAAAGAAAATTTCATTTCTTTTTGTTATTCTTTGTCCACTGATTCAATAAAAGTAATTAAGTGGAGCTTGGCATGTTTTAGTATTAATGAAACATATTTTGAGTAAGTTAATCAAAATATAGATTGGAAAGCAGACATAGTTTTATTAGATATGATAAAAAGATTTTAGCAGTAAATTGTAAGAGATAGAAGGTAAGAAATCAGCAATAAGAGGATAAAGGAAAGATATGCAAACCAGAATAAAAAAACTATCTTTTTTTTTTTAAAGAAACTAAATGTTTGAGCACATATAGAGGTTAAAGAAAACAATCATTAGCTCTTGAGGTTTAATTGCTAATCGTGCACCTCTGGTGGCTTCTCAGAATATTGTTCATGAAATCTACTAGATCTGATACAGAGCCTAACCTCCAAGAAGAATGAGAATTGCATCTTTTCAACAATAAAATGGTTAGTACAGAAAAAATATATTTATAGATCAAACGTCAAAAGTAGAGGAAGTCTACTCCACTCCATCTCAGCATTAATAATTAATGAAAGTTCTGTGACAGGAGTCATGAAAAGGCTAGTGAGAACATATAATAACTGCTCATGTCCCAATCGAGGCACTGAAAATTGGCTTGGAGATAAGACTTTTGGAATGTTGAAGGGTAAGTCCATACAATTAAAAGTTGGTAAATCAGCAAATTTGAAGCTGGAGGTGCATCAAGTTGGAGTGTCGCAGCACTCACATGGCTAAATACAAGAAATGGTTCATATGATGGAATGTTAGGACTCTACTTGCCCAGGAATAGCAGGGCCAAGTGAGAGAGAGAGAGAGAGAGAGAGAGAGAGACAGAGAGACAGAGAGAGACAGAGAGACAGAGAGAGATCCAGTATATCACTCAAATCCAATTTTTGCCTGTCAAGATGTAAGAGTTGCATTCAGAAACTGTTTAGGTATATTTAAGAAGAACTAGAGGGGGACTGTGCCAGGAAACATTTGTGAACCCCCATAAGATCACCAATGACCAAAATCCAATGAAATCTCATTAGGGTGTCTTTATGCAAGCTCCAGCTTGGCCACACCACAATCTTTGACACAGGAGAATGGGAGGGGACCCTAGCCCAGTTCCAGACAAATATTTATAAAGTCAAGAAGAGGGTATCTAACCTGATACACATCTGATTGTGAGGCCATCATGGCCTTTAACACAATTGGTTTGTTCTGGAAGCCAAACCATAAACTTAAGTTCTGCTCTCCTCCTGATTGATGGTTGTTAGAAAGTGAATATTAGGGGCAGGCTTGTAACGTAGAGGTGCAGATTTAGGGGGAATATCCAGGAAACTGGTGTTAGATGCAGTTGGGGGATTACCTGGAAACTGGTATAGGTGCCAGTTCTTTAGTTAACGAGTTCAACCTCAAGTCAGGTACGCTAAGATGGAATCTGAACCCAAAAGATTTGGACTCTCAGAATGAGTAAAGAAGGATGATTAGTGGTTTCCATTAACAAGGAAAGACAATGTTTCAGAAGGCCTAAATAAACTGGAGATACAGAAGATTCAGGAGTCAAGGATTCAACGAAAGAGAAGAGGTTAGGCTTTCACTTACAAAGAGATGAAGCCTTTTTACCTTCAACTGTGTCTTGGGAGAGGACTGTGTTTACAAACCTTAGTAGTAATAGATACATTTGTATTCACTAGTCTTCAAGCCTGAGCACTAAATTTTTGGTAAACTTATATACTATAATCAGATAAATTCTTTAGTCAGTTTTGAAAGTCTGTCAATATTTGATAAGATATCTTAAGTACTAGTAATATTTTTTAGCCATCTATGTATTCTTTTGAGAAGTGTCTACTTAGTTCCTAAGTCTGTTTGTAGACTTGATTTTATTGTGTTTAATTTTTAAGTCCTAATCCCTAGTCTGACATGAATTTGATAATGTTTTTCTAAGTCTCTTGACTGTCTTTACACTATGGTGATTGTTTCCATTTCTAGGCAAAACACCTTCTAAAATATTACAACTTGTACAAAAGCTATTTAATTTCACCCAATTTCACTTGCTATATTTTAGCATCACTTTTCCTGAGCTATCTAAGTCCTTTGAACAAATAGTTCCCACTCATACATACATTTTAAAGTAGTTTGCTGATATTCTTTAGCTCTTACATAAACAATTTTGATTCACTTTGAACTGATTTTGGTACATTCTGTAAAACATAAGGAATACCTATCATGTGATTTCTTTGTTCTGTGTGCATGTACATGGGTGGGAAGACATCATGAGTGCTTTGATCATGTTTCTTGTTAAGAATCTGTTTGAGTCATTTATATATTCTCCTGATTTAATGTTGGTGAGTTCTATGGGCTTAGAAATCTTTTTACTTTTCTCTCCTTTTTCTCTTTGTGTCTTCATGTTCCAATTTGGACAGTATATGTTTCCAACTATACTTCAGAGGTATTGGGAATTCTACTAAACTTACTATGACATCTTTTTAGTCACTAGTTTTATTAATGATTTTCCCTTAGGGGTAACACACCCTTGTTTATCTTTTCTAAGAATGATTTGTTTGTTTAATTGGTTGATTGATAGGTAGGGTGACTTGAATTAGAAATTTTCCTAAGAGCATATGCTTTGGAACATTTGGACCACAGTGGGCTGCATTAATTTGGGAAGGTCTGGGAGCTGGAGGCAGTATGTAACTAGGTACAGGTTTTGAAAGTACATAGCATCCTTACGGAAATGCAAATCAAAACAACCCTGAGATTTCACCTTATACCAGTCAGAATGGCTAAGATTAAAAATTCAGGAGACAGCAGGTGTTGGCCAGGATGTGGAGAAAGAGGAACACTCCTCCACTGCTGGTGGGGTTGCAAATTGGTACAACCACTCTGGAAATCAGTCTGGCAGTTCCTCCGAAAACTGGGCACCTCAATTCCAGAAGATCCTGCTATACCACTCCTGGGCATATACCTAGAAGATTCCCCAGCATGTAATAAGGATACATGTTCCACTATGTTCATAGCAGCCCTATTTGTAATTGCCAGAAGCTGGAAAGAACCCAGGTATCCCTCAACAGAATAGTGGATGCAAAAAATGTCGTATATATAGACAGTGGAGTACGATTCAGCCATTAGAAACAATGAATTCCCCAGTTTCTTTTCTATTAGCTTCAGAGTATCTGGCTTTATGCAGAGGTCCTTGATCAATTTGGATTTGAGCTTAGTACAAGGAGACAAGGATGAATCAATTCACATTCTTCTGCATGCTGACCTCCAGTTGAACCAGCACCATTTGTTGAAAAGGCTATCTTTTTTCCATTGGATGTTTTCAGCCCCTTTATCGAGGATCAAGTGGCCATAGGTGTGTGGGTTCATTTCTGGATCTTCAATCCTGTTCCATTGATCCTCCTGCCTGTCACTGTACCAATACCATGCAGTTTTTAACACTATTGCTCTGTAGTATTGCTTGATGTCAGGGATACTGATTCCCCCAGAATTTCTTTTGTTGCTGAGAATAGTTTTAGCTATCCTGGGTTTTTTGTTATTCCAGATGAATTTGATAATTGCTCTTTCTAACTCTGTGAAGAATTGAGTTGGGATTTTGATGTGTATTGCATTGAATCTGTATATTGCTTTTGGCAAAATGGCCATTTTAACTATATTGATCCTGCCGATCCATGAGCATGGGAGGTTTTCCCATTTTTTGAGGTCTTCTTCCATTTCCTTCTTCAGGGTCTTGAAGTTCTTGTCATACAGATCTTTCACATGTTTGGTAAGAGTCACTCCAAGATACTTTATACTGTTTGTGGCTATTGTGAAGGGGGTCATTTCCCTAATTTCTTTCTCAGCCTGCTTATCCTTTGAGTATAGGAAGGCCACTGATTTGCTGGAGTTGATTTTATAACCTGCCACTTTGCTGAAGTTGTTTATCAGCTGTAGGAGTTCTCTAGTGGTGTTTTTTGGGTCACTTAGGTAGACTATCATGTCATCTGCAAATAATGATAGTTTGACTTCTTCCTTTCCAATTTGTATCCCGTTGACCTTCTTATGTTGTCGAATTGCCCGAGCTAGTACCTCAAGTACAATATTGAAAAGATAAGGAGAAAGGGGGCAGCCCTGTCTAGTCCCTGATTTTAGTGGGATTGCTTCAAGTTTCTCTCAATTTAGTTTGATGCTGGCTACCAGTTTGCTGTATATTGCTTTAATGATGTTTAGGTATGGGCCTTGAATTCCTGCTCTTTCCAAGACTTTAAGCATGAAAGGATGCTGAATTTTGTCAATGCTTTTTCAGCATCCAATGAAATGACCATGTCGTTTTTTTCTTTGAGTTTGTTTATGTAGTGGATTGCATTGATGGACTTCCGCATATTGTACCAACCCTGCATCCCTGGGATATAGCCTACTTGATCATGGTGGATGATTGTTTTGATGTGTTCTTGGATTCGGTTGGCAAGAATTTTATTGAGTATTTTTGCATCGATGTTCATAAGGGAGATTGGTCTGAAGTTTTCTTTCTTTGTTGGATCTTTGTGTGGTTTTGGTATCAGCGTAATTGAGGACATCGGTACAGGGAGAAAGTTTCTGAACAGAACACCAATAGCATATGCTCTAAGATCAAGAATTGACAAATGGGACCTCATAAAATTACAAAGTTTCTGTAAGGCAAAGGACACCATCAAAAGGACAAATCGGCAACCAACAAATTGGGAAAAGATCTTCACCAATCCTACATCAGATAGAGGGCTAATATCAAATATATATAAAGAACTCAAGAAGTTAGACTCCAGAAAACCAAACAACCCTATTAAAAATGGGGTACAATGTTAAAGAAAGAATTCTCAACTGAAGAACTTTGGATGGCGGAGAAGCATCTTAAAAAATGCTCAACTTCATTAGTCATTAGGGAAATGCAAATCAAAACAACCCTGAGATTTCACTTTACACCATTTGATATTGGATAACCAATGGGCATGTTCTTACTCGTGGAAGACAATTTCTCTTGCTACACCACTTGGAAGACTCTCTCTCTCTCTCTCTCTCTCTCTCTCTCTCTCTATCTCTCTATCTCTCTCTCTCTCTCTCTGTGTGTGTGTGTGTAGCAGCAGAGGGGAGAATAGCAGCATATAAGTTATCTACTGAGAGAAATGTGGAACTCTTTAGGCTGAGGCATCAAAATTAATACAGAAAAAGGAGCAAAAAAGACAAATTAGAAAGAATCTCTGAAAAGTCAAAAGGAATCCTTTATTTACATAAAAATACATTCAGGGCTTGTCTTATTCAGGTTTTATATTCCTGCACAAACATCATGATCAAGAAGCAAGTTGGAGAGGAAAGGGTTTATTCAGCTTACACTTTCACATTCCTGTTCATCACCAAAGGAAGTCAGGACTGGAACTCAAACAGGTCAGGAAGCAGGAGCTGATGCAGAGGCCATGAGAGATGTTACTTACTGGCTTGCTTCCCCTGGCACGCTCAGATTGCTTTCTTATAGATCCAACACTACCCAGGGATGGCACTACTCACAATGGGCCCTCCTCTCTTGATCACCAATTGAGAAAATGCCTTACAGCTGGAGCTCATGGAGGCATTTCCTCATCTGAATCACTTTCTGTGTGATAACTCCGGCTTGTGTCAATTTGACAAACAAAACTAGCCAGTACAGTGCTTTATAACTTCATAGCAAATGTACTTTATGTAAATATATGTACATATTAAGTGAAATTTCCTATAAAGGCTGACAGGGCTTCTTCCAAGACTCAAACACCATCTAATAAAATTCCTAACTACAGGTAAAAAAATACCTTCTTTAGAGTTTTTGGTCAGGCTTTTCCAAGCTCCTTCCCAAATACTACTAGCTATTGCTATCACTCTTGGTTGCCTGCATAGAAGTGGAAAGTAAGTCCCTATTGAAGAAGATACCATGCACTTCAGACACACAGTCCAGAGACTCATGAGCTGGAACTACACTAAAAACTTCTTTTATAAGGACAAACTTTCATGGTACCAGAGGGTAAAATGTGAGCCTTTAAAGGCAGGAAAACATCAGCAGTTCTATCTATCTCTGGTGCCTATGAACCACCATAACAACCCTCATGACATAACTGTAATGTCTTAATAGGGGCATGAATTTCTTGGCAGTAACCAGGAACCTTACCAGTCTATATGAATGGATGCACGAGAAATGATGTCTGGTACTGAAAGGTTAGCCTACTTGCCAGGGTAGTAAAGTCATGGACACGGAAACTAATTTTTTTAATGAACAGTAATTCAGTTTTAATCAATATTCTCCTCTAGATGGCCGCCATTGAGCTGTATATGAGATAGAGTGAGAAAATAGGATTCCTATCTAACACTAAGGATAGCCGTTATATGAAGAATAAAGGCCAAAATAAAATGGTAATAATTTTGCTGACTGCTAATATTCACAACTAATGCATTCCCCAAAATTCTTTTTTTTATATTTTTGAGATTATAACATAATTACCATATTTATCCCTTTGTTTCTCTCCTTCAAGCCCTCTCACATAAAGCTCCTTGTTCTCTTTTATATTCTTGGCTTCTGTTTTCATTAATTGTTACTGCATGTACTTATACATATGCATGTATATATGAATGTATGTATGTATGTGTGAATGTATGTATGTATGTATATGCATGCATGTTATATTCTTAAATATAACCCATTCAGTTTTTTATTGTTTTTGTTTTCTATATTCCTTGTTTACATTCCAAATGATTTTCCCTTTCCCGGTTCACCCCTCCCCATAAGTCCCATAAGCCCTCATCCCTCTGCCTACTCTCCAATCAACACCCTGCTTCTCTTTTCTGGTACTCCCCTACAATACTGGTTCAAGCCTTTCCAGGAACAGGGATCTCTCCTTCCCTCTTCTTGGGAGTCATTTGATATGCAAATTGTGTCTTGGGTATTTAGAGCTTTCTGGGCAAATATCCACTTATCAGTGACTGCATTCTATGTGTCTTGTTTTGTGATTGGGTTACCTCACTTAGGATGATTAGTTAGAAAGAGCAATTCTCAAATTCATCTGGAATAGAAAAAAAACCCAGGATAGCTAAAACTATTCTCAACAGCAAACGAACTTCAGGGGGGAATCAGAATCCTTGACCTCAAGCAGTTCTACAGAGCAATAGTGTTAAAAACTGCATGGTATTGGTACAGTGACAGTCAGGTAGATCAGTGGAATAGGATTGAAGACCCAGAAATGAATCCACACACCTATGGTCACTTGATCTTTGACAAAAGAGATAAAACCATCCAGTGGAAAAAAGATAGCCTTTTCAACAAATGGTACTGGTTCTATTGGAAGTCTGCATGCAGAAGAATGCTAATTGATCTATTCTTATCTCCTTGTACTTAGCTCAACTCCAAGTGGATCAAGGACCTTCACATAAAACCATACACACTGAAACTAATAGAAAAGAAACTGGGGAAAGCCCTTGAGGACATGGACACAGGGGGGAAAGTTCCTGAACAGAACACCAATAACTTATGCTCTAAGATCAAGAATTGACAAATGGTACCTCATAAAATTACCAAGTTTCTGTAAGGCAAAGGACACTGTCAAAAGAACAAAATGGCAACCAACAAATTGGGAATAGAGCTTCACCAACCCTACATCTGACAGAGGGCCAAGAACAAATATATACAAAGAACTCAAGAAGTTAGCCTCCAGAGAGCCAAAAAACCCTATTAAAAAAGGGGTACAGAGCTAAACAAAGAATTTTCACCTGAAGATCTTCTAATGGCTGAGAAGCACCTTAAGAATTGTTCAGCATCATTAGTGATTAGGGAAATGCAAATCAAAACAGCCCTGAGATTTTACCTCACACCAGTCAGAATGGTTCAGATTAAAAACTCAGGAGACAACAGGTATTGGTGAGGATGTGGGCAAAGAGGAACACTCCCCCACTGCTGGTGGGAAGGCAAGTTGGTACAACCATTCTAGAAATCAGCCTGGCTGTTCCTCAGAAAACGGGACATGACACTTCCGGAGGACCCTGCTACATCACTCCTGGGCACATACCTAGAGGATTCCCAGGCATACAATAAGGACACATTCTCCTCTATGTTCATAGCAGCCTTATTTATAATAGCCAGAAGCTGGAAAGAACCCAGATGTCCCTCAATGAAGGAATGGATACAGAAAATGTGGTATATTTATACAATGGAATACTACTCAGCAATTAAAAACAATGAATTCATGAAGTTCTCAGGCAAATGGTTGGAACTGGAAATTATCACCCATTCAGTTTGTATACTGTAACTTATATGTATGTTTTCAGAGCTAATCATGTGGTATTACATAAACAATTTGTATGATCATTCTTAGAGAAGATAATCTACCCATTAAAATCATTCATTAGTCCCTGTGGTTCTTGTGTAGGGATGAAGGCGTGTGGTCCTTCCCTAGTATACTTTGGCATTGGTGTATAATATGGTTTCTATTGGTGCCATACTTTTTAGGCTTGTGTTGACATATCTCATTATTTTGTTTTCAGATGATAGCAGAATTCTAACATACATCTGTTTAGTTAGTGGTTAATTTATATATATGTAATCATTATCAGGGATTCAGAACTATAGATGATTATGTAGGTTTATATAGTTTATTTTAATATCCATTTACAAAATTTTTTACTGATTAATTTTGCATATGTATCAAAACTTTGTTTCTAGCGTTGCCATATGGTTGATCATATTTGCTTCACAAGCAAGGTCATCAATGTAGCTTTTATTTTCATAGCTTACCTAGCAGGCTAACAATCTTTGCTAACTTCTAGGACGTAAACAATCACTTCTGCTTCCAACTCAAACTAAAGCTCATTTGTGTCTCCCTTTCTTCATTACTGCAGTCATTTTTCAAGACAGAGTCATCTCCTAAGAACACTACATTAAATTGTTCTCTGAATATACAGTGTTCACACCCATCTCCATTGCAATCTACTCATTGTATTTCAACATGAAGGGAATGTGGATATTAATGCTCTTGTTGTATTTGCTCATATACTCCATAAAGTTAGCAGTTCTCCATGATTTGCTTTTGTTCAAGTTTTATCATATCACATGCTTTCTCTATATATATACTTTCTTCCTGCTGGTTCTCAATCAGTTTGAAAATAACATAGAGAGCCCCATGTACAGTGTACAGTCCTTGTACTTTTCCGACTTTAATTACAGTCTCTCAGATATTCATATGGTCATTCTTAAGAAGAATGTCAACATACAAGCTAGTCATATAGTGGCTACCAAGCCTCCACTAGCTCTTCCCAGTCACAGTTTGTCATATATACACTGTCCTTTGTACCTCACTGGGAGAAATAATTTTGCTATTGTGTTGATACTTTAGTTTTGCTACCAGAATAAAAAAGTCCCATATAGTACACTAATCCTTTGCTACATTAGATATTCTGTTCTTGTATAAGAAAATGTGTCTGAGGCCACCTAGAGAATGCCTGTGTTTCATCGCTTCTCAGCCTTTTGGCTAAGATCGAGCGAGAATAAATTCCTGTATTTACCTAACAAAAATGGATGAAACAATTCAAAATTGAGGAAAAGTTCTATGAACCTCATATAAACCAACAACTCTCATGCTGTTTTTAATTAAAAAAAAACAGAAAGGAAAGTTGGATATTTTCCCAGTATGTATTGGAAATGAGACTAAGGAAACCTAGTAGACATAGCAGAAATCACTTTCATAATATTCATGATGGATTTGTAACTCATTTGGTTCTTTGCAGGTTTTTGAGAAAAGGCAGAAGATGAGGATTATATTGATTTTCTTCCTGTTAAAATCAACATGGATTAGATACAGCAATATTCTAAAGAGCTTAAGCAAGTCATGACTTGGGGATTTTTCTACTTAATAGACTCCTGAGTATTATTTAATGTATTTTGTTCTAGATTAAGAATTAAGTAAATCTGCCTCATATATTTAATCACATGCCTTTTACTATAGAACAAATTGCTGAACTCAGAAATTATAGTAATGGGATCTGAAGTCTACTACAGAGTAATTGTATTCAGTATATTAATACATTTTCTTATTTATATATTAATACTTTGAGTTTATATTCTTAAGATATTCTAATCTTTCACACTTTACTTTTGCTTCCTATATGTGTAATAAGTGGGTAATTAATTTTATACTTGTTTCCTAAACCAAATACACAAATTTTAAAGCATTTAAATAAAAATCTATTTTGCATTTCTATTTTATTCACAAAAATTTCAATACTTTGCATCTTGAATATCTTTTAAATTTCATCTTTATTTTGTTATTATTTGTATAGTTATGTTGGAAATAAATTAAAGCAACTACTTCATTGATACATTTATTTATATCTAAAAAATTAAAAAAAATATTCTAAAGGTGGCATATACAGAAGCACACATACTCATGAAAGAGTATGCACGCTTGCATGTGTGTGCGCGTGCACACACACACACACCAATTGAGGACCCTAGTTCTAATAGATGCCTCTACAATACAGCACCCACATCTAAAACTCAGCAAAATTGTGAAAGAAGGAGCAGAAAGACCTTACACAGGAATGTGGAGCTTGATGTTAGATAATGCCTCTTACTAATGTCAGAAACTATACCCATAACGTCTCCCTACCATTCCTAAAATGAGATGAATGTATTCCACAGTACTGTTCATGCTGGTGTGGATGGAAAACCGTCCAGGAGGCCTCACCCCATCGGGCCGTTCCTTATTTCTTTTCATGATGTTCTTTCATCTTCTTGATTTCCTCTTTTAATAGTACATAATAAGAATTGATACTCTTAAATAGGAAGGAGACATGCTAGAGGAAAGATGGAAGGCTTCCAGGCCTGCAAGGACACTGCATTTGTTGTTGATGAAGCGAGCAGCATTGTAGAGGAGGCTACAGAAGGCACAGCAAAGTCAACCAGTGAACCACCAATGTTGTAGAACAGACTTTGAGACAACTCATCAAACTGGGGAAACCATTTAAATACATTGTGACCTGCACTGTTCTTCTGCATGATCACACAGCTCCATGGGTTGAAGGTGCATAGTCCAAAGTAATAACAAGACCATGTACTGCATTGTCGGTGCCTTTGAACTGTCCATCTGACCACCGTGCCGGCCTCAGATTCCCAGTCCCAGGATTTCCAGTCCATTTTAGCTACAGCTATGCTGGGCAAACACCTTCCTCCTCTTTAAGTTGTTCTTTGGCACTCTCAAAACATCGAGAAATAAACCAAATGACTTCCCCTGTCACAGGAACCACATGTCAGCCATATGAACAGCCACCTATCATCCAAGGTGGGCAGTACCACTTGTCTTAACTGTCTTCTCAAAGTTGCTAAAAACTCAAGTCTGCTAGTGGAAACACCTCTACTTTCTGAAATGATTTGGATTATACTACTTTTCCATACTTTATACTTTATTAGAATAATAAATTATTCAAAATTAAAAAAAAGTTTGCAATAATGTTACTAAAGTTACTGGTTTTATTTGTGTTTTGGTACAATTTGCACTCCAGTAGTTTTAATTGAAGAACCACAAATTCTTAGCCAATTTGATTTTATATTCAGGAACACTGATAATATATTATTGTCAATGGTTGACCTACATTATTTTTAAGCTTCATGATAAATATAATGCATTCTGAAAGTACATATGTCTCCCTTCATTTAGCCTCCTCATATTTTCTTTTCTGTTTTCATAATTATTTTGTGTCTGTTGGTTGTTTCCTAAAAGGTAATAACTCTCCAAATATGGAATAGAGGTAATAATAGCTCTAAGGGGGAAGTGTCCTCTCCCATTTTGTTAACTGTAATTTTTTTTTAGAAATTATTTTTACCACATTGAGAAAGTATGGTTTTACTCATATTTCCTATGAGATTTAATCAAGTACTCACATTTTCTTAATATGTTTTAATATTCTAAAATCCTTCCTTTTCTGCATTTACTCGAGTTATTTTTCAAATATACTTTACAAATCTTATTAGGCATTCATATATAATGTCTTGTATATTGTTAGATACCATTTGAAAACTGCTAAGTATTTTTAAATTTGTGCCAATTAAGGATTGTTATCTCTAATTTGTTTCTTTCTAAAGGCGTTCTGATAGTTTGAGATATAATGTCTAAGAAAATGAAAAGGCAAAAATTATTTTCTCTTTTATTCACATTTAAATAAACAGAGATCATGATTTCAACATTCTGGATCAAAGTGCTCCTAATAACAATAATTTTGGTAAATTTAATTTTGGTAAATTCCAGAATAACACAGAGTGCAATTTTATGTCTCTATATATTACACAAAAATTTCCCATCATATTCATCTATTATTACATGTTTCTAATGATTGCAACCTCTCAAACTTTCTCCTCTGTCCTCATGTTTTTTGTCTTTACATATAAATTTGCCATGGAAGACACTTCTTGTGGAAAGTATCTTTGTGAATATATACTTATTTTTCAAGTACCATGAGAAAATATAGTTCCTTCCATTTTTCCAATTATGTAATTTAATACTTTGGGCTATAAGTAAAGTTATAAGTAAATAATACTTTGGGCTGTGTGTGTGTGTGTGTGTGTGTGTGTGTGTGAGAGAGAGAGAGAGAGAGAGAGAGAGAGAGAGAGAGAGAGAGAGAGAGAGATTTACTTTATCTAGTCATCCCGAAACATGACTACTGTAAATATTGGTAAATAGGCATTTGTATTAGGCACCTATTCTAATGCTTGTATGAATTGGTTATCAGGATATTGTGTAGCTGCATCACCTGGTAGCTTCAATTTCAGCTTGTTGAGGGATCTTTATGTGGATTATTATAGTGAACACAATTACGTGTATCCTAACCAGGAGAATTCAGAAGGTGTTTGTCTCCCTTTCAAAACCTTACCAGAATTTTCCATTAGTTATATAGTACTTTTTTATTTATATTAGTGCATCTTTCAAATTGTCATAAAGTATATATTGTACACTGAGTATTTGTCTCCATATCCCTATAAATTCCCTGTTCTATCCTCCCCATTTTTGATAATGTCCTTTGTTCACCTGGACAAATTCACTTCTGTTTTCATGACATATGTAGCTACATTATTTAGTATCTATATAAAATCTAGAACAGAAAATGCGATTATTTGATTTTCGGCAACTGACTTGATTTGCTTAATATTCTCATTTATAGTTGACTCCATTTTCTTGAAGACAAAATAGTTCTATTTTTCTTTGTAGCTGAAAAAAAATACATGACATGTTTTATTTATCCATTGCTCTGTTTTTGGACAGCTTATTTTGTTCCATACTTTAGCTATTGTGAACAGGGAGACAACAAAACTTGATGTAAAAGTTTTCACTGTGTAGTCTTTCGTGTCCTTGGTAGGGCTTAGTCCTAGACACTATTGGAGGTTTTATAAATGACCTTTTATTTTACTCGTTTGTTTGTTTGGTACTTTAAAATGAGCTTACAGAGCAACAGATTTCCTTGTAGCATCCCATACGCACTTCATTTTGCTTGCTTCTCCCTTTTCAATTATGCTCCTTTTTGTTAATCAGTACGTGCGTTTCCTTTACACTTTTTGTGTGGTCTATTGTCTTGCCTCCCCACAACTCAAAACCATTTGCTCTATGACATGGCTACTGTTATAAATTCCTGTCCTTTATTACCAATTAGTTCCACCTAACTATACATATTAAACAATTAGAAGTCAGGATCTCTGCATAAATATGAAGCTAAGGTAATTAACTTGGTATCTTTCCAACTATCCTTGTCTCTTGTACTTAGAAAAATCACTGAACCCCTGATTTGTTAATGTTAGTTTTCTGTTTTTCTATTTGGCTGAAAGCAATAATTAGATTTCAGGTTTTTCTGCTTGGGTTTTCACAGTTTTTATGCATTCTGTTAGCATGCATACACACATATACACACACACACATATATGTAATATCGACATCTATCATCTGTCTATTTATAATCTATATATTTATATATTTGACTCTTAATTATACCCATTGATCAATCCAACTCTCAAAATTCAAATTTCATCTAAGAAGTGTCTACTTGCAGCAGATGATGATTAGCACTGGTTATATATATTTTTAGTGTCGTCAACTTTTCTACAATCTCTTATTCTCTGCTTCTTATGCCAGTTGGGAGTCTTTGTTCTAATCATCATGTATTATAGCCTAAGGCTATGTGGACATCTGTGGTTTGTGTAGCTGCTGGATACTATGTGGAAACCCATGCCCTGTGCTGCCACAGCTGTTATGGGAAGGAATCTTCTTTTGTAGTGGTATCAGCAAGAGCAGACTGGTAGCAGAGTATGAGAGACAATAAAGGTTTCTGGAACAAACTCCCCCTGGGGAAAAAATAGCAACAACAACAACAACAACAACAACAGCAACTTCAAGACAGGAAGCTATTGAAGAGAGTCTTAAGAATGTGATAGGGGTAGCATAACTATAATGCCAAAACTTGAGGGGCCGAGGCAGGAAGATCATTTGAGTTCGAAGACAGCCTGTTGAGAAGTTGGTAAGCAAATTTCTTTCTCTGCTGTGTATTAGTTGCCTAGTTTATAAAGTTAGCATTTTCATAGGCTCTCCTAAATCCCCAATAAAAACTGAAGAGGATTCAAGATTAAATTGATTATTAAATTCCTCACCCTGTGCTTCAGGGTCTGCTTCAGGCAATGACAGATATGTATGAAAAGGAGACTCTGGGAAGGGAGTCGAAGGAGTCGTCCTTGTCATAGTTATCAGAGGCGATGTTTTTACTTTTTGTTTTTCCAGACAAAATCTCCTTTTTTGCATCTTTTATCAAATTTAAGTTTTGATCTTATATTTTATATACACATTCAGAGAAATAGCCATTGCAGGATGCCATCCAATGTAGCTGTCAGGATGGCCAGAGATGGGAGAGGAGATAAGGGGTAGACAGAGGAGTGAGGTAAGCGTCAGGGAAACACTGCAGTTCTGACTGACTAACAGGCAGGTTGCCTTTTTATCTCCTCAGATTTCACAGAACATAGACAGACTAATCATTATCCAAGAAGGATAGATTATATCATTTTCTTTTTCCGGACATGTACTTGATTTTTTTTTCATTACAATGTCTGGGGTTATAAGTTCAGTCACAATTAGGAAGTACAGAGTTCATTTTTATTATTAACTCTAGGTCTCCAATTCAAAAATCTAAGGAATTTCTTCAGCAAAGCAAAAAAAAAAAATGATATGACAGCCTGCTTTAGGTTGCAGTTTTAAAGTACTATAGACAAACAGAAAATCTCTGAACCAGATGTTTTATATATAGCAAATACTCATACTTAACTCCTTTTAAAATGTTATGTCATCATCTGTGGCATAAAGTAGGAAAATATTATTTTAATCAATATATCCTGTTCACTGATCTCTATTTCTTCAGAGTTATACCCTTTACAACCCCTTATCTTTAAACTACATATTCAGAGTTCTTTAAGGATATTTTAAATAGAGGCCTTGAATCTGTTACCCATTCTCCTGGCCAGTTTGAGTTTTCCAATTATCTCTGTTTGTATTCTCTGAGATTCTAAACATATGGCAAAAAAGAGACTATGAATTGGTTACCAGTTCTCCTGGGCAGTTGGAGTGCGTCAGCTATTTAAGTTTACTCTGTTCTAGATATATTCTCTGATTTTGCTTAGGAGTAGACACGCCCAAAGGATTCCTCGAGTGATAACCTTCTTTAGGGCTTATCATGTTCTCCAGAGCATCAGGCAGACATCTAAACAGGGGGAGATCAAGTTATTTTCCTAAAAGCAGAAGGGATGCTACGTTTATGAATTTCCTAAACAAGACTCACACAATTTTCTCAGGGAAAGACATAAAATGAATCATAATGCAGAAAGTCCGCATGCATCCAACCAGCAGACACCAAACTTAACACTGAGAGACAGAATGTCAGCAGTCACAGCATTCAGCTCAGCTTTGCTACAACTGTGTCAAACAGCTATTCTCTCTTTATGACTTTGGCCATTTCTAGTGCATATGGCTATGCCAATCCATCTCTTTCTAGTGATTAACATCCTCCTAATCTTCCTAAGCATTTTGATAATAAATTAATAAATTAATGCCTAAGTGACACAAACTTGAACAGAAATTCTTCCCCATGTTTATATGTCCTTTCAATGTTCTTTCAGACTCTGTTCCATGCTTGTTTGTCTAAAGTTCTTTTTTTTTTTTTTTTATGGAAACCAGGGATTACAAATGATTTCTTTGTCTTTTCCTTCTTTTATGGTTTCTATTTATCTTTTCTTTTTTCCTTTCCTTTCCTTTTATTAGATATTTTCTTTATTTGCATTTCAAATGTTATCCCCTTTCCTTGTTCCCCGCTCCCCAGAATCCCCCTATCCCATTCCCTCTCCCCCTGCTCCTATGAGGGTGCTCCTGCATCTACCCACCCACTCCTGCCTCCCCATCCTGGAATTCCCTACAAGAAATCTACAAGCCATCTAATAGTTATGTGAATACTTCTGCTCCTCCCTTCTGTAAACTACGATGCACCAGCTGGGCATGAGGCAAAGCCCTGCCTCGTCTCTGCTCTGTTATTCTCACTCACCTGCTTCTGCCGGATCCCTACTCTCTTATTTCAGAAGCAACATCAGATCCCTGTTCATGATGACACTTGTTCTCCATTCTAGGGGCGGTATGACTTGGAAGAATGGAATTGATAAATGGGTAAGATTAAAGTCTCACA
This sequence comes from Apodemus sylvaticus, assembly GCF_947179515.1. Taxonomy (NCBI): domain Eukaryota; kingdom Metazoa; phylum Chordata; class Mammalia; order Rodentia; family Muridae; genus Apodemus; species Apodemus sylvaticus. The sequence continues at coordinate 24,489,710 of NC_067487.1, forward strand.
GAATTGCCTACTTTAGTCAGAGCATCAGATAATTTAGCCTCTGAGGGCTAAGACGAGACATGTGAGTACAATGTATACACAGTACTGTACAATTATAAGAGGAATCCTTATGTGACAAAAATCTGTTCTTCTATATTTGTATATAAACAAATAACCGTAGCCAGTTATAAAGAATAATCTGAGATAAACTAATTCATATCTACTATACCCGGAAAGGACACACAAAAACATTCCAAGAACAGTTCCATAATATGAAGAAACTAAGGTCACAAGACTGTTTGAATGTTTGTTTGTTTTTTGAGTTTTCATGCAAACACTCAGAATTCCCCTCACTCTCCTCCATTCTTGGACTGTGTCCTAACCATGTCATTTGAATATAGTCCTGATTTTCTTTTCTCCTTGTATCTCCATTTTTAAAATCCCTTGACTTACTGATCTGCCTACAAATTTTCAGACTGATAAGAATATGTAAGAATTTAGAATTATTACTTTCTTTTCATTCTGAAGTTTAATAAAAAGCTTTATTTTTATCTTTTCCTGTAGTATCAGCTACCAATTTTCTCATCAAAATGTAGAGGAATTTTAATCCTGCAACATGCCTTTAATCCAGTTCTTGATGCTGGAAGACATATGCTATTGTTCAGGATTGAAACACACATTTAATCCCAATCAATGAATTTAAAGTTAGTTTGTAGAAAGACGTTGCCATGTTTGGAAGTGACAGCTAATTAAGGGGAAGAAAATTTGATGACTCTGAGAAAGATCTGAGTCAGAGATAGGGTACATCCAAGTCTCACAAGAACAGATAGGAACAAGATGCTATGTAAAAGCAGTGGAGAGTAAATCAGGAGGGAAGGACAGGTCAGTGGTGCAGTTGAGGTCCAGCCATGCAGCAGAGTGGAGTTGAAAGGTCTTGAATTCAGTTGACTTTGTGCAATTCTGTTCAGTTCTCTGCAGCCAATGCAGTTCAGGTTTTCAAATTCAGAGGAAGTTTTTCCAAGCAGAAACACTGTGAGAAACCTAGCAAAGCCAGTGTGAATCATTAAGCTAGTAGAGGAGTTTTGAGTCAGGACTGTTGAATTGAACCAGCCAACCAGAGTTCAGAAAGAACTTAAATGGGTGGAAGCTTCTGAGATAACAAGTACATCTAGTAAATAAAAGATACATTAAAAAAAATAATGGCCATTATATCAAAGCATGGCCTTCAATTCCTATTCTTTTAAAACTTATGATAGAGGAATGTTAAAGTTTGTCTAAGGTTTGTCCTTCATCTGTTGTTATGATTGAGAACTATTCATTAAATTTCTGATCTGTTTTGCATTTATTGTTGGTTGATAGCTAAATAATATTTGCTTTCCTGTCATGAAAATAACTCAGTATTTGATGAAATGGATTATATGCATGTTCAAGTATTTTATTGAGAATTCTTGTGTTTATGTTACAAAGAAAATTCACTGATATTAAAAGAAAAATATGAAACGTGAGTATAATAGAGTTTATTCTTCAAAAAGGTGAGCAGGATTGAGAAACTCTGAGATAAATGAACCAAATGAAGAAAATAGTCCAAAATCAATGATATTAAATCTTTAAAAAGTTATAATAGATACCTCTGAATTCCATGCCATCACTGGGGAATATTTTAAAAGGTTATATTCAACATGACATTTTTCAAGTGTTTTTTAAGTTTATACAATTTAAATTTATAAAATGTTATATAACAAAATTCATATTGGACATAAAATATAGTCATGCTTTAAGTTATGGGCTCCAAACACTGTTCTTACATATTTTATTTTTTGTTTTTATGTACATATAATTATGTATGAAATTTCATTTAATATCCTTTGCTTGCATTTGGGCATTTCTTTTAAGTCACATCTACTGTCAGGTCATGAAAAATATAAGCAACTTCCTTTAAAATGTTTTTCAGTGGATGCCTAATTTTTTATGTATGTTTCTATCTTGCTTTTATTACATTATCTCTTTACTCGGTATGTAATTTGAACTTGAGTGTATCTTCAAAATTTCAAAGTAGTGTATTACTCTCTACTGATATTGTTAGTGGTGAAAAGTCAGTAGTTGTTAAGTAGATTGTTTTGTCAAATGGTTAGTGATTTTACTTGTGACTATGTTGTGATTAAGCTTTTGTGTCTTTGTTGTTTCTGATATAAATTGGTGATGGCACTGTCTATGGCCCTTAGATTTCCTGCTTCCCTGTTCTTTTTTTACTCTTAACTCCATTTCACATATTGGAGAACATCAATATTGGAGATCATTTAATTTTGAAGTGTTGGTTTTTTAATATTTCCTCTTTAGTCAGCTTGTCAGCTCAAGGTTTGTCTCCAGAACAAATGAACAAAAATGCACAGTTTTTTAAAAAACAAATAATGATCTGAATCTATTGTCAGCAATATGTGTCCCTTGGCTAAATTCAAAATATCTGTGGCCAGTGACCTCTTCTGGAACATCTGAGAAGTGTCTGTTTACTGACCTTTCAGTTTTAATGTCACTTGTACCCTTTGATTTATCTCCTTCTTTCATCTTCAAAGCAAACAGTAGCCAGTAAGGTCATATTGAATCTCTATGACTTCTACAGTGGCAGAATTCTCTTTTCTAATGTATTTAGATTTCTAGTCAACTTCTAGATACTCTTAGAATTTCAATGGGTTCCATGAGAAGAGTAAGTCATCCCAGTTCAATATCTTTTCTGAAATTAATATTTCCAAAGATCCTGTGGCAGTGAGGATCATGTACACAAGCACTGAGATTGAAATATGCTAGTCATTGTGAAGTGCCCGCAATTCTAATTGACAAAGTTGTACTTCACACAATTGATATTTCAGTTTTGAAATTTCTGTTTGTAATTTTTAACCATGTTAACTTTTTTGCTTATCTTATTATATATTTCTTTTTTTACAAGAATGTTTTACTGTCAACAATCATATTTACAAACAAATGTCTTAATCCTTATCTTGTAATTTCAAAACTTGACATCAATCTCTTTTGATATTTTATCATCTAGAATTGATCCCTTTGATCAATTTTTATTTATTTATTTTTTAAAAGTATAATTATTTATTTACACTCCATATTTGATTCCCCCCCACCCCATCTACCCTCCAAATAGTCCACATCTCATACCTCCTCAACATACATACCCCTCTATCCACATAGATGTTCTCACACCCCACCCCACCTGACATCTAAACTCCCTGGGGCCTCCAGTCTCTTGAGAGTTAGGTGCATCATCTCTCACATTTTCAAATCACATACTAAGTAATAGTTTTGCCAGTGATGAAAATATTTCATAGTTAAATTGTTTAATTAGAGATTCACTAAGTAGCATGTAAAACATTATTTCTGATTCTGCTGTTTTTTTTTTTTCTGGAATAAATTACTATTTCAAACCAATGTGTGGAGACATTAGAAATTGGTTGGAGGTATTTCCTAACAATAAATAGATTACAGACAAATGCTCACACTTTGTTTTCTACATGAGACATGCCTCCTGATCTTTTGTAAGGACACTGAGGCTCCATCGTGATCATCCATCTTTTTTGATGCAGAACTTGTCCGAGTGATATTCTGTCCTCTCATCTCTCAGTAAAGAATGGTGTGGTCACATGCCCATTGTGTGACATGCACTCACTAATAAAAAATGGACAACTGTAGTCCTACAGCCTCTTTGTTAGTTATTATTGAAGGTGAGCAGTGAATAAAATTGTCATAGAAGACAATAGCATGGGGGTCTCAGAGCTTTTGCATTTTGCTTCATGGGAAAACATAGCAAGATATATGTTCTGGGCCTCAGAAAAATGTTCATTTTGGTAATGCGGAAGGAAGAGACCTTAATATAATATGTGGATTATGGTATACCCTACTTCTAATTGCTTTGGATATCCGAATTTCAGGTTGGATCTTTGGGCTTAGCATCAGCAGCATATTGAGTTCTAAGTCTTTAGGTGGAGACTGGGAGTTACATTGTAAGCTTCTCTGTTCCTAAAACTTTAACTTTGCTTCACTTTATGAATGATTCTACAGCTTTAACTAACCTATCCTGGGACATCACTACCACAATTACAGTAAAAAAAACATTTTATTAGTATAAACATATTATTTCTCATACATTTGTTTTCTATCATGCTATGTATTTACCTTTTCTCATTGATTGTCATCTCCTTATCTTTCTATCATCTGTAATAATCCATCTATAACCATCATTTATTATTTATAAAGGTTTAATCAGTTAATGCATTATCAATCTGCATGATTATCTATTATCTAAGTATGTATTTGTCTATGTATCTATCTTCCTATATATTTTTATCTGCCATTTATCATCTGTATATGTATGTATTTACAGATGTATACATAGTCATGTGAATTCATCATCTATTAATAAACATCTATCAGACATCTACTGACTGTCTATCTTTCTATCATTTATCTATCGTCTTGGTTTATATTTATGTTAAGTCTAGAGTCAAGCATAACATAATCTGGACATATTGAAGGATGTTTTGTAGAATATAGATATGGCCACTTTCTTCAAGAAGTGTTGAGTTTTGTGTGTTTGTTTCAGAACCCAAACAATTAGATTGTACTTATAGAGTAATCATTATATTTTGACGTGAGTATGGGCATGTCATCTATCTTGAGTTAATTATCAAACATAATTTGAAGGTGGGTGATATGTCAAGATGAGTCAATATTATGCACATAACTCATAATTTTGTTCCTCTTAAGATGTTTTTTTTTTTTTAATGTATGAAGCTGTTTAATTAGGTTGTTAGCAATTTAGAACACCAGTTTGTGAGGACACATCCGGTTTGTCAGTGAGAACTGAGATCACAGGTATCCCTGGAGTTGAGGAACAGCTTTAATCTTTGGCAAAATCTGCGAGTTCACAGCTTTCTGATCAGCCTTTTGTTGCTCTTTAATCTCATAATTCTCCTTCTCCGTGTCGAAGATCTCTTCCTGGTAATTGGGTTTCCGCAGCTGCTTGTTCTTGAAGTAAGCAACAGTCAGGTATTCGGGGATTTTAATCTTGCTGATACCAACTTTTGTAGAGGTGGAGATGACAAACTTCTGGTGTGTTCTGCGAAGAGGAATTCTGTGGAGGGCAAGATGTCCAGTCACAAGTAGGAAGTCACAGCCCAGATGACTTAGGAAAACCACTATCTTGTCCCTGTGGCACCTAGTGAGGATGATCAAGACTGTGCTTGGAGTGATGCTACAGCACAGCCTTCTCCCGTGCTGGCTGAAAGGCTTTTTGCCATGGTTTAGCAGCTTCTGAGGCACAGATTTGATAGGATAATACCTAGACATCTTTCGAAGCTTCAGCACCCGGGTACCACCATTCTTGCCGCCACCAACTCTTTCTATGACAGTAGCAAGGACCTTCTCCTTTTGCTTCATCTTTCCAAACTTGGTCTTAGCAGCTGAGTATTTCCTTTGGTACAAGACCTTTTTGGAATACATAGCATATCGGGATACATGCCAATTCTTCTAACCAGGACAGGGTTTCAGCTGCAACGGGACTTCTTCCTGGGCCTTTGAACCGTAGGGTGGCCATTTTTGACTCACCAGTGACTGGGGCAGCAGAGGCAGCAGCATCACCGCCAGCCTTCTTGGATGCAGGTTTCTTCTCCTTTGTCTCAGGCTTTCTGCTTTTTCACTCACCATCTTCAAGACAGGAAAAAGCTTAATTTGCAATTTTTATTTAATTTTAATTTTGGGGGTTTCAAGGCAGGGTTTCTCTGTATAGCCCTGTCTGTCCTGGAACTCACTCTGTAGACCAGGCTGGCCTCGAACCCACAAATCCGCCTGCCTCTGCCTCGCAAGTGCTGGGATTAAAGGCGTGCGCCACCACTGCCCAGGTTAATTTGAGATTTTTAAAGATTTCTCTGTCAGTTTTAAGATGGATTGTTTATGGTAAATTTTGTTCTTTTAGCGTTTTAAGCAAAATCACTTAAGTTACCTTATTTGATTCACAGACTTATATATTTAACATCCATAAAACTCATTTGCAAACATTTCTGTCTTAAAATATTTAATTGACATAAAATATGCATTTTTCTAAATATTTTGTTTATTTGTTTATTGTATTACACAAAATGTATTGTTTTTACTTGAATTGATGAAGTAGAGGTAATATTTGCAAGGTTATGCTATAAAAGAAATGCTAAAACTTTAAAACTTTATTATCAAGGATTGCATGCTTTGTACTGCGAACATACTACTACTGAGTAAAAAAAAGTTTTATGGGAAATTATGGTTCACAGTAAAGAATATAATCACAATATATTTTTTAAGTTAGCAAAAATTGAAGCATTTTATAAAGATCCAGTTAAACCATTAATAATACACAATTTGTCTGAAATTATTTATTTTAAGGCTTTGAGACCAAATTAAATAAAATGTACTTCATGTATTTTCTTATTTAAATAACTAACATTAACTCATACTTCCCTATGTTCAATGCATTTGAGTGAACAAAATATTAAAGTGAAAGAAACATTTTTTCTTGAATATAATATTCGATGAGACATCGACTCTAACATGTAAAATGTGCCAATAAGATTATTGACAAGAAGAGAACATCATTGGGTTACATAATGTGTTTCGATAAAACTTATTTAAGAATGCTCTCCAGGTGTGGCTGTCATGGACATATAATCAACCTTACACCTTGAGAATGATTTATCTCACTGAGAATTCTGAGTTGTGAATGAGCAAAGAAATTTCTCTTTAAAATTTTGCAAGAAGATATCTACCCTGAAGCATTCCTGTGGGACAGGAAGTCAAAAGAAGAGTCCTGTGAAATGCAGTGGCCTTAGACAGCAGCAGCACAAAAGGAAATCTAAACACTTCATTACTTTTTCATTCTTCTAACAGCAGAAATCTACTTAATCTCTGTTATCTGTTCTCAGAATTGGCTCATATCTTGACTTTATGAGTTCCTTATAGTTCTAGATAAAGATGAAGAAAAGAACAACCACAGATAAATATGCAAGCCCTAACATCAACAAAAGCATGTCTGCCATCTCTGTTAAAGGAATTTAATATAATGAAAAATAAAAGAGAAAAAATGAATGCATAAGGACCCTATACATAAAATATCTACAAAGAAAATTAGTTATGTTTGTTTATATTTTATAAACTATATCCATAATGTTAATAGATTGGTGGCTATTGGGTAGATGGTTAATAATTTACATATAAAATGTTGTTTATTTTAGATAATACTTAAAGCTCATTGATTAAGCATATACATGAGTGAAATATGTCCTGTGTATGAGTTTTAAGGGGTTACAACATTTTTCTATGTCATGCTTTATTAAGCTGCTGAAGTGTAATCACATCTTTGTGCTATCGGAAACATGAATTATGTATGCCCTTTTGATGGAATCTGACAGAAGCCATAATAACAAAATTATACACTGCAAAGTAGAACCCATCAGCAAAAAGAATTCAGTAATATTTGTCATTTAGGAAATGTCAGGGTAGATCTATGAACATTAGCATTGTCTATATTAGCTATATATCACCTACTGTCTATGGGCAAAAAGTAACCTAATATGTTAAGCTAATTCGGTTCTTTAAATCTCAAGAAAATGTATAGTGTTGAGAAATACTAAAGGAAATCCAGCTGTATAGTAATCTCACTTTAATCTATCATCAAGGAAAATGTCAGGAGCCATAATGGGACAAGCTAAAAAGCTAGCAGGTGATCATCCTGAAATGGCCTGCTTCAGATTATTATATAATCTATTACAGGTGAGCCCTCATTAAGCAAGGCTGTGAGGTACTGATTTTAGGAAAGATTCCTGCTATTAATATGCTTTTCCTGTTGTTACTATGGAACATATATAATAATCAATAAGTAATAGCACACCACTTTGGAGCAGATCTCTGTAGATCCACAAAGAGGTACTGTCTTATAGTGATGCTATGTAGACAAATAGATGACTTAAGTTTTAATGATATTTACAAGAATTCCTAAAATTATATCTGTGATTATTAAGCTCTTTTATAATGGGACTGCTATTAGGTCCTTTGCTGACATTCAAAACTGCAGTGAGAACTCTGCCAGTCTCCCAAGTGTCAGCAGTTAATTGTTCTTAGATGATGCCAGACTTTTTTCTACTCAGAGCATATTCCAAGAGGTTGTAAAACAATTAACCAAAGGTCATAAAAAGGGAACTAATGAATTATTATAGGTGCTAGGGAGGATGATATAATATTGACTGGGTTTATCTATACAAAACTTCACTAATAACTTAGTTATGGATTTAAACTTTCAATGAACTTGTAGAGCTAAGATAGGTCTTAGATGTTTATTTTATCTAGACAATTAATCCTAATGGATATGCATATAAACATTCTCTGTTGTAAACTTCTGTTTCAATTTATGATTTGACTTTTTGTGTGAACCTGTAGTGAACATTGTAACCTGTGATCCTGTATTCTGAAAGATGTTTAGGGATTGAGGACAAAGAGAAGAGTCAGAACTGCAGAACTGAGGTGAGAAGAACTGAGCTGAGAGAGGAACTGAACTGAGGAGAAGCTTTTAGTCAGAAGAGAACAAGATTAGAAGAAGAATGCAGAGTGGAATAACTTAGAAACTACACATAAGAAAACTAAGAAAGCAATGTGCAGAATTCAGAGGGAAAGGAAATAAGAAAACACTGCAGAAAACTAAAGGAGAAGGAAGGCTTACTCTGTTTTTATTTATTTTTTTATTTTTTATTCAATATATTTTTATTTACATTTCAAATGATTTCCCCTTTTCTAGCCCCCCACTCCCCGAAAGTCCCGTAAGTCCCCTTCTCTCCCCCTGTCCTCCCACCCACCCCTTCCCACTTCCCTGTTCTGGTTTTGCAAATACTGCTTCACTGAGTCTTTCCAGAACAAGGGGCCACTCCTCCTTTCTTCTTGTACCTCATTTGATGTGTGGATTATGTTTTGCGTATTCCAGTTTTCTAGGTTAATATCCACTTATTAGTGAGTGCATACCATGATTCACCTTTTGAGTCTGGGCTACCTCACTTAGTATGATGTTCTCTAGCTCCATCCATTTGCCTAAGAATTTCATGAATTCATTGTTTCTAATGGCTGAATAGTACTCCATTGTGTAGATATACCACATTTTTTGCATCCACTCTTCTGTTGAGGGATACCTGGGTTCTTTCCAGTATCTGACAATTATAAATAGGGCTGCTATGAACATAGTAGAGCATGTATCCTTATTACATGGTGGGGAATCCTCTGAGTATATGCCAAGGAGTGGTATAGCAGGATCTTCTGGATGTGAGGTGCCCAGTTTTTGGAGGAAACGCCAGACTGATTTCCAGAGTGGTTGTACCAATTTGCAACCCCACCAGCAGTGGAGGAGTGTTCCTCTTTCTCCACACCCTCTCCAACACCTGCTGTCTCCTGAATTTTTAATCTTAGCCATTCTGACTGGTGTAAGGTGAAATCTCAGGGTTGTTTTGATTTGCATTTCCGTAATGACTAATGAAGTTGAGCATTTTTTAAGATGCTTCTCCGCCATCCGAAGTTCTTCAGGTGAGAATTCTTTGTTTAACTCTGTACCCCATTTTTTAATAGGGTTGTTTGGTTTTCTGGAGTCTAACTTCTTGAGTTCTTTATATATATTGGATATTAGCCCTCTATCTGATGTAGGATTGGTGAAGATCGTTTCCCAATTTGTTGGTTGCCGATTTGTCCTCTTGATGGTGTTCTTTGCCTTACAGAAACTCTGTAATTTTATGAGGTCCCATTTGTCAATTCTTGCTCTTAGAGCATATTCTATTGGTGTTCTGTTCAGAAACTTTCTCCCTGTACCGATGTCCTCAAGGGTCTTCCCCAGTTTCTTTTCTATTAGCTTCAGAGTGTCTGGCTTTATGTGGAGGTCCTTGATCCATTTGGATTTGAGCTTAGTACAAGGAGACAAGGATGGATCAATTCGCATTCTTCTGCATGCTGACCTGCAGTTGAACCAGCACCATTTGTTGAAAAGGCTATCTTTTTTCCATTGGATGTTTTCAGCCTCTTTGTCGAGGATCAAGTGGCCATAGGTGTGTGGGTTCATTTCTGGATCTTCAATCCTGTTCCATTGATCCTCCTGCCTGTCACTGTACCAATACCATTCAGTTTTTAACACTATTGCTCTGTAGTATTGCTTGAGGTCAGGGATATGTACTCCCCCAGACTTTCTTTTGTTGCTGAGAATAGTTTTAGCTATTCTGGGTTTTTTGTTATTCCAGATGAATTTGATAATTGCTCTTTGTAACTCTGTGAAGAATTGAGTTGGGATTTTGATGGGTATTGCATTGAATCTGTATATTGCTTTTGGCAAAATGGCCATTTTAACTATATTGATTCTACCAATCCATGAGCATGGGAGGTTTTCCCACTTTTTGAGGTCTTCTTCCATTTCCTTCTTCAGAGTCTTGAAGTTCTTGTCATATAGATCTTTCACATGTTTGGTAAGAGTCACCCCAAGATACTTTATACTGTTTGTGGCTATTGTGAAGGGGGTCATTTCCCTAATTTCTTTCTCAGGAAGGCTTACTCTCATTAAAAGGAACAAATGTTTTTACTTATAAACATGAGTTTAACACATTTAGCATTAAAAGGGTGGAAGCTTTTTCTTTTTCTATACAATAAAGATTGGAGACCATTTTACATCCAGAATGAATGAGTTCTTTCTGCATCTGTGCTTTGTCTTTTGCCTCTTATGCATATGTAAGTATGGATGTGTGTGTGTGTGTAAGTATGTAATTGTTAGAATGCATACAAGTTGGCCCCAACTGAATTTGTGTGGATATGTGTAAAGGAGAACTCTGCGTGCTTGAAGCTGTGCATGAACTTATGTGAGAGTATGCATACTCACTTATGTAATCATTTTTCTTTCTCTGAGTGTTATTCTCTCCTTCTGGTTCAATAGAAGTTTCTTTCTCCAAACATCCCCCTAGGCAGACAAGCAAAAGGAATCTGGACAATAGGGAAAAGGCTCTAGCAACTAATCCTTTACTTAATTTCCTGCTATTTTAGGATGAGTGGCTAAGTGCCTGAGACTGCAGTCTCTGGCCTCAGAAGAACATAGAAGGCATGTCAACTACAATAGCATAGTAACTTAAACTTTGATAAGTAAATTTTTATTATACAGCAACCCTAAATATCTTATAAGACAAAGTCTTACCTGAATCTCATAAGACCAAGTCTTATCCCAGAATTTCTTTTTTTTTAAATTTTATTTGATATATTTTTATTTACATTTCAAATGATTTCCCATTTTCTGGTTCCTCACTCCCCAAAAGTCACATAAGCCCCCTTCTCTCCCTCTGTTCTCCCACCCAGAATTTCTTAAGAATTCCTTGTTGATGCTCTTCCCACCTCCACTGCCTCAAGAACCAATAAGAAGAAACACCTCTTCACCATGTGAACACATACTCTGAAAGTGCTGAAAACAAAGGACAGAGACAAGCCTCTATCCCTTTCTCTTCCAGAGACACAGAAAAGTGCAGTTCCTGCAGAGATAGAACAAAGGCTGCTTTACCTAGCCTCCAGATGTTTTACTATGAGGTGCTAAAGCACAGACCTCACCTTCTCTCCTCAGAGCAACCCAGACAGGCCAATCAGCGGTGGAAGCAAAGTACCTTACACTTAGGATGGGTAGCAAATTATTTATGACCTTGTTTCTGAGTGAAAACAAAATGGTCACTATGAGTTGACACATAAATTCAGGTCATAAATTGAATAAGAGGCTTATAACAGAGAACGTCTATTTGTATATTGACCAGGAGTAATTAGCTAAATATTCATCATTTGTTACTAACTTACAGGTTCATGGAAAATTAAAGACGATAACTAAGTTGTTCTTAAAGTTTTGTATAGATAAACCCAGCTAATGTCTTATCTCCTGCTTTTGTATCTGTGGAGTATATCTTCTTTATGACATTCAGTTAATGATTATTATAACCCCTTAGAACATTTCCTAGGTTCTAGAATCTGTTGTTATCTCAGAAGTAATTAAGCATTTCTGTTATAAAAGGGGCTCTAGTGTCTGTGTGTTGCCCTTCTGAAATGATGGTGACCCTAGCATGCTTGTAGTTTCTGCAGAATAAACTCTTTCTTTTTGCATACTAAAAAAAAATAAAGAAGAAGAAGAAGGCGCTGGTCCCTGGCAGGAAAATATTGACTATGTTTTTTAGATATGCAGCTATCAACACTGTAACTACAGACCTATGTTGATTTTATTATTTTATTACCTATTGATTTCTACAGTACTTGTTTCATGAAACAGCTTTTGCTCTCTGTAAAAGGGGAACAGCATGTGCTATGTCCTCAAGCCTGTCAATGGATATATATGGTAATGGATACATTTTGGTATATGTATACAGTACATATTGTGTAAAGTAAAGAGAATGTATGTCTAATTTTATAAAATGGAAGTACCTCTTTATATTAACATTTATTGTTGAGGTCATATGTTTATAGTTTTAGGTATGCAGCTTTCCATGTATTTCCAATTTTGTTATCTATTCTAATACTTCCAATTATATGTACCTTTCTAGGAATGTAACCATCCCTCTGTGTGGTGACAGAAGATATCTAGAGAATTTTTAAAGATTTTATATGATATGATTTTCCACCCATCACATAGATTATAGTAGAAAACTGGTTTAACAAATTTAATATATTTTTCAGGAAATAATATTTATGAAATAGTGACACTGGCAGAATTTTTTTCTGTAGTTTTCAGGAATCTGGCTACCCTCAGTTTCACTGTTCAACTACTACTTAGTATATGTTTTAAACGATGGGAGTATGTATTAACAAAAGAGTGCTTGCATAGTGTGTAGATGCCTGAGAAACTAGGTTCAATACCTAAGACACACTGTGCCTAGTTTTCAATTGGATCCTGGGGAAAAAATATATCAGAAATTCAATGTGCAATTACCTGTATCTGACTCAGCTGCTTGTTGAGGACAGCTACCCTATAGGAGGACCAACAGTCTCAACTAACCTGGACCCCCAAGATCACTGAGACAGTGAGTCACCAACCAGGTCACATACATCAGCTGATGTGAGGCCTCCAACAAATACACAGCAGAGGACTGTTGGATCTTGACTCAGTAAGAGAAAATGCACCTAATCCTCAAGAGACTTGAGGGCATAGGGAGCTATGGTGAGGTGGAGAAATCCTCTTGGAGATGGTGTAGAAGGTATGGGAAGTGGGATAGTCAGAGGGCAGACCATGAGGGGGATAAAGACTAAACTGTAAACATTGATTAAAGAAAAAAATAACACAACTCTGACCCATAATTGTCTCTCTCTGGAAGAATTACAGGGATAGAAATGGAGAGGAGCCTGAGGAAAAGAAGGTCCAGAGACAGACCCAAAGTGGAATCCAGCTGAAGGGGAGGTCCCAAGTCCTGACACTATTACTGAGGCTATGGAGCACTCACCAAAAGGGACTGAGCATGACTGTACTACTGAAAACCCAACAAGCAGCTGGAAGAGACAGATGCAGATATTTGTACCCAATCAATGGACAGAAGTAGCTGACCCCTGTTGTTGAATTAGGGAAGGCTGAAAGAATTATAATTAAAATAAAGTAACATTTTAAAGAAATAAGATGATAAGAGTTACTATGACCCTGTCATTTACCATTACTGAAAACACATAAATGTAAGGATGTTGGTTTGTCATCAAATGCAAGATGATATAAACTGGAAATTTCAGAAAGGAGAAAGAAACATATTAAAATATAAGTTAAATTAAAATTCCAACCTATGCTTGGCAAGGAAAAAGGATAAAAATAAAGAAATTTTGTATTTTAACAAAGTCAAAGTATGGATTGGGGAAAATATCAGGCAATGATAAAAATCAAGATAGGAAATGGAGTGGATAATTTATAGGAATTTTATTTTTAAAATTAGTGGGAAAGTTAGTAATTCAAAAATTATTCTCACCATTAAATTAACTAAAATTGCCCGAGCTAGTACCTCAAGTACAATATTGAAAAGTTAAGGAGAAAGGGGCAGGCCTGTCTAGTCCCTGATGTTAGTGGGAATGGTTCAAGTTTCTCTCCATTTAGTTTGATGCTGGCTACCGGTTTGCTGTATATTGCTTTTACTATGTTTAGGTATGGGCCTTGAATTCCTGTTCTTTCCAAGACTTTAAGCATGAAAGGATGCTGAATTTTGTCAAATGCTTTTTCAGCATCTAATGAAATGACCATGTGTTTTTTTTCTTTGAGTTTGTTTATGTAGTGGATTGCATTGATGGATTTCTGTATATTGAACCAACCCTGCATTCCTGGGATAAAGCCTACTTGATCATGGTGGATGATTGTTTTAATGTGTTCTTGGATTTGGTTGGCAAGAATTTTATTGAGTATTTTTGCATCGATGTTCATAAGGGAAATTGGTCTGAAGTTCTCTTTCTTTGTTGGATCTTTGTGTGGTTTTGGTATCAGCGTAATTGTGGCTTCGTAGAAGGAATTGGGTAGTGTTCCTTCTGTTTCTATTTTGTGGAATAGTTTGAAGAGTATTGGTGTTAACTCTTCTTTGAAGGTCTGATAGAATTCTGCATTGAAACCATCTGGTCCTGTGCTTCTTTTGGTTGGGAGACTTTCTATGAATCCTTCTATTTCTTTAGGCATTATGGGACTGTTTAGATGATCTATTTGGTCCTGATTTAATTTTGGTATTTGGTATCTGTCAAGGAAATTGTCCATTTCCTCCAGATTCTCCTGTTGTGTTGAGTACAGGCTCTTGTAGTAGGATCTGATGATTTTTTTGGATTTCCTCAGTTTCCGTTATTATATCTCCCTTTTCATTTCTAAGTTTGTTAATTTGGATACTTTCTCTGTGCCCTTTGGTCAGTCTGGCTAAGGGTTTATCTATCTTGTTGATTTTCTCAAAGAACCAGCTCCTGGTTTTGTTGATTATTTATATGGTTCTCTTTGTTTCTACTTGACTGATTTCGGCCCTGAGTTTGATGATTTCCTGCCTTCTACTCCTCCTGGGTGAAATAGCTTCTTTTTGTTCCAGGGCTTTCAGGTGTGTCATTAAGCTGGTAATGTATGCTCTCTCCATTTTCTTTTTGGAGGCACTCAGGCCTCCTCTTAGCACTGCTTTCATTCTGTCCCATAGATTTGGGTATGTTGTGTCTTCATTTTCATTGTGTTCTAAAAAGTCTTTAATTTCTTTCTTTCTTTCTTTCTTTCTTGACCAAGGTATCATTGAGTAGAATATTGTTCAGTTTCCACGTGTATGTGGGTTTTCTGTTGTTTTTGTTGCTATTGAAGACCACTTTTACTCCATAGTGATCTGATAGGAGGCATGGGATTAGTTCGATCTTCTTATATTTGTTGAGGTCTGTCTTGTGACCAATTATATGGTCGATTTTGGAGAAGGTACCATGAGGCGCTGAGAAAAAGGTATATTCTTTTGCTTTAGGATAGAATGTTCTATATATATATCTGTTAAATCTAATTGGTCCAAAGCTTCAATTAGTTTCATTGTGTCTCTGTTTAGTTTCTGTTTTCCTGATCGGTCCATTGAGGAAAGTGCAGTGTTGAAGTCACCCACCATTATTGTGTTAGGTGCAATGCGTGCTTTGAGCTTTAATAAAGTTTCTTTTACAAAAGAGGATGCCCTTGCATTTGGAACATAGATGTTCAGGATTGAGAGTTCTTCTTGTTGTAATTTTCCTTTGACCAGCAAGAAGTTAGACTACAGAAAACCAAACAACCCTATTAAAAATGGGGTACAGAGTTAAACAAAGAATTCTCAACTGAAGAACTTTGGATGGCGGAGAAGCATCTTAAAAAATGCTCAACTTCATTAGTCATTAGGGAAATGCAAATCAAAACAACCCTGAGATTTCACCTTACACCAGTCAGAATGGCTAAGATTAAAAATTCAGGAGACAGCAGGTGTTGGAGAGGGTGTGGAGAAAGAGGAACACTCCTCCACTGCTGGTGGGGTTGCAAATTGGTACAACCACTCTGGAAATCAGTCTGGCGGTTCCTCCAAAAACTGGGCACCTCATTTCCAGAAGATCCTGCTATACCACTCCTGGGCATATACCCAGAGGATTCCCCACCATGTAATAAGTATACATGCTCTACTATGTTCATAGCAGCCCTATTTATAATTTCCAGATGCTGGAAAGAACCCAGGTATCCCTCAACAGAAGAGTGGATGCAAAAAATGTGGTATATCTACACAATGGAGTACTATTCAGCCATTAGAAACAATGAATTCATGAAATTCTTAGGCAAATGGATGGAGCTAGAGAACATCATACTAAGTGAGGTAACCCTGACTCAAAAGATGAATCATGGTATGCACTCACTAATAAGTGGATATTAACCTAGAAAACTGGAATACCCAAAACATAATCCACACATCAAATGAGGTACAAAAAGAAAAGAAGAGTGGCCCCCTGTTCTGGAAAGACTCAGTGAAGCAGTATTCGGCAAAACCAGGACAGGGAAGTGGGAAGGGGTGGGTGGGAGGACAGGGGGAGAGAAGGGGGCTTGTGGGACTTTTGGGGAGTGGGGGGCTAGAAAAGGGGAAATCATTTGTTATGTAAATAAAAATATATCGAAAAAAAAAGAAAAACAATAGCTGAAGTCATGATGAGGAAGCTATTAAGATGCACTCCCATATATCCTCTGCTTCAACTCCTTTCTCTACGTCTCAGACTTAGCTTCTGCTCTACCCCCTTAAACTGATGGACTAGGAAGCCTAAGTGAAATACACCAATTCTTCTCTAGGTTATATTTGGTCACAGCTACTAAAAACGGTAATAGTAACCTCAAGGGAGAAACAAGGCTTAAGGGCTTGTCTCTTCTAGCTTCAAACACTTCATTTAGTGAATATATGAAGCTGTGTGATAATGTGAATAATTAAAAATGAGTTTATAGAGAATTAAACATGTATGACCGAGTACCTCAATGTGTGATGTCTTCATCACACCCTTCCTATTAAGGTCCAAAGATCTATGAAGAAGAGCTAGAACTGTTGTAAGAGTCAGAGGAAGTGAATGAAGTAGTGTATTCAATACACAATCACACTAATAGACATATGAACTCACACAAATTATGGCAGGATATACTAATCCTGCATAACTTCAAAAAAGACAAAAATTGTATCACAGAAGAACAGAAATGGATGCTAACTAAAATGCTATTTGCAATTAACACCCGCTGGCAAAAGGAGTATCACCTTTCTGTAATGATGTTTGACTAAGTGTGTCAACCACATTTAAGGGAAGACCTATACCAAGTAGTAGTTAGCCAATAGAAAAAACAAACTCAAAGCGAGTGTTTTATTTAGTTATTTTGTCTCATTAGATTTTTGCTTGTGTGTATTTTCCTTTGGTTTAGAGAGAAAGGATAAAACAGTGAGTTATAGATAGACATGTAGATAGACAGAATGATGATAAATTAGGTACAGGTAGATAACATAGAGAGAGGGCAGGGGAGAGGGAGGAAGGGAGATCCTAAAGATGGGTGGTGAGCAGGTAGGTAGCAAGGATGTATGAGTAGTTTGGGGGGAGAAATATGATAAAAATACAATGCATAAAATTCTTTTAAATAAAAGATGGAAAAAACTAAACATATTTTCTCTTTTATTAACAACTAATCAAAGTATATCACTGTTTCCCAGTGGTTCCATGCTAGAGATTGCCAAACTTAATTTAAGTTCTGCATTTTAGTTAGCAACCCCACTATTGGATTTGCAATAAAAGAGCTCTAACAAAGTTCTGCATCTGGCAAAGTCATCCTGCATACAGACACTTTTCCCCCACTCCCCAAAAGTCACATAAGCCCCCTTCCCTCCCCCTGTTCTCCCACCCACCCCTTACCACTTCCCTGTTCTGGTTTTGCCTTATACTGCTACACTGAGTCTTTCCAGAACCAGGGGCCACTCCTCCATTCTTCTTGTACCTCATTTGATGTGTGGATTATGTTTTTCTTAACAGTAGGAATACTGAATGAAAGCAAGTTACTACCAAAGTCTCTGTGACCCAAATTATTATGAGAGCAGATTATAAAAATATGAGACAGTACTCTCATCTTTTCTTCATCCTGCACATCTTCATATACAATATGCAGCAACTGCAGACACAAGGAAAGTACAAAGAAACAAAAGGCAGTGATAGGAAGCTGAGCTTGAAAGAGAGCTAAAAGGATCCAGGATATAAGAAGTGGGGGGGAAATCAGGGAATCCAACCTGGGAAGTGATCAATGCAGAAGGGGAAAGAAGGAGGAAGAACAAATTACAATAACTTAATAAAGCTTCAAAGAATATTATTTTATATTTACCTAAATTATTCAAAATGAATGTGTGTGTGTTTGTGTGTGTGTGTGTGCACATGAGCATACATGCACAAGTGCAAACTTTAAAGAAAACTACTCCACCTATGCTGACAATGTTCCCACAAGAATGAATAACATTGAAGAACCCCAGGGCTAGCCAAGAGAAGCCTCCTTTGGAACAATTGGTCAATGTTTTCCAAGTGAATCTCAATATAAACTAGTGGATAATTTGGTTGCCTCTCAGAGGATGAAAGTTAGCAACTATTGCTGCAGAGGCTGCAAACACAGGACATAAATCTCCAGTCATTTGAACTGGATTAGATAGGAAAGTTTCATTTCTTTTATTATTATTATTATTAGTTATATTCTTTATTTTTACTTCAAATGTTGTCCCTTTTCCTGGTTCCCCCCTCCCCTGAAAATCCCACAAACCATCTCCCTTTCCCCAATCAACCCACCTCCCTGCTTCCCTGTCCTGTCCTTCCTCTATAATATGGTGGAAAGTTTAATTTCTATGATCTAGCTTCCATGATAAAAGAAAATACTATACAAGCTGTCATTGGCAACACACATTTGGTAGTCCTCCATAGCTTTGAAATCTATGAATCACAATAGCAGCCAGAACGGAAGGAAACTTACATAGGTCTAATGGTGGCATGCAAACATTACTGGTAACCCACAGCTGTGAAATTGGTCTTCCCCTTTGGTAGAAGAAAAATTATGCCTGGTTCAAGAAACCTAGTCAACTATACTGGGACTAGTGAGGCCAGGCACATTTGAAGAGAATCAACTTTTGCCATTTTATTAGATCATGAAAATCTTAACTATTTCCTAAATCTTATTATTATATCTGTATGTAAGTTTGGCTCCCACTCTCATCAAAGACTCTCCTAGTAGTAATTGAGACTATCATAGAAATTCACAACTGGAGATCAAAAAGTATTGCAAACTTGAGCTTCCCGCCCCCCTGCCCCGCAAAAAAAAAAAAAAAAAAAAAAAAAAATCTCTATCACAGCTTTTGAATCTATTGTTCAGAGAACATCATGGAAGAATGGATAAAAGACTGTAAATGTCAGGACTTTAGGAGGTTAATGTGGGATAGAAATTTTTACAAATGGCTGCACAAACAAGACCAGATCAATGGTGATATCCTAGATAATCTAATATGGAAAAGCAAACAGGTCATGGTCATTCAACTCTAGAAAAACAAAGTACCTGTACATAGGCAATGTCTGTCAAAAGAGGAGAAAACAAAAAGCCTTTCCCAGGGATGAGTCCCTTACCAGTTATTTAACAAAGTGAGAAGACATGAAAACATAAACAGAAAAACAACAAAAATGGATTCAACAGATTACAAATTAGTGTTTACAAATATGCATATGTACTAATAATATAAATGAAATGAGATTTTTGGTTTGAATTTGGACATCAAGTAGGTGAGAGAGGGTGTAGCTTAAGAAGGCAAAGGACTGACTGTATGAAACTGAAGAAAGTGTTGTAATTTTATTTTAATTCAAAAGTATAACTATAGATATATGTGTGAGCATATATATATATATATATATATATGTGTGTGTGTGTGTGTGTGTGTGTGTGTGTGTGTGCATATGTGTGTGTGTACATGGTTATATACCACAACATGCTTTGGTTGTATGAGAGAAAACGTTTTAAGAATATGTTCATTGCTTTCATCACATAGGTGTTAGAGTTCTAATTTAGGTTCTCAGGCTCTGTAAGCATCTTTACCCTCTGTGCTATTTCACCTGTCTTTACCAGAGTATTTTACTTTGAGTACAGAAAAACAATTAAATATATTACATTGATTTTGCATATATACATATCACACATATGTGTGTATGTGTGTGTGTGTGTATATATATAAACACATATATATATACTTAAGATTTTTACTATAATATTCTAAATAAATTGTGAAATTGTTACTACAATTAGGAAATGAATATAAGCATTTTATTCCTTAATTATTGTTATTTACTTATAATTAATGCAATAGAAATCAGCACATAATACATAGCCATTGGCTGTCTCTAGTTATTTATATTCCCGTAAATATAAATATTTACGTATATATTTGTAAAAAGCTGGAAGAAGAATACTTTACAGAAAGTAACATGGAAATATAGCTTCCATGTCTATTGATAAGGTTTTATTGGAAGACTGCCACACTCAGAAATTTACATATTGATTTTATGGCTATTGCAATGCTTAACTGGCACACTCAGACACTGTTTTTAATGTCCACACATACAACAAAACCTACTTGGCCTTTATAGTGATATGTTTGATGATATTTGCATTAACTATTGTTTAATTACTCCGTGAGATGTTTAAATTTTCAAATACCTTCAATACAAATTTCCAGAGAGGACTCCAGTCACAGAAACAAAACAAGTACAAAATTAGCTATGAAAATGAAATGCAGCAGATCTTAAACTACCCTGCTCACTTGAAAAGTTTAATTTATGTTCAAAGACAAAGCTTACCCCCAAATTGACATCAAGTTTTGGAGATAATTAAAGCTTCATTCATTTGGGCAAATTCAGCTGCCCAGCAACAGGGGTTGTTTACAAACTGGCAGGACTCCAGAGATCTTTGGAAACAGAAAAGTTTTAAACATTAAAGGAGGGCAACTTGAGAAACAAGGTTGCAAACACACTCCCTCCAAAGTGTGAGTGTCTGTGGCAATTCCACATTCTGTATTGCAAAGGTGTCTTTCCAATTAGAAATTTGGGATGTAGGTGCAAAGGATCATGTGAAACAATAAACAGTATATAGATTTCAGACACTTGAATCCTAAATGTTTTCTTTTCTCTGGAAACCAAAATCTAGTCAATTTAAATCATAGTATCTTTGAGACAAAATAGCTCTTCCTGGACAGCAACTCTCAGTTTGAATGTAGAAAATAGAGACCTTATTCAATAGCTTTCACATATGCCCTGAAAAAAAAAAAAACACCCTTTTCATTACTATACCCATTGTATTAGACATATTTTTTAAATTAGTTACATTTAACTTCCAATTCTTCCTTTATGAGAAGAAATGTAGATGGAAACCCACCAGGGAATCTGAGTCCTACAGAAATTGCACAGAGATCTACTTACAAATAAAGATAACAGAGGATGACCAATTCAACATTGGTCCCAAAGGTCTAATCTGCCTCTTCTGAGGATGACTGTTAAACATTTCACAACTAAGTTGTCTTTAGTAAACCACAGGTTATGCCTAGTAGAGGACATGTCAAAGGGAGGGGTGACAGCCATCATAGCTGGTGGAAGTACACCACACAGATATGAACTCTTTCCTAGCTAGAAAATTCAGTATGTTCACATATGGAGTTGGAGAGCAAGCCTGGACAATGACAAAGTGAAAACAGAAACTCATGTACACATTGACTTGATTCCACATTCATCAAATGTTTAAAGCACCTATTGTTCTTGGGTAGCATAATTGAAAAGTAAGTCTGTGGGAAAAGTATGCTAATTAAAGTTGAAGTCTACCATTATCCTGGTTGTCTTCTGGGGCTCTGCATGTAATGGGGTACTCTCTACATTAGCAAGGCTTCTCCTTCTCTGACATTTTCTAGGGCGTTCTAAGCCTCCACACCTCTACCTCCACCTCTACCTGAGGAATGTCACATAGGCTCCATTAGTTTACAGGATCAATGTCTTTTCTTCTGATTATACTTTTTAAGACAGCACCTAAGATTATGGTAATGCTTCCCCATGTTAATGAGGCATTCCAGGTATTTTAAGCCCACAACCTGGGCTTTGCCCACCCTGGACGTTACTACCCTCATTCTCACAAAACTTTATACACCTTAAATCACCCTCTGTTGATCTACCTTGGGATAGCAGGTCTCAGTGTGGTCTTTTACTATAGGTACTTAGAGGGCTTCTGAATTCCCAGCTCAATGTCTCTGCTCCCACTTCCCTCAAGTTCCATATGGCAGATGAGCTATGAGAATAGGGAAACCCAAAGACCATGTCCAATGTGGGTCACAGGGAAAGGTAGAGATCTGTGAGTATTCCTTCAAACACTGGAGAGTAGCAGCATCTTGCTAATCCATCTCACTTTGAGGATAGATCTGCTCTTTCTTTTTCTTTGATATATGTTCCTTTGTGTAGGACTGGAAACAGTTTGTGCAATAGCAGATACTTCTTGGTCAGGGCTACAAAAATCTGACAGAAAAATCTGGTGATGCACCAACCATTTAAAAGCCACAGTGATAGCTGCAAATTTTGTAATCTGCTATACAGTTGGTGTTCATTGGGGTACATCAATCCCACTTAGCAGAAGAGCATCGGGAACATTGGCCTTTGTTCTACCAACACTCTCTCCTTTTTCTATCATAGTGAATTCAACATCACACTACAGGGATTTTCAAATGTGTCCCCTTAGAGCCTTACATCAAGGAGCTCTTTACATATAGCAGCTAAATCAAGAGGACATAAGATCTCTAAAACAGAGTGCCTAGAATTCTGGAATGACATTCTTCAATTTAAACCATGGGTCCTGTCATCAGATATTTATGATCTGGGCATCTGGACCTGAGTTGCATACCTGGCTCATAAGAAAGAAGCTCAGGAAGGAAGGCTGTGTTTTGTCCCTCTCTTTCCTCCCTGTGATAGCTGGCATTATGTAATGCATATGAGAAAAAAAAATCCAAGCATCAAAATGACTCATTAGAAGAAAAAAATTCAAGAGGACAAATGAAAAGACTCACAAAAATGAGGAAGACCCTGACAATTGTCCAGTAGCTGATTTAACTGCTTTAGAAAAAGAAATCTAATTAGAGAAATTACTCCTTAACATACAACACACTTCCCCATCCTCCTTTGACACCCTTTATGCCTTCATAAGCAACAGAGGATACAGACCCAGAAATTACAACCAAAATTTCTAAAGACACCCTTACAAACCCTCCTGTAATTAAGAATGACCATGAACCAATACCCATGGCCATTAATCAACTCTCTTACCCCAGAGATGCTATGAACAATTATCCCCAATGATCAATAAACCCTCTTCCACCCTCAGGACCACCTCCAATGGCAGCTCTCTATCTCAGAGACCTGGGAATAATTATCCACAGCTGCCTCAGTCTCTATGGCCTGGGGCCCCAGGACCTCTACCCATAGGGACTTTCCCTTTAATAAACATATAGCAACACAGTAAATACCTACTGGCCTGGTATCTTCTCCCAGCAGCAGACTTAAGAGAAGATGGAATTTGTGTCCCATGGAACAAATCCATTGTACAAAGTTCCAATAGAAACTTTTTAACTCCCAGGACTGTCCCATCTTCTTCCCCCAGCCCTCTATTCCTACAATGGGTGACTCTATTTAGAGATAAATGTCAAATGTAGGATAAAAAAATGAAATACATAATCAACATATGGGGCTACAACAGGACAAAACCCCCATCACAATTAATAAACTAGAATTATGACCAACTCTTTGGCCAGAGTAAATTCTCCACAGGGATTCAGCAGGCTTTGCTCCCTGTTGGCTGCTTTGAGCAGGTTTGCTTATGTGCATGCACTCCAGGCCTGGGACTGTCTAACTCCCTTGTCCACAGGACATGGACAAACCACACCACTGGTCCTTCCTAAAACAAAACCAACTGAGACACTCCTAGATTTTATACCGGGTACAATCTAGTTTAGGCAGGCAAATAACAGACCCAGCAGCCAAAGCAATGCTCCTAAACAATCTTATCTGGAAAGGGATGACAGGCAGGCATCCCAGGGAGTAAAATATTAACATCACAACAAATGGATCAGGGCTATCCAGGACATTGGACCTGCCTCTTATCAGGCCTCCTCCTTGCACAAGCCCTTGCAGCTGCAACATCGTCCAATTTAATATGTTTAAAATGTGGAGAAACTAGACCTGGGAAGGGAGACTACCAAAAAGAAAAATGACCCAGTTACTCATAAACCTAAACCTATCAGCATTTATTACCCAAAATTTTTATAAATGGTAAGACCTGGGTGGAACCAATTGGACCATCAGACCATTAGTGAGTGGTATGGCCACTAACTTGCTAGGTAGAGATATCTTAGAAAATTTAAATGTGGTCTTTGCTAATGGAAAACAAAGAGAATGCCCCCAAATAGAAAAATACTAAGATCAAAGGAACCCCCAAATCGAAGGGCTGCTGTTAATTCCATTAAACCTTGCTTGAGATGGAAGACAGAAGATTTCCTCTGAGTTGAACTGCCTCTAAATAGGGAGAAATTAGTAATCTTACAACAGGTAGTTAAACACCAGTTAGACATAAGACATATCTCTAGAAGCCCCTGGAAATCCCTGGTCTCTGCAATTGAATAGAAACACAACATCTGGAGATTCCTTCAGGATTTAAGGGAAATCAACAAAACTATGAAAGTTTGGGGCTCACATGTTTTCTGCCTTTCCTCTGCCATGCCTGTAAATATTTGTATAGGACATTAAAGATTGCTTCTTTTCAATACCACTTGATGAACAAAGCAAATACTTTGCTTTCTCAGTACCTAAAATAAATAACTCAGAGCCAGCAGATAGATTTGAATGGATTATGCTCCCCCCAGGTACAGCTAATAGTCTGACTACTTTCCAGGAAGCAGTAGCCCATACATTGAAACAGCTTATTAAAACAGTTCTCAATATATCTCATTGCATGGTTCACTATGAATGTGGTTAGATGAAAAACAGGAAACTACCTCTAGAATACCTTAAACGAGACACAAAGGCCCTAAAAGGTAAAAGCTTTATCTAGAAGTTCCAATCCAATTCTGTCCTCCTATCACATTCCTAGAGATCAAAACTACCCTAACCCCAGTTCGAGCAGCTAAACTGACTAGAGACATCGAGAATCCTTAAATGCCCTTCAACGTTCCTTAGGCAATATCAATAGGCTTAGGCCTTGGATCCCCATACCAAGTCGGCAATTACAGGCTTGAATTGACTTACTAAAGGGTGACAGACTCCTCTCCTTGCTCTCTGACAGCAGCAGCCAAAGAAGCTCTATCAACCACAACATTAAAAATGCCTCCCTGGTCCTGATCCTGGAAAGGATTGATCTAGAATTGGAGGGGAATATAAGGACAGAGAAAAAGAAGGGAGGTGATTGGAGAATGGGTGGAGAGAAGAAGATTTATGGGACATATGGGGAGGGGGGATCTGGAAAGGGGAAAATCATTTGGAACGTAAACAAAGAATATAGAAAATAAAAATATTAAAATTAAAAAAAATGCCTCCCTGGCTCTTTATGATCCAGCGCAGCCAGTCCACATCTTTATATTTAATTCCTGTCCCACAGTAGTTGGGGCCTTATATGTCAGTTTCAAGGAATTCCAGAGTAGCTCCAGGCCCCTTAATTCCTTATAAGGGAATTAACTCTTCTCTCAAAGTTGATGCCTTATTCATGCTGATAAGAACTAGAAGAGGGTGCTCCTAACAGAATATAGGCAAGGAACCTAATGTGCTCATCTGACCCAACCTCCTTCCCCCTCCCAAACATCCATTGGCTCCTAAGGACCCACACATCTTTTGCTAATAGTCTCATTGGCTTCCTGGAACAGATAGACAATCACTATCCTGATGATAAACTGTTAACGACCATGTGGCTCTTTAGATGACTCCTCCTTCTTCTAGTCTCCCCGTGAATGAATCATCCCACAAGCTCCCCACCGCAGCTTTTACAGTGGGGTCAACAAGGAGTTGCCTATGTCATTTATCAAGAAAACAATGAGTCTGTGTCATGTGCTTTCCCTGTCTCAGCAAATCTATCCAATAAAGAACTGTATGCCATCTTACAGGTCTTAACACATCTAAAAGAACCATTTATCTGTATTCAGATACCATTTATGTCATTAACCTACTCCCCTGCTTGCCCATTCCTATATCAATCAATAAGAAACAATTATCTCAATGATGAGTGTCATAAACTGTTAGCATAAATTTATTAGAAAAGAGTATGGAAACACCTACATATATATTTACCCCTATTTTGATATATGAGTTTGGGTTATTTTATGAATATATCAATGTTTCTGTATATACTGAAGTGTATTTCAGTATTTATGTGTGTATCCAGAATAAACAGATATGCATACATGTATTATTCTATCAAGAAATTTAAAAGTTTGTTAGATTTGCTCTTGCCATTATTTTAAAGAGGACTCAAGTACTCAATTTTAATGACACTAAATATTGTGATGTCATTTTTAGTCCTTCCAGTTGTTTAACTGTGATGAATTTTGAAATTTTAACTTTTTTATTTGAACTTAGTAACTGAGCTTAGATCTGCTCATGAATCTTTTCTCTCTATATAAGTTCACTGTATGAATATAAATTATGTCCATTGTTATATCATTTCTGTTTCAATTCTTTGGCAATTATATATTGCTTCATATATTCAACATTGGTGAGATTTATTTTATACTTGATTATTTAAAAGCCCTAAATTGAAGTGAAAAGGCAGAGTATGCAATAAGTTTATTTCTGTAACTTTGCATTTACAGAACATGTAGCTAGTATACATGTGCTTGTGTGTGTGTGTGTGTGTGTGTGTGTGTGTGTGTGTTTGTGTGTATGTATGTCAGGATTTTGACATGGCTCCAGGTTAGGCTTCTCACAGACTGAAGAATTTCTCCACAATTAAACTATATTCTCAACACTCTTGGGGTTCTTTTCTTTTATTAAAAAATATATGTTCCAGGTGACTAAGGATGTTGAATATTTCTTTAGGTGCTTCTCAGCCATTCAATATTCCTTATGTAAAAATTCTTTGTTTAGCTCTGTACCCCATTTTTAAGGGGGATATTTGGCTCTCTGGAGTCTACTTTCATGAGTTCTTTGTATATCTTGGATATAAGTCCTCTGTCAGATGTAGTGTTGGTAAAGATCTTTTCCCAATTTGTTGGTTGACATTTTGTCCTTTTGACAATGTCCTTTAACTTACAGAAACTTCTTAGTTTTATGAGGTCCCATTTGTCAATTCTTGATCTTAGAGCATAAGCTATTGGTGTTCTGTTGAAGAAATTTTCCCCTGTGCCCATGTCCTCAAGTGTCTTCTCCAGTTTCTTTTCTATTAGTTTCAATGTGTCTGTTTTTATGTGGAGGTTCTTGATTCATTTGGACTTAAGCTTAGTACAAGGAGATAAGAATGGATCAATTTGCATTTTTTTGCATGCTGACCTCCAGTTGAACCAGCACCATTTGTTGAAGAGGCTATCTTCTTTCCACTGGGTGGTTATAGCTTCTTTATCAAAGATAAAGTGACCAAAAGTCTGTGGGTTCATTTCTGGATCTTCAGTTCTATTCCATTGATCTTCTTGCCTGCCACTGTAGCAATACTATGCAGTTTTTATCACAATTGCTCTGTAGTGCTGCTTGAGGTCGGGGATACTGATTCCCCCAAAACTTCTTTTACTGTTGAGAATAGTTTTAGCTATCCTGGGTATTTTTTTATTCCTGATGAATTTGAGAATTGTTCTTTTTAAGTCTATGAAGAATTGAGTTGGGATTTGATGGGGATTGCATTGAATCTGTAGATTGTTTTTGGCAAGATGGCCAATTTTACTATATTAATCATGCCAATCCAAGACCAAGGAAGATTTTTCCATCTTCTGAGGTCTTCTTTGATTTCTATTTTCAAAGACTTGAAGTTCAACAACCCTGAGATTTTACCTCATACCAGTCAGAATGGCTAAGATAAAAAACTCAGGAGAAAACAGGTGCTGTTGAGGATGTGGAGAAAGGAACACTCCTTCACTGCTGGTGGGATTGCAAGCTGGTACTACCACTATGGAAGTCAGTCTGGCGGTTCGACAGAAAACTGAGAATGATACTTCCAGAGGACCCCGCTATACCACTACTGGGCATATACCCAGAGGATACCCTGGCATGCAATAAGGATACATATTCCACTATGTTCATAGCAGCCCTATTTATAATAGCCAGAAGCTGGAAAGAACCTAGATGTCCATCAACAGAGGAATGGATACAGAAAATGTGGTACATATACACAATGGAGTACTATTCATCCATTAGAATCAATGAATTCATGAAATTCTCAGACAAATGGATGGAACTGGAGAAAATGATCCTAAATGAGGTAATGCAGTCTCAAAGAACACTCATGGTATGCACTCACTGATAAATGGATATTAGCCTAGAAGCTTGGAATACCCAAGATACAATGCACTTATCAAATGATGTCCAAGAAGAAGGAAGGAGTGGCCCCCAGTCCTGGAAAAGCTCAGTGCAGCAGTGTTGGGGAATACCAGGACAGGGAAATTGGAAGGGGTGAATTGGGGTACAGGGGAAGGGAAGAGGACTTATGGGACTTTCGGGGAGGGGGAATCCATGAAAGGGAAACTCACTTGAAATGTAAATAAAGAATATATCGAATAAAAAGTATGTTTCATACTTACTCAGTTGTTTGTTCTAGCATGACACAAAACTTAATCCTTACCTTAAGAATGGTAGTACCATTTTGGACTTTCCTGAGCTTATAAGTATTATTAAAATTTTTATTTAAATGATAAATATTTAAAAAATACTATACTCTTGTAAATTGTTTAAAAACCCTTCTATTTCTGAATTTATTATTCTTTCCAAGTTGCTGCCCCATTTATATTTTCTTATTTTTGAGTGATACATCCATTGGGTTATTATTTATTCCACTGGACCATTTAAATATTTATGCTTTTGTCAATAATAACTTGTCGTAGCACAGAACTGACTGAACTCAGTTTCTGCTTGTTTGACATCCACAGTGAGCTCCCCCACTTCTTTACCTACCATTTTCATGGAAAAGGTTGATGGCAGGACTGATTTATGTCTGCCATCATAACATTTTAGATAAAATAAAGAATACAAATTTTTAGAAGATAATTTTCAAACTTAAAGCTCAACAAAAGTATATCAGGTGAGTCAATGCGATTTTCATTCTGACAAAAGAATCTTTCACCATCCAAGTTGTTTTTGTTTGTTTGCTTTTCTTAAAGCAAATAAAGGCATATTATCTAACTTAACCTAGGAAAAAGAATCTATAATTTGTAATTGTTTTGGTTATTGCCAGTTAGTATGCAGAATATTGACAATCTGCATGTTGGATTTCCATAGGATAATCCAAATAGTCATTTTATCTTTATAAACATAATTAACTTATATTTTCTGAATTGTGTAAGTTCATTCTTGAATAAGTGCTCAACTTGTATAAATTAATTAGAAAGTTATATACTTCTATTCTCTTTTCGAGGCTATATTTACAATTTGCATGTTTCCCATAATTTTTGTTTTTATAATTTTTGCAGCTTATATCACTCTTTCATCTTTAAGAGTCCTTTTTTGAGCATTTCTAAGAAAAAGTGTTTTCATCTTTTAATAGATGCAGTTCTATTTGATCCTGATCTTTACAAAAAACAAAACAAAAAAAAAAACAAACAAAAAATCCAAACAAACAAAGAAACAAAAACTCCTAAAGAAAGCATGATTGAAAATGACCTTATCCATCTCCCCTGATTATGTGGATATGTTTCTTTCAAGATATTTAACATATTAGAGTAATAATTGATCATTTATATTTGTATAGAATAATCTAACTTGGATCAACTTGGGAGAAGAGAGTAAATGAGACTGAAAAGATAGCTAACACGCAGGGAAATTGTATCCTAAAGTAATTATCTTTGATTCTATTTTAACTGCATGAAAATTACGTACTATAGTTCAGGCAAATTCTAGTCCCATCCTACTGGACTGAGAGGGCCTTCTGATTATGCTAGCACTTTCTTCAGTACTATGTCTTTGCAGTCATTTTCACAGAAAAAAAGTTTGTGTCCTTGATTTGAAGTTCTTTTTCCTTGGGTGTTTTATGCACATAAAATTTACCACTGATATTCACAGAAACAGAATTAAGCCCACATTAATTTCCACTCAAAGCAAAGGAAGAAGTGAGTTATCTGGCCACTGCCTTGAGTACTTAATATCAAATACTTATCATTTTCTCCTGTTGTTTATTTTTTCCTTTTATTTGATATTTTCTTTAGTAACCCCCTTTTTAGGTGTACCCTCCCCAACTCCCCTGTCCCATCTCCCCTCCCCATCCCTCCATGAGGATGCTCCCCCACCCACCCACCCTCTCCCACCTTCCTGCCCTGGCCTTGGCCTATACTGGGGCATCGAACACCCTCAGGCCCAAGGGCTGCTCCTCCCACTGATGTCCAACAAGGCCATCCTCTGTCACATATGCAGTGAGAGCCATGGGTACCTCCATGTATACTCTCTTCTTGGTGGTACAGTCCCTGGGAGCGTCAAGGGGCGGTCTGGCCAAATGACACTGCTCCTTCCCCAATAAGACTGAAAACCTCCTCAGCTCCTTCAGTCCCTTCTCCAACTCCTCCTGCTGTTTAACAGGAACCTTTGAGTGCTAAAAATTGAAAGGGGTTCCTCAAGGATGTGAAACTTTTTTTCTGCAGTCACTCACCTTTTAATTCATACTCCTTATTGTATTAATCTGCCACCACATAGACATATGCAAGCACAATTTGTCTGTATTCTATAAATGTAAAATTCAATAACATGTTATAATGTAAATGCAATAAATAAAGTGAAGTAATGAAAACCTGTGTGGACTATTTTCTATAAAAATGAAACACATATATAACAGTCACAACTTACTCATTTATCTGCCATCTTTTTAAAAATATATTACATGAGATTTTCAAAACCATCTAAACTGTATTAAACCTTCTATTTCAGAGGCATAATATTTCCCCATGTTGATAGGTAATATGTGTATTAACAATGCCAAACAGGAACAGAATAGAAAGCTACTTTTGCTTAGTAGACCATGCTTCAAATGTGAAGCAATATTCTCAGTCTTTTACATTATTATCTTGCTTGGAAATAGTCATAGGGATCCAATCACACATTCTGTTTGAAAGAATTAGTATCCAGGTACCCTTTTCCACTCAGTGCTAATATAAAGAGCATATTGAAATATTATTTCAGAAAGCTAGGAATCTTATATAACCCCATGATTTATTTAAAATAAATGAGATTTATTTTTCTTTTTAGAAAACCATTAAGCTTCACATGCATTTTATTCTTACATTTTTCAGAAAGTAAAGAAATGATAAACTATTATACAAATGTAACACATATTATGTGTTTTTATGTGATAGGAATGAATGCATTTCTTAGCAGGGTTTGCATAGGTTATGATCAATCTACAATTTTTGATAGAGAATTATGCTTGGTGGAGTAATAAAATAGGCTGTAAATCCAGTAGAGTCAGGAGAGGTCACATTTTATCTCGATTTGGCTACTATTGTTTGTGTTTGCATCTTTGGAAGAAGAGCCCCTGTTTGGTGTGGGTCTTTAATATGCACAATGCAGATCAGTGCATTATCACAGTTGAGAGAATTAAAAATGTGCACATCAAACTTAATTGTCTAAAGTCTCATAGCTATTTGCGTTACTCTTTACCAAAGAGAATGAAACTTGAACGCTAAACTAAACTGGAAAGGGAGATGTTTAAAATCATCCAATCATGGTTTAATTGTTTATTTTTGCTAATTACCATTACAAGAAAAGTCTGAAAAAGAGTTAATGTGAGGAAATAAAGAAAAATAAAGCCCTTTTCAGGGACAAGGCATGATGACATTTTTGACTATGCGTGTGTAGAGTAGAAAATTGAATTTACAGAGATAAAAAGATGTAGTTTCTCCCTGGAATGTTGCATATATTCTTTATATTGCCAAAGTCTTTAGATTTCATTAATTTATGTATATTTTAGATGAGTTTTACAAACATGACTAATTTAATTGCCTGGATTTTTTAAATTTATTAATATTTTCTATATAGAGAGGCGGGAGAACAGCTCACTATTATTCTCCTGTAATGTAAAAATTATGACTTTCAGATAGAGAAAAGGGGTTTTGGCTTCAGCATAATTTAAGGATGGGTTATAGAATATGAGATTTGCCACTAGAACTAAATTCTTACCTACAGTTTCTTGAAAATAGTGAAGATATCTATGATCATATCAAGGTGAGGGTCCTAACAAACTAATGTCTTAAAGAACACTGAGATTATTGTATTACAAGTTTAGTAAAAATACGGACATTATCTGCAATATTATTAGGAGACAGATGCCCAGATACCATGATACTTTCCAAATAAAGAATGAGAACTAAGACTTCTGTACAAATGAAAATGGAATTAAATCTTAAGTCACTATCCCACATGAACTCCAAAGCCCTATATGTGTTTAGCTTTTGCACTGTCTATATGCTTTGGAGATAGAGACATTATATTCACACTAAGTGTAAAAAAGGAAAGTATAGGATGAGACTTTGTGAAGGAGGCTTTCTGGGAGAAGGGACTTCTAAGTGAACAAGGAGGTGACCTATAACTTTCAGTCTGAGGGATATTCCCATCCTTGAGGAACCCCTTTTAGAGTAGATGTCTTCATCCTGTGAAGTTGTGAACACGTGCTGATGCCAAAACCTCCCCCTCCATAGAATTTGTTACAAAAGAGCAAAAGTAGTTTATCTTTTGGCTTCATTTGACCAAGTCTGGAAGCTGGAGGAAAATCAGTTTGGCAGTTCCTCAGAAAATTGGACATAATACTAACAGAGAACCCAGGTATACCACTCCTGTGCGTATACCCAGAAGTTGCTCCAACACATAATAAGGACATATATACTCCACTATGTTCATAGATAACACATTTATTTATAATAGTCAGAAGCTAGAAAGAACCCAGATGTTTCTCAACAGAGGAATGGATCCAGAAAATGTAGTACATTTGCGCAATGGAGTACTACTCAGCTATTAAAAACAATGAGTTCATGAAATTTTTAGGCAAATGGACAGAACTTGAAAATATCATCCTGAGTGAGATAACCCAATCACAAAAGAACACACATGGTATGCTCTCCCTGACAAGTGGATATTAGCCCAGAAGCTAGGAATACCCAAGATATAATTCACATGAAACTCAAGAAAGAAGACCAAAATGTGGATATTTTTGTCCTTCTTAAAAGGGGGAACAAAATACCCATGGGAGGAGATACAGAGACAAAGAGGAGAGCAGAAACTGAAGGAAAGACCATACAGAGAGTGCCCCACCTGAGGGTCCATCCCAGATACAGTTATCAAACCCAGACACTATTGTGTATGCAAACAAGTGCTTGCTCACAGGAACCTGGTATAGTTGTCACCTGAGAGGCTCTGCCAGTGCCTGTCAAATACAGAGGAAAATGCTCTCATCCTGTGATGATGAGCACCACTGGACTGAGCACTGGACTGAGCACAAGGTCCTCAATGGAGGAGCTAGACAAAAGACCCAAGGAGCTGAAGGGATTTGCAGACCCATAGGAGAAAGAACAATATGAACCAACCAGTACACCCAGAGCTCCTAGGGAGTAAACCACCCACCAAAGAGTATACACATAGAGGGACCGGTGGCTCTAGCCGCATAAGTGCAGAGGATGGTCTAGTTGGGTAGCAATGAGAGGAGAGGCCCCTGTGGGACTCTTGTAGAGTCTAGTTGCCCCAGTGTAGTAGAGTGTCAGGACAGGGAGGTGGGAGTTGGTGGGTTTAGTGATGGGGGGTATTGGGGATAGGATAGGGGGTCTCAGAGGGGAAAGGAGAAAGGGGAGATATTTGAAATGAAGATAAAGAAAGTATCTAATAAAAAATAAATGTATGAATAAAATTTAGTTTAAGTGTGACTCTTTTTTTAAATTTTAAAATTTTTAGTATCCATATTCTTTGTTTACATTCAGAATGCTTTCCCCTTTCCTGGTTACCCCCTTCCCATCGGTCTCATAAGCCCTCTTCCCTCCACCCATTTCCCAATCACCCCCCTCCCATTTCTCTGTCCTGGTAGTCCACTACAATGCTGGATCAAGTCTTTTCAGAACCAGGGCCCTCTCCTTCCCTCTTCTTGGGTATCATTTGATAAGTGAATTGTGTCTTAAGAATTCAGAGCTTCTGGGATAATTAATATCCACTTATCAGTGATTGCATTCCATGGGTATTCTTTTGTGATTGGGTTACCTCATATAGAATGATATTTTCCAGTTCCAAACATTTGCCTAAAAAAATTCATGAATTCATTGTTTCTAATTGCTGAGTAGTATTCCATTGTGTAAATATACCACAGTTTCTGTGTCCATTCCTTCATTGAGGGACATCTGGGTTCTTTCCACTTTCTGGCTATTATAAATAAGGCTGCTATGAACATAATGGAGCATGTGTCCTTATTGCATGCTGGGGAATCCTCTGGGTATGTGCCCAGGAGAAGTATAACAGGGTCCTCGGGAAGTGACATGTCCAGTTTTCTGAGGAGCCACCAGACTGATTTCCATAGTGATTGTACCATCTTGCAATCCCACCAGCAGTGGAGGAGTGTTCCTCTTTTTTCACATCCTCGCCAAAAACTGCTGTCTCCTGAGTTTTTCATCTTAGCCATTCTGACTAGTGTGAGGTAAAGTCTCAGGGTTGTTTTGATTTGTATTTCCCTAATGACTAATGATGTTAAGCATTTTTTATGGTACATCTCGGCCATCCGAATTTCTTCAGGTGAAAATTCTTTGTTTAGATTTGTACCCCATTTTCTAATAGGGTTATTTGGTTCCCTGGGGTCTAACTTCTTGAGTTCCTCATATCTATGGGATATTAACCCTCTATTGGATGTAGGGTTGGTGAAGATCTTTTCCCAATTTGTTGGTTGCCATTTTGTACTTTTGACAGTGTCCTTTGCCTTACAGAAACTTTGTAATTTTATGAGGTCCCATCTGTCAATTCTTGATCTTAGAGCATAAGCTATTGGTGTTCTGTTCAGGATCTTTTCACCTGTGCCCATGCCCTCAAGGGTTTTCCCCAGTTTCTTTTCTATTAGTTTCAGTGTGTCTGATTTTACGTGGAGGTCCCTGATGCACTTGGAGTTGAGCTTAGTACAAGGAGACAAGAATAGATCTATTCGCATTCTTCTGCATGCTGACCTCCAGTTGAACCCGTACCATTTCTTGAAAAGGCTATCTTTTTTCCACTGGATGTTTTCAGCTCCTTTGTCGAAGATCAATTGACCATAGGTGTGTGGGTTCATTTCTGGGTCTTCAATTCTATTCTATTGGTACACTTGCCTGTCACTGTGCCAATACCATGCAGTTTTTATCATTCTTGCTCTATAGTAATCTTTGATGTCTGGGATACTGATTCCCCCAGACGTTCTTTTACTGCTGAGCATAGTTTTAGCTATCCTGGGTTTTTTGTTATTCCAGATGAATTTGAGAATTGCTTTTTTAACTCTATGAAAAACTGAGTTGGGATTTTGATGGGGATTGAGTTGAATCTGTATATTGCTTTTGGCATGATGACCATTTTAATTATATTAATCCTGCCAATCCAAGAGCATGGAAGATTTTTCCATTTTATGAGGTTTTCTTTGATTTCCTGCTTCAGAGACCTGAAGTTCTTGTCATATAGATCTTTCTTGCCAACTGAATGCAAGAACACATCAAAACAGTCATCTACCATGATCAAGTAGGCTTCATCCCAGGGATGCAAGGATGGTTCAATATATGGAAATCCATGAATGCAATCCACTTCATAAACAAACTTAAAGAAAAAAACCACATGATCATTTCATTAGATGCTGAAAAAGCATTTGACAAAATTCAGCATCCTTTCATGCTAAAAGTCTTGGAAAGGACAGTAATTCAAGGCCCATACTTAAACATAATTAAAGCAATATACAGCAAACTGGTAGCCAACATCAAACTAAATGGAGAGAAACTTGAAGCAATCCCACTAAATCAGGGACTAGACAAGGCTGCCCTCTCTCTTCATATCATTTCAATATAGTACTTGAATTTCTAGCTAGAGAATTTGACAACATATGGAGGTCAATGGGATACAAATTGGAAAGGAAGAAGTCAAATTATGACTACTTGCAGATAATATGATAGTATACTTACGTGACCTGAAAACTCCACCAGAGAACTCCTACATCTGATAAACAACTTCAGCAAAGTGGCTGGTTATAAAATCAACTCAAGCAAATCAGTTGCCTACCTATACTCAAAGGATGAGCAGGCTGAGAAAGAAGTTAGGGAAATGACACCCTTCACAATAGCCACAAACAATATAAAGTATCTTGGTGTGACTCTTACCAAGCAGTTTTCTGTCTTAAAAGGTTGTTCTGCTCTGCATTTCCAATTCCCCTGCCCCCAACACCTACATATGGGGTTCAGATCCCCAAAACAGCCATCTTTCTGATATATTAGTTTCTGAAATAATATAATTTAGCTAGTTTGAGCTTGTTTTTCAGAGTGTATTATTTCTCAAATTCTCCAAATGTATTAGCAATCAAGGTTTGTATGTGTACTTGTAGCAGAAAAACAAACAACTGAAGTTCTGAAAGTCATGATTCCTCTATCACCCCATCACCACTGTTTATAGTAAGAAAGTTTGGAGTAATGACTATTAAGAAATAATAGAGTAAAAATTTAGAATGTCAGCATCATAATAAACTGGGATAGGAGGAAATCTATGACCAATAATATAAAGGGTTAGAAGACAGAAGATGTAAATATTAAAGGTCTCTATTTGCAAAAGTATTGAGCAAAATGTTGGCATCTCTTGAAGACATATTTGATCACACAATAATGCTAATTTCCCCTTACTTCATTTGTGAAATTACAGTAAATTTGAAAGTACAAATAAGAAACAAAATATGAGGATTCTAAACTACTCTAAATCTCTCTGCTGCACTTAAAAGTTATATCAGGTAAGATGTGTGAAAGCATTGTCTTGTGAGCTTTCTCTTGTATTCACTTTTGGAAAATTTCATTCTCTCTGACACAAACAACCCACGAAGTTATAAATAGAGCTTCAAATTAAAAAAAAAATGGACAAAATCCTATCCAAAACAATAGCTTTACTCTATTTACACAAGAAAAAATAATAAAATTTCATTAATTATCAACACCGAGCAAGTTGTGTGAAACATGAGTGATTCAAATATTACCCTGCTACACAGAAATTGACACCAGATGGTTTTATATTGACAGGGGATTAACAATATGAGGATTGTTAATTTTTCTAATATAAAAAAGTGCTGTTGTTAATTAAATAAGGAAAATATTCCCATTGCATATAGCTGTAGATATAATTATAAAATAAAACAAAATGTGAGTGAAAATTTCAGTAATTGCTGAAATGTAAAACAAGTAGCAATGTAATTGTTTTTGTTGTTTAAATCATTGTGATCATTGTGTTTTATATCTTCCTTATTTTTCTGTTTGGATTATTTGAAATGAAAAGCAGCTCCATCATAGGAAATCTTAATGTAACTGATCATGTATTGATCAATTTTATATGTTAACATATCTCAGATACCTTATAAAATATTATTTTATTTATTCTTAAATATACTTTCAAAGGATTGGCATATGAGTCTGTATGGATGTAGTTAAGAAAATAAAGGAATTCATTCATTAGTGTGGGTAGGCCTTAGCAAATCTGTGTGTATTCCCAGAAGATACCTTAGGGAGATCATTGCTTGAAAAAGATAAATCTACTTTCTC
Source organism: Apodemus sylvaticus (assembly GCF_947179515.1). NCBI lineage: Eukaryota > Metazoa > Chordata > Mammalia > Rodentia > Muridae > Apodemus > Apodemus sylvaticus. The sequence continues at coordinate 24,527,671 of NC_067487.1, forward strand.
TTCTATAATTCTAACATTCATCTTCTTTATCCTGGAGCACCGGTTCTCCTAATCTGTCATCCTTGGGATTGAGACTGAATTACACCAGAATTTCTAATTATTCATTCAGGGTACAAGAGAGGCTTTAATTGCATTTGTTCTTATTTTGCATGTCTTTTCATAGTGGCATATATTAATTAAAAGAGACAGTAGTTTAATAGTGACCCTTGTAGATATGCATAAAATAGACTTTAACCTCATCCATTTGCCTGCCTTCCTCTTTTCTCTCTCAGAAATCCTATTTCTCCGTCATCCAAAGTATCCACTCTCTATCCTCATGTCTTTCTTTGTCTTAAATCTAGATTCCACATACAAGAGGGAAACGATTTCTCATCTTTTCTCAATGCTATGACACAATATCTTGTTGAAGAAATTCAAGAGGAAGCCTTTTAACTGAGCTCTCAGTATGAGGGTACCAGACATGATGCAGAAATCTGGGCTGCAGGGACTTGAGATAACTGGTTATATTGTGTCAAGAAGCAAAGATGGTGGATGTTGAGTCTCAGCTGAGGTTCACATTGATACACAGTCCTAGACCCTATGGGTGTGGCCATTTTAGTCAGAGTTTTCTTTCCTTATTTGTCGAATTTACACATTTCTTCATTATGGCAGCCAGATATTTGGCTCCTGTACATCATTTCACCTTAACAATCAGTGTTAACCATCCTATATATGATACTCATTTTTTCCAACTCTGTCCTATTTTGCTTAACATGGTAATATTCCATTCCGTACTCTTTCATAGAATTCATTTGATGGTTTGCTCTTTACTTGAGAAAAGTGAGTTACTTTGCTTTTATTGAATGTTTTCTCTAGGAATGTAGAACAACCATAAACAAATACAAAATGATTTCACCCATAAAAACTTAATAAACCAAGAGTTTATTGGGGGTTTTCCCAAAATTTTGGAGCAATTATAGCAATGGTGGTAACCTGTCATTGGAGAAACTGGACAATGCAAGGAGAAAGCATCAAAATAAAACATAACATAATGCAGGATCTTACAAAGAGTTGGAGTCAAGAAAATAAGCTATTTTGTAACAAAGACAGAGATTCTTGGGGTTGATATTGGGCATGCAATCATTGCATGGCTCTTAAGGGTTCACATTTTGATCTACCAAGTAGAAACAACATTCTCACCCCCAAAACACATGTTCCACCATGTTTAGCAGTTATCAAGTCTAATGTTCTTTGGTTTTGGAGCACTATCTAGGCAGAAGAGTTTATCTTTCCCTGGAGGGATTAAAGGTTGCCGTAGTCTTATCGAGCTTGTCACAAAAGTGTCCAGTCAAATGATGTGTCTAAATGAAAGTAGCTGTTGTGTTCCCAGCATATCTGAGGGAGACAGCATGTCCTATTTCTTTGAGCAAAAGGAGGAACATCACTTCTTCTCTCATCTCCTGGCTAGCAGCAGCAGCAGCAGCACTGCCTTCCTTACCTCATAGAGATAAATCTGTGGAATAAGCACAGCAGGTGTGAAGAACCTGCCAAGGGATGTTTATATATACCAAAACAGAGAGAGGGTAATGTAAGTTAAGTCAGTAACAGTTTCATTGGTGGCACATTGGTAGATTATTAGCATAGGCCTTGGAGAAATGTAAATGGGTATGGTATGGTAGATACCATACACATTTGATGGTATCTACCAAATAGGTTACCATCTATTTGATCAAAAATGGAACTGTCATGAAGCTCTGGACAGGTGTCACTTTTCTTGACTGGAGCTACCAGAGAAGTATCCATGGGCACTGCAGCAAGGAAGAAGCAGTTGCTAGAGGTGCATAAAAAACAGTGGGAAGCATTTGGGTATGGGGTGAATGGGAAGATGTCAGCAACAGTATAATGGTCCATTTTTTTCCTCCAGTTTTCCTGCAGTGGACATAATTCTGCCATGTTCTTGTCACTGGACAAAATTCCATTTTTTATACACAACACATTGCCTTTATTCACTCACTCATTGAACCTTACCAGATTTCATGTTGAGACAAGGAAAAATGTCTAATCACTCCAGATCGAAAAGATTCCATACTAGACTAACAAGTCTAGCAATATATATATTCTTCTCAGGACAACTGAACACATTTTTAAATAGCAAGTTTACTACTTCATGGAGATCTCCAGTTTATAAGGCACAAAATCAAAAGAGCAGGTACTCAAAGGTCCATTAAAATTAATGACAGTTTCCTGTCAATATACTGGGAGGTTGGGAGGTTTTAGTGTCAACGTGAGACTCCCCCTAAAGGAAGCTATGAGCATGAACCAGGCAGAGCGTCCACTGAGCAGTCTTCCTTCCATGTTTTCTTTCTTCTTTCCCACCTCAAGGTTTTACCGATTGCCTTCAGTAACAGACACTTATTTAGACGTATGGACTGAAACAAAGTTCCCAGTCTAAGGTGGTTTCAGTCAAGGTGTTTTAACATGACAACAGAACAGAAATCAGAGCAGTCCAATGCCTAGATTAGGTATTCGTTTCCCAAACACTTGGCATGGAAACATACATGATTGGCAGTATGGCTTAGCTTCAACCATTCATTGTCAGTATGAATTAATGAAGTTTCCATTGTCATTGCTTTTGCATTTATATGGCAATAAGGCACACTGTGTGCTATCCCTATGAGAATAATTTGGACTTCAAGTGATCTTTAGAACCTTGCTGGTTAGCCCAGCTTGCCTGGCACAACACTTGGGAGCATCTGTATTAAGAAAAATATCTGAGCTTGACTTTGTGTTCCTTCCTCTGTAGAAATAAATGTCACACAATTTACTTAAACTTGCTATATATGGCACCCTTGCTTAATTTAACAATTTAACATATTTTGTTACAAGATTCTCCTGAACATCAGTGCAATGCTTAAATTCACATCTAATAAAATGTGCTGAACCATTTAGGCTTCGACAGCATCGTACAGAGAATTTTGTCTGAAGTAAAAGGCCAATGTTTCTCCATGAAAGCAACAAGAATTGTGGTTGATCTGCCTTTCCAGGAGCTTTCAACAGACAAAAATATGTGAATAATTGATAAATAACACTGAATTTTGTGCCAGGCATTGGCTTGCTGTCCACACAAAGCATTTACTTGACAGAGACTGACAACTATTTCATTAAGGGAAATCTCACTGCAATTCCCAGAGATTGTTGTTCAAAGGTATAGGCCCTTGGTTTTGATGGAAGAGAGACTTGTAGTTTATAAATTATCCTCGTGCATAACATATTTCTTAATCTATTCTTTATGGATTGCACAAATCATACTGGAGTACTTTCTATGTATCTGGAAGCAAGGCTTAGTTCTCCTGGATGCAGAGGGAATACAGAGTAAGACCTGCATTTATACACTTTCCAAACTTTTACCACCACCACCCCCATGCTTTTTCTTCTACTTAAAGTTCTTCAGGGAATTTTAAGGTGTTTTGAAATAGGTTTGAATTACTTTTAAGATTTGTCAAGAGACACTTTGTTCTAATCAGATGTTTTGAAGACTAATAATAAAGTAGTTCTACATCAAAAGTGGATTTATGTCTTATATGCAGTTCGTTGATATCAATTTGTTCTAGTATGGTTCAGTCACTACACCATTTAAATCATATCATAAATCAGCAGTAAGTATTAGCTAACATTGCTTGAGTACACATTTGGAACTAAAATTGTGTTAAAATAGTCATTGTTATAACTAGTAAATTATTTTGATGTGTTATTACTTAATGAAGTACAAAAACATAAATGCTCTGTTCTGAATCAATAACAAGGTCAATTACTTTTTTCAGAGTGTGTTCATTATAGAAAATGTAGACATGTTTTTTTTTTAACTTCAGTTTGCTTAGTATAAGAGTGAGACTGTGCAAGACCTTAAATGTGCATCTAAAACCGTGCAGGACTCCTCTGTGTGAGTGTGTGTGTGTGTGTGTGTGTGTGTGTGTGTGTGTGTGTCTGTCACCTGGGTGCAAGATGACAGAGGCAGATAAAGCTGAAGGAATTTTCTAAAAATAAAACGCACTGCGGAGAAACTGTGCGATCTAACTGGGAGTGCCAAAATATCAGTGCATCAGTAGCCAAGAGGATAAAAAGGATATAAAAATTCCATTTCTTTAAACTCTACCTTGTCCTGGCACTATGTAGGAAAGCACAGCACTGACAAGTAAGACCTTAACTTGAAATACAAAAGCACCTCTTCAAAGCAGTTTTGATAAGATGATAGTTTAGGGCAGAAGATCAGCAAGGTTTGTAGTGTTCCTTTATCTTATTTATGTGGCTGCGAAAGCTGGAAATAATGAATTTGGAAATTGGATTCAGACACAAGAAAATGGGGTACTTTAGTTCGCAATATCGGATGCATATCAGTTCTCTTGTTTTCTCTGAAACACTGCTTTTAGGCATGTATCAGATTATGCATCCTAATTCTAAACAGTTGCTTTATGGGGCCATTACTCCTCAGGAAAAAAAAGACCTTTACTTTTTATCACAGGAACCTGGAAAGCATTTATTTGTTGCAATTCCCACACAACTGATATAGAGAATACTCAATAAATAAAAGAATGGTAAATCCAGGAAGAGTTTATAATAGACTGGTCTTTCAAATTTTGTTCTAAACTAGAATATACAACCAAGAACTGATATTAATATTGAAGTCTATTCCTGTTTGTTCTCATACATCTTTTCAAATATAACTCACAACCATTGCCTGTGCTTGCTTCAACCTCTTTACCGGATTCTAATCAAATGTTTCTTATTATTCTGCTACCTGCACAGGAGCTTTAAAACTACAGTAAGTATGCACCTTCTCACACAACTTTCTAGGAAAGAAAGAACAAAAATGCATTAGTAGTGATTCTTGCTACCTATAACAAGGCTTACAAGGTAGCTTCAATTCATTGTGACCAGCTGATCACAGGCCTGACTGACGCTTATGAACTTCTGTCTTTTGTACTAGGAATGCACATGTGTGCAGAGTGATGGCCCTTTGGAGAATTTTGAATGTAACTAGAACTAGTCATGCCATAGCCATTCCTGAAGTTTAAATCATCGCTGAACAGTTGCATAGTGCATTCATGTATGCTACCTTGAATGGGTTCATCAGCTTCCCCTATTCGTAGTGTTTATAGGTAGGTAAGCTGTACATGTTACATCACATACCAATTCCTTTGCTTTTGGGGAAACAGTTTTATATAGCCCATGGAACTCACATTGGCCTTTAGCTCTCTTTGCAGCCAACCACAACTTGGACACTCGTTCTTCCTGTTTCTACCTCTCAACTTGTGGGAGCTCAGGTGTGTACCATCTTATCAACATTCTCGCCACAACCCAGAGCAAAATATTTCCACAGTGTTTGAATTTTACTACAATATTTGCTTTCAGCATGCTCATTCCAAAACTACAGTCAGACATCTCTTACTCACACAACCTTGCAACGTTTGATCTGAAATACTAAATCTGTATCTTAGGGAAAATGATCTGATTCCTCTAGATTTTTTTAGGTATTTGTTTACTAAAGCAAGAGACAGAACTATAGAGATGTATTGTGAAACACAATTTTAATGTATTTGTTAAGGTCCTCACAGTATTTGACATTTTGATATCATTGCTTTTTTTTTCTTTAATAAAACTCTATTAAAGAAAAGGAAACTGAGTTGTACTTAACTTGAGTAGTGTTTAGTAAGGTCCTTAAGATCTTGGCAAATGGGATTCAAGCTGAGACTTTAGAGTTTATTTTTATCACACACCATGGGGGGACATGAAACTTTGGGGGATATTTATTCATCATTTTTCCTTTCTTTACATCTTTAAGATGGAGCTCATTCCCTTAAAGAAGTTTTAGACAAGTATTTTAAAACTTGTGAGCATGAGTTAGTAATATCTCAAACAAAACATTTCTCAAAGTAAGTTTGGCATTGTCTTTGCTTTTCTGCTAATAAACATTTTCTTAGCAATGTCTTTATTCACTGCAAAAACTTATTTCACAAATTTATAAAAATGTCCAGCAATACTTTCTTATCCAAATCATGGTGGTTTCTTACCTTTAAACTATATTAGACATTAATTTTAATAATTTCTGTTAATTTTTAAATTATCTAGTCACCCCCTATAATAACTGAGTCACAGACCTCTGGGTTAATTTATTCAGCTCTTGAAAATTAATGGAGAGATTATCTGTAGTCTCTATTTCTGCTCACTAGACTGCCAATTCTAGCTGTCTTCCCCAAATACTTGCTGATTGAATCTTGCCTGGGTTACTTCTGCTCCAGCAGTCTGTCCTAGGGGCAGGGTCAGCCTTTTCCTAGGGATCATGCTCCTAGTCCATCACATCTATGGAGACCTCATGCTCCCTCTGTCTTCCTCCCCTTCCTCTCTCTTTTCTTTCTCTCACGGTCCCTACCTGTGTTCCCCAGTTTGGTAATAGGTATTCTGCCTCTTTTACTCTTCCCAGTGACTGGCTGTACCCTCCTTTATTTAAACAATAGCTTTAAGCTGGGGAGCAAGGTTTACATATCATCACTCGCTATGTGTGAGTATCTGCACATCGGAGGAAACCAGATCTTAGTAGTCAGGATTTAAAACATTTTGGCACCAGACTAAACTGCAACCCTGTATCTTCTAGTGTTAGCCTTGTCCTCCATTCTTTGAAACATATAGTCTCTTATCTCTTCCCAGTCTTTTTTTTTCTTGTCAATGAACAAACTCTTTTTCAATTTGCATTTGTTTTAATCTTTATTTTTGGCGATACTGTTCTCTAGAGGGCTGTGTACCTTGCTACATATATCATGCTGACATGATAGTCTAAGACCTCTGCTTACAAGTTCTGCAAAACCATGTGTGTATCAGTTCTATGAAGCCATCTTTGAATGTCCTTTAAAATACTCTTGAAAACTTTTTTCCAAACAATTGCTAGGTAATGCTTCTTCTGGATCAAATCATTGCAACCATTTCTCTCTCTCTCTCTCTTTTTTTTTTTATTAACACCCTTCTGGTTCAGGGCAAATATATTTTTAGTTATACCATTTTTCATAACAAAATACAAATACCCTAATATTTGTCTGTTCAATTATATAATTATTAATTATCACATAAGATTTTACATTTTAGACATAAAGAACACTCCAGTTTTAAGTTTTCTATATTAAGAATTATTGATATTACATTGAGGTACTTCATTTTCTTCTTCATTTAAGTAATATCTTGAAGGAGAGGGAGCAAAGAGAGATAAATTGAAGTAAGAATATTTAGAAAATCCTGAAATAATCATATTATTTTATAGTAATATAAATTACATGCAACACACACACACACACACACACACACACACACACACGCACAAATTTAGGCTGTTGGTTCCAGAGGTGGAAAGTTAATCTGTTGTTGAAGCCGCCATGGTTTTTTTTGGACACAGGAATGTGAAGATTCAAGTCTTGATCTTACCTTGACAGACTTCTCTCTGAGGACTAGCTTTCATTGTTCCAGAAGGTGCTGACCCCAAAGGAGACTAGCAGTATATAGTCCTACCCAGCTGTGAGGCCTGTGAACCACAGCTATGGCCTCTGGGCACAGGATGTACCAGCAGGTGTGGCTATGCATTCATTCTTCCTGATCAGAAATAACTGAATGTTTTCCTTTACACAAACTTTAGTCATTAAATAACACCCAAACACAGTTTTGCAATGCAGAAGATTATAAATAGTGAATTTGTGGAGGCATTCAAAAACTAGAAAACAAAATGATGAAAAGTAAAACTTAGTCCTTCCTTTCCAGACCTTAGAAGATCTACATGATTAAATTTTCAATAATTTGGAGTCTTGCCAGATAACTTTCTACAAGAATTTTTTTCAAGTTCCTTTTTTTGTTTTGTATTCTTTCCTGTTGTTGTAATACAATATGTCAAAACGAACTAGGAGAGGAAGGATTTATTTCTGTTCACCGTTCCATATTGCATTCTTTCACATCAAGGAAGTTATAGCGGTAGAAACTTGACATACGTGGTCATCTCATCCATAATCAGAGAGCAGAATCGGTGAATGAATACATGCTTATACTCATCTTGCTTCTTTCACTCTAATGCAACTCAATATCCACTGCACAGGGAACGGCGTCGCCCATACAGTACAGGTCTACCTTAACCCAGATCAAACATCTTCCATTTGTAACGGGACATATGGACCTGCTCATGCATACTCTTTGGTTGGTGGTTTAGTCCCTGGGACGTCTGGGGAGCCAATTAGTTGATGTTGATGTTTTTCCTATGGGGTTACAATCCCTTTCAGCTCCTTCAGTCCTTCCCCTAATTCTTCCATTGGGGTCACTGGGCTCAGTCCAATGGTTGGCTGTGTCTCCACCTGTCATAGGTGGTGACAAAGCCTTTCAGGGGCAGCTGTACCACCACGCTTTTGTCGGCAAACGCTTGTTGGCATTAGCAATAGTGTCAAGGTTTGGTGTTTGTGGAGGACGGAAAGGATCGCACTGTGGAGAGGTTTCTGGATGGCCTTTCCTTCATCTCATGCTCTATTTTTGTCCCTGCATTTCCTTAAGAAAGGGATAACTTTGGCTTAACATTTTTTAAGATGAGTGGGTGGCCCCATCCCTTCACAGGACTGCCTCATATGCCAGCAGTGGGAAGGGAGGCGCTAAGTCCTGTGGAGATTTGATGGCCAATCAGGATGCTAGAGGGGTGAAGTGGGAATGGGTGGATGGGTGGGGGAGCACACTCTTAGAAGCAAAGGTGAAGGGGATGGATTGGTGGTGGGGTCATGGATGGGAGACCGGGAAGGGGGATAACATTTGAATTGTAAACAAATAAAATGATTAATGATAATAGAAATAACATGAGAAATAGAAAAAGAAAGAAAGAAAGAAAGAAAGAAAGAAAGAAAGAAAGAAAGAAAGAAAGAAAGAAAGAAAGAAAGAAAGAAAGAAAGAAAGAAAGAAAGAAAGAAAGAAAAGAAAGGATGGAAGGAAGGGAGGAAGGGAGGAAGGGAGGAAGGGAGGAAGGGAGGAAGGGAGGAAGGAAGGAAGGAAGGAAGGAAGGAAGGAAGGAAGGAAGGAAGGAAGGAAGGAAGGAAGGAAGGAAGGAAAGAAAAAAGAAAGATCAGAAAAGAAATCCTCCACTGGTATGCCTACAGGTCAACTTGATCCATTCCGTGTCTCCAATGTGACTGCCCAGAGTATACCAGATTGTACTGGGTTAACAAAAAATAATCATCACAACTTGTACAGATATATGAAAGAAATTCATATCTAACCAGAACGCTGATTTAAGATGTTCAGATGGTTTCAATATTTTGTTTATACACAATAAACCATCTTATTAAAGATGAAAAGTATTAAGTAGTTTAGTTTTCCAAAATTATATAAAGTATCTTATTACACTCCCATTTCCATCCCTTATTTTTCTGTAAGTGTGATTTCTAGTCTATATTAGTGTTCTCTCTACTTATGTAGACTATTAAATCTCCCCCAATTTCCTTGTAGCTTTCTTCATACAGGTTCTAAACTATTTTTTTATTAAATTTCTTCCTTGATTGCTGTTTGGAATGGGAAATTGCTTCTCATTTCTAGTTTTCTAGCTGGTTGTTATTTGTTAGTTATACTTTTAATTTAAAAAGAAACACCAGACAGTCATAAAAGTCTAAAATACATTTCAAGGAGCCTATTTTTGTTTACTTCTTTACCAAAATTGTCACGTTTTATTGTACTTTCTCTTCACTTTGTCCTTTTTATTTTTCTGCAAAATTGGCCAGAGAACTGCAGACATTAAGAGCCATCTCCTTAAATGCCTTCCGACGTTTCTCTTAGCAAGGACATTTTTATTAAATGACAACATACAAGTTTAGAAAGATTAAAATTGTTAGAAAAATATTTTCATATTGAACTAATGCTCAGTATTAAGATACCTTCCTGTATGTTGCATTCCACATTAGGTCAACAAAGACTGTCAATCTTATATTGCTGTCTCTCTTTGATGTTTATGATATATAATTTCTAAGTTTTCTAGTGTAGATTTCATTTTGGATTGATTTAATTGTTTTATTGATTAGATTGCTTTTAATTTTTAAGGCCCTTTCAAATGTATAAATGTCTAAGTATTATATAAAGAATATTTTTTCATTTATACCAGAAAATGTATTATTACCTCTCTATACAGCAGTAATGCAAACATCAAAATTCAGAAATCAACATATTTCATTAGTGATGTGGAATAATTAATATCTTCCACACATATATATATATATGTGCGTGTGTTTATATACCTATATACATATATATGTATATCTTTTTAATCTCAATTTTTCAATATAACTGTACACATAGTTCCCTTTATAAGAGAGTCACAGTTTTGAACATAGACATAAGTCATAACAATCTGATGCCCAAGTTGTTTTCACGGCTCTGTAGATTATTCATTCCCAACACTAGTGTCAACCCACATCTTCCCTTGGAGTGACTGTATACATTCTGCAAAAAGCCATAACAAAGTATTGATTAACTTTGCTGTTTAAATCCTATTGCAATTTCAGACTTATTTCCATTTTTTAAAAAAATGATATTTAAAATTAATTCTTTGAGGATTCAAGCCAGTGAATTTTGATCATATTCGGTCAACTTTTACCGACCCCTCCCAAGTTTATTGCTGACTCCCTAAAGCCAAATTATGTTCTTTCTATTTTTTTTTTTGGTATAGAATAGAGTTTATTCAGGGCAGAGGATGGGAGTTAAAGAGGCAGAGAGAGAGAGAGAGAGAGAGAGAGAGAGAGAGAGAGAGAGAGGGAGGAGGGGAGGAGAGCCCAAGAGGCAAGAGGGATAAGAGAGCGATGAGGGAGCTCTTTCTCATATTTTTAAATGACCTATAATTCCCAATTTGTTGGCTCATGTGCTCCTGGGTGTAGAGACATCCACTGGAGAATACTCTATATTCTAGTATACATATATTTAAAGAAAACTGATTCTTTACACCTAATAGTCAACAGGTGTCAATCATTTCTCAAATTGGGGTTAGGGCTGATTCCATTCTAGGATGTTGATTGTTTTTAATCTTGGGCCGATCTTGTATAGGATGTGAATTTATGAGTATAAGGGACAGTCCTATCCAGAAGATATTGTTTTGGTCCAGACATTGACTCTGGGGGATTCCAGTCAGTGACATGGCTGACAGTGAATCATTCTCTGAATATGTAAACAGAAAACCTTGATTCTGCTCAGCTATGTCAGCTAGGATGGCTCAAACATCTGGAGTCTGATGGTAGACACTGTATTCTAAGCATATTTATACACAATATAATTTGTAAGAAAAGTTTTCTGGTGTAATACAATCCCTAGCACACAGGCATAATTGCAGTGACACAGCATTCAAAGTGCATACCATTTCTTCCATGAAGATGGGTTCTAGAGATAGGCTGCATATATTAGCATACAGATGTATGGGAGGATTTTTTATGCCCTTGTTCTTACAGATAGCATAGAGCTCATTTGGTTTATTAGACACTCTGGTTCTGATGTAGGAGTTAAGGTTCACCCTTGGCTATATAGACAATGTAAGAGTCATCTAGGCTATCGAGTGTCTCTGGTCCTGTTTGTGGGAACATAATATACCCTGGTCCTTCAGATAATACTTATCACCAGGCAATACATCACCGTCAATTCCCAGTCACATGGATAAAAAAATAGGTTATTTATCCTTTTCTTTGAGAAGACAGCACCAATGTGTTTAACCTTCCTGGCTTTCCTAGTGATCTGTAAGGAAAAGAATCTTTGTGCTTCCACTATTACATGATCTCCAAGACTTATCATTCTGTCCCATCTTCTGTGATTTTCCAATTTGTGATCTTCCAAGACAATCATTCTGTCCCATCTTCTGTGATTGTCACTGACTGGGAGTATGATGCAAATATCGCATGTTTTTGTTTAGCACTACACTGAAATTCTCTGAAATTTTAGCTGTTGTGTGTTTCTGTCTTAACTACCATCCATGGCAAAAAAGAAGCTTGAAAATCACAAGTGGAGAAGCATTTGATTGCATCCAAGTTTGAACCATGATGGAGAAACCAAAGAGAGACTATTTCCCGTAGACTCAATGAAGTCTAAAAGCTTCCTGAATTTATTCATATAAATATAGAAATTAAGTATCTTGTTTGATACTGTGTTCACTTAGTAAAATACTAGTAGTAGGTTTATTTACTGCTAAGCATATGAGTTCCTCAGCACTTGGTTTTAGCAAGTTTTATTATATCAACTTTGTAATTCCTCCATTGGAGCAGTCAAGGAACCTTTCAAATATTCTTTAAAAAATGGGAAATTGGACAGTACTAACTTACAAATGAAAAATAAAGGCATGGGAACATACTTCAAAGTTCAGTGAAGATCTTCCAAAATAGCTAAAATCACTCAACATCCTACAATATTCTTTCTATTAAACCCCTAAGATAAGTTAACTAATTATTAACTCATAAGACACCTGGTCACTGCAGTTTTGTCATCATTAAATAAGCTTTCTGGGATCTCTTTGTTCTTCCTGTATTGAGCTGGATATAGACAAGGAACAGGTCCTTTAGTACTGACAGGCCTAATTCTTTGTGTATTGAAGACATACATGCTGGGCTTATAGCCTCAAAGACTTATAGCTTCCTCCCGAAAGCACTGGGCACTGCTGGCTGCCAATTTTAGAAGCAAGAAAGTCCAGCTCCCGGGGTTCATATTAGAGAATTACTGTTTGGTGTGTTGGCGCCCAGTGGTCTGACTCTTAAGGACTAAAGAAACTCCAAGCTTTAAACAGTAGCTAGAAGCACTATCGGTTGTCAGGAGTCTGTGTCAAAAAGTTGCACATCTCTCACACACCAGGCTTCAGTTCCTTTCGCTTTTCATGCTTGGTAGATCCAAGGAATTCTTTCAGAGACTCCACAGCCAGTCATTTATCAACTGCTTTCTACATTCCTTAGTTGTGGGTCTGTGCATACTTTTGCATGTCTACTGTCCTTCACTGTCATTACAACTGCCCCTTTCTATTTAATAATACATTGTCACTCACTTAGCATTGCCATCTTATCCCAAACTGCATGTAACGGAAAACACAAGAGGAGAAGCATTTGATCGCATCCAAGGTTGAAACATAATGGAGAAACCAAGGAGAGACTATTTCCTGTAGACTTGAGGAGGGAGCTGAATAGCTTGACTGTGTCACCACAAGGGGAGTCTGACATGAGTATGAGATACAAAGAAAAGATTTATTGTCCAAGTCACAGTACAACATAGAGTTCCACAAATCACTCACAATGAGCTTAAGTACCAAGAGGTCCTGGCCCTCCTCTGACAAGTGAGAATAGCTACCATGTTGGCTGGGCTTCCTGTGCTGTTTTTCTCCTGTGGCATGCTAACTTTCTAAACTGGGGAGAAGTTTTCTACAGTGGTTGTTTCTTGGGCAAAACTGCATGCAGCCAGAGTTTTGGGCTTCGGTTTCAGTGTTCCTTGTAGCTGTCACAGTCTAACAAGATCATATAATTTATAGAACAGTACAAGGTCCCCAATCGAAGAGCTAGGGAAAGGACCGAAGGAGCTGAAAGAGCTAAATATGAACCAACCAGTACCCACAGAGCTACTAGGGAAAAAATAACACCAAACAAAGAGAATACATGGAGGGACCGATGGCTGCAGCTGCATATGAGGTAAAAGATAGCCTTGTTGGACACCAAAGGGAGGAGAGGCCCTTGGTACAGTGCAGGCTAGATGCTCCAGTGTAGGGGAATACCAGGACAGGGAAGCGGGAGTGGGTGGGTGGGGATGGGATAGGGGATTTTCAAAAGGGAAACAAAGGAAAGGGGATTAACATTTGAAATGTAAATAAAGAAAATATCTAAAAAAACAAAAACAAAAACAAAAACAAAACAAAAAAACAAATAAAACCTGACCACCATATGGCATTCCAGCCAGATGCTACGAAAGGAGCAGGTCTGAAAACAGCCCTTTCCCCTTATGCCCAGGCCTCCCTCCATCTATTTTACTATGTTCATAGAACAAACATACAAACAAACAACAAACAAAAATCACAATATGGTTATAATAAAACATTCAATATAAGTTTAGCATTCTCGATGATATGTAATAACTGAAAACTGCTAACTTCAAGAACTTTAGGTAAATTCTGGTTCCTCTGTCTAACATGTTTAACTTGTAGACTGGTCACCTTTAAAAAATTTCATCAAGATACACGCCTACATGATCTTCATGTTTCCCTCAGGAAGATATTGTCTGTAACTGCTGGTCCCGTTGGCAGAGCAAGTTGTTTTGTTCCGTCATTTTATTCTGAAAATTTTAATATAGAAGATAAGTCATCAATTAATTTGTAGTACTAATGCTACACAGAGAATATTGTCTACATTCCGAAGAGTATTTATAATCATAATAAATTTGTATTTTCTAAATATTGTGCTAATGGTTTATGCTATATCTACCATACCATGGGTTACATGGTGTGGTAATTTCCATATAATTAGTTAAGAGCCTGTTAAAATAGGCTTGTTAGAATCTAATAATTCTACAAAATCCCCCCCCTTATTACTAAAAACAAAAAACAGAAGATAAACTTAGACTTATAATCTATAATTATAGATTATGTACCTTTTGGATGCCATACACTGACATTTCAAAGCCTTGATATATTGACAGTACTGACATAGAAAGGTAATAATGACAGATTAATTTGAGTTCTCACTTCATCCCATAAATTTTGATTCAGATCCAATCCTTCCTTCGCTGTTCAAGGATGACCTTGATTGACAACAGTGAATTATTCATTTTTTTGTTTTTATTAAGAATATTTATTTATGTTTGTGAATTTGAACGCACATACATATGTGTGTGTATCATATACATGCCTCATGCAATAAAGGGGCCAGAAGAGAGCACTGGATTTCATAGAACTGAAGTTACAGGCTGGTATGTATTATTTGAGCTCTAAGAACAAAATTCAGATCCTTTGTAAGAGTAACAATTGGTCTTATCTGTAGAGCAATTTCTTTTTTTCTTCTTATTTACTTTTAATTTTTCTATTATTATTATTGGTATATTATTATTATTATTATTATTATTTTTTAATCCTCCTTTACAGCCCAATCTCTAACCTTCTCCTGGTCATGCCCCAACCACTCCAGGTCCTGTAACTCCTGTTACCAAGAGCATGTCCCCATGCCTCTCCTGCCCCTATCAGACTCTCAAAGAGGCCTCAAGTCTCTCGAGGGTTAGGTGCATCTTCTCTCACTGAATCCAGACCCAGCGGTCCTTTGCTGTATATGTGTTGGGGGCCTCGTATCAGTTGGTATATGCTGCCTGGTTGTTGGCACAGTGTTTGAGAGATCTTGGGGGTTCAGGCTAGTTGAGACTTTTGGTCTTTTTATGGGGTCACCTCAGCTTCTTTCAGCCTTTCCTTAATTCTACCACAGAGGTTCTTGGCTTCTGTCCATTGGTTGGGTATAAGTATCTGCACCTGACTCTTCCAGCTTCATGCAGCTGAATGAGCAATTTCTTTAAAATGTCACTTTACTTTCCCTGATTTCCGACCAAGGAATTCAGTACCTTTGGCCTTCCTCTAGGGAAGAAAGCAATTCATCTAAGTGTCATACTTCTAAGTTCATTGTAGCTTTTTCCTATTTTATGGTTTGATCAATTCATATAGAAGAACATTAAAATGACCTCATGGATGAGATATGATACAATGTAGAAAATTATCTCCTTTGTTCAGAATCAACCTTGATGGCTAATATGATTCAATTCACTTGTTCTGCATTAGGATAAAGCTACAGAAATATTTTTTGGTCCAAACATATGTTTATGCATATATCCTATGTAGATGTGTGTGTTTGCATATTTGTCTATATGCCAAAATGGTATTTAGAAAGATTTCGAGATAATTTTATGCTTCAGGCACAAGTTTCCACATTTCTTTTCCAAAATGATGACACACATGTATGAATTGACTAATTTCTCAGTAAAAATTTTTATATTCTTAAAACAAAAACATGATGAGGCCCTTTATAACCTCCAGAAGGCTTTTTATAAGTTTCATACCATAGATATCTTTAACTATAGAATAATGTCACTTCATTTCATCTATTTGTGAATGAATGACCTGCTATTTTATTAGGTTTAAACTCAAGTTCATGGAAACCACTCCAAATGTATTACTCATTATGAGCTCATGTTTGATCCTTTTCCCTTCATCCCATTTGTCTTACGGAAATAGTTTGCGCTTCTATAATAACTAATGCTTCTGTTAGACAAGTTCTAGGTTCTTATTTGACTCCATGACCCATAATAAAGACATCCCTATAATCTTATAACATGCAATTTGTTTCCTTCATCTGGTTTTGAGAGTTTTTCGCACTTTTCTGTTCAATTATTCACAAGAGAAATATTAACTCTTATGAAACTTTAGAATAAGGACACAATTATAACTCTTTTACCTCTCCTAAGCAACTCTCTCTCACCCAAATTTAGTGATAAACTCAAACTAATATTATTTGTTAATTGAAAATAACTTAGAATAATCTTTGATGTTCATGAAATACATTACTAATCGTTGAATAAATTCTTTATATGATTATCCTGTTTGACAAATTAATAGCAGAATTTATGTTTCTTAATAGAATTTCTTATCTAGAATAAGACCCAGATAATATCCATGCATACTAGAAGACTATTGGAATAGCAGTGTAATTTGGAAGTTAAAAATATAGAAGAGTGTTAATCTGCTAAGAAAACTATCAAAACATGATAATGAATTATGTCTTCTTTATGTAAATAACGCAGAAAATACTTTAGAATATAATTATGATAAATAAGTTTTTTTCTGATATGTGCATAATTGATCTTCCAACATGAAATAATATCTAGAGAGACTGAGTAAGGTCAACTGAAATATTCCAAGTCTTAAATCTTGAAAAACACACAGAGAAAACAATTATTTTTAAAGAGATAGCCTCTTCCATTTTCTAAATAATACATAGGTGAATATTTATAAGAAATAGTATTTAAAATTTTCCATTTAAATACTCACTGTGCTACACTAAGTCAACATTGCAACAAGAAATTTTTGAAAAAGTAGTTGAAGATATTTGAATATTATGTGTCAGCTGTCGACTACATAATCCTGGAAAATTAGATTGATGATGAAACAAAGCTTGAGCACCGCCCTGACCACCATCAAATGGATTTTATATAACTGCAACTCTCCTAGAGATAAGATGAATTTTAGTTATTATATTTATATTTCATACCAGTAGGAACATTTTCCTTCATGAAATTCTGAACTTTAAAATAATGCTGCTAATTTTTGTGTCTAGTCTTTAGCACATAAAATTTAATCTGACATGAATAAGGAAATCAATGGGTTGCAGCTTGTTAAGTATGATACTGAGAGTAAGTTGGGAACTGTTGTTTTTATTTGTAATCTTGGAGTTGGAAATGTGAGCCTTATTGGTAAGACATCCCAAAAGTCTAGGATGCAAGCTGCAAGACAGTGGCAGTCACTTCCGCCTTGTCTTTGTTAAGGGTTTACTGCTGTGAACAGACACCATGACCAAGGCAACACTTATCAAGGGCAACATTTAATTGGGGCTACTTACAGGTTCAGAGGTTCAGTCTATTATCATCAAGGGGAGAGCAGGGCAGCAGCATCTAAGCAGGCATGGTGCAGGAGGAGCTGAGAGGAGGCCAGTGGAAGACTGGCTTCCAGGCAGCTTGGGTAAGGGCCTTTAGTCCACTCTCACAGTCACAAACCTACTCCAACAAGGCCACACCTCCTAATAGGGCCACTCCCTGTGCCAACCACATAGAAATCATCAAACAACCTAAAATGTACACAGTATCTAAGGAAAAATACCTGATGTCTTCTGAATTCTACATGCATTGCAACACACATACATGCACACATGCATGCACACATGCATGCACACACATACTCACAAAGAAATTCAGTGGAATTTCTACCAAAGTATTCTGGAAAGCATGACAGAATTAATGGAATTCTGGAATTAGAATTTGTCAAAATGTAGGCCTCCCATACATATGTAACAGATATACAGTTGGGTCTTTGTAGGGGTCTCCCAAAATTTGGAGAGGGGGCTCTTCTTGACTCTGTTGCCTGCTTGTGGATCCCATTCCTATAACTGAGCTCTCTTCTCTGGCATCAGGAGAAGAGGATTGCCTAGTGCTGAAGTGACTTGATGTGCCTGCGTGGGTTGAAAGACAGGTGACCTCCCCTTTCTCACAGAAGAAAGGGAAAGGAATGTAGGAGGTGCTATATATGGGAGGGACCAGGATAGGAGAGGGGAGCACTGCTATCAAGATATAAAGTGAATCAATTAATGAAAAAATGTCAAAATGTTAAGGCATTCCTAAATATCCTCAGTGCTATTCCTATAAAACACACATCATTTAATCTATTTTCTGAGAAAAACCTCTTATATATCTCTCGGCTTTTATTAATGAATATTTTAATCTTATGTGTTTTCTCCATACTCTTCTGATATGTCATGGTAAGGGACATGAAATCCTGTTAATTTGTGCCATCACCAAGTATCTTCATAAAACATCTCATCATGGTTTTTTAATGATGAAATTCTATTAGAGGCAATATCACAGGAAAACAGCTCTTATATATAATTAGAAGAGATTTTTGTCACATCCTAGTAAGAGTTAAAATGATAAAACTTTGAGAAATCAGTCCTTGGGGTTTTCATATTATAACTGAAAGGTTATTTATAACTACATGCACCTTTACTAATCCTAAAAGTAACCATAGACAACCTTTTTTTTTTTTTACAATTTATTTATTTTTATGTGCATTAGTGCTTTTCCTGTACACATATCTGTGCAAGACAACCATATGTCCTGGAGCTGAAGTTACAGACATCCATGAGCTGCCATGTCAATGTAGGGTCAAACCTAGGTCTTCTGGAAGAGTAGCCTGTGGTCTCAACTGCTGAGGGATCTCACTAGTCCTCTCCCCAAAATATGATATAAGATCTAGAAGTAACCAGCCTCAGGATGTTGAGAATTGAGTGCAGTGAATGTAGTCAAGAGGCAAGGTCCTTTTCTACTATGTGTAAGTGCCTTTGGTTTGCAATGTTGAAACAAACATATAAATACCAATCAGGAAGTTAATGAGACCGAGTCCGCTGAAGCCCTCTGATGGACTTGTATAATGAAGCCCTCAATATCTATTTTCTATTTTGTTTGAGACCTGTGTACTTTTAATTGTTATTTTTCTATGTATGTCTCTTTGTTAATTTGTGACCCCTCCCATTTTCTTTCTTCTGTTTAGATCCCAATTATTCAAGTCATAAGACAGTCATGACGCTGTTCTAAAATGATATCTAAACATACTTACTGCTTTTAATCTCTACAATTTAATAGGTTTGCAAATTGTGAGTATATCTCCTTAAAGTGAATTCTGAGCAATTCTAATTGTATCAAATAAAATCATAAGAAAATATATCCAGTGCTTTTTTCATTTGCAACACCATGAACCAAAGACCTTAACTAAATTAACCTCTGACATTTCCAGTTTCTTCTCTCCCAGAAGGAAAATCATTACAATCTATTGATCAGACTGCCAGTAATTCTAAATTTGAACACAATAGTTTTCTTAGGATAATGGATAAATTGCCATCTGGAAGAATCTAATATAGTTTCAAGTATGCATTCCTAAATTTTTGAAGTGTTGTATTTAATCTTCCCTTAATGAACAAGAACAATTCACTTTGTTCTGGATACCTATAATCTATAATAAATATTACATTTTGCAGCCATGTAACACAGTCCTAATTGCCACAGACAAGTAATCCATGTTCTCTAGGAAGAGTGTTTTTAGAATTTTTATTGGCAAAGAATAACAATTTTTATGGCACTAGAACAAGGAATTGTGACTAGTTTATAACTTTTAAAATAAGTTCATACTTTAATATTTAGGCATAAAGAAATTATTGACACATTGCATATAAAGTCTTTCTTGTAAGCTATTCCAAGAATGTAAGAAATTAAACCTAAGACTTGGGAAAATTTGTCTCAAGAACAGAGATAATATTGAAGCTTCCAACAGTACTTCTTAGAAGTATTAAAGCTAACTGATGAAATTGATTTTTAATAATTAAAAACTTATTCATCATTATTGTAAATTTTGTAAAAATTGGTCTCTTTGTGTACTAGGAAACAAAAATTCTCAATGGTATCACAGCTAAATATTTTCTTATGTTTACAAAATGTTTGCATTGTGTCTTGTAAATTAGGCTTTTATAAAATGTTCTGAATTTTCTATTAGTGTTTCCTGATTTCTAATAAAACAGCTCTTCAGGAGGTACAGAACATATGTTCATTAAAACTACTAAAATTAGTTTTGCCTTGAAAAGATACAAATATTATGATTAAAGGAACTTTCCGTTACTTCCTTATTTTAGTTTCTGAATGTTGCATGCCATGGTACAGAAGCTGTACATCAGCAAAAACAAACTTTCATCTCTGTCTTTATACTTTTCAAATTACATGCTGCATTTTGCTTAATGTCCTTTGCAGAAGTACTTTGCTGATTTTGATTTCACTGCAACTTCTAACTGTCACAGAAAAGGAAGGTCCTAACCTTATATTCTTACAGTAAGTATTCTTGTTCTTGAATGTACTCTAAACAAGGAACCATTTTCTTTAGTGCTGCTTTGACACAAGAGATGAATACTTTCCCTCCTAACGGATTCCCCTCAAGCTCACTTCTTCTCAGCATGAAGTTGCTCCTCTCAATCACTTATTTGATTTAAAAGATTCACCTTATTCGGCTCTCATAGTTTCACAATACATAAAGGGATTGTACACTGTTACAACTGTCACTTATTTTATTCTACAGTATTTTCTGGAAAAAATTACAGATCACTAGATAACTTTTCATTAGGAATAATGTGAGAATCAAGGAGTATTATTTAAGAAAACTAGGATTACTTATAATATATGCCTGAAATTTGCAATTAAATATTAAGATATCTGTAACTCTTCCTGGGCTAATTACAGCTTCTCATTTCTATCACCACAAATCAGTCTATACAAAAAGTAGAAAGTAATTTTATCACTCAGTATAATTTTTACAGTGTATAAAATAAGAATAGCTTTTAATTTAAGATTTTAAGTATGAACTAATATGTAAGATGATGCCAGTCGTAAGTATCTTTACATATTTAACACAAAATTTAATTTTTTTGCTTTTTAAAATGTTTTTTTTTATGAGCCTTTTACCTGCATGCCTGTCTCTATACAACATCTGTGTCCCTGAAGGATGGAGGACGGAAGAGTATATCGGTCCTCTGAGATTGGAGTTCAATATGTTTGTTAGCTGCTACCTGAGTGTTTAAAATCAAGCCCAGGAATTCTGAAAAAAGCTTAGTACTCTTAAACACTGAACCATCTCTCTAGTCAAAGTACCTTATTGTCAACATAAAAAAATTACAAACCAACCCTCTCACATCCTCCAGCCTACCTGTCTCCTAGGAGGTTTGCCGTATCCCTGGGGCACAGGTGATACTCCAGCACAAATACCCACACTAGCTGGGACACCCACAGAGCCCAGCTGGTTTGGTACATAACTCCCCTGCCTGAGCTCCATCTTCTTTCCAGTCTGTGATTCCATTCAGGCTGGATTGGCAGGCCAATACCCTTCCACACACCACAACCTGCCTGTCACACAGGAGAGCTGCAATCACCAGTGATACAGGAGATCTGCCTTAACCAGGGGCATAGTTCATAGTTTGTACCTTCATTCTGCAACTGGGACATATCCTTCCCCTGAAAACCAAAGCCTGACTGTCTCCTCAGAGGTTCATGTAACAAGGAGCAAGGAGGTCTGCTCTTACAAGGAAATAGGAAGACTGCTATAACTAGAGACAACACTGACAGCCTCCCAAGAGAATGGCTGTAAGTCATGTCACAGAGCTCTACTTGCTTCCAAAGAGGCCTGATTTGGTCAGAGACACCCAGGCCCGTTGACTTCAGAGAGAGCCAGATGGGGAGAGGCAAGGTCAAGGACATAAGCAACAGAAGCCAATACAACTTGGCATCATCAGAACCCAGTTCTCCCACCACAGCAAGTCCTGAATACCCTAAATCACATGAAAAGCAAGATTCTGGCCTAAAACCCTATTTACAAAGATGACAGAGGCCTTTAAAGAGGATATAAATAACTCCCTTAAAGAAATACAGGAGAACATAGGTAAATAGGTGAAAGCCCTTAAAGGGGAAACAAATAAATACCTTAAAGGAATACAGGAAAGTACAATCAAGCATGTGAAAGAATTGAACAAAATGCTCCAAGATATAAAAGTAAAAATAGAAACAATAAAGAAATAAAAAAAAATGGCAGCAACTCTGGAGATAGATAACTTAGGGAAGAGATCTTGAGATACAAAGGCAAGTGTCACCAACAGATTACAAGTGATAGAAGAGAGAATCTCAGGCATAGAAACTACTGCAGAAGATATTGAAACATTAGTCAAAAGAAAATGGATATAAAAATTTCTTTATCCAAAATATTCAGGAAATTCAGGTCACAATGAAAAGATGAAACCTAAGAATAATAGGAATAAAAGAGTGTGAAGATTTCAAGCTCAAAGTGCTGGAAGAAAATCTTTAAAAAATCATAGAAAACCTACACTAGAATTTTTCAGGTCTCCATCTGCATCTCTGTACAAAAATCCCTCCAGCAGAGAGCTGGTCTCCCAGAAATTCTCCCATGCCTAAGGTCAGAGGAAAGAGCACCACTTTCTCTCCAATAAGTGTCTAAAGCAGGACCAGCCAGGAATGCAAAGAGCAAAGGGGCAGTGGAACAGCTAGGACAGGATTCTTCTGGTCTCCATCTGCACCCAGGAGCTAGGGGCTTTCCACAGCCCTCTATACCTAAATCCTGCCCTGGAAAGTGTTGGACGTGCCAGGAATGCTGACACAGGCTTATAGGATCATAGGAGGGAGAAGCTCCAGTCAGAGAATGCAACACCAACTAACACTAGAGATAACCAAATGGTGAGAGGCAAGGGCAAGAACCTAAACAACAGAAACCAAGGCTACTTGGCATCATCAGAACGCAGTTCTTCCACAACAGCAAGTCCTGGATACCCCAACACACTGGAAAAGCAAGGTTTGGATTTAAAATCATGCCTCATGATGCTGATAGAAGATTTTAAGAAGAACATAAATAACTTCCTAAAGAAATTCAGAAAAACACACGTTTTTTTGAAGCACTTAAGGAAGAAACATAAAAATACCTTAAAGACTTACAGGAAAATACAACTAAACAGGTAAAGGAATTGAACAAAGCCATCCAAGATCTTAAAATGGAAATAGAAACAATAGAGAAATCACAAAGGGAGATAACTCTGGCGATAGAAAACCTAGGAAAGTGATCAGGAGCCGTAGATGCTAGCTTCACGAATAGAATACAAGAGATAGAAGAAAGAATCTCAGGTGCAGAAGATACCATAGAAAACATGGAGAGAACAGTCAAAGAAAACACAAAATGCAAAAAGCTCCTAAGGTAAAATAAAAGGAAATCCTGGACACAATGAAAAGACCAAACCTAAAGATAATATATATAGAAGAAAGCGAAGATTCCCAACTTAAAGGGCCAGTAAATGTCTTCAACAAAATTATAGAAGAAAACTTCCCTAACCTAAAGAAAGATGCCCATGAACATATAAGAAGTCTGAATAATTGGACCAGAAAGAAATTCCTCCTGTCTATAATAATCAAAACATTAAATGCACAAAACAAAGAAAGAATATTAAAAGCAGTAAGGGAAAAGGGTCAAGTAAAATATAAAGGCAGACTTATCAGAATTACACCAGAATTCTCACCAAAGAAAATGAAAGCCAGAAGATCTCGGCTGATGTGATACATCCCTAAGAGAACAAAAATGCCAGTCCAGGAACATAATTGCATACCCAGCAAATCTATCAATTAGCATAAATGGAGAAACTGAGCTATTCCATGACAAAAAAAAAATAGAAAAAATCGTTCCACAAATCCAGCCCTTCAAAGGATAATAAATGGAAAACTCACACAAGGAGTGAAATTACACCCTAAAAAAAAATCATGAAAATAATCTTTTAACAAACCAAAAAGAAGATAGCCACGTAAACATAGTTATACCTCTAACAACAACAACAAAATAACAGGAAGCTACAATCACTTTTTCTTAATATCTTTTAATATCAATGGACTCAATTCCCAATAAAAGACAAAGACTAGCAGACTGGATATATAAACCTAATCCATCATTTTGCTGAATAAAAGAAATGCCCCTTGGTGACAAAGACAGACACTACCTCAGCGTAAAAGATTGGAAAACGTTTTTTCCAAGCAATTAGCCCCAAGAAACAAGCTTGAATAGCAATTCTAATATCAAATAAAATCGACTTGCAACCTAAAGTAATCAAAAAAGATAAGGAAGGGCACTCATACTCATCAAAGGAAAAATCTACCAAGTTGAACTCTCAATTCTGTACATCTATGCTCCAAACATAAGGGCACTCACATTCGTAATAGAAACTTTACTAAAGCTCAAAGCATACACTGCACCTCGTGCAATAAGATTGGGAGCCTTCAATACCTCACTCTCGTCAATGGACAAATCATGGAAACAGAAACTAAACAGAGACACAGTGAAATTAACAGAAGTTATGAATCAAAAGGAATTAACAGATATCTATAGACCATTTCATCCTAAGTCAAAATAATATACCTTCTTCTAAGCACATCATGGTACCTTCTCAAAAATTGACTGTATAATTGGTCACAAAACAGGCCTCAACAGATACGAGAAGACTGACAAAATTCCATGTACCTTTTCAGATTACCATGGACTAAGGCTGGTCTTAAATACCAACAAATACAAAGGAAAGCACACATATGCATGAAAGCTGAATAATGATCTATTCAATGATAACTTGATCAATGAAGAAACAAAGGAAGAAATTAAAGACTTTTAGAATTCAGTGAAAATGGAGCCACAACATACTCAAACTTATGGGACACAATGAAAGCAGTGCTAGTAGGAAAAATCATAGCTCCAGGTGTCTGCCAAAAGAAACTATATACTAGAACATATACTAGTAGCTTGACAGCACATCTGAAAGCACTAGAACAACAACAACAACAAAAAACAAATATACCGAAGAGGAACAGAAGACAGGAAATCAGGGCTGAAATCAACCAAGTAGAAACACAAAGAACTATACAATGAATCATCCAAACCAGGAGATATTTCTTTGCCAAAATAAACAAGATAGATGCACCCCTAGTCAGACTAACCAGAAGCCACAGAGACAGTATCCAAATTAACAAAATCAGAAATGAAAAGGGAGACATAACAACAGAAAACGAGGAAATCCAAAAATTCATCAGATTCTACTACAAAAGCCAATATTCAACAAAACTAGAAAATCAGAATGAAATGGATAGTTTTCTAGACATATAACAAGTACCAAAGTTAAATCAAGATCAGATAAACTATCTAAACATCAACCATAATCCTAAAAGAAATAGAAGCAGTCATTAATAGTCTCCCAACCCCTTCTCCCCCCAAAAGAAACAAACCCAGAACAAGGTGGATTTAGTGCAGAATTCTACCAGACCTTAAAAGAAGACCTAGTACCAATACTCTTCAAACTACTGCACAAAATAGAAACAGAAGGAACACTACCCAATTCATTCTATGAAGTCTCAATTATGATAATACTCAAACCTCACAACCACCCAAAAAAGAAAGAGAGCTTTAGACCAATTTTCCTTATGAATATCGATGCAAAAATACACAATAAAATTCTTGCCAACCAAATCCAAGATCATTTCAAAACTATCTTCCATCATGACCCCAGGGATTCAGGAATGGTTAACAACATGAAAATCCACCAACATAATCCACTCTATAAACAAGCTCAAAGAAAAAAACCTGCATGATTATCTCATTAGATGCTGAGAAAGCATTTCACAAAAATCCAACAAACCTTCATGATAAAAGACTTGGAAAGATACAGAATTCAAGGCCCATACCTAAACATAGGAAAAACTATAAAATAACCAACATCAAAATAAAGGGACAGAAGCAATCCCACTAAAATCAGGGATTAGACAAGACTACCTACTCAGTCCCTACCTATTCAATGTAGTATACCAATTCCTAGTCAGAGCAATTAGAAAAGACCAGGAGATGAAAGAGATACACATTGGAAAAGAAGGAGTCAAAAAAATTCTGATAAATAACTTCAGCAGAGTGGCTGGAAATAAAATTAATTCAAACAAATCAGTGGCCTTTCTCTATTCAAAGGACAAAATAGAGAAAAGACATCCTTCTTGACAATCAAAAATAATATAAAATACCTTTATGTGACTCTAACAGAGCAAGCGAAAGATCTGTCTGACAAGAACTTCAAGTCTATAAAGGAAGAAATCACGGAAGGTCTAAGAATATGGAAAAATTTCCCATGCCCATGCATTGGCAAGATTAATATAGTAAAAATGGCCATCTTGCCAAAAGCAATCTACAGATTCAATGCAATCCCCATCAAAATTCCAACTCAATTCTTCATAGAGCTAGAAAAAGCAGTCTGAAAATTCCTGTGGAATAACATAAAACCCAGGAGAGTGAAAACTACTCTCAACAATAAAACTACTTCTGGGGAATCAACATTCCTGACCTTAAGCTGTATTACAGAGCAGTGATAAAAACTGCATTATATTGGTACAAAGACAGGCAGGTAGATCAATGGAATAGAATCAAAGACCCAGAAATGAACCCATACACTTATGGTCACTTGATCTTTGACAAAGGAGCTAAAACCATGCAGTGGAAAAGAGACAGGCTTTAACAAATGGTGCTAGTTTAACTTCTAGTTAGCATGTAGAAAATACAAATTGACCCATTCTTATCTCCTTCTAGAAAGTTCATGTCCAAATGGATCAAGGACCTCCACATAAAACCAGATACACTGAAACTCATTGAGAAGAAAGTGGGGAAGAACCTTGAGCACAAGGGCACAATGGAAATTTTCCTGAACAGAAAACCAATGGCTTATGTTCTAAGATCAATAATCAAAAAAATGGGACCTCATAAAATTGCAAAGCTTTTGTAAGGCAAGTGACACTGTCAATAGGACAAAATGGCAACCAACATATTGGGAAAATATCTTTACCAACCCAGCATCTGATAGAGGGCTAATATCCAATATATACAACCAACTCAAGAAGTTAGACTCCAGAGAACATAATAACACTATTAAAAAATTGTGCACATAAATAAAGAATTCTCCACTGAGGAATCCTAAATGGGTGAAAAGTACCTAAAGGACTGTTCAACATCCTTATTCATCAGGGAAATGCAAATCAAAGCAATCTAGAGATTCCACCTCACACTAGTCAGAATGGTTAAAAGCAAAATCTCAGGTGACAGAAGATGCTGGTGAGGATGTGGAGAAAGAGGAACACTTCCATTTTTGGTGGGACAGCAATCTGGTACAACCACTCTGGAAATCACTCTGGCAGTTCCTCAGAAAATTGGACATAGTACAACCTGAGGACCCTGCTATACCATTCGTAGGCATATACCCAGAAGATGTGCCAATATATAATAAGGATACATGTTCCACTACGTTCATAATAATGATTTATAATAGCCAGAAGTTGGAAAGAACCCTGATATCCCTCAACAGAGGAATGGATACAGAAAATGTGGTGCATTTATACAATGGAGTACTACTCAGTTTTTAAAACAATGACTTTATGAATTTCTTAAGCAAAGAGATGGAACTAGAAACCATCCTGTGTGAGGTAACCCAATCACAAAGGAACACACATGGTATGCACTCACTGATAAGTAGATATTAGACCAGAAGCTCAGACTCCCCAAGATACAATTCACAGACCACATGAAGCTCAAGAACCCAGGAGGCCAAAGTGTGGTTTTGTCAGTCTTTCTTACAAGGGGGAACAAAATAGTCATGAAAGGAAATACAGAGACAAAGTGTGGAGCAGAGATTTAAGGAAAGTCTATCCAGAGACTGCCCTACTTGGGGAATTATCCCATATAGAGTTACCAAACCCAGACACTATTGTGGATGCCAACAAGTGCTTGCTAACAGGCACCTGATATAGCTGTCTCATGAGAAACTCTGCCAGTACCTGACAAATATGTAGGTGGATACTTAAAGCTGACCATTGGACTGAGCACAGTGTCCCCAATGAGGATTTAGGAAAAGGACCCAAAGAACTGAAGGGATTTGCAATATGAACCAATCAGTAACCCCAGAACTCCTAAGGACTAACCCCCCCCCCCAAAGAATACACATGGAGAGACCCATGGCTCCAGATGCATATGTAGCAGAGATTAGCTTTGTTGGACATCAATGGGAGGAGAGGCCTTTGGTCCTGTGAAGGCTTGGTGCCCAAGTATAGGGAATGCCAGGACCGGGAAACAGGAGTGAATAGCTTGGTGAGAAGAGGGAAAGGGGATGGGATAGGTGGTTTTCAGAAGGGAAGCAAGAAAAGGGGATAACATATTTAAATGTAAATAAAATTCTAATTGTAATTCTAAATGTAAATAAAATATCTAATAAAAAAATTCCAAAAAAATGCATGGCAACTGTGTGGGGTAAAAATGTTCACTAAAGACATAAAAGGATTTTGCCTTCACTGAACATGGTAATAATGGTAAAGCTGCATTTAATAATAAAATTTGACTTAAAAAATAAAAATTATTGACTTAAAAAAAACCTACTTTAACCTAAAGAAAGAAATGGCTATAAATGTACAAGAAGCCTACAGAACTTCAACACATGAAAGGTGATTACATAAAAAGAAAACACAAGAAACTATATGTCTCACAGCAAACCCAAAAGAAGAGAATCACACACACACACATATAATACCATCTCCAGCAACTAAAGCTGGAGCTAAAACAAGCACTAACAATCATCTGTCTTTAATATTTTTCAACATCTTTGGACACAATTTTTCAAATAAAAGACATAGGCTAACAGATTGGATATATAAACATTAGCCAGCCTTTTGCTGCATACAAGAAATGGAACTCAGTGGCAAAGACCGAAACTATCTCATAGTAAAAGGATGGCAAAATATTTTCCAAGCAAAAGGTACCAAGAAAATATCTGGAGTAGTTATTTTAATATCCGATAAAATAGACTTTCAACAAAAAGTACTCAAAAAAGATAGGAAAGGACACTACATACTCATCAAGGGAAGAATACATTAACACAAAATCTCAATTATCACATCTATGCTGCAAATAAAGGGCACCCAGATTAGTAACAGAAACTTTACTAAAATGTAAAACACACATTGAACCTCACACATTAACAGTGTGAGATACATCAGATAGAGGGCTAATATCCAATATATACAAAGAACTCAAGAAGTTAGACTCCAGAAAACCAAACAACCCTATTAAAAAATGGGGTACAGAGTTAAACAAAGAATTCTCACCTGAAGAACTTCGGATGGCAGAGAAACACCTTAAAAAATGCTCAACTTCATTAGTCATTAGGGAAATGCAAATCAAAACAACCCTGAGATTTCACCTTACATCAGTCAGAATGGCTAAGATTAAAAGCTCAGGAGACAGCAGGTGTTGGCAAGGATGTGGAGAAAGAGGAACACTCCTCCACTGCTGGTGGGGTTGCAAATTGGTACCACCACTCTGGAAATCAGTCTGGCGGTTCCTCCGAGAACTGGGCACCTCACTTCCAGAAGATCCTGCTATACCACTCCTGGGCATATATCCAGAGGATTCCCCACCATGTAATAAGGATACATGCTCTACTATGTTCATAGCAGCCCTATTTATAATTACCAGATGCTGGAAAGAACCCAGGTATCCCTCAACAGAAGAGTGGATTCAAAAAATGTGGTATATCTACACAATGGAGTACTATTCAGCAATTAGAAACAATGAATTCATGAAATTCTTAGGCAAATGGATGGAGCTAGAGAACATCATACTAAGTGAGGTAACCCAGACTCAAAAGGTGAATCATGGTATGCACTCACTAATAAGTGGATATTAACCTAGAAAACTGGAATACCCAAAACATAATCCACACATCAAATGAGGTACAAGAAGAACAGAGGAGTGGCCCCTTGTTCTGAAAAGACTCAGTGAAGCAATATAGAGCAAAATCAGAACAGGGAAGTGGGAAGGGTTGGGTGGGAAAACAGGGGGAGGGAAGGGGACTGATGGGACTTTCGGAGAGTGGGGGTCCAGAAAAGGGGAAATCATTTTTTTTTGAAATGTAAATATATATATCAATAAATTAAAAAAAAACAGTGGGGTCTTCAACACCCCACTCTCAGTGGACAGGTGATTGAAACAGAAACTAAACAGAGCCACAGGGAAACTAATAGAGGTATGAGCCAAATGTATTTAACAGATATCTACACAACATTTCACTCCAAAACAAGAGAATATACCTTCTTTTCAACACATCATGGTACCTTTTCCAAAATTGACCATATAATCAGACACAAAACTATCCGCAACAGACACAAGAAGTTGGAAATAACCCCATACATTCTATCCGATCACCATGGACTAAGACTGTTTTTCAATAACAACAAAAACAACAGAAAACCCACATATTCATGGAAACTGAACAATTTTCTGCTCATTGTTAACTTGGTGATGGAAGCAATAAAGAAAAAAATCAAAGACTATAGAATTCAATGAAAACTAAGACATAGCTTACCCAAACTTATGAGGAAAATTCATAGCCTGAAGTGCCTTCATAAAAAAAATCAAGATCCTATGCTAGCAATTCAACAGCACACCTTAAAACTCTAGAACAGAAAGCAGTAAACATACCCAAGGGGAGTTGATGGCAGGAAATAGTCAAATTTAGGGCCTAAATTAACCAGTTGTAAACAAAGAGAATGATACAAGGAATCAATAAAAACAGCTATTTTTCCTTTTTTTCTTTTCATTCCTTTTTTCTCTTTTCTTTTCTTTCCTTTCTTTTTCTTTTTCTTTGGGAGAAAACCAATATCTTATGTAAACCCTTATAGCTAAATTAACTAAATGGAACAGAGACAGTATGCAAATGAATAAAATCAGACATGAAAAGAGACAGAGTAGCAGAACTGACAAAATTCAAAAAAATCATACAAAAGTGTATACTCAAAAAACTGGAAAATCTAGATGAAATGTATGATTTTTTTCAGGACAAACATCACCACATACCAAGTTTTACCAAGATCTAGAAAACTATCCAAACAGTCCTACAATCCCTAAGGAAATAGAAATAGTCATTAAAAACCTCTGGGGGGGGGGGAAGGCCTAGGGCCAGAAAAGGTTTAGTGCAGAATTCTTCAAAGAAAAGCTAGTACAAATACTCTTCAAACTACTCAAAAAATAGAAAAAGAAGGACAGCTACCTTACTATTTATATGAATCCACAGTTACTTTGATCCCTAAACTACACAAAGACTCAAAGAAGAAAGAGAACTTTAGGGTGATTTCACTTATGAATTCTGATGCAAAAATATTCAATAAAATTCTCTCAAAAGAAATTCAGCAACTTATCAAAATCACCATTCACCATGATCAAGTATGTTGCATCCTAGATATGCAGGGATGCTCAAATATATGAAAATCTATCAATGAAATACACTATATAAAGAAACTCATAGACAAAATTCACAGAATCATCTCATTAGATGCTGAAATAGCTTTTGATAACCTGTAACATCCCTTCATGCTAAAAGTCTTGGAGAGATCAGAATTCACGGCACATACCTAAACATAATAATATAATAGTATACATAAAACCAAAAATTCCACCAGAGAACCCCTACCTTTGATAAACAACTTCAGCAAAGTTATTGGATATAAAACTAACTCAAACAAATCTGTAGCCTTCTTTTAGGCAAATGATAAACAGGCTTTGTAACAAATCAGGGAAATAACACTTTTCCCAATAGTCACAAATAGTATAAAATACCATGTAACTTTTACCAAGCAAGCAAAAGGTTTATATGACAAGAACTTCAAATCTGTGAAGAAAGAATTAACAGAAGACCTCAGAAGATAGAAAGATCTCTAATGCTCTTTGATAGGATTGATAGGATTAACATAATGAAAATGGACATCTTTCAAAAAGCAATCTACAGATTCAATGCAATATCCATCAAAATACCAACACAATTCTTCATAGACATGGAAAGAACAATTCTCAACCTTATATGGAAAAACAAAATATACACCAAAACAATTCTTAACAATAAAAGATCTTCTGGAGGAATTACTATCCCTGACCTCAAGGTGTACTACAAAGCAATATTGAGAAAGACAGCATGACATTGGTACAAAGAGTGGTCAATCAATGGAATAGAATCAAGGAAACAGAAGTAAACATATGCACCTGTAGACATTAGATCTTTGAGAAATATTCAGTGGAAAAACAGAGGGCATCTTCAACAATTTGTGCATGTATAACTGGTGGTCTATATGTAGAAGAATGAAAATAGATCTATATTTAACACCTTGTATAAAGCGCAAGCCCAAGTGGATCAAGGACCTCAACATAAAACCTAATATATAGAACATAATAGATTCAATACTGGAAAAGAACTTCATACTGATTGGTACAGGAGGAAATTTCCTGAACAGAATACAAATGGCTCAAGCTCTAGATCAACATATAGGGCATCATGAAACTAAAAACCTTCTGTAATAAAAAAATCACAGTTAATATGCCAAATCTGTAACCTACAGAATGGAAAAAATCCTCACTAACCCTACATCCCATAGAGCACTAAGATCCAAAGTAGATGAAAAACTCAAGAAGTTAACCTCCAAAAACCCCAACAACCCAATAAAACAATAAGGTAAAGAACTGAACAGAAAATTCAAAATAGAAGAATCTCAAATGGCCATGAAGAACTTATAGATTAACATAAAGTCCTTAGTCATCAGGGAAAATGCAAATCAAAACTTCCTGAGATTTTACATGACACCAATTAAACTGTTAAGATCAAAATCTCAAGTGACAGCACATGCTGGCAAGAAAGTGGAACACTACTCCATTGCTGGTCAGATTACAAACTGGTGCAAAAACTACTCTGGAAATCAGTCTGGAGGTTCCCTAGAAAACTGAAATAGCTTTACCTGAAGACGGTTATACCACACCTGGGCAAATATCTAAAGAATGCCTCACCATACCACAAGGATATGTGTTCCACTATTTTCATAGCAGCCTTATTTGCAATACTCATAAGCTGGAAAAATAATCCAGATAACCCTCAACTGAAAATTTGATACAGAAAATGTAGTTCATTTACATAATAGAATACTACTCTGTACAAAGAAGAAACAAGGACATTCAAATATTGCAAGCAATTGAATGAAACCATAAAATATCCTGAATGAAGTAAACCAGACCCAATTGGACATGCATGGTATGTACTGATAAATGGATATTAGCCAAAATGTTCAGAATACTTAGGATTGGATAGGGGGTTTCCACAGGGGAAACCTGGAAAGGGGGATAACATTTGAAATGCAAATAGCTAAATATCCAATAAAAACTAGAAATTAAACCATAAAATGTATCCTTTTAGAAATGAAAATATGGCAAAATTTAAAATATTAAAAATGTTTCTTTGGAGATGTTAAAGTCATACAATACTTATTTTGAATATATTTTCCCTTTTATAAAACAAAGATTATTTTATGATCCAATATAATCTCTCACAGAAATTGATAGCCTTCTATATAAAAATGACAAAAAGAAATCAGGAAAACAAAATCTTTCACAATAGCCTCAAAAATATAAAATAATTTAGGATAACTAAGATCATGAAAGGCTTATATATAAAAAGTTCAAGATTCTTAGGAAAGAAATTGAAGAAGATATCATAAGATGGAAAGACCTTCAATGCTCATGTATTGGTAAATTGCTACAGTAAGAAATGGCCATTCTGCCCAAAACAACACAGATTCAGTGCAATCATCATCAAAACTTCAAAACATTTCTTCCAATACAGTGGCACAAGAATTTTCAAATTCATATGAAAAACAAAACAAATGAGAGGATAGATAAAACAATTCAGAACAAAAAAAGAAATGTGATCTCAAGTTATGCTACAAAGCCAGAGAAATAAAATAGCATGGTGTTGGCATAAAACCAGGCAAGTTGATCAATGGAATTAGATTAAATGGAATTAAATGCAAATACAGGAACACACCCATGGACACCTGACTTTGACAATAAAGCCAGAAACAAACACTGGGAAGAAGATAGCACCTTGAATATATGTGCTACTCCAACTTGGTGTCTGTATGTGGAATAATGCAAATAGACCCATAAATACCACCTTGCACAAAACTAAAGTCCAAATAGATCCGATACCTCAATATAAAACCAGGTACATTGACTCTGATAGAAGAAGAAATGGGGAATCTCCTTAATCTTATTCAAACAGGATAGGAGTTTCTGAACACAGCACTGGTAATATAAAAAAATAAATACTTCATACATCCCCATAGAAAAGGACATTAAGGGCCATATAGGATAAATGAATGAATGAATGAATGAATGAATGAATGAATGAAAGTAGGAAACTTATTAGCGTTTGATTCAGTAAAGAAAACTATGGTTGAGAAAAGAATTAGTGATATTCTGTGAGCATTTGAATATGTAACATGCAGAAGTAATCTATGCTTGCCTGTAGAAAACGGGAATAGTGCTATGAGATAAGAACTGTAATAATATGAAATTACCTACCAAAAAGGAACAAAAAGATTAAGCATAATTTATGAGATTAAATTCTTTTATCTCTTAGTCTCAACTTCTTTAAGCATATTGATGCAGTTTACTAGTAGAGAAAAACCCTTGTCTTTGTCTTGTGGTAGCTGCGCATTCATTTGACCTAAGGTAGTGGTCAGTTTTTAGAAAAAAAAAAAGACTCAATAATGGCTAGGTGTTGCCCAGGTTAGAAAGATATGCTAAGGAGAGGTGGATGCCAAATAGTTGGATGTCTACCTTATAGCTCATTTTTTTTTAACACGCTTTCTGTTTTATGTTCTGTATTCTATTTGCAAACATTTGCAATCATATTTACCAGGTTCAATGAAGAGCAGAATCTCATGGGAAATGTAGTTACAATGAAGAGGAATCAGCACAGCAAAAACAAGTACACAAACAAAACCAGACAAAACTAAATATCTTCCTATACATTTAAGAATTTTAAATAAAATTGTAAGGTATATAACAGAAGAACTTAAAATTTGGCCAGACATATTGGAATTATTTTTAAATATATTAATGTTTTCAGAGTGCATAGTTATCATGTCAAACAGATAGTTTAAGTGCATAATGATGTTGTAATTTCCTTAAGATGAAAAGCAGTTATCTAAAATCTCATCCTTAATCAAGTTATTAAGTTCACATCATGTAATCAATGTGTTTGCAGATATTCAAATAATAGTGATAATTTACCACCCATGTATCATCTTTGAAAGAATGATTCAAAGTTAAATTCTGTCTAAAGGAAGGTGTAAACAAAGTACATGCTCAGGAAAAGAACTTGCTCAATAAATATTGTTATAACAAAATATAAACAAAGAAAAATATCACATGATCATCTTAGTAGTTGTTTGTTAAGCATTTAACAAAACACAACACCCCTTCAGGTTGAAAGTGTTGGATAGACCGGGAACTCAAGGCTTATACCTAAACATTATAAAACCAATATACCACAAACTCACAGCCAATATTAAACTAAATAGAAAGATACTTGAAGCAATCCTACTAAAATCAGGGGCAAGTCAACATAGCCCACTCTCCCCAAAAATTTCAACATAGTACTTCAAGTTCTAGCTAGAGTAATGAGACAACAAAAGGAGGTCAAAAGGATACAAATTGGAGAAGAAGAAGTCAAAATATTACTATTTGCAAATGCTGTGGTAGTATACTTAGGTGACCCCCAAAACTCTGCAAGAGAACTCCTCCAGCTGACAAACAACTTCAGCAAAGTGACTGGTCATAAAATTAACTCGAACAAATCAGTAACCTTCTTTTATACAAATGATAAATGGGGTAAGAAAGAAAATTGGAAAACAACACCCTTCCCAATAGCCATAAATAATATAAAATATTTTAGGGTAACTTTAACCAAACAAGTGAAATATCTCTATGACAGTAACTTCAAGTCTCTCAAGCAAGAAATTAAAGAAGACTTCAGAAAATGGAGAGATCTCCCATACTCATGCATTGGTCAGATTAACATCCTAAAAATGGGTATAATACCAAAAGCAATCTACAGCTTCAATGCAATCCCCATCAAAATTCTACCACAATTCTTCAAAAACATGGAAAGAGCAATTCTCAACATCATATGGAAAAACAAAAAACTCAGGATAGCAAAAAGAATTCTTAACAATAAGAGACCGCCTGGGGGAATCACTATCCTGACATCAAGATATACTACAGAGCAATACTGATTAAAAAAAAAAAACAAAACTAAAAACAAGTAAAAAAC
Source organism: Apodemus sylvaticus (assembly GCF_947179515.1). Taxonomy (NCBI): domain Eukaryota; kingdom Metazoa; phylum Chordata; class Mammalia; order Rodentia; family Muridae; genus Apodemus; species Apodemus sylvaticus. The sequence goes on from NC_067487.1 coordinate 24,564,246, forward strand.
AAAAATAAACAAACAAATAAACAAAAACTGCATGGTATTGGGACAGAGACAGACAGGTCAATCAATGTCATAGAATTGAAGGTGCAGAAATTTTCTTGTAAATATATTCTGATATTGATTTCCTCTTCCCAACTCCTCTCAGATCTTCCCTTTTTCTCCACTCATCCACCTCTGTACCATTTCTTTATATAATTAGAATTAAAAGAGGCATATAATATAATAATAAAACAAAATAAGCAAATAAACCAAAATACAGAAAAAAAAAAACTACCCATGGACATGAAAATGTGCCAACGAAGAAGCTCAAGAAACACATATAGATACAGAAACACACATATCTGCAAACAGAGATGTCCATAAAAACACAAAACCAGAAAGTATAATAAAGGTTCAAAGGGTCTATATAGGTAGAAAAAAGGGGGGTGTCTATGGGACCAAAAATGCCATTGAGTTCATCTTCTGTTGGCCACGTTCCCATTTACTGCTGGACATGGGGCCTGGTTTTTGATTAACTACTTACTGGACATCAGTTGTTTCAGTTTATGTACTAAGAAAACTCTGTTGGAGAGTACTAGATTTTGCTGTATATGTGCTTGTGGGTTTTTTTTTTATGGTGTGTGTGTGTGTGTGTGTGTGTGTGTGTGTGTGTGTGTGAAGTTATCCATTGGAGAGAGCAGGCCAGTTATTTTTAGAGAGAGATAGAAAAAATGGAGTGGATTTGGATGGTACGAAGCATCAAAGGACCTGGGAAAGATGAAGGTGAAGAAAGGATGAGCAGAATAAACTTTGAAAAATTTTGTTTTCAATCAAAAAGACCAAAGTATAAATCTAGAAAATAAAAAAAGAAGCAAATTCAAAAGCAATTCCATTAGGATTATAATTGTGCAAGAAACCAAATGAATAAATCTTAATTAAAGTACTAAGTAAGATCATTCATATATAACACTAATTTTTTGTTGTTTTTGTTTTTGTTTTTTAGGGGAGGAAAGTGTTTCTTTAAATTTTATAAATCTCAGTTCATTAAAAAAAAAAATCACTGAACGAAGTCAAAGCTGGCGTACAAGCCAGGGTCATCGAGGCGGGAACAGATGGACAGTCACAGAGGACACTGTTTGCTGGCTTGCTTATTATGACTTGTTCAGCATCTTTCTTTTTTTTAATTTTTTTATTCGATATATTCTTTATTTACATTTCAAATGATTTCCCCTTTTCTGGTTCCCCACTCCCTGAAAGTCCCATATGCCCTCTTTCCTCCCCTTGTTCCCCCATCCATCCCTTCCCAATTCCCTGTCCTGGTATTCCCCTATACTGCTCCACTGAGTCTTTGCAAAACCAGGGCCACTGCTCCGTTCTTCTTGTACCTCATTTATGTGGATTATGTCTTGGATATTCAATGTTTCTAGGCTAATATCCACTTATCAGTGAGTGCATACCCAGTTTTGAGACTGGGTTACCTCACTTACTATGATATTCTCCAGCTCCATCCATTTGTCTAAGAATTTCATGAATTCATTGTTTCTAATGGCTGAATAGTACTCCATTGTGTAAATATACCACATTTTTTGGATCCATTCCTCCGTTGAGAGACACTTAGGTTCTTTCCAGCTTCTGGACACTACAAATAGGGCTGCTCTGAACATAGTGAAGCAAGTGTCCTTATTGCAGGCTGAAGAATCCTCTGGGTATTTTTGCCCAGGAGTGGTATAGCAGGGTCCTCTGGAAGTGTCATGCTCAGTTTTCTGAGGAACCGTCAGACTGATTTCCAAAGTGGTTGTACCATCTTGCAATCCCACCAGCAGTGGAGGAGTGTTCTTCGTTCTCCACATCCTCGCCAATAACTGCTGTCTCCTGAATTTTTGACCTTAGCCATTCTGACTGGTGTGAGGTGAAATCTCAAGGTTGTTTTGATTTGCATTTCCCTAATGATTAGTGATGTTGAACATTTCTTAAGGTGCTTCTCACCCCTCCCAATTTCTTCAAGTGAAAATTCTTTGTTTAGCTCTGTTCCCAACTTTTAATGGGGTTATTTGGTTCTCCGGGGTCTACCTTCTTGAGTTCTTTGTATATATTAGATATTAGCCCTCTGTCAGATTTAGGGTTGCAGAAGATCCTTTCCCAATCTGTTGGTTGACATTTTGTCCTTTTGACAGTGTCCTTTGCCTTACAGAAACTGTAGTTTTATGAGGTCGCATTTGTCAATTCTTGATCTTAGAGCATAAGCTATTGGTGTTCTATTCAGGCACTTTTCCCCTGTGCCCATGTCCTCAAGGGTTTTCCCCAGTTTCTTTTCTATTAGTTTCAGTGTGTCAGGTTTTATGTGGAGGTCCTTAATCCATTTGGAGTTGAGCTTAGTATAAGGAGATAAAAATGGATCAATTCGTATTCTTCTGCATGCTGACCTCCAATTGAACCAGCACCATTTGTTGAAAAGGCTATCTTTTTTCTACTGGATGCTTTCAGCTCCTTTTTCAAATATCAAGTGACCATAGGTGTGTGGGTTCATTTCTGGGTCTTCAATCCTATTGCATTGATCTGCTTGCCTGACATTGTACCAATACCATGCAGTTTTTTATCACTATTTCTCTGTAGTACTGCTTGAGATCTGGGATACTAAATCCCCCGGAAGTTCTTTTACTGTTGAGAACAGTTTTAACTATCCTGCGTTTTTTGTTATTCCAGATGAATTTGAGAATTTCTCTTTCTAGCTCTATGAAGAACTGAGTTGGTATTTTTATGGGGATTGCATTGAATCTGTAGATTGCCTTTGGCAAGATGGCCATTTTAACTATATTAATCCTGCCAATCCATGAGCATGGAAGATTTTTCCACTTTCTGAGATCTTCTTTGATTTCCTTCTTTAGAGATCTGAAGTTCTTGTCATATAGGTCTTTCACTTGTTTGTTTAGAGTCACACCAAGATACTTTATGCTGTTTGTGGCTATTGTGAAGGGTGTCATTTTCCTAATTTCTTTCTCAGTCTGCTTATCCTTTGAGTATATAAAGGCTACTGATTTGCTTGAGTTGATTTTGTAGCCAGCCACTTTGCAGAAGTTGTTTATCAGCTGTAGGAGTTCTCTAGTAGAGTTTTTTGGGTCACTTAAGTATACTTTATCTGCAAATAGTGATAATTTGACTTCTTCCTTTCCAATTTGTATTGCCTTGACCTCCTTATGTTGTCTAATTGCTCTAGCTAGGACTTCAAGAACAATATTGAAAAGATATGGAGAGAGGGGCCAGCCTTGTCTAGTCCCTCATTTTAGTGGGATTGCTTCAAGCTCTCTCCATTTAGTTTGATGTATAACATTAGTTTTAAGCACTTACTATATATTGCTTACTAAGACAGATGGAGCTCAAATAAAAGAAAAGTAGCTGTCATAAAGGTTTGAAAAGTGCTTTTTGCAAATTGCTAGACCCAAGAAAGTCAGCAGAACAGTTTCTGTAGCACATGAAAGAAAACTTCCTTTCAAAAACTTGGTTGATTTCTCATCCTCATGTATTATGGTTTCCAAGTTTGTTATTTTTTTTCTTAATTTAATTTATGGGATTCCTACTTTCTCAAAACCTGTATGTCTCTGGGTCTATATGAGTTTCTTATGGTCTTTCTTTAGCTTTTCTTTTTCTGTTTGTTTGTTTGGTTGTTGTTGTTGTATTCCAGTTTAATTGTGTTAGTTTTATATTTGACTGTGCATAGCTAGAGCGTTTGCTCAGAGCTTAAGAGCACAAAAGACATAGATTTAGTTCCCAGTACTCACAGCAGCACATAGCCATCCGTATCTACACTCCTCAAGCTCTCCTTGGTCCTCTTCAGGAAACTAGAAATCACATGCTGTGCACATATACAGTTAGGTAAAGATGCATGCAGAAAAAGGAAATTAAATCAAACTCAACATTTTTGATAATTTTGCATTCCTCCTTTTTCATCTCTTATTAGATAAAATGCATTGTATTAGTTATTGTCAATTTTCCTTTACATTTTTTAATTTCCTACATTCTTAATATCACAAATAGACTTTTTTTTGCATCCCCGAATGTTTTAGAAATTTTACACACACACACACACACACACACACACACACACACACACACACACACTCATTATATTTTGTATCAGATAGACCAACATTTAGTGTCTCAGTATCATGGAGTAGTTTTAAACTCTGCCTAAAGAGCTCATCAACATTGATGACTTTAGTATTTAGTCAATGGATTTAATTGGTTTAGATGTTTGACCCTGAAGCTATTCTTCCTCTTACTCATCTATTTAATTTTCTTTGCTTGTTTTCCTCCCTTGTGCCTCTTGTTCATTGTTGGCTTTTTCTAGATTTTAAACCTCAGCACATTTGTAAAAATAAAAAACGCTCACAGAAAATCTAATGTCAGAAAGAGAGATTCATTATGTTGACATTTTATAGTCTTTCCAATTATACTTTCTTCATTGTTTGTCCTCAAGTATCCTATTCATCTTTGTAAGTACTTTCTTTCATTTCAAGCAAGCTTCTCATCAGTAGTCCTTTCTGGGGCCATATTAAATTCAGGCATGAACATTACTTCTTCAAAGAGTGTGCTAATAATTTTTTGCTTCTCGTTTATAACATTTAGCAAGATGGAAAAGGAAAAAAATGGTTGTGTTTGCTATCTAATCACAAGCTAACTCTAGTAATTAAGTTTCAAATTATCTGACTTAAGGCTGAAAATTTATCTCAGTTATGGAGAGCATGCCTAGCATGCACAGGGTTGTGGGTTCCATCCTTACTAATGAAATACTGATAATTATAGTAATAATAATAATAGTAATTAATAAATAATAGCAAATAATAAAATTAGTAAATAATAAAAGTTAATTTATCTTAGCTTGAGTATTTGTTATTTAGCTAACATTTTAGAATACAATGTATTTATTTTCTATCTTTCTATTATATTTTCCCTCCATATACAGTATTTCTATAAATATAGGAGTGATATTTGTGTAACACATTGCAGTAGATCAATCATAGTTTGGATCCCCAAGATGTTCAATAGTTTTCTCTTCACTCTAGAGGAAATAAAAACAGTAAGTCAACAACCAAGTTTTATTCTACATAAATCATTTTTATTGTATGTTGTCCAGATGATGGGAAGCATATTTGTGTTTGTAGCTTTGTGTCTTCAGAGATATTCAGCTCCTAGCAGACACCTCCACAGTCAAACATCTGATGAAGTTGTCTAATTGGAAAAGAATGAGAAAATACTTCCTCTGAAATAAAAAATAACCTGTTTTTTTCACATAATCCAGGGAACTTTTATTGTGATGAATGTATCAATTTATAGTTTATTATGTCATTCATTATTACTTCTCCTTATACAAGAGTATAATAAATTTCCTAAGGGAAGAGGTATATATTTACTAAATATCTTTTCTCATGGAAATCTGGGGTGGAGAACAAATGATCCTGACTTATATTGTTCTCATATGGTTGGATTTCTAATTTATGCTAAACAATATCGAACAGGACTATGGTTCATCTTGTGTAGAGATGGGTAACAGTAGGAAGGCATATTTCTTCTTGTTGCCGTGATAATTATTCTCATAAGCCAATCATTCCATATCTCTATATCATCCTGCTAGGGTGGGAAGTGGTGAATATTTTGATACTCTGCATTTATAGAATAGACACATAAAATACATTTTAATAATTGACTGAAAATTCATCATTAAGTCATATTTTCCTTTTCTTTTAATTTCTTTTTATGTGGGGAGTCTAATCACATTTTCTATTAAGGTACAAATGAAGATTATGAGATGATACAAAAATGATATTTTAATCATAAATCTGTAAAAGTAACCTAATGACAGAAATAGGTATGAGTTTTAAACATACATTCTTAATATCATATATTTCAGAGATATTAAAATACAAGTCTTCAATTCTCTTTATATTAAGTTAATTCCCAAAACGGAAAAATCCAAGATTGATTTTTCTTATATCTTTGACGTTTCAACTGAATGAAAATGTACAGGGCATATTCTTTCCCTATTTTCACACTTGTGTTGGTTTCATATCTCCAATTCTGAATACCTGGATAAAATTTTTCCTTTTTGGTGTCTCTGCATATAACCAGATTTTTCATAAATATGAATGTCTTTTTTGGAATCAATAAATGTGTTTTACTTTCATGTCAGTGTCTCATGATTCTAAATTTGAATATGTCCAAAGATTAACAGTTCTCAAAAGAACACATTGTCCTAGACTTCTATCCTTTGTATCTTACAATTTACACAATGTCAGCCCAAATCAAATATCACAGATGCAACATTTCTTTCAGAAAATAACTCATAATAATGTTTTATGCCTTAGAATAACATCACCAAACCTGAGGAAAAAGGATCTACTGAGGAAAAATTCTACTTTGGGGTTCAATGACTTAGTTGTCTGTAAAGACATTCTGTTCTAAATCTACACACTGTGATGTTTCAGATTCATTTACTAGGAACTTTTATTTTGAAATTGAGTTTATATGGCATGCGTCTCATACTCTTGTGACAATTCCCCATGTGTGTTATCTTATAATTCCCAGTTTTTGAGCCTATTTAAACCATTACAACAGTGAACTGGTTGTGAAAATGTAATCTAACATATCTTTCCTCTCTTTTAAGTATACTTTTCTTGTTTCTAAGGACAGAAACTCCTCAGGATAAAATACCCTTTCTTCTATGACAAGTCATGTGAAACCATGTAATTGACATTTACAGATAACTAATCAGGAGTTCTTTGGACATCACCCAGGGAGCTGGACTTTCAAAGCTAGTAGAAGCTAACAGGAGACTGAAAAACCTTTTTAGTCATACATAGTGGGTCTCTCAGATTCTGAAGCCCATGGATAGTGATATAGAATTTATTTGCTAAATTAACTGTAGCAATTTTGTAACTGGCCCTTCATAAGCATCCAACCTTACAAGTAGAATTTGGGTGGCTCACAAATGAAAAATAATTTACATATAACATTAATATTTCTTTCACGTGGCTAAGCTTCTTTCTTTTTGAGTTCATTGTATTGTGTATTTTATCTGATTTTTAGAAATGTACATTGAGATAATTAAGTCCTATCAATCTCTCTCAGCACTTCTGTCTTTTGTGTTCCAAAGTATGTGTATCAGAAATGCGACTAATATGTATAAAAGAAACAAGAGAAAAACTTTCTCCAATTAGCTTAACAAGTATTCTCTGTGGTTTGTAAACCAGCTCCTGAAGCCACTTGAGATTTGATTTTGTTTTATTGTTGTTGCGGTTCTTCTTTGTAGTGGTTAATGTGGTAATGCTTAGAGCCTTATGTTCTTCCTTTTAACTTTGATCCAAATATGTCTCTCTGCAGTTAGTGAGTTAAAACTTCTCCTTGGTTGCTCTTCTGGCACACAACTTTAATTCCAAGATAACAGATGCAGAGGAGGGTGGGTCTCATTGAATTTTGGCCAGCCCAGTTCTTAGAGTGAATTTCAGGCCAAAGAGGGCTGTATAATGACATCCTGCCTCTTATTAACTAATTAAAAGAAACCCGATCCTATTATATACATTATAATAGGATATATTATATATTATATATAATGAGATCTTCTGAAAAGGGAGTGATACACCCTTGTAAAGAAACTGGAGCCATTGCTTTTTCCTTTCTATAATGTGAACACATATGAAAGACTATCATGTAACAATGATCATTGAGCAGACCGTGAATTCACTGATCTTTCTTCTTAAACTTCCTAACCTCCAAAACAAGTTCATTTGCTATTTATAAATGACCCAGTATAACATAATTTGTTATAGTATGTGCCTTTCCCCCCAGACTTGAGCAGGCTAAATAGACCTTAAGTGTTTGCCACAGTTGTTCTTCCTAGCTGACTTAGGGTGAAGTCTTCCACCTTGCTGCACCTGCCATTTCCTTCAGGAGCAGACCACCTGTTGTGCTTGTTTTGCAGCATAATTCGGCTGAAACAAAGTAACATAATCCAGCGGAAGCAAAAGATGGGTTTGTGGGCTCTCCCTAAATAAATACAGTGCTAAACATTAAATTTTGAGCCTTGAACAGAAACCTCTGTCTTGGCTTCACAGGAACCCATTTCTCCATGGATGCTGGACAGCTACAATAGTGACCCCCAACTGAGTACACATTCCTGCAAACTCTATCTGAGGATGTAATAGTCATGAGCAAAAATCCTCTTCTAAAATAAAAGGAGCCTACAAGGAACTTAACATTTGGGTCATATTAAGCAACCATAAGGGCGTAATTGATCAAATGTGCATTTAAATTACTAAGAACGTCTATCAGGATGTAATGAGTAACAGTATTTACTGTCAACCCTGAGAGCATGAGTAGAAATATAGAACCAATTGATTAATGAAAGCTGTCCCAGGACTTCAATATGCATGCTCTGACAGGAGCGTCCACACATAAAAATGGATGCTAAAGTAATTACAAAATCCTAGAATAGAAAATGTTACTCAATTTGTATATAGGTTTAATTTTTAAAACATCATATAGAAACATAAACAACAGATTTTGTTGAATTTGGATGGTGGCTGTGTGTCATACATTAGAAACTAAAATAATGGACTAGCTACAAAAATACAAGAGAGATATAGTTAGAATTATGATCATAAGATACACCTAAACTGAAAATATTTAGGGAACTTTGCATATATCTAAGAAGATTTTTAAAAAATCTCTGCTAAAATATGACATAAATAATATGTAAGTAAACCTGACTCAAGGTGAAAAAGATTTAAGTGTTGAAGCATTACCAACTTTAAATTCAAAATTATTTACTAACCCTAAATCACATAGCCTGTCATTCACATTTTGAAAGTCAGAATCTCTATAAATTGTTTTTCCCTCCTAAAATCCCACTTATTTTGTTTTTTAAGTTTCCCAGTTGTATCGTAAAATATTGTAATGCTGATAGTGTCTGAATAAGTTAGGCTATTTGAACTTTGTTCATTTAAATCATGAACAAAGACATCACTGATGATACTGTTTATTTATGTGATGGAATTTATGAATGAGAAGGTTGAAGCAGAAGAGGATTGCTGTAACTCCCTCAGCAATAAAATTTCTCTTTTACCTCTAAAATTCTGAATAAGCTGTCAATTTTTCTTTATCATTTGTCTTGAATTGGGGAAAAAATCCTGCTGTTTAAGGTCCCATTGATTTCTTTCTCTGCTTTTTGATCATTTGGTTTACTCACACTTATTTCTTTGTCATATCTGCAGTTTTCTTGTGATAAATACCTTACTTTGTCAAATTCTTCATTTTTCATGAACTCTTTATTATTTCCAAGTAAACATATGTTTTATTTAGTAGGTTGTGTTCATGATGTCTCTCTTTAATGATCCATGACAGCTGCTCTACACTCTGTACTAAGTAGAGCTCTTAAAAGAAGTGGTGGTTTATCAGTGATGTCAACCTCACAGCATATAGATAGGAGACACATCTCTGGATTCTTTGAGGATATTATTATAGACATTTAACTGAAGAAGGAAGACAGAGTTCAGATGCTGTTGGTGTCCTTTCATAGGCAAAGATCAAGCCACAATAAAAACAATGGCAAAAGCAAGATAAGTAGCAACATGTATCCTTTAGTATCCTTATCATAGAAATGATGTAAACAGGTAACTCTGTGACTTTCTCTCACAGAAGAGTGAAAGGATAGAAAATAATACAGCCTAACTCTAATGACCCCAAGAAGTCAGAAGTTTAAAATGCTATCTCGCTTTGTTAGAAACTAGGTAAAAGGTCACATTCCAGAGCCAGCCCTTTGTTTAGATCTAGCAAAAAGGCCTTGAATAGGTGATCCTGGCCCCACAAGGTAACTGGAAATGGGCTAAGCTTATCTTGCTTCTGTAAACTGCTTATGCCATTACCCCTATACAGGAGTTCATGCAGCTATAGACATTCAAGAAAATAGGAAACTAATTGGTCCACTTAGCCTAAAAACTATGAAGTGGTACAAATCAATTGGCTCCCATTTTGCGGGCTCTCCATGCTAAGAAATGATTGGTTTGTGATTCGCCAGCTTTGTCGTAAATTTATAAAAGCTGTCGCAATTCAGCACTCATGGTCCACAGTCCTCTAGCCCTGCACGGTGTACAGCTATGGAACACAGAATTCTGGAATAAAGAAACCCTCATGTTATTGTATCGAGACCGTTTCTTGCGAGTGATTTGGGTGTCTCCTTCCGGGGCGTGGGGTGCTAGGGCACCCTCGGTTTTTGGGATCTTACAATAGCCATCTCATGAGAGTTTACCAAAGTAAACTCTTTTCTTAAGTTGCATTTCTCAGGTATGTTGTCATAGTAGAGAAATAGCTAGTGTAATGCCAACACAATGCATAGGTGTTGGTTTTGTATGTGTGTATATGTGTATGTGTTTTGTGTGTGTGTGTGTGTATGCTTTTTCTTCTTTAAAGAAACAATGCTGTGCATCATACATTAGCCTTAACAACTGTATGTAGCTAACACTCTCTTTAATTCCTAACCATAACTTGTATACTTGACCCCCAGTTTCTTAATATGCTTTAGCATCAAGACTTGTTTGAAGAATAACTGTGGCTCTTATCTTATTCCTTTGCTATTTACTATAACATAACTCCTGAGGCTGGGCATGTTTATAATAAAAAAATAGATTCTGAGTAGACTACCATATTCAGATTATTTCCCACCATTTTAATATTTGACCATAGAGAGGAATTTAATATGCAACCCTAAGTCATAGACTGTCTATATCAGCTTTCTCAAATGCACTTAATATGGCCTAACAAAAGTCAAATGCTCCTTAGCACCCCATACAGCTTATAATACGCTCACCTGCCTGTGTTATTTCATGCACGCTACAGGTTTCTCTGAGATTTCTGTGTTATTAAGTATCCTGTGAGGGAAGCACAAGCAGTAGGTGATAGGATTTATTGCTGGGGAGCTGCTGATGCTTCTCAAGCATCTCTGTGATGCTTTCTGTCATTGCACCAGGAGATTGGCTGAAGTAGACTGAATATCTCCCTGACCTGACAACATTTTACACAAGTTTCTGTTCTACTCAGGGGCCTTGAATTCCTGTATATTTATGTTTAAATATTGTGGAAGGAATGTAGCATAATATTTTAGTTCAACTGCACAAATTTCCAAATACCTATAGTATATTCCAGGGACCATAATTTCTGTTCTTGTTTTGAACCTCTAATTTTAAGAGAATATATTTTAAATTGTGTTCTTACTACTCTCTCTCTCTCTCTCTCTCTCTCTCTCTCTCACACACACACACACACACACACACACACACACACACACACAAACACTTACTCCCTCACACACACATGAAGTAAGTCTCCAAACAGGTATATTACAAACAACCATGATGCATCTCACAGAACATTTAGAAATTATCACGTTTGTGTTGCTTTTTTGCTGCGATGACACTTTGTTATTGAAACACATATACATGTATTAAATTAAGCACTTTATACATGGATCATTCTTTGTTTAACAAAAAAATCCACATCAAAATATTACAGACTACATGTAAAAGTGAGCTTAATCCATACTAACTAGCTAACAATAATTATCTTTTATGTCCTTAATCAGAGTTAGTGTTATAATTGTAGGTAAATAATCTTTCTCACATCCTTGCTTCTAATTGCTTACTTCAGGTATAATTTCTCACTTTGTACCACTCATCTATAATGACTCAAAGCAATTTTAACACTGAACCCACTGAAAATCCAGCTAGCAGGAACAGAGTTGAATGGTTTATTCTTCCCATGTGAAGTATAATTTAAATATAATCAAGAGAAGCACCCAGCTTTATAGATTGTCAGACTTTTTTGTAATTAGTCACATTCACCTTTAATGTTAAGCTGTGTTCTCCAGGTTGAAATTTGAAGCAAGCGACCCCTGTAGTTGAATTTGGGGAAAGTTGGAAGATGCAGAAGAGGAGGATGACCCCATAGTAAGACCAGTAGTATTGAAAGACCCCCGATGAGGGGAGACCCTCACTCAAATCTCGGGATGAAAGGACACCCAAGGAATTCACAGGAGACCATTCTTGATGCAAATGCATGAGGTTTATTCGGGAGAAACCAGGGCTCTAGGGTCTCGTCTAATAACCAAGCAGGGCTAGAGGAGATCGACCCCCAGTAACTGGAGTCAGGGGTATTAAAAGGGAAAAATCACAAGGCAGGGGGTGGAGGAAAAAGAAAAGAATTCACAAGGCAAGGAGTGGAGGACACAATTTGCCAGGCATGGGGTGGAGGACAATTTATGCATGGAATGGGGAAGAATAGAATGAAGAAGTCAGGCAATAGTTTATGCCTTAAGGAGGGTTAGGGATTACCTGGAAAAAAACATCCTTGGGGTTAAACATTGTAAAGATAGTCTTGAGGCAAGTCATTCAGACATTCTTTTTGGTCAGCTAGTTCCTAAAACAGGGCTTCTCAGGATCAGTTAAGCAAATGTTGGCTATTTCCAAGGTCAGGGTGTACTTGACCTCAGAGGCTTGCTTGTTAGGGGCCTAAAAACCTTTACATTTTTGAGTTGGGGTCTCTCAGTATCAACTAACCTGTACCCCCGAGATTTCTCAGATGCTGAGCCACCAACCAGGCTACATATACATATACACATATATAGAAAAGGACAGCCTGGTCTGGCCTCAGTGAGAGAAGAAATACCTAACCCATGAGGTCCAAGGGGGTGGGGAGGTCTGATGGGGTATGGGTTGGGTGTGGGAACATTCTCTTTTTTTCTTTTCTTTTCTATTTTTTTATTTTCTATATTCTTTGTTTACATTCCAGATCCACCCCATATGTCCCACAAGCCTTCTTCTCTCCATCCATTCTCCAATCACCTCCCTCCTTTTTCTCTGTCCTGGTACGCCCCTACAATGCTGGATCAAGCCTTTCCAGGATCAGGGCCTTCTCCTTACTTCTTCGTGGGAGTTGTTATGCTAATTGTGTATTGGGTATTCAGAGCTTCTGGGTTAATTAATATCCACTTATCAGTGATTGCATTCCATGTGAATTCTTTTGTAATTGGGTTACCTCACTTAGGATGATATTTTTTCGGTTCCAATCATTTGCCTAAAAATTTCATGAATTCTTTGTTTTTAATTCCTGAGTAACATTCCATTGTATAAATATACCACATTTTCTATATCCATTTCTCCATTGAGGGACATCTGGGTTCTTTCCAGCTTCTGGCTATTATAAACAAGGCTGCTATGAACATAGTGGTTCATGTGTCCTTATTGCATGCCAGGGAATCCTCTGGGTATATGACCAGGATCCTCTGGAAGTGTCATGTCCAGTTTTCTGAGGAACCGCCAGACTGATTACCATAGTGGTTGTACCATCTTGCTATCCCACCAGCAGTGGAGGAGTGTTCCTCTTTTTCCAGGTCCTTGCCAACATCTGCTGTCTCCAGAATTTTTAACCTTAGCCATTCTGACTGGGATGAGGTGAAATCACAGGGTTGTTTTTATTTGCATTTCCCTAATGACTAATGATGTTGAGCATTTCTAAAGGTGCTTCTTGGCCATCTGAATATCTACATGTGAAAATTCTTTGTTTAGATATGCATCCCATTTTTAATAGGGTAATTTGGTTCCCTGGGGGCCTAACTTCATAAGTTCTTTGTATATATTGAATATTAACCCTCTATCAGATGTAGGGTTAGTGAAGATCTTTTCTAAATTCATTGGTTGCTGAGCAATAGACATAAAAATTGCATGGTATTGGCACAGTGACAGGCAAGAGGATCAATGGAATAGGATTGAATACCCAGAAATGAACCCACACACCTATGGTCACTTGATATTCGACAATGGTGCTGAAAGCATCCAGTGGAAAAAAGATAGCCTTTTCAACAAATGGTGCTGATTCAACTGAAGGTCAGCAGAAGAATGCGAATTGATCAATTTTTTTTTAAATATTTTTATTTTCTATATTCTTTGTTTACATTCCAAATGATTTACCCTTTCCCGAATCCCCCCTCCCCATATGTCCCATAAACCTTCTTCTCTCGATCCCTTCTCCAATCAGCTCCCCCCTTTTTCTCTGCCCTTATATTCCCTTCCAATGCTAGATCAATCCTTTCCAGGATCAGGACCCTCTCCATACTTCTTCATGGGTGTCATTTGTTATGCAATTTGTGCCTTGGGAATTCAGGGCTTCTGGGCGAATTAATATCCACTTATCAGAGATTGCATTCCATGTGTATTCTTTTGTGATTGGGTTACCTCACTTAGGATAATATTTTCCAGATCAAACCATTTGCCTAAAAATTTTGTGAATTCATTGTTTCTAATTGCTGAGTAGTATTCCATTGTGTAAATATACCAAATTTTCTGTATCCATTCCTCCATTCCTCCTTTGAGGGGCATCTGGGTTCTTTCCAGCTTCTGGCTATTATAAATAAGGCTGCTAGGAATATAATGGAGCATGTGTCTTTATTGCATGCCGGGGAATCCTTTGGGAACATGCACAGGAGAGGTATAGCAGGGTCCTCCAGAAGTCTCATGTCCAGTTTCCTGAGGAACCTCCAGACTCATTTCCAAAGTGGTTGTACCATCTTACAGCCCCACCAGCAGTGGAGGAGTGTTCCTCTTTCTCCACATCCTCACCAACACCTGCTGTCTCCTGGGGTTTTGACCTTAGCCATTCTGACTGGTGTAAGGTGAAATCTCAGGGTTGTTTTGATCTGCATTTCCCTAATGACTAATAATGTTGAGCACTTCTTAAGGTGCCTCTCGGCCATCCGAATTTCTTCAGGTGAAAATTCTTTGTTTAGATCTGTACCCCATTTTTAATAGGGTTATTTGTTTCCCTGGGGTCTAACTTCTTGAGTTCTTTGTATATATTGGATATTAGCCCTCTATCAGATGTGGGGTTGGTGAATATCCTTTCCCAATTTGATGGTTGCCATTTAGTCCTTTTAACAGTGTCCTTTGCCTTCCAGAAACTTTGTAATTTTATGAGGTCCCATTTGTCAATTATTGATCTTAGAGCATAAGCTATTGGTGATCTGTTCAGGAACATTTCCCCTGTGCCCATGTCCTCAAGGGTCTTCCCCAGTTTCTTTTCTATTAGTTTCAGTATCTAGTTTTACATGGAGGTCCTTGATCCACTTGGAGTGAAGTTTAGTACATGGAGATAAGAATGGATCAATTCCCATTCTTCTGCATGCTGACCTCCAATTGAACCAGCACCATTTGTTGAAAAGGCTATCTTTTTTCCACTGGATGTTTTTGGCTCCTTTGTCGAAGATCAAGTGACCATAGGTGTGTGGATTCATTTCTGGATCTTCAATTCTATTCCATTGGTCCACTTGTCTGTCACTGTGCCAATACCATCCAGTTTTTAACACTATTGCTCTGTAGTATTGCTTGAAGTCAGGAATACTGATTTCCCAGAATTTCTTTTGTTGTTGAGAATAGTTTTATCTATCCTGGGTTTTTTGTTATTCCAGATGAATTTGAGAATTGTTTTTTCTAACTATGTGAAGAACTGAGTTGGGATTTTGATGGGGATTGCATTGAATCTGTAGATTGCTTTTGGCAAGATGGTCATTTTAACTATATTAATCCTGCCAGTCCACGAACATCACAGATTTTTCCATTTTCTGAGGTCTTCTTCGATTTCCTTCTTCAGAGACCTGAAGTTCTTGTCATATAGATCTTTCACTTGTTTGGTTAGAGTCACACCAAGATACTTTATATTGTTTGTGGCTATTTTGAAGGGTGTCATTTCCCTAACTTCGTTCTCAGCCTGCTTATCCTTTTGAGTATAGGAAGGCAACTGATTTGCTTGAGTTGATTTTATAACCAGCCACTTTGCTGAAGTTGTTTATCAGCTTTAGGAGTTCTCTGGTGGAGGTTTTCGCGTCACTTAAGTAGACTATCATGTCATCTGCAAATAGTGATAATTTGACTTCTCCCTTTCCAATTTGTATCCCCTTGACCTCCATATATTGTCTAATTGCTCTAGCTAGAACTTCAAGTACTATATTGAAAAGATATGGAGAGAGAGGACAGCCTTGTCTAGTCCCTGATTTTAGTGGGATTACTTCAAGTTTCTCTCCATTTAGTTTGATATTGGCTACCAGTTTGCTGTATATTGCTTTAATGATGTTTAGGTATGGGCCTTGTTGGATCTTTGTGTGGTTTTGGTATCAGCATAATTGTGGCTTCATAGAACGAGTTGGGTAGAGTTCCTTCTGTTTCTATTTTGTGGAATAGTTTTTAGAGTATTGGTGTTAGGTCTTCTATGAAGGTCTGATAGAACTCTGCACTGAAGCCATCTGGTCGCGTGCTTTTTTTGGTTGGGAGACTTTCTATGACCCTTTTTATTTCTTCAGGTGTTATGGGAATGTTTAATTGATCTATTTGATCCTGATTTAGTTTTGGTGTCGGATATCTGTCTAAGAAACTGTCCATTTCCTCCAGATTCTCCAGTTGTGTTGAGTATAGGCTTTTGTAGTAGGATCTAATGATTTTTTGAATTTCCTCAGTTTCTGTTGTTATATCTCCCTTTTCATTTCTAAGTTTGTTAATCTGGATACTGTCTCTGTGTCCTTTGGTTAGTCTGGCTAAGGGTTTATCTATCTTGTTGATTTTCTCATAGAACCAGCTCCTGGTTTTGTTGATTCTTTGTATGGTTCTCTTTGTTTCTACTTGATTGATTTCAGACCTGAGTTTGATGATTTCCTGCCTTTTACTCCTCCTGGGTGAAATAGCTTCTTTTTGTTCCAGGGCTTTCAGGTGTGTCATTAAGCTGTTAGTATATGCTCTCTATTTTCTTTTTGGAGGCACTCAGGGCTATGAGTTTTCCTCTTAGCACTGCTTTCATTGTGTCCCATAGACTTGAGTATGTTGTGTCTTCATTTTCATCATGTTCTAAAAAGTCTTTAATTTCTATCTTTATTTCTTCATTGACCAAGGTATCATTGAGTAGAATATTGTTCAGTTTCCACGTATATGTGGGTTTTGTGTTGTTTTTGATGCTATTGAAGAGCACTTTTACTCCATAGTGATCTGATAGGAAGCATGGGATTAGTTCGATCTTCTTATATTTGTTGAGGTCTGTCTTGTGACCAATTATATGGTCTATTTTGGAGAAGGTACCATGAGGTGCTTAGAAAAAAGTATATTCTTTTGCCTTAGGATAGAATGTTCTATATATATATATATATCTGTTAAATCTAATTGGTCCAAAGTCTCAATTAGTTTCATTGTGTCCCTGTTTAGTTTCTGTTTTCCTGATCGGTCCATTGAGGAAAGTGCAGTGTTGAAGTCACCCACAATTATTGTGCTAGGTGCAATGTGTGCTTTGAGCTTTAATAAAGTTTCTCTTATGAATGAGGGTGCCCTTGCATTTGGAGCATAGATGTTCAGGATTGCGAGTTCTTCTTGTTGTATTTTTCCTTTGACCAGCAAGAAGTGTCTCTCAGAGTCTCTTTTGATGACTTTGGGTTGAAAGTCAATTTTATCTGATATTAAAATGGCTGCACCAGCTTGTTTCCTGAGACCATTTGCTTGTAAAATTGTCTTCCATCCTTTTACTCTAAGGTAGTGTTTGTCTTTGACCCTGAGGTGTGTTTCCTGAATGCAGCAAAAAGTAGGGTCCTGTTTACATATCCAGTCGGTTAGTCTATGTCTTTTTATTGGGGCATTGAGTCCATTGATGTTAAGAGATATTAAGGAATAGTGATTGTTGCTGCCTGTCATTTTTGACGTTATTTTTTAAATTTGATTGGTTAACTTCTTTTGGGTTTGATGAAAGGTTACTATCTTGCTTTTTCCAGGGTGAAGTTTCCCTCCTTGTATTGGTGTTTTCCTCCTATTATCCTTTGTAGGGCTGGGTTTGTGGATAGATATTGGGTAAACTTGGTTTTATCATGGAATATCTTAGTTTTTCCATCTATGGTGATTGAGAGTTTTGCTGGGTATAGTAATTTTGGCTGGCATTTGTGTTCTCTTAGAGTCTGAATGAGATCTGCCCAGGATCTTCTAGCCTTCATAGTCTCAGGTGAAAAGTCTGCTTTGATTCTGATAGGTCTTCCTTTATATGTTACTTGGCCTTTTTCTCTTACTGCCTTTAATATTCTTTCTTTGTTTAGTACATTTGGTGTTTTGATTATTATGTGACAGGAGGTATTTCTGTTCTGGTCCAGTCTGTTTGGAGTTCTGTAGGCTTCTTGTATATTCATGGGCATCTCTCTCTTTAGGTTAGGGAAGTTTTCTTCCATAATTTTATTGAAGATATTTGCTGGCCCTTTAAGTTGTAAATCTTCACTCTCATCTATGCCTATAATCCTTAGGTTTGGTCTTCTCATTGTGTCCTGGATTTCCTGGATATTTTGGGTTACAAGCTTTTTGCATTTTGCATTTTCTTTAACTGTTGAGTCCATGGTTTCTATGGTATCTTCAGCATCTGAGATTCTTTCTTCTATCTCTTGTATTCTGTTGTTGATATTTGCATCTATGTCCTCTGATTTCTTCCCAAGGCTTTCTATCTCCAAAGTTGTCTCCCTTTGAGTTTTCTTAATTGTTTCTACTTCTGATTTTAGATCCTGGATGGTTTTGCTTAGCTCCTTCACTTGCTTATTTGTGCTTTCCTGTAATTCTTTAAGAGATTTTTGTGTTTCCTCTTTCATAACCTCAGCCTGTTGACCAAAGTTCTCCTCTATTTCTTTAAGTGATTTTTGTGTTTCCTCCTAATTGGCTTTTGTATTCTCCTGAATTTCTTTCAATGATTTTTGTGTTTCCCTTGCAAGGGCTTCTAACTTTTGTTCCATTTTCTCCTGAATTTCTTTAAGTATGTCCTTCATGTGTTCCTGTACCAGTATCATGACCAGTCATTTTAAATCCAAATCTTGTTTTACTGGTGTGATGGGGTATCCATAAAATGCTGTTAAAGGAGAATTGGGTTCAGATGTTGCCATATTGCCTTGATTTCTATTAGTGACGTTCCTGCATTTGCCTTTTGCCATCTAGTTCTCACTGGTGTTAGTTGGTCTTGTCAATGCTGGACTCACCAGTGCAAGCTGCCTCTTCCCAGGTGGCCTCTGGTGCACAGCTTACCTCCTGCACTGCCTGGAGACAGGGTGCTGTTGCCCAGGCTGTTCAGATTCTGAAACAGACACCTGAAGGCTCCTGCAGGGGCCTGATGGACTCACCAGAGCACACTGACTCCTCCCAATCTGCTTCCCGGAAGCCCCTCTTGCCTCTTGCAGGACCTAGAGATGTGGCATTGCTGCCCAGGCTGATCTGGATCCGGAAGCAGAGAGATCTGAGGGCTCCTGCAGGAGGTCTCAGGACTGGAACCTAAGCTCTGTGCCACAGGAGCGAGCTGTGAGCTCCCAGTCTGCCTTAGGTGCACACCAGGTCTCCCGCACTTCCTGGAGACCGAGTGCTGTGGCCCAGGCTGTTCAGATCCCGAAGCAGATACCTGAAGCAAATTGATCAATTCTTATCTCTTTGTACTAAGCTCAACTCCAAGTGGATCAAGGACTTCCATGTAAAACCAGACACACTGAAACTAATAGAAAATAAACTGGGGAAAACCCTTGAGGACATGGGCATAGGGAAAAGTTCTTGAACAGAACACCAATATCTTATGCTCGAAGATAAACAATTGACAATTGGTACCTCATAAAATTACAAAGTTTCTGTAAGGCAAAGGACACTGTCTAAAGGACATTCTCTTAATCCTCTTGGAGACAGGACAAGAGGCATGGGATGAGGAAGAGGCAGAAGGTGGACCTGGAGAGGGATAATGTCTGTAGTATAAAAGATGTTTAAATAATCAATAATAATAATAATAATAACAAATACATAAAAATTAAAAAGAAACATGTTGCTTTTAAGAAAATAAAAAGAACCATAAGTAATCATTTTAAGTGAAATGGTACCCACTAAGACAAATATCGCATGTTTGTTTTTTCACATATGTAGAAGCTAGAGGGAAATAAAACACAAAATACATGTGGGATTACACATACAATATTTATGTGTGATGTGACAGAAAAGGATGAGAACATAGAAAATATAATGAAGCTAGAAATAATCCCATCCTTGAGCAGGGATATGGATACAAATTCCTACCCTGAGCTAAACAGTTCTATCTAATTGGCAGTCACTGGGAAAGAAATAATTACTTTTCATGGATACAGAAAATGTGGTATATTTACACAATGGAATACTACTCAGCAATTAAAAACAATTAATTCACAAAATTTCTAGGCAAATGTTTGGATCTGGAAAATATCATCTTAAGTCCAGTAACCAAATCACAAAAGAATACACATGGAATGCAATCTCTGATAAGTGGATATTAATTAGCCGAGAAACTCTGAATACCCAAGGCACAATTAGCATAACAAATGACTCCCATGAAGAAGTAAGGAGAGGGTCCTGATCCTGGAAAGGCTTGATCTAGCATTGAAGGGGAGTATCAGGACAGAGTAAAAGGAGAGAGGTGATTGGAGAATGAGTGGAGAGAAGAAGGTTTATGGGACATATGGGAAGGGGGAACTGGGAAAGGGAAAATCATTTGGAATGTAAACAAAGCATATAGAAAATAAAAATAAATAAATAAATAAATAAATAAAAGAAGAAAAACAAAAACAAAAACAAAAACAAAAACCAGACAATAGAATTGCAACAACATTAAAAAAAAAAAAAAAAAAAAAGAATGTATTCTCTGGTAAATCAACCATGCTCCAGTAAGCAGAACACCCTATATTGTAAAGCATAAACAAAGTGCATATTGGAATTTTTTGACAAGAGTAGGAGGTTGGGGAGGAGGAAGAAGAGGATGAGAAAAAGGAGTAGGAGGAGAGAAATAAGAGGAGAAGCAAACTGCAGGGTAGTTGTGGGAGGAGTTTGGGAAGAAATGAAGATGGCCAAAATATTATTTCAAATTCTCTAAGAACTAAAAATGTCAAACGATAGGAAGGGCAAACATCAAAATTCATCACATGCACATATGGAAGTATCACCATAAAACTATTTATTTATTCATTCACATTCCAAATGTTGGCCCTCTGGCCACCCTCTTAGAATTCCTTCCCCCAACCCCTCCCCTTTGCCAATGAAAGAGTAGCTCCTTCCCCCTATCCCCTAGTGCATCAAAACTCTGCAGAATTAGGCATATCCTCTCCCCCTAAATCCAGACATGGTAGCCCTCTGTTGTATATGTCTCAGGGACATCAAACTAGCTTCTTTGTTTGGTGGCTCAGTCTCTGGGATCACCCAAGTTTATAGCTTAGTTAATATTGTTGGTCTTACTGTGGAATTGCAGTTCCTTGAGGGTCTTCAATACTTCCCCTAACTCTCCCATAAGTGGCCCCAAAACCATCCAATGTTTGGTTGTAAGTATCTGCAACTGTCTCAGAGAGCTTCTTCTTAGAAACTCTTGGGGTACTGCTATCCTAGATTCCTGTATGATTCTACTGAACATTTATCAGATAAATAAATCCAAGGAAATAAAGTCTATAGTGTAACTGAACTTTAGAAGTTCAACATGAACTTTATATCTAGAGAACCACCTATCCCATTAAAATGAATTATCAATAAGATTATTGTGTATATAATTTGTCACCTATTTGTAGCATATCAAGTTAAAAAAAACACAAAGTCAAAAAGTTGATGATCAGATTGTAAAGCTAACTCCATATTTTCGATGGCTCAAAGTTTCCAAAAAATACTTTTTTTAAAAAATGAAGTATTATCTAAAAAGGTACTTATCTCTAGAATTTTCAAGAATTTTTAAAATAGAAGTATTTGAAATATTAAGTTTTGAGCATGCAGACATATGCAGGAGAACTGTATTCTATTTCTATTAACAGTTACCTGTCTATAAAAATAACTCATTACTATGTTCATTTTCCAAAATATTCTAGAAGGAAGCCAATGACCTTGTAAAACTTCCATTACAGCTGAAATTTACAATAGCTGAAGCATGCACATATTATCTATAACTCAATGAGTTTAAGTAAATGCAATCAAAATACAGTTGAGATGTTAAGATTTCAATTAACCCAAATATCATGTATACATGCCTTTTACATCCCATTCCATCATAATAAATATCATCCATTCTAGTTCTTTTATGCTGTATAATTATTTAGTTCTTTTTCATCTCCCAAGCAAGGAGTGTGTACTTTCTTAAATTCTTTTCACTTAGTATAATTGTATGCAACACAATGATTCTATTCTATTGCTGTACAGACTCTTTGTCAAAATAAACTGTTAATTTAATAAATAACATATATATATGTATGTATGTATATATATATATATTTAATTTACTTCAAGATATGTTTATGACAAGCTGAGCTGCTGTAAACAGTTGAGTCTGACATTTTCACTCAATTTAATATGTTTTTCTACATTTTATTGACTGTGCATTGTTTTTATTCCTGCTTTAGGCTATAGAGATAATTTTGCAAAAGTCAGACATATACAAGTTATCTCATTGATGTAGCCTTTCATTCTTGGATAAATACCTAGGGATGCAATTACTAAGTCAAGGATAAGTTTAATTTCAGTCAGTGTAAAAAAAAAATTGAGGTGCAGTTTTATAGTATTCTAAATGCAGTGTACTGTTGCAAGAAGAGACAATTTAAGTTTTCTTCCAACATTTTAAATTTGGCTGTATGTTTTTTAAAATATTTATCGATATTTATTCACTTTACATCCCAATTGCAGCATCTTTTATTTACCATCCTGGGGAATATTGAGGAGGTCATCATTTGTTTCATTTCCTGAATGACTCAGGACATTTCATAGAGTTGAATTTGCTTACATTCTTTTCTTTCCTGAGTTCTTTCATATACTGTTGCTGTTTGTCCCACTTGTGTTTTTTTGTAACAATTGATTTCTGTGAGTTCATTATAATTTTATGGGCGTCTGCTGAGACTGATAACGTAAGCATTGTCTCTAAATTTTTGGCTACTCTTTCATTGCTCACTTTTTTTTTTGTTGTCTAGATAAGATGTATTAAATGTAGTGAAACCAATTTAGTAGATTTTCCTTTTGGAAAACAGTTTAGGTATTTTTTATTACAATGCCTATATACCATTGAGATACTCTTTGCTCAGTTCTAGAAATTTCATAGTTGTTACATAAATTAAACTAAATTATACATTTTATCTTAGTTTTACAGTTTGATCTAGTAAGGCTTAAAATTTTTTTTCTGTACCATGTACTCTCCATGGAAAGACTGACAATTTATGAAAATAAATGGAGAACTATCCTTGTTTTATCCTTTCTATTTAATCTATTCTAATTCCTTTACATTAATAACATATACATAGTTATCATAATCTATAATTATTACTGTAATGAATTAGATTATTTAGGTTTCTTTTGTTTAAGTAACATTGCTCATTTAAATTTTTAATCTACACATTGTAATCTTATCTATGATAATCAACCAAAAGAGAATTCTACATTTTGTGTTCAGAAAGCATGAAATCTGCAGAATAAATATTGATTACTATACTATAAACATTGAGTATTTTAACATACTAGCCAATTGCATTTTAGCTCAGTCTTTTGAAATATTTCCTTTTAATAATTTAAAGTGTCCTTGTAATGCCTTTGTTTGTATTTTGCTTAATACACCACTAAATATTTTATTTAAAACTTCATAAATATAGTATATCATAAACATATATAAATAAATGTTCTGGATTATTGTGTTTTCAATTCAATGCATGTGTTTGAAATGTGACTTAAAGTCTCGTTATATTTATATGTGTGTTTGTTTGTGTGTGTGTTTGTGTGTTTGTGTATGTGCATGCACATATACTTACACACATGTGCATATCATCATGGCCAGAGTTTGAGGGTCTCTTGTAGCTTGAGTAACAGGTGATGGTGAGATAGGAATTGATTTTGAGTCTTCTGAAAAAATGACATGTATTAGTTAACCACTGTGCCATTACCTGGGACACAAAATATAATTTCCTCTATTGACTTGTATCCTTGTTTAATTTACTTATTATTTTAGCCATTTTTCAATATGCCATGAAGTACTCTATATGATATCAGTCAATATACTCAGAAACAATTATATTAACAATCCTCTTGATAAATTAGAAATGTATTTATATGGAGTGTATTAAGTATGTCAAATGCATCATCTCTTCTTTAGTTTCTTTTGTTCTAAAATTTTCTTGTTATTTTCTTTCTTCTCTTGATTTTCTTTACTGAGACAGATGTAAGTGATACAAAAGTCAAATACAATTTGGAGCTATTAAATGATCTTTACCTCTAGAGATTTTTTAATGCTAGTGAATTAATTACTTTTCTCTCGCTATGAAGAAAAACCAATGCATTTAGTCCATCTTCAAAAGTCCCTGTGGTCTTTCAATATTGAGACTATTTAAAAATACAGAATCTCCTCTGAGACTTATAGCAATTTCTTAATTGTAGCCCCTTGTAAAATCAAAATGCCAATTACATATTTCCAAAAACAATGACACACAATATTTCACAAATTTCACAAATGTCATTGACATTTTAAAAGGAAGGAATTGAGGCATAGTGAGGAAATATTGGACCAAAATAAAAAAAAAAAATCAACACCAAATTCTGTAACTTCTGTCTGATGTGAAAAGATTTAGTTGGTTTCACCTTTCTGGCTTTGCTGACTGCAAGGCACTTCTCTTCTTGGCAAGTTCCAGACCTTGTTAGCAATTGTCCTCCGCAGTTATCCCATAGCAGTCATTTGGTACATCTAATCTAATCCATAAACATCTAATCTTTAATATAATCCAGGCTTCATTTTTTTTAGAGGGACACATAATGGTCTCTCTGATCCTTCATACAGAGACTCTCAACATACACCTGGTCTCAGACACTTTCCTAAGATTTACAGAAGGATTCCACAACCCCTACATTCTTGTTTTCTTCCTGACAAGTCAGAATCATCTGGCTGAAGCTGTCAAGTTCAGCTGCTTACTTTGGATGAAACCTGGCCCCCTCTGACTCCATGATTTAATTTGTATACAC
Source organism: Apodemus sylvaticus (assembly GCF_947179515.1). Classification (NCBI taxonomy): domain Eukaryota; kingdom Metazoa; phylum Chordata; class Mammalia; order Rodentia; family Muridae; genus Apodemus; species Apodemus sylvaticus. The sequence continues at coordinate 24,589,277 of NC_067487.1, forward strand.
TTATATTGTTATTTAAAAAAGGCACTTTTAGATCAATAGATTGCCATTGCTTTTAGAACTAACTAATTCCTTTGGCTTTTTTTTTTTTATTTTTTTTTATTCCATATAATTTATTTACATTTCAAATGATTTCCCCTTTTCTAGCCCCCCACTCCCCGAAAGTCCCGTAAGCCCCCTTCTCTTCCCCTGTCTTCCCACCCACCCCTTCCCACTTCCCCATTCTTGTCAGGAATACCTGCGTGGGGTCTGACCCTGAGGACACTACCTCCCTATTTTATTTCTTATCTCTTTAAGCACAAACCAAGTCTCTAAAATTACATTTACTGGTAATCTTTATGTCTTCAAACTGTGCATTTTGTGGTTTTCCCCAGGTAGCTCCTTTTCGTGGTAGATGTTCAGAAGAGTGATCACTAATACCAGGTAACACAATCAACATTAGGCTGTCTTGAAATCTTCTTTGTCAACTATATTATCCCAAATTCTAATTCAGCCTCAAGAATATTCTTAGGACAAAAGAAATTTGCAGCTATATTCTCTGCTACGACACCCTAAGAACTGCTTCTTGCTCTCTTGTTAGCATTGTTGCTCTCTGAAATCTCTTAAACATGGCAAATTGTAAAACGCTTTATATACTATTGGCTTTTAGTCTTCTACTAGGATGACTCATTAAGACATGCTTAAAACATTGGACTGAATGCCCTATAATCTTCTGTAGTCCTACAAAGAAAAAAATATCATGGATATGCCTACCATGAAAGTAGCACACTATCTGGAACCAACTTCTGTTTTAGTTACATTTTGATTTTCAAGATGGACATGATGATCAGGTTAATTTTCAAAGAAAGCATTTAATCTGAGGGCTCACATTTATAGTGGATTAGAGTTCATAGTCCTCATGGTTGGAAGCATAGCACCTAACAGACAGCATGACCCTGGATCAGAGGCTGACAGCTCACATCTGATCCATAAGCATGAGTCAGAGATTGATACAGAGCTAATTAGGAATGATGTGGGCTTCTAAAAATTCAAATCCCACCCAGGGCAAAACACACCCAACAATTCTTCTCAAACAGTTCCAACAACAAAGGATCAAACATTCAAATATTGGAGTTTATGGGGACAATTTCACATTTGAACTATTTTAGCTATGAAATATTCCTAAATATATTATGATGTACTATAGCACTTATCTAGGACTGACACTGTTGAATACTTTATCATTATAGATTCAAATCCTCATTAAATATTGTTATGGTATATTTTTCTATTTATCGCAAGTTGGATTTATTAGCAGGAGTCACTTAAAACATTTTTTTCTTACTGGGACTAGATGTCCCAAGATGAGGAATTTGTACACATAGAACTGGAAAGAGAGAAGGGAGGGAGGTTGAGATCCAGATTTAAAGTGAAGAAATAAATTATCGAAAAAAGGAAAAATTATATTTTTTCAGAATTAATTTCTTCATAATATTCCTTTAAATTCTTGAATTGCATATGGAATCTGACATCTTTTTACATATTTAGAGTATGGAAATTTTCTATTTCACTATTTTTTACAATAAAGAATCTTACTAATGTATTATATATTTGATGAAGGTTTTCAAAAGGAAACATTGTTTTCTAATTTTGTTTTGTTGAATTCTGTTTTATCCATATTTACTCATGCATACTGTTTGCTTGCTTTTATATATATTTTAATGTCTATGAACTCTGGAAACTTTTCAAAATTTCGTATTTTGTTATGTTGCATTTATTTTATTTCTATACCTCTCTCTCCTACTCTCCCTGTTTCCTCTTCAGAAACCTAATTGAAATTCTACCTATTAGATATTAAATATCTGTTGCATTAAGTTGCTTAGTTCTTATGTAAGTTACTAGGAACATTTTTTTATTCGATATAATTTATTTACATTTCAAATGATTTCCCCTTTTCTAGCCCCCCCACTCCCCGATAGTCCCATAAGCCCCCTTCTCTTCCCCTGTCCTCCCTCCCACCCCTTCCCACTTCCCCGTTCTGGTTTTGCCGAATACTGTTTCACTGAGTCTTTCCAGAACCAGGGGCCACTCCTCCTTTCTTCTTGTATCTCATTTGATGTGTGGATTATGTTTTGGGTATTCCAGTTTTCTAGGTTAATAACCACTTATTAGTGAGTGCATACCTTGATTCACCTTTTGAGTCTGAGTTACCTCACTGAGTATGATGTTCTCTAGCTCCATCCATTTGCCTAAGAATTTCATGAATTCATTGTTTCTAATGGCTGAATAGTACTCCATTGTGTAGATATACCACATTTTTTGCATCCACTCTTCTGTTGAGGGATACCTGGGTTCTTTCCAGCATCTGGCAATTATAAATAGGGCTGCTATGAACATAGTAGAGCATGTATCCTTATTACATGGTGGGGAATCCTCTGGATATATGCCCAGGAGTGGTATAGCAGGATCTTCTGGAAGTGAGGTGCCCAGTTTTCGGAGGAACCGCCAGACTGATTTCCAGAGTGGTTGTACCAATTTGCAGCCCCACCAGCAGTGGAGGAGTGTTCCTCTTTCTCCACACCCTCTCCAACACCTGCTGTCTCCTGAATTTTTAATCTTAGCCATTCTGACTGGTGTAAGATGAAATCTTAGGGTTGTTTTGATTTGCATTTCCCTAATGACTAATGAAGTTGAGCAATTTTTAAGATGCTTCTCTGCCATCTGAAGTTCTTCAGGTGAGAATTCTTTGTTTAACTCTGTACACCATTTTTAATAGGGTTGTTCGGTTTTCTGGAGTCTAACTTCTTGAGTTCTTTATATATATTGGATATTAGCCCTCTATCTGATGTAGGATTGGTGAAGATCTTTTCCCAATTTGTTGGTTGCCGATCTGTCCTCTTGATGGTGTCCTTTGCCTTACAGAAACTCTGTAACCTTATGAGGTCCCATTTGTCAATTCTTGCTCTTAGAGCATACGCTATTGGTGTTCTGTTCAGAAACTTTCTCCCTGTACCGATGTCCTCAAGGGTCTTCCCCAGTTTCTTTTCTATTAGCTTCAGAGTGTCTGGCTTTATGTGGAGGTCCTTGATCCATTTGGATTTGAGCTTAGTACAAGGAGACAAGGATGGATCAATTCGCATTCTTCTGCATGCTGACCTCCAGTTGAACCAGCACCATTTGTTGAAAAGGCTATCTTTTTTCCATTGGATGTTTTCAGCCTCTTTTTTGAGGATCAAGTGGCCATAGGTGTGTGGGTTCATTTCTGGATCTTCAATCCTGTTCCATTGATCCTCCTGCCTGTCACTGTACCAATACCATGCAGTTTTTAACACTATTGCTCTGTAGTATTGCTTGAGGTCAGGGATACTGATTCCCCCAGATTTTCTTTTGTTGCTGAGAATAGTTTTAACTATCCTGGGTTTTTTGTTGTTCCAGATGAATTTGATAATTGCTCTTTCTAACTCTGTGAAGAATTGAGTTGGGATTTTGATGGGTATTGCATTGAATCTGTATAGTGCTTTAGGCAAAATGGCCATTTTAACTATAACATTTTTATGAAGAAGAAGTCTAGACAGAATTAACCTAACAATGTCACATGCGTGAAAAGTTATCTAAGACTCTTCAATGTATTTTTTGTTGTAAATGTTGTTTAGTTTTGTAATAAGGCATAACTTAAACATGACAAGGCCTTGCAATCTAGCATGTGCACCACAAAAAAAGTTTAAATGTATGTTAATTAAAAAAAAAAAACAAGCAAATTGCATTCCTAACATCCCATACAATGTACTAATTCTTTGAGTCTATAATCCATATGAGTAACAGGTATTCCTAGCTTTTCTTTTTTCTTTAAACATTGTTTCTGTCAGTTTCATCTGTGTGTACTCATGTAGCCATAGCTGATTCTTACTCACTGTTTGAAAAGATAGTTATTCTTTTTAAAAAACTCATTTGTACAAAGTGATAGATTTCACATAGACATTTTTATTCAGGTGTTTCAGTGGATATGTTGCTATGGTTCCCTCCGGTTCTCTGTCCTTCTTCTATACAGAAGAGCCCTCTTCTAATTTCTTAGACTTTACAATGTCTGTCTGTCTGTCTATCTATCTATCTATCTATCTATCTATCTATCTATCTATCTATCTATCTTGTCTATCATCTATCTATCTATCTATTTATCTATCTATCATCTATCTCTCTATCTATCATCTATCTATCTCTTATCTATCTATAATCTATCTATCTATCTATCTATCCATCTATCAATCTACCATCTATATATTTATATGTAATGTATAGCTACATAAATATATAAACAAACACATATGAAAAAATGTGATACATATTTTTCTGGATTGTTAAATTTTCTTTCTCATATGCTAGGTTTATATCTAAGAAAATATATGAATGCCAAAATGCTAGCAATTATAAAACTCTGTTGAAGCAAAAATATTTATTATCAACACTCATACCTAGAATGTAAAAAATAAATCTGAATGGAGCAAGAGATTTCACTTGTAGCCAGGAGCTACTGTAGAACCCTCACACGTACATGGTGCCACATAGAGGTAAACACTACCTCTTATTTTCTGTCATATTTGTGAGAACGTTAGTGATATTTTCATTGTTGAGTAGCTTGAGCCAAATAAAGTGTTAAATTAAAAATGCAAAAAAGAATTCATAATACTTTATAACTCATAATGTTTTATGCTGGGAAAAAAACTGTGCTGCTATCTAAATTAATCTGGCCATACTACTAATAAAATCATATAATCACAATAGAGTAACAAATGAACTTGTTATTTCTGAGGTAGAGTCCTTGAAATATTTCAATGACTACTTAATATAATATAAATTTCTCTAAGGAAAAAGAATTATAAATAGGAATACAAATTATTACTAATCTGGATGTATTTAAGTCTAATTAAGAACATTCATCACTGGTAACCTGATTCCTTTTCTTCTAATTGCCATTGCATAAAAATGTCTGATCAACATAAATGTTTGATTAGTAAAACATTTTATTACTTTAGTAATGCATAAGATAATTGACTCTGTGCAGAAAACTGTTTTCAGTTAGTACTATCGCTTCATAGTGAAATGTTAATTAAAACGGAAGTAGTAAGTTGTTTGCTCCAAGTTCAATTACTTAATTATGGATTTAAAACAATATAGAGCTAAATAATTTGACACTTCCGCTCCCAAGGTATCATAAAATGTTGTCCGGATTATTTCTGAAATGATTAGCATGACTAACCACCATGATCTGCTGGCTGCCAGGTTATTGAATTCTTGAAACAGCTTATACTTAATTTTTTTTAAAAAAATTCCCCATAGTGGATGCCAGTGTACCAGTGGAACACAGCAATATAAGAAACACATGGTTTGGAAACATTAGAATGAAACAGTTATTGTGTTTTCTTTTTTTCAAAATTGCTATTGCAATGCCACAAATCCTTGAAAGTGAATTTCCTTGGTTTGGTTTGAATTGACCTTACTAGTTCTAAATTATTATACCTTAAAACATACAATTGAGTAAAGCTCTGCAAGTTTAATACTTTAATTTTTGTTCAAGGGAAATTTCACAGTTTGCAGCTGTCAATCACTTCATGTAACAATGCTTTTTAATAACTGCATTTAAAACAACCTGCTCCTTTTCAGTCCAGAGCAATGTGATACTTCGGATAAATTATGAATTATTTATAATAAACAATTAGCTCAATAATATTTTAATAGTACAATAATTATATGGCTAACAATTTTCAGAAATTAGATTTATTCAGTGATATTAGTCAATTCAAAACTTTTTTAGCTTATCTAATTGAATTCTATATGTTGAAGTAATTACTCTGAAAATGATTGTTTTGTATGTTTGTTTAGTAATTACATAGTAGCAGACTACTCATAAATATAGACTGCTTTATGCAAGATTTTATGATATTTGACTAAAATTACTAACAAAGACTTTAAAGGAAAAATATTGTGCACTCTTTCAGTACAGTCATACCATTAAATTTTAGGAATAATATAAGGTTTACAATTACTATCTCCTGTTGCTTTATGAAACAAGATGTTAGAAAAGCTTTCATCAATATAAGACTGGGTGTTTAAAAAGAATTGGACATATGTTAAAATGCTTGATCCTGAGCAGAATCAAGACTACAACTGTCATCCCTGGAACCCCATTTCTTTCTTTCTTTTTTTAAATTTTTTTTTACTAATTTATTTTTATACACTTCATATTTTATTCCACATTTTCTAGAACCCCACTTCAAATACTTGTAGTTTCTTAAAAAAAAAAAAGACAAAAAAAAGCCCAAAACAAAAACAGCAACAAAAAGCTTCATATAACTCCAGATTGTATGACCCCCCTAGATAGTGGCAAAAAGGACAGCAACTCATTTATAACATTGTATCTAAAGACTGAATTCTTTCTTGTTTTTCTTGCATGCCAGCTTGATCTCTCTCTCTCTCTCTCTCTCTCTCTCTCTCTCTCTCTCTCTCTCTCTCTCTCTCTCTCTGTGCCAGTCGGTCTGTTCTGTCTCTGCCTTTCTTTGTCTTTCTCTGTCTCTCTCTCTTACACACACACACACACACACACACACACACACACACACACTTCTCTCTCTGGAGAAACCGTACCATCTGCATCTCTTAGGTGTTTGTACTCAGCACTCTGCCAGGGCACAAAGGCATCCTTCAATAGTCATGTGATCCAGCCGCAAAACAGGTTCTCTAGCCTTGGGTACGATGACTGTAGCCCCAGATAGTAAATGAACTTCTATTTCGTAAGTTCTCCTGAAGCAGAAGAGCAGACAAAATACTCTTAAATACTTGACCCTCAGAGAATCTATGAGATATTAAATATTTGTTGCTTTAAGCTATTATGTTATAAGTTAAGTTACCAACAATGATACGTAACTAATATATTAGGAGAAAGGTGAGCTAATATATTAACATAAATATTTAATATGTATGACTCAATAAATTTTAACTGTTTCCACCATGATCCAGAAAACCGGGGTTTTATCATTAAACACAGAGATATGCCTGATTCCATAGGATTTTACATTTGAGGAAAGTTTTGAAAATATTTAGGGATGCATTTAGCACAATTAAAGAAAACCTTAATGACAATAATGTGGATGACATTTCAACAGCCTAGGATTTAAAAGGATTTCATATTTGTTTGTAGCTGTCAGCATTGTGGAAGCTGTTGTCATCATGTCCTCAGGAGATGGATCATTCATGGTTGCTAAATTATTTGTTCTTGTTCTTTTGTCATTTTATAGCAATTTATAAGGATGTTGAAGTTTTCTTGTGGAGACAGTATGAATATTAGATTAATTCAACTCTATTCTAATCAAGGGGTTTGTCACTTTCATGCTACAGTTATTCACACAGATACTCATGTAACTTCTCAAATATGTGACAGCGAGAGGCTAATAATGCATTGATATTTTAATTTCAGGTATTAGCTATGAATATGGAGAAAATGCACATGTTAGTATGTAAATGAACCATATTTAGTTTTGAGTTTTAATATGGCTTTATGTTTTTATATTATATCAGGACATATACCAATGAATGTAGTGGAGCATGTGTCCTTGTTACATGTAGGAGCACCTTGTGGGTATATGCCCAGGAATGGTATAGCTGGGTCTGCAGGTAGTACTATGTCTAATTTTCTGGGGAATCGCCAAACTGATTTCCAGAGTGGTTTTATCAGCTTACAATCCCACCAACAATGAATTTTATTCTATTGCATTTATAAAACAATCACTATCAAAACCCTCATTGGGGCTCTTGTGAGTTTTGCTTTTTGCACATAATTAAAAGTATACAAACTGATTTTTCCTAAAAAAACAAAAAAACAAAACAAAACACATACTTAAACAAATACTTAAAATGACATCCTATCTGATCCTCAATAAGTAGCATTTTATTTTATGAAGCATGAAATGAAAACTCACACTAAATAGGGTTGAATAATAGTCAATCTCAAAAGAACTTACATCTCCCCATATTTGCTTTGTTAAATTTAATGTATTTGACCTACACTGTATTATCATTTTGTAAAAGTTTTTGCTTTATTTTATGTATATTCATCACTTTACTTTTTCTTAGTAGTTTGGGAAAAATCATAGCTGACAGAAATTTCATTATAATAGGTTAGTTTTAAGAAAACCTTTTTTATTAGATATTATCTTTGTTTAAATTTCAAATGTTAGTCCTTTCCTCATTTCCCCTATGAAAATCTCCTATCCCATTCCCCCTCCCCCTTTGCTCACCACCCACACACTCTTGCTTCCCTGTCCTGGCATTCCCCTATACTGGAGCATCGAGCCTTCACAGGACCAAGGCCCTCTCCTCTCAATGATGTCCAACAAGGCCATTGTCTGCTACACATGTGGCTGGAGCCATGGGTCCCTCCATGTGTACTCTTTGGTGGTTTAGTCCCTGGAAGCTCTCGGGGAACTGGCTGGTTCATTTTGCTGTTCCTCCTATCGGGCTGCAACCTCCTTCATGTCCTTGGGTCCTTTCTCTAGTTCCTCCATTGGGGACCTTGGGCTTAGTCCAATGGTTGGCTGAGGGCATCCACCTCTGTATTTGGCAGGTGCTGGAAGAGCCTCTCAGGAAGGAGCTATATCAGGATCTTGTCAGCAAGGACTTGTTTTCATCCTCAATAGTGTCTGGGTTCCTTCAGTCTCTGCCCCATATCCATACTTTTGTCTTCCTTCTTCTTGAGATTCTTGGTCTGTGAATTATATCTTGGTTATTTAAGAAAGCCTTTTTGAAAAGACTTTTCTTTTTTTTAGATAACAGCTATAAAATAGTAAAAAGAGTTTCTGTGTTTCTGTAATAGTTCTTCCATCTTTTCTTATTGGTAAGAATTTATATAAGGATATTAGGTTATATATAAGATTATATATAAGGAATTTATATGAGGATATTATTGCTGACAATGAAGAAAGTAGACAGACAGACATAGATAAATGATAGATTATAGATGGCACATATATGACAGATGATAGATACATGCATAATGAGTATAAAATAGATGTTAGATGGATAATAGATGGATGAATAGATAGATGACAAAAATTGGATAGATCAATAGATAGATGCATAGAAAAATGACAGGTAATATACCTTTACTGTTCTACAGTGTAACAACAGATTCACATATATTATAAAAAGAGCTTCATTAGATGGGTGTTGCAGGATAAGGGCTAGGTAGGAACTATGATAGTTGGCATGCTAGAGACGGCAATAACCTGGTAATATTTTTCCCCCAGGTATATTTTTTATCTGTTATTTTATTTATTTACATTTCAAATGGTATCCCCTTTCCCAGTTTCCTCTCCACAAAACCCCTATTCCCTTCCCGGTACCTCATGTTTTTATGATGGTGCTTCCACAAAGACCTACCCACTCCTGCCTCAGAGCCCTAGCACTCCCCTACACTGGGTCACCAAGCTTCCACAGGACCAAGGGGATCACTTCACATTGATGCAGCTGGAGGCAAGGGTCCCTCCACGTGTACTCTTAGTTTGGTGGTTTAGTCCCTGGGAGCTTTGGGATGTCTGATTGTTTGATATTGTTGTTCTTCCTATAGGGTTGCAAACCCCTTCAGCTCCTTCAGTCCTTCCTCTAATTCCTCCATTGGGATCCATGTGCTCAGTCTGATGGTTGGCTACCTGCATCTGTATTGGTCAGGATCTGGCACAGCCTCTCATGTCACAGCTATACCATGCCTGTCAGCAAGCACTTCTTGGCATCAGTAATATTATCTAGGTTTGGTGTCTGCAGGAGGGATGGATCCCTAGATGGAGCAGTCTCTGAACAGCCTTTGCTTCAGTCTCTGCTCCACTCTTTGTCCCTGCATTTCACAGGACACAACAGGGATTACATTAGCGAAAATACCCAACAAAAGGTGAGAGAAAGTAGAGACCATATCCAGTGGATAGGCAGAGACCATTTATCCACCTCAAAAATATTAATCCAGAATTGCACCTGGTAGCATTTTTAGCTCTCAAATGCATGGGACACTCAACTTGGTACTCAAGACCTGGAAGATACCTGTGCTTCAGTTCACATTGAAAGGCAGAAAAAGCTAACTTCTAATGTCTGCAAAGGATGGTGATGGAGGCAGCTGTACCCATACAATAGGTATAGTCAAGGAGTGAAGGCAGGGTAGCAAATAAGCTGTACCTCTTTTCTGCTGAGAGTTCTTTTTTTTTTTTTCTGGGCCACATCTAGAAGGTGTCACCTTCTGGTGGGAGGGTATTCTCTGTTGTTAACCTTTCCAAGAAGTGTTCTCACATACCCAACCAGAGGAATGCAGCTTCCTTTATTTCAGATTGAAGTGACATCTACATTAACCTTAAGTTTCCAAAAGAAAACAATCACTGAAGTCCAAGCTTCTAAACTAATCAGTATGTTGGTCCTGGTTGCAGCAGCACAGCCAACTCAAAAATAGATTCAAAACTATCCCCTCATGGTGATGGCATCACAGAGGGAACATCACTGAATATAAGCTTTAGTAACTTTTTTCATACTTTTTTTACTCTAGCCTGCCCCACCCTCAGACCATATTTATCCTAAATGTGGGACAAATTAGTGGCTATAATTCTATGAGAGTATAGTGAGACTACCTCTTCTCCTCTTCTGCTGGAAGGTGGTAAGAGCCTAAAAATCTGATTGTAGATCTAGCTAGTACTGTTCTGTTCAACTGAATATAGTGCATTCACTGACTTCCAAGATCTCTGCTCCGTGATGGTGACAAGATGCTTCAGGTTGTATGTTGCAGAAAAAAAAAACTATACTGCAACAATAAGAACAGTATATTGATCAGCATGAAAAAAAAGCAACACCAGTACATTGTTTAAAGTCTGAAATTTATTTGAATGACTGTAGGTTTCCCGAATGCTTTTTATCTGATTCAGTATTCCATGTAGCTTTCCACTTATGTTTACCTGACATATTCTTTAGACCATTTGATTATGACAATTTTTGTGTTATATTTTTCAATTTATTTATTTTTAACTCCAGATTTTATTCCTCTCCTTGTCCACCCTGTGACTGTTCCACATCCTATATCTCCTTCCTGCACCCCTGTCTCCACAAGGATGTCCCTACCCCACATCCCCACTCTATCAGACCTCTAAATAACCTAGGGCCTTGAGTCTCTTGAGGCTTAGGTACATCTTCTCTGACTAAACCCAGACCCGACAGACCTCTTCTGTATATTTGTTTGTGGGGGTGGGGGAAAAGGGCTGATATCACCTGGTGTATGATGTCTGGCAGGTTGTCCAGTGTCTGAGAGATCTCAGAGGTCCAGGTTAATTGAGACTGTTGGTCCTCCTACAGGGTTGCCGCTTCCTCAGCTTCTTCCAGCTTTCCCCTAATTCAACCACAGGCGTCAACAGCTTCTGCCCATTGATTTGGTACGAAATTTGCATTTGACTCTTTCAGATGAATGTTGGACCTTCTGGAGTGCATGATAGGTCCCTTTTTGTGACTGTTCCATAGCTTCAGGAATAGCTTCAGGCTTTGGGAACTGACCTTGAGCTGGTTCTTACTTTGAGAATGTCACTGGAACTTCTTTTCCTCAGGCTCCTCTCCACTTCTATTCCTGCATTTCTTTCAGACAGGAACAATTAAGGGTCATTGTTTTGACTGTGGGATGGCAACCCTGTCCCTCACTTGATACCCTGTCTTTTTGCTGGAGGTGGACTGTACAAGTGCCCTCTCCCCAATGTAGGACATTTCATCTAAGGTCCCTCCCTTTGAGTCCTGAGAGTCTCTCACCTCCCAGGTCTCTGGAACATTCTGGAGGGTCCCTCAAACCTCCTACCTTCTGAAGTTGCCTATTTCCATTCTTTCTTCTGGCCCTCAAGGCTTCAGCTCTTTTCCCCCTCCCCTCTCCCCTCCCATTTCCTCCCCACCCCCCTTGTTGTTGCCTTCTTCTCCATACCAAGTGGGACTGAGGTATCCTTGCTTGGGTCAGCTTCTTGACCTTTTTGAGTTCTGTGCAGTCTATCTTGGGCATTCTATAATTTTTGAGGGGGGGAGGGGGCCTGAGTTTCTTTACTCAGAATAATATTTTCTAGTTTGATACATTTGCCTGCAAAACTCAGGATGTCTTCATTTTTAATAGCTGAGTATTATTCCATTTATCTGGGTAAATCTCCAACCCAAACATGCCCCAGTAATGAAAACACAACTCAATATGAATACAAGATTGGGCAGATCTACCAGTACACTACCATCTTCCCCATCTATGAGACTCCTTATAACTTGTTCTTTCTCCAGGCCAGGCGCTTCTGCTCTGTTTTCTTTCTACCTCCTCCTCCATCATCCTCTCTCTCATCTCCTCTCCCAACTTTCATCTCCACCTTCCTCTGCCCAATCACTGGCTCTAGCCTTTATTTTACAAATTAAGGTGGGAAGATTTTTTCCAGGAATTCACCTGAGTGCTGACTCATTACCTGTTCAAAGCCCCACCCAGGAAAACAGAATTAGCATCAAATTATAAATAGTCTTAGGGCTACCCACAACATAGTTGTATAAATGAACCACAATTTCTGTATCCATTCTTCTGTCAAGGTACATCTGGATTGTTTCCTGCTTCTGGCTATCACAAACAAGGCTACTATGAACACAGTGGAACACATGCCCCTGTGGCATGATGAGGCATCTGTGTAGTATATTCCCAAGAGTGGTATTGTTGAGTCTTCAGATAGATCTATTTCCAATTTTCTGAGGACCCTCCAGATTGATTTCCAGAGTCGTTGTACCAGTTTACAATCCTACCAGCAATGGAGTAGTTTTCCTCTTTATCAACATCCTTGCCAACATGTGCTGTCACCTGATGCTTTGGTCTTAGCCATTGTGATTGATGTAAGGTGGAATCTCAGGTCGTTATTTTGATTCACATTTCACTGATCACTAAGGACTTTGAACATTTCCTTAGCTATTTCTCAGCCATTCTCGATTTCTCTGTTATGAACTCTTGATTTAGTTCTATATCCCATTTTTTGATTGGGTTGTCTGATTTTTTTCTTATCCTTTGTTTATTTCTTAGATTTAGTCTTATAGGATGAGTCAACCAGTAATTTTGATGCATTTGCCATGCTTAAATTAGGTTAGAAATTTCTGGGATATTGTAATATTAAATAATTACAGATTCAAAATCACAATAAGTATACAATATTTATAAATTATGCAAAGAACATTCCAAATATTTAAGCAATATAAATATTTTGACATTCACTGGGAGTCCCATGGGATGCTTAAACCAGTTATTTAATTATTCATTTAACTTATCATGTTCTGTTTTCTAAAGAATAGAAGTATTTTTTTCTCTCCCTATGGATAGCTATGAATAAACTGTTATATCCACACTAACATTTAATCTAAGACTGTTCATTTTAATGCAATGGGTTTGCTAGTAATTGGTAGTACGAAGGCATCATTAACCAGTGCATTAGGACACTCTGATTCACTCTTCTAGATTTCAGGCTTAAAAGGCCATTACATTCTTAATGACCCTAACCAATGGAGGCAGAGTTCCTCTCAAAGGAGAGTCTTGGAGTAGAGCTGTTTTCTGTGATTTATGTACTAACTGAATGCAGTTAATTATAAAGTTCCAATTATTAGTCCAGGCAAACAGAACAGAATCTACTTCTTTGGGTTTCATTCCTGAGGGAATAAAACCCAACATAATTTAATAAGGAAGCCTTATAACAGAGACCTCCATGTTAATTTTTCCCACATTTTAAAATATCAATGCTCTTACAGAGATAGGATATAAACATTAAATTCTCAAAATGTCTCCATGGCAGAAAACTTGAGGGAGGTTATTCATTGTATGCTGCAAGCATAGGGCCACTGCTCCTCAGTCCTTTCAGAAACTTGATTTGATTGCATCAAATGCGAAGAATTCTTTTTCCATTCATTTGACATGAATATATTGAAACCTGGTCCAAAAAGAGTGTCTGAATAATAACTGTGTGGTACTATTTGTTATTTAGGATTAAAGATCAGAGAACTTTAAATTTCTGTTCTGCTATTGTGTTCAACTGCCTTTGTTTATTTTCTCCTTCTATGTTTTATTGTACAGCATCTTTCCACATTGCTTGCTGTTTGGCCAGAGTGGTTCTTATTACTCTACCTTATTGAAAAGACTTAAAGGCTGCATTTTCAGAAACCTTGAAAGAGAAATTATTCTCTCTATTCCACACTGTTTCACTTCTCACAAATCAGGAACAGATCACTTCAAACACTCTCAATAAAGTTGAAAGGAAGGTAAAAATTAATTGCTTTATGTTGCTTAGTTTCCTAGAATTTTGTTGATTGGCATTACATATAAACTACTTCAAAACCTCATACTTCAAAAATTCAAAATATAGATGATGTTGCAGTATAAAGGACAAGTGAAAACTAAATATTTGTAAATTTTGATGAACTATTTTTTTGAATTAGAAATATTAATACATTTCTAAATTAAATCTTGGTTTCATATGAATCATATGAGATATATCTGGGCGAAAGTGAAACTACATAAGGGCTGCAAGCATTGTAATACTACTAATAAGATTATGAACATTCTTTTATATTTATTTCTTTAAAATGGTGTTTTCTCTAAATCTTACTGCTGTCCAACTCCCTGTGACTAAGGCAGAATTTGAACTGCTGAACATCTAACCTCTAACTCCCAGAGTGCTGGGATTACGCACAGGTGCCACCATATGTAGTTTCTTTTTCCTTAACTTAAATAAGGTATACCTTATCCTATTCTTTATTTTTGTGTTAGTATTCAGAATTTTTTTTAACATTGTTCTATTTGATAAATCATGACACAAGTAAACTTCCAAACCTGTTCAATGTAGCAGAGGCATTGCATTTCTGTTGTTCTGTAGAAAATGTCAGTTTTTTGGAAAAAAGCTTTGGTATCATTTTGATTTGCATATAAACCATAAATATATCTGTTTATAATTTATACAATGAGAAAGATATTTCATGATAATTAAGGCTCTTAGTAGTATCTCTTCAGGTTTAAAGATGACTAGCTCTATACAGACTCATCATTTACCCAAGTCTTCATTCTGTTGTCACAGTTCAGTTTCTCATAGGGTTGCCATTTTTGTCCCAATGATTCCTCAAACACGCTGATTTTCCACAATCATTGTTTCCTGTAGTGAGTCTCCTAGTTCACAATTAATAAAAATTCCAACCCATTTATTGTTCTGTAACTAAGTAATCACTCTTCTGGTAACATTTTCTCACTTCAAATTTTGAATACCAATAGACTTTGCAACTTACTCATGAATTATTTTGAAGTCTAAGAGTTGTAGATTGATATAAGAAACATTTTGAGCCATTGTCTTCAAAAAATAATTATAAAGATCTAAGATAAAAGTAGTTTGCATAGATGCATATGAAGACACACATAGATATTTCTATCCCTACTCTAAAGAAAGCACTTGCTTTTGATAGGTTAATACAGTCTTATCAAATTCTTTAGTATAGGTATTGTTTGGATCAGTCTTATTAAAGTTAATGTAATAAAGGATATTAGGAAAGAAAAGTCTTACATACTATTAATGTTTTAATACATTCTTCAATCTAGATGGTGTACAGGGCAGAAAAATTAAATCTGCACAAAAATAACACAAAATTCATATTAAGGAAAGGTTAAGCAAATTTATATTACATAGAATATGGTATTAGAACTAAGAATACTAAAAGAAAAATCAAATCATATCTCTATAATTGAAAACTTTGTGACTGATCAGAACTTACCATTTTATTAAATGAATATATTTATTTTGAATGTATATTATATAAATTGAATAATGGAGATAGAAAAAATAAGTAAGTCAAAAGGTCACAAATACAGAAATAAGATGTTCACTTGCAAAGTCATAATTAAAATTAGTAAAAATTCTATTAATATATATGGTTCTTCAAACTTTTTATTGGGTGAAACAAGATGAAAGTACTTTAATTTTAACCTTACAAAAACTGTTTTTCTGAATAAATTCAGTGATTCAAAGTTGCATAGCTATTTAAATAGTAGATGCATAAAGTAAAATTTAAAAATCACTGAAGAGACAATGTTGCATTATCCAGTTTTAATCTCACTGTTAATAAAATAGATGATGTTCTTTCAATGATTTTAATGGTGGTTTGAAGCAGAGCCCAGGCATTTGTAGTGATTCTGGACTCTAACCATGAAAACACATTATCCATTGTAAAAACATAAAATGATTCAGGGATTTAAACACAACTGAAACAATGTCTAATATATATTCAGCCAGAGTCTGAAAGAACCAGTCTTGTATATTGTTATGTCCAACTAACCTGCTCTGACATTTGTCTTCACATATTTTTTTCTTGCCATACTCTCTGTTCAGTAATTAATTTTTACCAGTGTTAATTATTCAGTGTTTTAATATTTTATGTTTGAAGAAAAATAACATAAAGCATTTTTCTATTATTAGACAGGGTTAAACTTCTGAATATTTAATTACTAGAAGTTTAGGTTATATATCTCTAAAATTCTAAGAATTACTGATGCACAAAGAAAACATTTCCTTCATTTTAATGGTATGTAACAAGATTAGATATCCTAGAGTCTGACACTGATTTGAAGAACCAGGCATTCATAATGATCAACCATAACTCTGCATGACTTGCTGTAGAATATGAAAGTTCTTAACATCATGGTTCATGTTAAAAATATTTATCTGCATGAAACATAACATATGACCATTATCATTCTTAACTTCAAAGGGTGGGGAAAGTATGTTCACATACTACAAAGAAAAATATTCACTGTATAATAAAAAATAACTGCTCTCATGCCATATTGGTAATGTGAACACTGAAACTGTATAACTATAGAAAAATAAAACATCAATGTGTGATTTTACTTTTAATAGAGAATGCTTAGAAACAGACTGCCAGCAGGTTCTTCCTGGCTTCATGATGATTTAATTCAAGAAAGCACTATGAGACAAATTAAATCACAGTACATAATAATGAATATAAATCCATGAGTAATTTCTTCAATTTCCTTTATTGTTCCTTTTATGTGACTATAAATCATACATATAAAATACAACTATATTTGAGTTGATAAATATGTATGTATGTAGGTTTGTGAACAAAAACATATTAGGTATTTCTTATATGTGAATATATGTTTGAATAAAATATATAAACATGGTACTAACTTACCCCAGTCATTTGATACTGAAATATGTGTCTGAAAGCTATTCTGTGGGATATCTACATGAGCTTGATATTTGCATTGGAAATCCAACTAAAACACTATTTATTTCCTAACCTAGAAGGGACTCAGTCAAGCAGTTACGAGAGAATAAACTAAGCAAAAAGAGAGATTCAGGAAGAATACATCTATTCCCCATGACATGGTGAACTTTGAGTTACTAATTCAGTAATCTGTATTAAGACCTAGGTTCAATATAGTCATAGACCAGAATATATAACAGATGTATACACACACACACACACACACAGCATTTATTTGTATTTTCCTGAAATTCTTGTACTTAAAGTACAAGAAACAGACTTTGGAAGAGTTATTTCATTTGTTTCTGGGGTTTCTAAAATCAGCTCTCTATTCTGATTAAGTTTTTTTTTTATTTACATTGCAAATGATTTCCCCTTTTCTGGGTCCCCACTCCCCGCAAGTCCCATAAGCCCTCTTCCATCCCCCTATTCTTCCATCTACCCCTTCCCACTTCCCTGTTCTGGAATTCCCCTATACTCTTGCACTGAGTCTTTCCAGAACCAGGGACCACTCCTCCATTCTTTTTGGACATCATTTAATTTGTGGATTATGTCCTTGGTATTCAAAGTTTCTAGGCTAATATCCATTTATCAGTGAGTGCATACCATGATTGATCTTTTGAGACTGGGTTACCTCACTTAGTATGATGTTCTCCAGCTCCATCCATTTGTCTACCACCACTGGGGATATATCCAGAGGATTCTTCAGCATGCAATAAGGACACATGCTCAACTATGTTCATAGCAGCCCTATTTGTAGTAGCCAGAAGCTGGAAAGAACCTAGGTGTCCTTCAACGGAGGAATGGATACAAAAAATGTGGTATATTTACACAATGGAGTACTATTCAGCCATTAGAAACAATGAATTCTTTTTTTTTTATTAATTTATTTTTTTTATTCGATATAATTTATTTACATTTCAAATGACTTCCCCTTTTCTAGCCCCCCTACTCCCCAAAAGTCCCGTAAGCCCCCTTCTGTTCCCCTGTCTTCCCACCCACCCCTTCCCACTTCCCCGTTCTGGTTTTGCTGAGTACTGTTTCACTGAGTCTTTCCAGAACCAGGGGCCACTCCTCCTTTCTTCTTGTACCTCATTTGATGTGTGGATTATGTTTTGGGTATTCCAGTTTTCTAGGTTAATATCCACTTAATAGTGAGTGCATACCATGATTCACCTTTTGAGTCTGGGTTACCTCACTTAGTATGATATTCTCTAGCTCCATCCATTTGCCTAAGAATTTCATGAATTCATTGTTTCTAATGGCTGAATAGTACTCCATTGTGTAGATATACCACATTTTTTGCATCCACTCTTCTGTTGAGGGATACCTGGGTTCTTTCCAGCATCTGGCAATTATAAATAGGGCTGCTATGAACATAGTAGAACATGTATCCTTATTACATGGTGGGGAGTCTTCTGGGTATATGCCCAGGAGTGGTATAGCAGGATCTTCTGGAAGTGAGGTGCCCAGTTTTCGGAGGAACCGCCAGACTGATTTCCAGAGTGGTTGTACCAATTTGCAACCCCACCAGCAGTGGAGGAGTGTTCCTCTTTCTCCACACCCTCTCCAACACCTGCTGTCTCCTGAATTTTCAATCTTAGCCATTCTGACTGGTGTAAGATGAAATCTTAGGGTTGTTTTGATTTGCATTTCCCTAATGACTAATGAAGTTGAGCATTTGAACAATGAATTCATGAAATTCTTATTCTGATTAAGTTTAAAAATTCCAATAGTTCCACTCCTCATAGTAAAGAGAACATTGCTATCCATGGAGTATTTTGGCAGTGGTATACAAATTTCCATTGAATGTTTTGAATAAATCATTTACAGGAAGCAAGACCATGTGTGATGCTGTAGACTTTCAAGTATTTTTGGAAAACAAACAAACATAATGATGTTGACTGACACTTCTTAATGTTGCTGGACAAAGTGGTGAAAAAAAAGAATGAGTTTATTGATTCAAATTACTATCTTAAGTGCTATATAAATGACCCTAAAGGCATTTGGGTATGACCTGCAGAAGCCCTGTATTTCCTGTAGCACAAACAATTGATCAAAATCAAGCCCAAAGTTTTTTTTTTTTTTTTTTTTTATGAAAATGGCTGAATTACAATGCAATTTGAGTTACCAGACTTACAGAGTATCTATTATTAAAATGAACACACTTAGTGGGAAAGAAATAAACTAGCCTAAGGTGAAACAGAAACACATAAAGACTTCAATAAGATTAGGAATACTGAGCTCCTAAATTCTAATGAGTCATTAGAAAGGTTTCCATATTGTCTTTGGAAATGACCTTTCCACATCAGTGTAAATAGATTTCTATAACAACAAATACCAACCAGTAGTTCACAAAAGAATTGGTTCTATCATCTGCAACTGAAGAGATTAACCCTATCCTAACTTAATTAGATGTAGTGGCCTCTCTCATGACCAGTCCTAGCATGTATGTATGGATTCACCCTCTCTTTTTAATTTGTGCGTTCTAGGGATTGGATTCATGTAGTAAGAATTGGCATCAGACAATTTTCTGAGCCATTTTGCCCTTTTGTTTGTTGTTGTTGTTGTTGTTTAAATTTATAAATAATTGACATCCGATCAGACCTCTAAAAGTAAGATATAGAATATGACTTACAGCATTGTCTATTACACAAAAATTTAAAAAAATAATACGTAAATAACTAAACAGAAAATAGAACCAAAAAATGAATTTTGTTATTTAATGATATCTAGTGCCTATGTTTGTCTTAGAGTGACTATTTTCTGTGATAAAACATAATGACATAAGAAACTTGGGGTAAAGTGGTTTTCTTCACATTACATTTTCATATCACACTTCATCCTCAAAGAAAGTCAGGATAGGAACTCAATTTTGACAGGAACCTGGAAGCAGGAGCTGAGACAGAGAGACCATGAAGAGGAGCTGATGACTTATTCAGCCTGCTTTCTTAGAGAAGTAAGAACCATCAGCTCAGGCAGGATCCTACCCACAACAGGCTAAGCCCTCCCTCACCAATCACTATTTAAGAAAATGTCCCACACGCTTGCATGCACCCTAATCTTTACATCCATTTTCTCAATTGAGTCTCCCTTCACTCTGATGACTAGCTTTTGTCAAGTTTTGACATAAAACAAACTAGGAAAGTGTTTGACTGATGAAGAAAGTATTTAATGATACTTTGTCAAATCGATTGATTTAACTCAAAAGGAAACGGTCAACCTATTATTTTTTTTTTTTCAACGCTGGAAGGTAGGGCAGGATCTAGACACCAGCTGAAATGTGGATGAATCAAGACCCACATTGAGAGAATTAAAATTTTCAGATGTACCTTGCTTTAAGGCATGTAGACAGATGAAAAGTCTTAGAAAATTTGAAATTTTAGAAAAAATTTCAAGGCATATCTACTGGGAGATTATTATCACATAGGACAATAAATTTTTGTGGAAATCTCTGACTTCTTATAGTGTTGTATTGGTGCTCTTTACTTGAAACTAGAACATACAGTACAGATGTAGTCACTGAGTTGAGAAAACTAAATTCAAATATAATAATGGGGTAGTGGAGTGTATATTATTCCAACGGAGAGCATAACAGCAGTTGGTATAACCTGATTTTGCTAGTTAAAAAAACTTGGTTACTTGATCATAATTTTTCTGAATGTTACATAGATATGAGTATATGAGGTTTCCATGTCTTAGTTGTGATTTGTCCCTCAAAAAATCCATGTATAAGATGGTGGATCTTCACATAGCAATTTGGAAATGAGATATTTAGCCTTGTAAGAAGTGAGGCTACAGGGAAGTTAATTAGGTCATTAGAACCCTCATTCCATATGTTGATTTAGTTCTACAATAGGGATGCCACAGCATGAAACTCCTCTGTATGATGTGCACTTTCTCCATGGGCTTGCTGTCATTACTGATTTGACTTTTCTGATTATAAATATAGGCAATGATAGTGTGTTATTTGGTTCTGCACATCACTTGAACAATAAATAATACATTTTTTCTTTTTCTTTTTCTTTCTATGTTATGATCTATTGGCCAGGTTGCAATCTAGAGTTTGTGTGCATAAGCCAAGTGTTTTGCAACTGAACTAGAGCCTGTTTTCTGGGACAAATTAAGCAATCAGATATTTGTAGAATGATTGGGACCAGGGTTTGAAGTAATGTCAGAAGATCAAAATATATTAGTTTATTCAGTCTAGATATGTATACAGGATAGTATTGAGGATTATGGTGTTTTGGTTTTCTTTTATATTTACAGTTTAAGAAATTAACACCTCCATCCCCACACACATTTTGATCAAATTCATACTCAATTCCTCCTTTGTTCTCACACTACTTTTCCCTCTCAACTTCATAAACTTTTTATTTTTCATAAATCCCTCTAGACCCTCTTAGCACAGCCTGATTGTGCATGGGCATACGGACATCAATTGTAGCATGAGACTATATGACTCAAGAAGATGATTCTTCCTGCTATACTAGTCACCCATTTCTAACATTTCCTTAGGTAGAAAGGAGACATTACAAGCCCCTATGTTGAGACTTTGTCTAGCTTGGTCTTTTGTAGGCTGATACAAGGAAGCAAATCTATGCAAGCTCACGTGTGTCCTGCTGTGTCCCGAAAACATTATTTTGCAGCAGCCATTAACTACTTCTGACTCGCAATTTTTTTTTTCAGTTTGGCTTTTACCAGGATATCATGCACAGACATACAATAAAATAACCAAATATTCAGATGATTTTATTTTTTTATTTTCTATAATCTATGTTTACATTCCAAAAGATTTTCTCTTTCCCGGTTCCCCTCTCCCCATAAGTTCCCTAAGCCCTCTTCCGTCCGCCCATTCTGCTATCAACCAAGTAAGCAATAAATAAATATAGGCAGTTCCTATTAGGTGGCAAAGCTATTGATTAATTTTGTATGTACTGCTTTATATATACATATACATATACACATACACATACACATACACATGCATATATACACATACACATATACATATTTATATTTATACTCTGGTCTTATGTCACTAGTGTGTTAACATGGAACTTGGTCACCTTTCCCTTGGATGAGCTATCATATTGATGATGTTTTGCATATTGTATCAAAGAGTAAACAACAGCTACCCTCACCTAATTTCTATGATATTTCTGTGTCACAGGATTGAAAATAATGTTGCCAAACAAACAAACAAACAACAAAAAGTAATCAGAAAAATTCTATCTCAGTTATATTTGGGGTTGTTTTGAGGTGTGAGACATATAAAATATCCCTTCTGAAATAAAAATAAACTGTGGCGATTGACTTCTCCCTCTTTCAGCCAAATGACACACTTTCTACCATGACAACATTTTGAAGGTAATATAGTACATGTTAGGTCTTGAACTCAGGATCATATTAACATAGACAGTGGTTACTAGGTTCTCCCAGCATCCCTCAGTTCCTACTTGCTATAGGATCATCCTGTCTGGCATACTCCACACCCTACAGTAAGCTCTACAACCCAGGGGATGGGATACTCTTTCCCTAGGTCTGTTATATAATTTGTCCAGTCATTTTCATTATGTTGTCTACCTTTGGACTCAAGATCCCTTGGCAGCTGTACCTGTATTCTTCTTTTCCTCTTCCTGTTCCATTTTCTTTACATGGCTGGATTCAGTCTTGTTTATGCTGGACCCTTCCAGATGCTGCTGGCTATGCTTTCTATCATACCTACAATAAACAGTCTCCTCCAATATCCCTAGAAGTGTTCATGTCCTGCGTTTATTTCTGTTTTTCATTCTTCCCACATCCTCCTTTGGGTGTTTAACTGGACCAATGACAGCTGAAGTAGCAATAGCACATAGAAATTCTTCTTGTCATCTGTGAACAATTTCCCCAGATAAATAAAGGTGTACTCCTTTAGAATTTGGAGCAAGCCTTTGCCATTATGTATAGATAAGCTCTCATTTTCAGTATACATCTTAGTATGCTGAAGGATTCTTCAGGTCTTTACTTGAAACTGAATGATTAACTGCAGACTATTAACTTACTCTGTCACATGTGCCATCATAAATTAGTGTCCTTTGGCCCCTGCAGTCATTAACTTGGATAATCATGGTAGCATTTTATCACCAAATTGAAGTGGCCTTCTTTAAGTCAACGAAGCACAAGTCAGATAAATGTTTAAAAAATATCTCTTAGCACCTTCTACACATTGTCTCTCTAAGCCCTAATCTGTGGCATTATGGAGAATTCCCTTCAAACAGGAATAAAAGAAACTTCAGTTTTTAGATTGTTGCGCAAGATATTCAGGTACCAAAGAAAAATAAACAGTCACAACATTAAATATTTTGTCTCAAACACTAATGAAAGGCAAGAGTGAGAAATCTTTCCCTGGCCAAAATGTCAAGCAACTGTTCACTCAGTATATTAGAAGAAGAACTAGCTATGTGTGGTAATCTCATTAAGAAACACACATTCTTCTTTTTACTAAGACCATAAGATGGATATCTTTAGTGTGTAAAGGAATCAACAAGACTCCAGCTATCGTAGACTCAGAGATGTATACATGAAAACTTATTTAAACCATTACTACGGAAAGTATCTTGAAAAGTGGTGTCTGCCAATGGAAGATCTCGGAAGCATGTGAATCTAGTCAATGAGTATACTTATGATATAGAACTCAGACGATTTAAACTGTATCTGGCATGAAAGCCATCCTTCCAGGATCTAGCTTCTGTCATTTAGGAGAACAGTATACAAGCTACCAAGGGAAAGAAACAATTAAACAGTCCTACCTACCTGTGACATCCAGCTTGACAAAATATCCATTGCAAAAGATGCAATAAATCACACACACACACACACACACACAAACACACAAACACACACACACTATCAGTGGCGACCAACAGCTGTCTAATGGGACTTAATATCCACTCAGAAAAAGATAAATCATTCCTGATAATAGAAATCTATTCAGGCTTCTGGAGTCATCAGTGTCAGGGACATTAGAAAATGATATACTACTTTTCTATCATACCTACAATAAGCAGTCTCCTCCAATATCCCTAGAAGTGTTCATGTCCTGCATTTATGAACATGATTTTGAACTAATTTCTAAATTCTAACATTATACCCACAGGTAGGTCATATACTACATTAGAAGAGCTTTTCTTCACAGCAAATAGAGAACCACAAACTGAAGACAATGCAGAGATCAACAGCTTGTGGAGTCCAGTCCTCATGAATATATTTATGTCACAGTCCCTGCATCTATGACTCAGAGAACAAGGAGGAAGAGGAAAAAGTATTCTGAGATCCAGAACATAGGAAATATTCTGTGATAGTGTCTGTCTTAGACTTGGGACCTTAAACAAAGTTGTAAGATGGCATTATCAATAGATTTGCAAATGTAGAATTAGGAATATGTGCTGGGGTCGCACCAATAGACAAAGAACTGTAGACAACTACTGATTTCTGGGAGAAGGAGACTGAGCTTTTTTTAGGGATGAGCTCCTTCCTTGGTTGCCAAATGCAGAGTGGTCATCCTTAGGTTGTATTGTGATATATATAAAATTTGTTTGTACAAGTGCACATATTTTTCTATTTTTCTTACTATATAACTATGTACCTATGAATCTGTCTATCTAGTTATGTATAAATAATATCAGAGAAGATGTTATTAACTTGAAAGTAGGGGGTATGGGAAGTTTTAAGAGAGGGCAACAGGGAATGGGTAGAGGTAGGAAGGAGCTTGCAGAAAATTATGAAATTCTATTTCAGTTAAAATCATACAAATATAAGAAGTCCATATGTATTTCACTCAATAATTCTCAGGGACTACTAATCAGAATCTCTGAAACCCTCACATTGTTATTATATACTCCGGATATTAATTATATGTAGCAACAATTATTTATTTTGGGACATTATTCTTTTATTATTGGATATTTTCTTTATTTACATTTCAAATGTTATCCTCTTTCTGGTGCCCCCCGAAACCCCCTATCCCATTACCCCTACACCTGCTTCTATAACGGTGTTCCTCCACACACCTACCCACTCCTACCTCCATGCCCTCGAATTCCCCTACACTGGGGTATTGAGCCTTCACAGGACCAAGGGCCTTTCCTCTCATTGATGCCAGACAAGATCATCCTCTGGTACAGATGTGGCTGGAGCCATGGGTCTCTCCATGTGTACTCCTTGCTTGGTGGTTTAGTGCCACAGAGCTCTGGGCAATCTGTTTGGTTAATATTGTTGTTCTTCCTATCGGGCTGCAAACCCCTTCAGTTCCTTCAATCCTTTTTCTAACTCCTCCATTGGGAACTTCATGCTCAGTCCAATGATTGGCTGCTAGCATCTGCCTCTGTATTTGCCAGGCTCTTGCAGAGCCTCTCCGGTGACAGCTATATCAGGTTCCTGTCAGCAAGCACTTCTTGGCATCCACAATAATGACTGGGTTTGGTGACTGTATATGAGATGGATCCCCAGGTGGGGCAGTCTCTGGATGACTTTCTTTATTTCTAGTATTGAATCCTTCCTTGTTTTCATGTTTCCCCCTTCTTGAATGACTCCCTGTGACTTGTGTTTTTTGTATCATCTTATATTGCAAGTATGTAAGTTGTTGTTTGGAATTCTCTGTAGGGCTCACATATGAGACTTTATCTTGAAGTTAAAAGTGTATTTCGGACTTATTCTTTTGAGAAATTCTGAAATATTAAGATTTAGACACTCATAAATGTTGGCTCAGCCAAATGTATTTTGGGCTTTGAGGAAGAAATAAGCCTTTGATGAGACAGATAAATGGTATACTTTGGAACTGGAATGAGCGTCAAATGTCCTGTGTTAAAAGTTAAGTTTTCAGAAATGCTAATAGGCATGGCAAACTGAGAATCTTCCTACCTCTAAGGCATTTTGATATAAGGATGAATGGTATTCAAGGCCCTTGCTCTTGTTTCTTTTATAACATGCCAATGTAATGAACATATGGTAGTTTGGTGCACTCCTTACAAAAACATGTTGCTGCATCTTGGGCCCAAAACTAACTCAGAAAACCAAGCATAGACAGAATTCCCTAAAGTTGTAAAGCAAAATAAATAGTCTCATAATAAGCTAATTACAATAGCATTTGTTTTAGTAACAACTTAGAGAACTGTTCTTAGAAAATAGTGACTAACGTAGAAAATTGATCTGAAATAGTTTATAAAAAAATATGTGATTAATAGTAAAAATTCCAAATGGCTACTTTTAATATGTTGATTATTCCAGAATAATGGAAAACTGGCTAATAATGTGCACACATCATTTAGTATTCTATTATATGAACACCATATTTCCAATCTGAATTTTTAAAATGTAAGGCTATGATTTGATATTTTAATTTTATATATTTAAGCAAGCCAAGATTCATATATATATATATATATATATATATGGATTTCTTCCCAGAATTCATACCTATAAGGGAATTAATTTATCAAAGTATTATTATATAACTTCATATTTTCTGCCTCATTTTCTTAACTTCTTCATTACCTATTTCTACATTTTGAAAAAAAAAGATGCTTTCCATAATACACCAGGCTTCCCCAACATCTAGGACTTCCTTATTCTTTCTTTAAAGGCAGTCTTTCATCCAGTGGGTTTTTTTGTCCTCCTTATGGTTATTCCCTATGCCAGCCTAAATGGAATATTTTATTTTCCTTCTCTCTACAATTTTCCTCCTCGAGGCAGCTATTGAAATTCCTATAGTGGGTCTTCTCTGGACTGATCTTTTAATTTCTAAAAAAAAAAGTTCTTTACCTTAAACATTTGCATTTTTGAAGTATACCTGTGTATAAATTTATAATGGTTTTAACACAAATATTTAAAAATATAAAAACTGTATAAGCAATAGCAAATATTTTATGTATTCAGGGCCATATAGCTTCTATTTTCAGTATTTACTTCTGCATTATTATTGCTGAAACTACCAAGTGATATAAACAAACCACACATATGCACTCTCTCACAAACACATATACACACACACACATACATGTGTTAACATGAGTATACATGGCAAACGCATCCACAAACTATGATTACACTTTAAAGACCAACACTTACAAAAACTTGTACATAATTCAATTTGCTCTGAGAGGTGCAGTTTTCAGCCCATCCTATATCATTTAAGAATGTCTTGAATTTGTCTTTTTCTGCATATTAAAAGATCACATTTAGTATTTCTTTATGAGAGAGGGACAGAGTTAGAGTTTGAAAAACTTTACCATGTAATCCCTCTATTACAAAGTTTTGCTCATCTCCAATGTATAAGTGCACCTGCATGTATGCGTGCGTGTAAGTATGTGTGTGCGTCTGTGTGTGTATGTGTGTGTGTCTGTGGGTCTGTGTGTGTGGGGGTTGAGTGGGTGGGTGTGGGTGTCGGAAGTGATCTACCACTGAGTTATATCTGTAGCCCTACAAAGTTTCCAGTGACAGAAGTACTCTATCTTATTTTAGAGTTAAGCTTGCTGACAGTGTTGCCAGATTCCTAGAGTGGGTGGAAACAGAGGGACCCAATTCAGGAACATTTTTCACATACTGCCCTAGGAACATCCAAGGAATGATGGAAATGACTGAATTTTCAAATATTTGTGGGAGATGGCACATCGTAGGATAAGTAAATTGTTCTTGGCACCTGGACTGTTTTCCCTCCCAGTGAGAGAATCATTATGCTAGAAATGCTTTTCCAGCAGCTAGGTGGAGACTTTGTCGAGAATGGTAGAGTGAGTTGGTGAAGTGGATGATTACATCTGGCTGTAAGGATCAGAAAACGTATTCATTTCTGGCTTAAATAATCATACTCTTACTTTTCTGCAAACAATTAGAAGAAGATTATATCAATGGCTCAAGAGTCATGGCTCTAAAAATATCTGCAATTTTCTTGGCTTTCTCTTCAGCTTCCTATGACATAGATTGCTTGAGATCTGGTTATCAAATTTATATTCTATGTAGGAAATATGTGTATCAGGGAGAAAGATTCTTATGTAAATGTACCTAAATTACCTGATTTCTCTGCTATCATCTTTCTGGCAGATATGCTTTAAGAGAACATTGGAATAAATGTGTTCATAAACATGTATACATGATTCCTGACTAAAGGTCGATACAGTTGACAAGTTATTGATAATATACCATTCACTCCCTGTGCAATGTGTAATTTTGTTTCCATAGAAACGATTCATCCCAGTTGCTTTATTATATATGTATATGTATATGTATATGTATATGTATATGTATATGTATATGTATATGTATATGTATATGTATATGTATATGTATATGTATATGTATATGTAGATGATGTATATGTATATGTATATGTATATGTATATGTATATGTATATGTATATGTATATGTATATGTATATGTATATGTATATGTATATGTATATGTATATATATTACTCCAGTTGTATCCATTTTCTTCCTTCTTTTCCTTCAGATTTATGGTTTGGCTAATATCTCCAATTATCCATAAAAGAATCAGACATAATATATTGCCTTGGAGAAATGTATACAAACACAACCTTATGAGTGTGATACGAAATTTTACTTAAAAAGTATGACTGAAAATTAAGGTAAAATGCTACCAAGTTCAGATTTAGCAAAAACATGACCATGTTCTTTAGTTCTGTGGTTGAGTTAGTGTTCCAATCCCTCCATTCACAATCTTGCCTGAGTATAGAAAAAAAAGTATACTTACTGTTTCTGGGTATCAGAGAAATGTAATTTTAAATAATGTAAGAATTTGTGTTATCCTGATCAGAGTGGCAAAGATTAACAAAAAGAGAAAGAGAGATGAGAAATAATGACTAGGATGTTCAGAAAGAAGAACATGTTTACACCACTTCTGGTAGCGTCAAATAATGCTGTCACTATTCAAATAAATGTTGAGAAATCTCAAAAATACAGGAAATAGGAGCTAGAGAATTTGCTTAGTACTTATGAGGATTAGCTGCTCTTGCAAAGGCCTGTGAAGATACATTCATACACATAAAGTAATAAAATAAATAAACATTTAAAATCTAGAAATAGATCAGTGATCAGGTTCAACCACTCAAACATAAATACATAGGACTCTATGTACTATGATAGACACATGTGCTAGCTTGTGTTCATTGGTGCTCTATTCACAATAGGGATGAAATGACATGGCCAAGATGTCCAAGATGCATAGATAATGAGGCTGCATCACATGGAAAATGCAGGATGGCTAAAATGAAATGAAATTAAAATCAATGAAACCCAAATATAGACAGTAAACTGAGAATGATCTTTGCCTACTGACATTTCAGATTCCAAATCCCAAGTGCTAAGATTACAGTTAGTGAACATGTTAACCAGAAATTCTCTCTACTAAACTCTAGTACTAGCTCTTGATGTCTTCTAAATTTTGAAGATTCTTTAAGTATTTTGGTTAATCTCATTTGATCATGGTTTATTTTTAACACAATGTATACATGGGTTCATTATTTTACTACTTTATTGTGACATGAAATTCATTATTGTGACATCTATTCAGTAGAGTTAAAACTCTGAAGGAAGACAACAGTGGTACAAGCCTTTAATGGCGGTACAAGGAAGTGCTCAGGAGGCAGATACAGGTTGATCTCTGAGTTGGAGAACAACATTAGGGAAAAAAGTGCCAAGGTACAGCCCACAGAACTCAAAAATATCAATAAGATGAGGGGCCAGCAGAAAGAATGGAAACATGCAACCTCAGGAGGCCGGAGGTTGGGAGACCCTTCAGAATGTGCCAGAGACCTGGGAGGTGAGAGACTCAGGACTCAAAGTCTCAGGACTCAAAGAGAAGAACCTTAGATGAAATGCCCAACAGTAGGGAGAGGGAACTTGTAGAGCCTGCCTCCAGCACAAAGACAGGGCATCAAGTGAGGGAAGGGGCTGTCATTCCACAGTCAATATGCTGACACATAATTGTTCCTGTCTAAAAGAACTACAGGCATAGAAATGGAGAGGACCCTGAGGAAAAGAAGATCCAGCAAGAGGCCCATAGTGGGATCCAGCTCAAGGGGAAGTCTCAAGTCTTGACACTATTACTAAGGCTATATAGTGCTCACAAAAAGGGAACTATCATGACAGCACTCCAGAAGACCCAACAAGCAGCCGAAAGAGTCAGGTGAAGATATTTGCACCCAGCCAATGCTCAGAAGCTGCTGATTCCAGGGGTTGAATTAGGGAAAAGCTGAAAGAGGCTGAGGAGGAGAGCAACCTTATAGGAAGACTAACATTCTTAATTAACCTGGACCCCTGAGATCTCTCAGATACTGAATCACCAACCAGGCATCATAAACCAGCTGATGAGAAGCACCCTAGCAAATATACAGCAGAGGACTGCCTTGTCTCTGTTCAGTCAGAGAAGGTGTAACTAACCCTCAAGTGACTGGATGACCCAGGGAGTTAAAAGGTCCAGTGGGTTTGGGTTGGGGGGGTGGGGACATCCTAGTGGAGAGAGGTGGTGGGGAGAAGGTATGGGATATGGAACAGTTGGAGGGTAGACTGGGTGGGGCGGGGGGGGGGAAATCTGGAGTTTAAAATGAATTAAGAGAAAATAATAATACGGAGCATAAAAAATTTAAAAAGCAAATGTAGTTTTAGGCTTGAGATTTACTCTTTTCTTTTGCTACTGTTATTAAGAATAATACTCTCATTTGATAACTTAATGACAGGTAGAGAGCCAGAATTCCTCTGTTGCAAAGTGGTAGTATTTGGGAGGATAAGCTTACTAAGTGCATTTGAGGTTTAAGATAGTTTTAGTGTTTGAGTGGTATGCCATAAAATAAATCAGTCTTGTTTTAAAGACGACTAATGTTAACATTCTTGAATTAGTATTTCACTTCTTACCTGCATGTATTATAAAATAAAGTACTATTTTGGTCAGTGATATTCTAACTGTATATTTGTGGTATTTTTTTTGTTTGTTTGTTTTATTTTGTTTTGTTTTTTAATCAATTAAATGTAAATGTAGAACCACTTTTTACTCTCTGGGAGCTTTCATCTTTAGCTCTGAATTTCAATAATGATGATGATCGGTTTCAGAATTGCATTCCTTGAGGCTCCTGTTGATTGCAAGGGCCACTCTCAGTCTCCCAACTTTGGCAAGTGTTGTTATTTTCTTTCTTTAATATGTTCTTTGCTCCTTACCCCATTTTACACATTTTAAAACTCTCTCCACTTAAAAATTCTATTTCCTGATACTCTATTTCTGTTTTTATCTCTAATATTTAATTTTTTGTTTTCACCCTATTTTCTGAAATATTTTCATACTAAAACTTACACAAATGTAATGAATATATTAATGGAGGCATTACATTTTAAACAATTTTTGTTTCTGAATTGACACATTTTTTTTGTCCTTATTTGGAGTTATTTCATTGTCTTCATCCTTCATGTCAAATGCTTCACCAGATTCTACAGACTCTTTTGAAACATGCTGAATGTTAAAGACCTCCATAAAAAAAGATTATTACTGGGCTTCCTTTATTGGCTGACAAGGGCGAGAGATATCAGTAATTTCAAACTTGGTTAAAAGACATTAACTTTTATTTTTGTAGAATCTTCAATACTTCCTATCATACTTCCTATCTGCTGAAAGTAAGAGTGGTAATGAAGATTATGGAAAAATAAGATGTTAGATATAACTTATATTGTTACTGCTCAGTGCTTACATTGCCAT
The DNA here is from genome assembly GCF_947179515.1 of Apodemus sylvaticus. Classification (NCBI taxonomy): domain Eukaryota; kingdom Metazoa; phylum Chordata; class Mammalia; order Rodentia; family Muridae; genus Apodemus; species Apodemus sylvaticus. Next base: position 24,621,312 of record NC_067487.1, read on the forward strand.
GTAAGGTAAATATCCATCATGAAATGGTAGTCCCTCATTATTTTTATGGCTGATATAATGTAGAATGGAATGATATTGAGGACAAAAATATATAGAGAAAGTGATGTCTAAGTAGTCTTATGCTGTCTATACATTACCTGGCTATACAGAAAGGTTGCAAGTAGAGAGCACAAATAGAGTAATACCTAATTTAGAGTTTAGTGATTTTTTCTTTACTCCAAAAATTTTAACTATCTGAGGAGCAATGAAGGGTGTCACCAATCTTTTCTGACATCTTTTGGTGCTTAAATTAAGTTTTTACTCACCTGGAATTTCTTGGTCAATAATAATTAAATTATACTTGGTAATTTTAAATTCTTCCATAAATTAAATTTTTCCAATAGCAAATTATTTCCAGGAATAGAGATGTGTACATATCAATTAGGCTCTGGGAAGAAGTGGACTATATTATTGAATAGTTTTTGAGTTTCCAGCAATGATCAATAACTACTATTGCAAAAAGATACAAAACTTCTTAAATAAAATAATCTACTTGAAGCAATGTTGTTAATATTTACAACATAGTATTTACTTTGTATGCTTTTATTAGTTCTCTTTTTCTTGAAAACTGTAATATTGAATTCCACCATTGTTACCTTTCCTAAAAATTGTATTAAAAATTAATGTTTGATTTGAGTTGTTAAATGTACTTACATTTTTTAAATTTGCTGAGTGATATGTAACACAATTTCACACATTTACTATATGATTGGTATTTAATTTTCATATTTAAGTACTAAGGAAGATTGAGATGGTCAAGTGACTTGGTGTGTAAGAGAGCCACCAGGCCTGATGGCATGAGATGGAAAAAATTCCACTGTCATTAGTCACTCTCTAACTTCCATTTATGTCATGGCATGTATGCATAAACATGCACGTATATACACATACCCATACATGCATGCACTACACACATACATGCATGCACTAGGTAGATAGATAGATAGAGTGATAGATAAGTAAGTGAATAAATTAAAAATATTTCTAATAATCTTTTCTAACTAAAATGATAAGATGTAATCAATTATTTTTATTTTAAACATTTGACTTTAATGCTTATATTTATATTGATTATGCATGGTTATATTTTATGTCTATGACAGTAACAAATATATTTAATCTATGAGTTCTCTTAGTCTCATATGTGTGAATTGTGTGCACATAGTTTTATCTTTGGTCTTATAAACATTATATAAATAAACAGAAACCAAGTTGGTTCTGTAATTTACATAGAAACAATTAATTCAACATGATCTTAATCATGGTGATTATATATAATTTAAATTTTCAGTATCAGCTTAATTAGTAATATAGAAATGCCAAGAGTTTATGTCAACATTAATTAAAAATCAGAAAATGATCAAAGTAAATAGGGATATGACCTTACAAAATCTCCAAGTGATTTAGAATTTGAGCCCAATACAAGATTCCTGTCTCCTTCATCAGTCAGTATGTTGTCTCATGGAACTCTGGGGAATGAAATGACATTCCTCCGCACAAAGTATATTTAAAATACAGATTTAAGATAATGTCAATGAATTTTTAAACAAGTAAAGCATTTAACCAAGTTTGAATTAGAGTCTTCCAAAACCACACAATCATTTAGCCTTTCTTTCTCTCTCTCTTTTTTTAAGTTCACATTGATAAATTATTAAAAAGAATAGAATGGCTGGAGCTAGTTGGCTTTCTGATGCTTCTCTTGCTTGTCTACAAAACTAAGGAGAATAAACCATCTTTAGTTCCTTGAATTGGTACCCATCATCTTGAAAAATTTAATTATTAAAATGGGCATTATTTCAATGAATATGATTTTTTATTTTTCAAATTATCATTTTTATCTGGATGGTTTTTATTTTTTATTCTTTCTGTCAGGTTCAAAATAATGCTTGTCCATGATTTGAAATATTTCCCAGACAAACAATAGTTTCCCACAGCCTTGCTATAAAATGAAAATGAAAATTGTAAACTTTACATTTTTCTTAATATCTTTGAAACATTCTGTTCTTGTTTTATTTTTAAGAGTCTGCATGATATTTTAAAAGAACAGTTTGCTTCCTTGGAAGGAAATATTTCAGTTTTTGTCCTAATCTCATTCTTCTTGTACTCTCAGTAATACAATGTACATTTCCTGTGGCTTCTGTGGCCAATTTTAAAAGGAGGGAAGAGATGATGGTATTATGTGATATTAGACCAATGTCTTCACAGTAACTGTGTGTTCATTTCGTGTGTATTCCTTATATAACGATATTTTAAGAAGATTACAGGTATAGCCTATTTTCTGTTGTTATAACAGGAAATTACAACCTATGTGGTATAAAGAAAAGGAATTTATATTCTTACAGTTCTTAAATACTGAGAAGTCTAATGCTAAAATGGTGGAGTCCAGTAAATTCTTATTGTTGTTCTTTCTGGGTGAAAGGTGAGAGGGTTAGTGAAAACAACGAAAAAAAAAATAAGTTTGCTAACTTTAAATCCTTTCATAATCTGAATTAATTCACCTAATTTCCTCAAGTCCTAAATACCATGTCAAAGCCATTTCAGAAATCTGTAACATTGGGAACAGAGGAAAACACAGTTGAATCTAAATGAAGTAATTGGTCAAATGAGAATAATTTTCTTGGATTCATCTAAAGTCAAAGGTCTAACATTTTTATGTAACTGAACAGAAAAGTTTGTTTTTAAAGTTGAGAACTTGATTCTTAGGCAAAGTTAAGCTGGGGCTGGCTCCTGCTATTAGATCATCCTTTACTGTGTAAAAGAGTGTTTTTCAGTCTGGGCCATTCTTTGGGGGCCATATATTCCATCTGTGGAGGCCCATCAAATAAGTGCAGACGTAAAAATGACTTGTTCTTATAGTCAGAAGTGTAATACCCTATAAATCTACTAGGATGAATTGAAACTAGAGGAAATCGTTGGTATCTTAAATCATACCAGGGAAACCCAATCAGAACTGTGTAGTATATTCCAGAGCAAGGGTAAGGTATAGATCAGCACACATATCTCACAAAATAATGGACAGACAGTAAGCACAAGGACAATATTCCCTACAGTTATATTGTCTGATAATTGCTGTGTATTTGAGGGATAAAGGGATAGATAAGTTTGACTGTTCCTAGAGCTTCAATTTAGATTGGGTGCATTGACAAGGTCTACTAGATTGCTTTCAGGCAAGGAGCTCTTTCTTATATGCTGTCCCTAAAACTGATTACATCTTTAGGCTCCACCATGATATCTATAAAAATGGCTTCATTCCCAAGGCTGATTTTGTTTCCTTCTCTTAGCAACCCAGAGGCTCTACTCATTTCTATCAGTCTTCTAAAAATTCTTGAACTTATCTTAACTTCATTAACTAATACTCTTTCTATAAAAACAGACATGCATACATATTTAGTGTGTACTGTATGAGGTGACATTAAATTATTATTAATTAATAATGAAATAAGCATACCACCAGCCTATATCTCTATCAGGATTGTCAGAATGGGATAACATAATAAACTCGCTCCTTTGAAACTTCTTCCCATGTAAGTTTAATGTTATTCAAGAAATTATGACACTGTAGAAAGAAGAAAAAAAAAGGGCATCTGTGATTCTGACAAAACATGCCACTGGAAACTTCTAAGTTAAAAATCAACCTACAAAAGTTTTATAATGGAAGGTCAAGTATGATATTGATATCAATACAGATATTAGATCTTACATCTAATGCTGAATTCGCAGTTGTAGTCTCAGAGACTTGACAAGAAACACATTTTAAATCAATTAAAAATGATAAGGCGTTTTTGGTGGTTTGGAAATATCAACTTGAAGTCAGCATGATGAACAACATCTGCAGGCATGTTAAAATGCATATTTGTGTGCTCTACCCAGTATTATCTAGATATCACAGATTCTAGAAGGAGTATCCAGTCCTGTATTCTCAGAAATAATCCAGATAATTTTTCTATGAAATCAAGATTGTAAACTACTGACTAATTTATTAAACAGCTCTTTGATTTATGTGCAAGAAAATACAAATACTTATCTCTTTGAACATAAAATAGATGGTTTTATTTTTCTAAAAATGACCCACTTATCAAGTTACAAAAGTTTTTCAGTTCTCAGTGATTCAGCCTATTACAATGGTTCTATTTTCTCTCAGAACTACAGATCGTTTTCATTATTTCCTGAACAGGCAGATGAGAATGTGCTTAGTTCTCTGGTTTGATATATCTTTCATTCATCTCCCCTCTTATTATTGTAAACTCCTCCCTACACCAAGTTTACACATTTATAGTGTTCAATATACCAATATTGAACTCAACTCTCTATACATTCTTCACTTATCTTTTCAGGTGTCAGTTTTTAAGACTGTGTATCTTATCCTTTTGGGCCCCTACTCTCAAGTTAGATTACCTTGCTTTTTTAAAAAGAGAGACAGACACTGCGAGCAGGCCTGCCTAAGGCTGCTGTCATTTCCTTTCCCTGAAATATGATACCATCCAAACTTTTAAAGATTTCAAGAATTTTTATACTTTCCTTCTGTACATTTTCAATCAAATAAATATATTTAGAAGCTCAAAATATTTCCCTCTAAAAACTTCTCCAGCCAAAGACAGGGCTAGATTGGTAATATGAACCCAGATTCTCATTCTAACTTGGACATAGATTAATTGCTGTAGAGAAGGCAATTAGCATTTATTTGTAAGACTTATTTTCTCAGATGTAGTGTAGAATAAATATGTTTTAGGTTTTTTTAGTGTGTTGAGAGCCTAAAGATAAATTTGGATCAAGCATTTAACATCAGATACTAGAGATGTTTCTATCCAAACACAGGGAATGATCACTCTGTGTGTGTGTGTGTGTGTGTGTGTGTGTGTGTGTGTGTGCGCGCGTGCGCAAATAAATCATTGTGACAAAGGCCACAGAATTAAGTAAGTATTCCTTTCACAATGATTAACAAATAATATTCTATTTGCAAACATGTAAACTAGAGAATTGGTATTCAATAACTTTCTCAGGATCTCCAAGGACAGTGGTTCTTAATCTTTCTAATGCTGAGAGTCATGTGGCGACTGTCTACCATAATTTTTTGTTTCTACTTCATAACTGTAATTTTTATAATTATGAATCATATTGTAAATATTTTTGGAGATAAACAGTTTCCAAAGGTGTTACAACAAATGAGCTGAGAAAAGCTATCGTAGAGTCAATGCATAAAATGTTAAACATGCTGGTCAATGGTGGCACATGCCTTTAATCCCAGCACTTGGGAGGCAGAGGCAGGTAGATCTCTGAGTTTTCGGCCAGCCTAGTCTACAGAGTGAGTTCTAGGACAGCCAGGGCTTTACAGAGAAACCCAGTCTCAAAAGACCAAAAAATAAAAAAATTAAAATAATGTTAAACATATATAAATACACATACACAGACATACACAAACACACCTACTCACACAAACACACATTTACTCTCACTTAAACATACACACACACACACACACACATACCTAATCACATAAACAAACACTCATATAACTTCATAAATGAATCTTAAGCAGGAAGGCAGTATTAAGACATGGTGGGGCAGCACTATTAAAGACCCAATTTACAATTTACTTTCATTTCTACCTCCATTTGTGAGGAATATTTACTGTATTAAAGTACTTTGTTAGTGAAAATGAGTGGTTTACAAAAGTAGCCACTCATTTGGTGAAAATTTGGTGAAATTGCTGTGGATCCAGTGCTTTGGGTGTCTTTTGGGAGGGATCAATCTTTATTTCTGTACTTTAAAAAGGATTTTTATTGAGACAATGCACATACATTGATGTTGGAAAAATGATTGAAACTAGTGAAGCGGGCTTGGAAAATTGCTAGACTTTTGGCTCAGGAAAAGAAGAAAAGATGCGTTGATTTTCTTCCAAACTGTCTAATTTGTTTTCTTTTCAAAAGAATATAGACAGAGAAATGGGATAACTGCCTTGGCCAGAGCTATAAATGGACTGCTTGGCTCAAGTTTCTTCTCTTAAAATCCCCTTAAAATCTGCTCACAGGGAGCAAGATGTAGATACACCCAAATAAAAGCTACCTAATGACCTGTCTTCAAATTTACTTTTGCTTTCCGTATGATATATGCACTCTGAAACTAAGGTCTGTTTCCATGAACATGTCTCCCCATTAGCATTTCAAGGACTGCGGCTGACTGGAGCTTTGTGTTAATTTATAGCTCTGAGCTCTTTGGAATTGCAATCCTTTACAAGCCTGCTTAAGATGCCTGTGAGACTGTCTTAGAAACTAGACCGACATGGAAATCAACCTGATTGATTCAGGGGCCAGAAGAGCTGTGGTAGCACATTCCAAGTGAGATTACAATAGGAAACAGAATTTAAATAAGTGCAGTACAAAGGAAGGATATGGAAGAACTCAATCCCACTTTTATTTCTGCTACTTAACTCAGAGGTTGAATTCCAATTAGTAGCATTACATATAAACACATGTAAAAGGTTAAAAAGAGGGTAAGTAAATAAAGAATAGCAAGTATAAGCATACAACTAACAAACAGCTTCTCTCTCAGCAACATAGAGTATGGTCTTAGTCAGGGTTTCTGTTCCTGCACAAACACCATGACCAAGAAGCAAGTTGGGGAGGAAAGCTTTTATTCAGCTTACACTTCCACATTGCTGTTCATCACTAAAGTAAGTCAGGGCTGGGACTCAAGCAGGTCAGGAAGCAGGAGTTGATGCAGAGGCCATGGAGGGATGTTTCTTACTGGCTTGCTTCCCCTGGCTTGCTCAGCCTGCTCTCTTATAGAACCCAAGAGCACCAGGCCAAAGGTGGTACTACCCACAAGGAACCCCCCCCCCTTGACCACTAATTGAGAAAATGCCCCACAGCTGGATTTCATGGAGGCACTTCCCCAACTAAAGCTCCTTTCTCTGTGATAACTCCAGCATGTGTCAAGTTGACACACAAAACCAGCCAGTACACATATGGTACTTGAATCCAATATAAATGAAATGCAGGTTAATACTTGTATGTTTATTGTTTTATTTCTTCCCAAGTACTTCGCACCATGTATTCACTATTTCCTGACTCTAGTGTTATGTCCATGTACCACTCAAGAGAATGTTGGCTTATGACAGATAGCAGTCTGCCTTTTTGCAGGATTTGTGTAATTTCTGAACATTAATGTTTGTTTCATGGGCCTTCAGGTAAGAAAATATATTTACATATTGCTATATCATTGTCCTCAAGGTAATTTTATATGGGTACATATGAAGACTTACATCAAGAATTTTTGACTCTGATTAAAATATATTTGCCTTACAATAAAGTAACTTTCCATAGCAGGGTAAGAGGATTTTTAATCATTTAAAGAAACATTTACTTCCTTTTTTAACTAGGTTGTACGGCTCTATAATCTCTATATAAGCCAGTTCTACAGGCTTATAATGCTGCCTAGATGTGCAGTATTTTTCTACTTATAACCATTAATATGACATGGCAAGTATCCAATTTTGTATTTTTAATAAACCCGAAAATTTATATTACAAGTTTGGTGTGATGGCTCACCAGGTAATGTTACTGGCCTCCACGCCAGAAGACTTGAGTTCATTTCTGCATTTCATATGGTGGAAGGACACAGGAACTCTACAGAGGTGTACTCAGAAGATCTCCCTCCATATCTGTGGCAAGATGCATATGCACACAAATGTACCCAGAAATACATATTAAATAAATGCAAAATAATGTCAGAGTCCCAATTATTTTTTTTATATATCTTTATTCACTTGGCCTGTTTTGTTGTACTCAAGCTTAGTAACTGACTCAGGACATTTATGTAGTCTTAAAACTGAATATCCAACAGTTCAGTTGAATTCTGATACCTTCAGAATTTAGCTTTAGATACCATATTTAAAAGGTTAGTTTTGTCTGATGCTTTTTTATACCATAGCTCTCAAATACAAATAAATGTCGTTATTGCCCTTACCACAACACAACAAAATGGAGATTATGAAGTTTCCACAATTGCCTTATTATTTCATATTTTGGTAAATAGCTCACAGAACTTAGTGCAATATTGAATTAATATATCTCAGTCAAGCCTAGCTAAAACATGCATACAGAAACAGATATGGGGTAGTAGATGGTGCATTGCATTTTCTTTCCTATCTAATAACTCCATCCTCTATCATCTTTTATTTACTGACATGGAACTTTGGAAATAGCATTTTCAAATATATGTAGCACACAGTCTTGAGCCGTGTTTTATTTACTTACTTATTTGTTTAATTTAAATTACTTTATATATTTACATTTCACCTGTTGCCCCCTCCAGTTCCCCCCTCCCTCATCCCATCCCTCCCCTTTGCCTTCTCCTCACCAGGCATCTCTCTTTCCTGGGATCTCAAGTCTCTGAAGGATTAGGCACAACTCCCACTGAGGCTCGACCAGCAAGTCCTCTGCTATGTATGTACCAGTGGCCTCCAACCAGCCTATGTGTGCTTCCTGGTTGGTGGCTCAGTCTCTGGGAGATCCCAGGGTCTGGGTTAGTTGAGACTACTGGTCTTCCTATGTCGTTGTCTTCCCCTTCAGCTTCTTCAATCTTTCCCCTAGTTCAACCATAGACATCCCTGCCTTCCATCCAATGGTTGAAATTGTCTGAGTCAATTGCTGGTTGGGCCTCTCAGAGGACAGCTATGCTAGGCTGCTGTCTGTAAGCATATCATAGCAGAAGTAATAGTGTCAGGCCTTGGTGCTGCCACTCCATGAGATCGATCCCAAGTTGGGCTGGTTCTTCAGTCTCTATTCCATGGTTGTTCCTTTAGACATAGATAATGATCAGGTTTAAAAGTCTGTAGTTATTTTGCCTTTTGTTAGCCAGCCCATGGAGACACTACATAGAAATCCATGCTCTGAGACAAATTATTAACATAAACTCAAATGTAATGTTTTGAAATGATTCACAGTAAATAGCCAAAGACACTTTCACTATGTAGGGAATTGTAAGGGTCTTAGAAACTGTCATTAGTTAGGAGTACACATTTTTGATTATAATAATTGGGTGACTGATTTGATAATACTTCTGTACTTTGATAGGTATTTTAAATATTAAAGATAGCTCCATGGAAATGATGCATACTCCTTTCTCACTAACTTTATTTTTGTATATATCTAGAAGTCATTCCTATTTTTCTGAATTATTTATAAAGCCAAAATTTATTGTGCAGTCTAAAGCTCTTTATCAGAGAGATAAGAAAGACAAACATGGTGAAGGATGTTGACTCAGAAATTGCCTCTTCCTTTTACTATTTCTCTGTTTCTATCTCTCACACCCAGAAAGTCTAGTTGCTTTCTACAGCCTTTGATCTAAAAGAATTTACCCAGTGGAAACAATCACTAGAGCCAAATAACACGTCCACTCCACCATGCTAAAACAGATTGAAATTGATTTTCACGTTTTCAGAATGAACTTAGAGTGAAGAGAGTAGAAGCAACCCGCATTCAGAGCATACCTCAACATCTTTACTTTGCAATTCATGATTTTTGAAACCTTCTGAAGTTAAATTTATTCTAATTTCTCTGAAACCCCTCACTCCTAAAAATAACTAAATAAATCTCTGGTATCAAAATGTCCTATTTAAATAATTATGCCTCTTTAGCTCCCAGCACTTCCTGAAAAGAAACAGAGGATCAGTGCGGCCTCTTCTGTTTTACAACCCTGAAAACTAAAAATATTGCAAATTCATCACCATAGATAACAATCTTTAGTCCCTAACATATATTTCTGTTTCATGACTTTGCATCCTACGGCCAGTTCATCTAATTTCTATATTAGGATCCTAATTTTCTTCATGGCAATAATTGTCATATAAGCTTGCCATCATCATATATGGACAGGAATTAAAAGCAATTGTTTTTAATTTTTGTATGTGTATGTGTGCAGTGTGTGTGGAATCCAGAAGCTAAAGCTAGAGGTGGTTACTTGATATCTGACATGAGCTCAGGGAACTAACTGAATTCAGGTCCTTTGAAAAGAAGTACTCATAGCAGTTGAGCTATCTCTCTAGCTTCAGAATCCATTTTAACATCTCTGAAATTACTATTTCTTACATGTCAAATTTCAGTTATTTCTCTACACAGAGTTCACTTGAATATGTCCTACTATGAAAAGGGTTCTTGAGGCTCCTCAAAGTTTCAAGAGAATCTACTCTCCTTTCTACGTCATTCTCTTCCTATTTTACTCTCCTACCTGTCAGCTGCTGTGGTTACTATGTGACCCCTCTGAAGTTATTGTTTTAGAATTCTGGTGTCTGGTTCAATAGATTAATGAGATACTGAAATCATTGAGAATTCAATGTGTTTCAAGGTCAATTTACATGTTCCTTCAAAGTGGATTAAGGCAGTGTGTGTGTGTGTGTGTGTGTGTGTGTGTGTGTTTGTATAAATGTGATGCATTTTGTAAAAGGATTGTTATGTATTCTAGATTCTGTTCCTTGAGTTTCTTTCTAAATTCCTAGTCAAGATGTGATCTTTCTTGTTTGTTGACCTCTTTCCCCCATTCTCCTCACTTGCATTCATCCTCAGAGACTATGCTCTGGTATTAGTCTTCAGAACTCTAAATCAAAGGCAAATTTTCTCTCTTCTAATTTAACAAACATAGGCAATTTGTTATAGTGATGAAAAGTTGACCAATAAAACTATTTAGCTTATTTGGTCTTTAATTTTATTTATTTTCAATAAATATCCCAGTCATCTGTCCTTTAATACCATGTATCTGCCTCTTTTTTCACTACCACCCATTAATATTAAATACTCATCATTCTAACAAGTCCCTCACAAACATGTTGGCTATTTTAATCCCTGTACAACATTTTTACCCCAATCTTTAGAAAAATATGTTCATTTCTTTTGCTTGGGATTAACACTTTTTTTTGTCACTGTGATCTCTCTACAAATTATATGTTGGTGTCTGCTTGCTGTTCTCTCTCTTTCTGTTATGTATGCCTGAATGATGAGGGGATAGTTTCTGCTTCCAAGAAAGCTTAGGCAGTTGTCTTAGGTCATCTGGCTCCATTAATTGGCTGGAACAGAAATGTAACTGTAGTTAAGACAAGGATGTAATAAATGCTATTCCAAGACATGAAATCAGTACAATAAGGACTCATTTCAGAGTATGGACATCTGTACTGGCTGGTTTTGTGTGCCAACTTGACACAGGCTGGATTTATCACAGAGAAAGGAGCTTCAACAGGGGAAGTGCCTCCATGAGATCCAGCTGTGGGGCATTTTCTCAATTAGTGATCAAGGGGAGAGGGCCCCTTGTGGGTGGGGCCATCCCTGGACAGGCAGTGTTGGGTTCTATGAAAGAGCAAGGTGAACAAGCCAGTAAGAAACATCCCTCCATGGCCTCTGCATCAGCTTCTGCTTCCTGACCTGCTTGAGTTCCAGTCCTGACTAAGACAACATCAAATCCTCAAATAAAACCAGGAATGTTTACAGTAGCCATGTCTTTGTAACATACTTCTTTTAGGAGTCATTATATATTACACCACATCATTTGGAATTGCACAGCTAGTTGAAGAAATTGCAAATGGTATAGGTAAAGAAAAGAAGTAAGAAGTGGCTTCTTCAGTGGTGATTTTGATTAACTCAGAAAAAGGACAAATAATTTTCATGAAAGGAGAAGGAAAGATAGTAAATATTCCAGAATCCAGGGAATGGTTCATTGCAGCCTTTGGTAAAAAGAACCAACAGCTGAAGTTCTGTAGGAAATATCTTTTTCAATGAGATTTAAAATTAGGGAATTTTACTTGACATAGCCAGTGTACATTGAATCTCTTTTGTTCAGAAATAAGTTCATAAATATATGTGGAGAAAATGATTTAAATGATGTAAGAGTTTATGGATTTCCTGTTATTTTAAGATGAATCGATAACAGAACAAAGAAACAAAAATGAATAAATTAACTCCAGGTACTTTTTATAAATGAGGCTCATGACTCGCAGGAAGGAGATGCTGATTTTAAGGTATTTTTTTTTACTAAGAATTTGTTGGTAATGTGATCTACAGTAATGATGCATAATTCACTTAAATATTTTGAATAAGAACACTAATCACTCCTATTGCCACCTTCTTAATTCCTTTTTCATCATCATGTTAATGAATGACTGAGAAAATAAGAGTAAAAAAATTATTTTCACGTTGACATCTTTTCAATGGAATTAAGACTTAGAAATCTAGGCTTGTTGCTAGGTATAATGGCACATACACAGTCTGAGGGAGTTTGAGGCAATAGGATCAAGGGTTTATGGTCAACTTGGGTCTTTGAAAACAAACAATCATAAGAAAAAAGAAAAATTGAAGTTATTGCAGCAATGCAAGTAATCTGAGGTGGAACAGGGGTGCCCAATAAGTTGTTTGGTAAATATAAAATGAAAGCAGAAGACTATAATAAGAGGTTGCAGATGAAAAACTTGGAAAAAGAAGGCTAGGGAAACGGAGGGTGAAACACCTAAGAAACATGATGAATAAGTCAAGAACAAGGGAAGGAAGGGCCATGCTTTTGTTGATATCATATGATGATGGTTTTGTTAAATTAGGAGTTACTTGGTGTTTCTCAGTCTTATATCTAGGAGTTATATTGATTAAAGAAATCCAACAGTTCACTTTACAGAAAACAATGTACTTTGATTTCTTTTCATCTTAGATAACTTAAAATTTCCAGAAATATAAGCTTTAAAGAATTAGTTCAACTATTTAAAACCACCTGATAATCTCTATAAAATCTTAAGGAAGCTGTTCCACTGAGGATTCTAATTCCTTTTCCAGTTTCTCTGGATCAATTCTTTCAGGTAATTTGATGCCTCTGATAATCAAGTGTTCCCTGTAGTCAATCACTAATCAGTCTTTCAGTTACTCCCTAAAAAGTTCTCCTGTGTCAGTGGAAGTCACTCCAAAAATAAAATGTTATACCTGTCAGAATGGCTAAGATCAAAAATCTCAGGAGACAGCAGGTGCTGGAGAGGATGTGGATAAAGAGGAACTCTGCTGGTGGGATTGCAAGCTGGTACAACCACTCTAGAAATCACTCTGGCAGTTTCTCAGAAATCTGGGCATAATACTACTGGAGGATCATGTTATACCACTCCTGGGCATATACCCAGAGGATTCCCCAGCATGTAATAAGGACACATGTTCCACTATGTTCATAGCAGCCCTATTTATATTAGCCAGAAGCTGGAAAGATCCCAGATGTCCCTCATGGAGAAATGGATACAGAAATGGTGGTACATTTACACAATGAAATACTGCACAGCTATTAAAAACAATGAATTCATGAATTTCTTAGGCAAGTGGGTGGAACTGGAAAATATCATCCTAAGTGAGGTAACCCAATCACAAAAGAACACACATGGTATGCGCTCACTGATAAGTGGATCTTAGCCCAGAAGCTTGGAATACCCAAGATACAATTCAGATATCAAATGGTACCCAAGAAGAAGGAAGAACAAAGTATGGATATTCTGGTCCTTCTTAGAAGGGGGAACAAAATACCCATAGAAGTAGATACAGAGACAAAGTGTGGAACAGAGTCTTATGGAAAGACCATCCAGAGACTACCCCACCAAGCGATCCATCCCATCATATATAGTTATAAAACCCAGACACTATTATGGATGCCCACAAGTACTTGCTGTTTGGAGCCGGATATAGGTGTCACCTGGAAGGCTCTGCTAGTGCATGACAATTACAGAAGAGGGACACTCTCAGCCATCCATTGAACTGAGCACAGGGTCCCTAGTGGGGGAGCTAGAGAAAGGACCAAAGAAGCTGAAGGGGTTTGCAGTGCCATTGGAGGAACAATGATATGAGCCAACCAGTGCTCCAAGAGCTCCCAGGGACAAAACCACCAACCAGATAGTACACATGGTGTTACCCATGGCTCCAGATGCATAGGCAGTAGAGGATGGCCTTGTTGGACATTTATGGACATTATTCGGTATTAAATGTTGAAGATTCCAAAAAAAAAATAGGCATATATAGCCACAGACAAACAAATGTTCAAAATAGATTTCATAGAGCAATTTGAACTGCTAATGAGCTCATAATCCTGAGAAAGTAGCCATAAGAAAAGGGAAAAATAATATAAACATTTAAATCTTTAATGTAAGACAATTATATCCTCATAAATACAGTGTATTTACACCCAATGTACAGTATTCAGCATAAGGTTAACTTGTCTTTATTGTAGTGAAAAAGAAAAGACAGGCAACTCAACCATATAGCAGTCAGGTAGCAAATCTGAGGAGGTCACTCTTATGAACAATCACATCTCAGAAGATTTTCTGAGGCTCTAAATTTTATCATGTGCACACAACCACTTAGAATTCTGTTTCAAATTTCTCAAATGTCACTACAACTGGTTAACTTCCACTCTTTAAGAGGAACACACAATGTAGGAATTTGTTACTTTGACTACCTGCAGATTTAATAGTTGTATTCAAATGTATAATTAAAATAATGCACAAAATATTTAGTGCCCCAAAATAATTGTGACATCAAAGGGCAAAATGTATATATTACATGGAGAGATTGCTGGAAAAATGTGAGAACTTGAGATGGAATCCTCAGAATCCATGTTCAAAGCCAGGCATGAGAGAATACATTTATCATTCCTTATACTTGTGGTGAGATGGGAAGTAAGGGCCTAGAGAAATCGCAGAAGCTCGTAGGTCAACAAGCTAAATAATAAAAGTGGCCACCTAGAAACAGAAAACATTTCTCAAACAAAGTAGGAGGCAAGGACAAACACTATATAGACTGTTGGTATATTCTACACACACACACACTCATACACACACACACTATGAAACATTCTCTCTCTCTCTCTCTCTCTCTCTCTCTCTCTCTCTCTCTCTCTCTCTCTCTCTCTCTCTCTCTCTCTGTGTGTGTGTGTGTGTGTGTGTATGACCCCTTTTGTGAACTCCTTTTCCTACATGTATCTTTTGTCTGGGAACCTGGCATCTATACTTTGCACTGTGTGGGTTCCCTTGATTTTGTACTCCATTTGGGTTTGGTGAAGGATTGACACTGACAAATGAAAGCACCAATTGTTAGGGTGTTTATTTCCTCAGTCATGCCTCTATTCGGGAGAAATGACAGCATTATTTTTACCAAACAACATTCTTCAAACTAAACCATTTTTCTTATTGTAGGAAACTGCTAATTCTCCCTATTCTCATTGGCCTAATACTGGAAATGTTTTCCAATTTATCCTCCCTAAATAAGGACTGACAGCTTGGTGTCAGTCATTAGAAGAATCTTATATCACATGGAATAACATACCTACAAATTAGTATTTGGGATGCTTCTCCCATACCGGCAGAGATATTGAAAATATCTGATCATGCTCCTGCCTCAACTGATGCTCTCTTTCAATCTCTCTCAATTGTCTCGATTACTTTCATTTCCCAAATCATACACAAATTTGTAAAGGCATTTTCCTTGCTAAATCTTTCAGGATGTATTGATTTCAAAGCCATCTCTATTTTCCTTTTGTTTCTTTTTAACGACGGAGTAATTGATATCAGAAAGGACATTCTAAGACAATTTTTAGTAATAGGATTATGAGATTGATTTGTAAACATAATGAAGAATCCATAAATAAAATGGCTTCTAAAGAAATTGGGTCTAGGTAAGTTATAAGAAGTGAAGGCATTGACATTTTCAAGAAGTCTCTCATATCAGCACTAGAAGAAATGCAGTTAAAATATAGGTTAAGAAGCTGGAGAAATGGCCCAGTGATCAATATCTTTATTACTCTTTCAGAGGGTCTGACTCCTGTTTACCACAGCACAATGTCTGATAACCTCTTCTAGATTTCACTGTGATGGCATTCATGTGCACATCCTGCTTGTCCCAAGCATCACATACAAACACAGGCAATAAACATAAAATTCACTTTAAAAATCTAGGGTTTTCCAAAACATAGAGTATCTTTAAAACTTAATTCTGTGCTTAATAGCAATGAGCATAATTATTTTAGTGTGTTATGCCTTAAAGCCTTAAGAAACATATTTAAGTAAAATAAAAGAAATATTGTCTAACTCAGATAAAAAATGGAAAGCTTTCACTATCAGTGTCTCTTTGAAGTTCTTCTTTTTCTCCCCTGTTTTCATAAGTTATACCACTGAAGACAACTTACTAGAGCTTACTGTGGAAGTTGGGAAGATGGCACTGTCAACTCACAGCACATATGAGAAATGATATGACCTGGAACTGCAGTATGTTCGAACTGAGAGAATGTACAGAGAGCTGGGGAATGTGAACTTTCTTACCCACCTATGCCTTACCTTCTCTGAAGGATGCAGACTGTCACTTCATAAATAATTTTCTTGTCTGCCCCCACAGAAAGTAGTGATCAATACTCCTCATTACATTCAGGGACATAAGAGTTGCCCAATGTGTGCCAAATGCAAACAAAGTTGGCTCCAGGAAGAATCTATTTACAGAAAAGTTCCAGATTTTCACTAGCTTCAGTTGAAAGGAGTCCAACATGCATGTGTGGGAACACTATGTATTCTAAGAGTGCTAGACAAAGAGGGATAGAATAAAAGAAAGATTTTATAAGGGGTCCTCATCTTTTCAGTAAGAGCCTGGCTTTTACCATACAATCAGATGAGCTAAACTTAAGAGGAAGGTTCATTGAATTGACTTTTAGGTATTGAGATAGACCTTAACAAGAAGGGCAGGTGCATTTCTAGAAAGTAATGTGTGGCTTAATCCTTGGGTCAGACTTTCCAAAGATTGTTGCCATAATCTTTGGCTCCTTAAATCCCAGTAGTATATGGATTCAAAATTGATAACAGAGAGTCAATGGACCTTCATCTTTATTGACAAGGTCAGTGTGAGGCAGGAATAATAATTAAACATTTTAACATGCAGGAAACATCAGCAACAATTTAGAAGGCACAATTTCCAAGGAATAATACAGATTGACAGTCTCCTGATTAGCAAATGGTAGATTTTAGCATAAAAGTCTAGAGCTGTAGAAAAGAAAGATAAGTCAGCCATCACATTTACACATATTCAGCATTGTTTTCAGCTTTGGGGAAATACTGGATCTTATGAAAGACTAATTGACAGGACACTTATTAAAACCCAGAAATGTATCTCTATTTTTTTGTGGTGTGTGTGTCTTATTTTGGGTTTTATTGATGTGAAGAGACACCATGAACAAAGCAAGTCCTAGAAATGATAACAGTTAGTTGGGGCTGGCTAACAGTTTCAGAGGTTTAGTCTGCGGTTGTCATGGCAGGAAGCATGGCTGCATTCATGGCGCTGGAGGAGCCAAATGTTCTACATATTCACCCCATTGCAGCGAGGAGGAGACCATATTCTACAGGCATCCAGGAAGAGGTCTGGATTCCACACTGAACAGAGCTTGAGCATAGGAAACCTCAAAGGCCACAGTGACACAATTTCTCCAAAAAGGCCATATCACCTAATAATGTCATTGGTTGTGGGTCAAGCATTCAAGTACCTGAGTCTATGCCAGACAAAATTTGTTCAAACTGCCAAGGGGGACTTGATGTCTAATGATGAAAAACTCGCAGGAAAAGTTAAGTTCTTAAGAATGCTTTGGAGAAAATAGGAATATTTTGGAGTAAATAGGGCATTGGCACTTGCCAGTGTATAGATCTGATACTTGATCTAAATTCCAGCAGTCTCCAGACTCATTTTGAGATCATTTTTCCATGACTGTATAGTCAGACAGATATTCAGGAACTGGTGAACACTCTATACAGTATAAAATGATGTTGATCGATCCTTGATTTTTCTAATCATGTGTGAGGTTCTTTGATGGTATGTTCTAGGTGTGGTAATCAATTTATTTTTATCTGTAAAATTTTTGGGTTTCTTGATGTAAAGTATTGTTTTCCTTATACCTGTTTAAAACAAACAAACAAACAAAAACCAAGACACTTATGACTAAAAAGGAAGTTCTTCAGAGAAACCAAACGGTGATGCTTACTCTTCTACAAAACAAAACAAGCTGATTTTACAAGCTTTTCCCCATGATTTACTGTACTATGAGAAACTGAAAGCTGTAGTCGGCCTCAGTGGCTTGTCTTGAATTTGAAGTGTGGTCATATATATGATGGTGTTAGTGAAATCTGAAAACTATTAATTTGAATTTTTAATTTGCAAGATTATTAAAGTAATAATATTAAAATAATTTTATAATTATTAAAGTAATAATATTAAAATAAGGTTATTAAAGTAACTTTATTTGTAGATTATTTCAGGCTGATGTCAGTCTTCTGAAGATCTGGAAAATTTTCCCTCATAGTAATTGGATGAGAGAGAAACTTTGGATGGATTTAATCAAAATACATTAGAAGAACCTATGAAATTCCCAAACCATAAATGTATTTGGAAAACTCACTAGTAGTACAAAACTATCTTATTAACAGTGTGATGTAGTAAGATACAGTTTCAGATTTAATATCTTTGGCACAAACTTTTAACATTTCCTTTTTTTGCTAGTTAGTTCCTTATATATTTTAACTCTCATGAAGATAATTATATAAATTAGATTTATCAACAATATAAAAGAACAGGAAGTGATTTCTCCTGAAAACCTTATCATCTCTGTATTAACTACTTTATAAGTTTGTGACCTAACAACTCATGAAAAAGATACATTGACTCCAGATAATTTAGGAAAAGTCAGCTTCTATAATATTACCTGAACATGTTAGAAGAGTAATACAAATGAACAGTAATTACTTTTTAAAGTTTCTTTAAGCTTTCCCAGTAAACACTGCCACTTTTGAACCTTTTGACTGTCTTTTCCCAGTCTTTTGTTTGGGGAATCAATGATCAATGTGGTATTAGATGATCTCCCTTTCTTGTTATTCAGCTTTCAATTCATGCTACAGGAAGATGAATTTATACATATTCGGATAAGCACATCAATCTGTTCCTATCTCTGTGACCTTAACCAACTTTCTCAGCCTTGGAGAAAAACAGTTTTAAAGCAATCTCTCAGATTAAACATTTTGTATTCTAAAATACATTTTACCCTCTGTTCTACTCAGTCACAATTAATCTATTTCTCCTTTCCCTACTTGGAAACTCAGCAAATACTCTCTATATTTCATGAAAAGTGTGAAATTATTCAGAAAATAAATTCAATACCCATCTAGTACACTTGTTAAACAGATAGAATGAAGAGTAAAATCCAAACAATTATGTAGGCCGTCTGTACTTTAACAATGTAATGTAAATAATAATATTGATGCTGACTTACATATTTTTTTATATTTTAACATCTTATATATTCAATGAATATCAAAGAGAAATAGTATAATAATTTATTAGCAATCATTCATTTTGTGGCATATAAAATAATGATTTTTAAGCTCTAGTTTGTGAAGAAGGTCTTTTGTGAAACTGTAAAATCAAATTATTATCTGATGCAGTTATATCTATATTATGATTTGATCTATAAACTTGCACAAACTAAGGACTTCTTGAAATTTTAAGATAATACATACAATATATTCATGTGATACTTGGTCAGTTAGAACAATAATATAACGTGAGACTAATTATCTATGCTTTATTTGATATTTAATGTGAAAAATTAATTCATATAAAGAACAAGAATTTTAAAACTCATGCAGAAATTTTAAGGTAAATGTCAGCCAAGTTTAAATATATTTAGATTTCTTTTTCTTGGATCAGAAAAAGTAAAAGTATATATCAGAGAGATCTATAAGTTTTTGTATAGAAAATGAAAGGATCAATTTAATATTCACAGGTATTACACTCTTGTTCAATGGAAGTCTCCACCTTGACTGGCTTATAAGCATGTTAAAGAGGAATATGAGGTTGAATGTTTTCATCCAATCACATTGATGAACAAATCTAAAAGCATCCTAAACAAGTCTAGTCATTACTCACTGCTCTCACTAGCTGGCCAAATGGACTATTTTTTTAAAAAATATTTTTATTTTCTATATTCTTTGTTTACATTCCAAATGATTTCCCCTTTCCCAGATCCCCCCTGCCCATATGTCCTATAAACCTTCTTCAATCACCTCCCTCCTTTTTCTCTGTCCTTATATTCCCCTCCAATGCTAGATCAATCCTTTCCAGGATCAGAACCCTCTCCATATTTCTTCATGGGAGTCATTTGTTATGCGATTTGTGCCTTGGGTATTCAGGGCTTCTGGGCTAATTAATATCCACTTATCAGAGATTGCATTCCATGTGTATTCTTTTGTGATTGGGTTACCTCACTTAGGATGATATTTTCCAGATCAAACCATTTACCTAAAATTTTGTGAATTCATTGTTTGTAATTGCTGAGTAGTATTCCATTGTGTAAATATGCCACATTTTCTGTATCCATTCCTCCTTTGAGGGACATCTGGGTTCTTTCTAGCTTCTGGCTATTATAAATAAGGTTGCTATGAACATAATGGAGCATGTGTCTTTATTGCATGCCGGGGAATCCTTTTAATCTGGCTACTACTTCACAAGTTACAAATGACAAACTGGTTGTTTTCCTTAGACATTCAAGGCATTGCAAGAGAAAAATAAACTTTTTCAATTTTTTCCTACTAGATAAAGACAGAGTCAAAATTGATGCATTCAATTTCTGTCAGCCAAAAAGGACTAGGAAAACATCATAGCCATTATGTTCCTGAGAAACTTGAGGGGAAATGATGCAATCTCTGGATCAGTACTAGGTCTATAATGAGGTTAAATTTACTGTTTCAAAAAAAAAAAATGAGGAGACTTTCTGTAACACATATAGAAATAATTTAGCACATTTTTGTAAGAATGTACCTTGATTATAGCTAATACTCCTTTTCTTTTCCTTTTATGTTTTGTTTTGGAGAATTACTTTTTTTCTTTTTTATTACATATATTCTTTATTTAGATTTCAAATGAATACTCCTTTTCAAATCCCATCAAACTGATCATATCATAACATAACTTCTTTGGGTTAATCAGGTATATTGAAAATACTTGCCAAGAGAAATAGTTTTGGAATAATATACATGAAACAGATCATAAGTTATCCTCTGAAATTAATGTAAATATTGTATACACACAATCAAAATTTTAAAAAAAATGAAGTCTCAGTGATGGGAGAATCAAATGCAACAATCATTAAAAACAGATCTGTAAGAAAATTATAAAGAAATTTCAATGTGTGAAGGAGTATTTCTTATTTTCATGATTTTTAGACAAGTTCCCTTACATGCAAAGAAAATAGAAGTTCATAAAGAAAACTAAGTTAAGTCATAAAAATGGTGATGACTGGAATTATATTTATTTTATTTTTCAAATTAAATTTCATAGCAAAAACTCAGCTATCCACAAAAGGCTATAAAGTGAAAGAAATCATACAAATATTGCCTGAGTACTAGGAAGATAGCTAGCTTAAACATGATTATCATGGAAGATCTAATATCTGAATTTAGAAAAACCAAAAATGAAAGAACGTGCTATGCTTGTTCATGTAAGTTGATAGGTGTTTATATCATTGGTGCACATGCTATATGACTTTCCATTGTGTTATGTCCTGATCAACAATCATATGTTTGCAGTGTCAGTTAAACTGTAGCTATCACATATCCCCTACTTGATATCATAGTACAGATTTTGCTGATTGTATTTAAAATGCAATTTGAAATGCAAAAATACTTAGCAGAGCCCATTGTACATTCTCACATTGTCTTTATAAAAATATACTGAATAACACAGATTATTCTGCATGATCCAATGGTAAAAAGGTAATCATCTATTTCAACCAGCTAAAAGTTTCAAACAACAGCAACTTGTCTGTTGTTTGATATGTTGATGGATTAGTGGGAAAAATACTATGGGAGTAAGCAATGTTTTCCCCAAATGAATTTACTGTTCACTCCATAAGATAGAACCCATACATAATCCTGTCCAAGCAGCCCAAATCTTGAGACTAACTAGGGCATAGGCCTAGGAAAAAACCTAACACCATTATTCTAACAAAGAACATGACAATAAAATACCTCTTAATGATATGGCTATATTCATAAAACAGTGCCCTATCTGACTCAGTTCTCATCAGAGAGACTTCTGGTAATAGAAAATATTTAAAATCCCACACCTGAACATTGTGCAAAGAGGGAGAGACTTTAGAGAACTCAGCCCTAAACGATATATCTTCATGCAACCATCAAACTACAGCCAACCAGATGTAAAGTTCTGTGTAGAAAAGGTAAAAAGATTGAAAGAGTAAGAATTGGAAGATGATTCTAAGAATGTGTTTTTTGGAAAAAAAATATCTCTAAGAATTTTCTTTCCTAAGAAATAAAATACTAAGAAGAAATGAATAAACAGCTCTGGGATAAATGTGTTGATATGGGAAAGAAATGCATGTAAATAACTGAATATACAAACAAAAATATTTTTAGAGTATATATGTTGGAGAGTGCTAAAATATATAATTGACTTTTCAAAACACATGGAACTGGGCTTCTGAAGTAGCATCATAATGAAAATGAATGTGTTTATATTTACAGAAGCAATGATATGAATGAATGGATAAAGGTGTGTTTAGATTGAATATTACACTACTTTAAAATACAAAATATTCAATATCAATAGATAGTCAGTTTTTCTCCAATATTAAAATATCCTTCTTCTGAAATCCAGTAAAAACAGTATATCAATTATAGTGAAAATAATAAAACTGACCAGACGCTAGCTGTCTTAAAAAAGCAATATTCTGTGCTCTATACCAGCAAATATTTCACATATATATATATGTAAAACAAAAATACCACATGCTTTATAAGCTAGATTATTCTTTCTATGCAAAGACAACAAATCCATTTCAAAGATTTGTTTTAGGCCACATAAATAAAATATACAAGCCTATGAACTGAGTTCTGATACAATCTTTCATTGCTTGGTAAATGAAACATTTTGTGACACAATTGGTAATGAGATTCTGGGAGAATGGTTAAAGTTTTCAATCATGTTATAGAATGTAAATATATCATGATGCTTAACTATATGTAAAAAAAGTACTGATTGCATGAAGTTTTAAAGGACGTAAAAAGAAAGGATGGAAAGAAAACACAGTAGTCTCATGAAAAAAGTAAATATTCTTAATAAAATTAAAATTATGAATAAGAACATTGAAACGATTCATACAGTAAAAAAGAAAACAGTTATTAAAACAGACAGAGTAGGGAATAGATAAAAGACCATTGCCTTAGATTTAGATTCTGGATGATTGTGAACTCAGGTATTATTTTCAATTCATGAGTCAACAGATCACCTGCATAGTTCTCATAGACCTCCTAATTCTGAAACAGGTTGTTTCCTTTGTATCTGGAAAGATATTGAAAATATAAGAAAACATTTACATTTTTATACACTAAATTTTAATCATCCTGTTTTGCTAATCAAGGAGAACAAGAAATATAACATACCTCTTTCAATTTAGTTAAACAAAAATTTTTGACACTTTATTTTATTTGTCACCATTTTGTGATCTCAGTCATACATTTAAATATCTGATAGGTTTATAATATAATACAAAATACAACTAGACTTAATAGATTTGTGATTTTTATAATTTATCAAAAAGTAATTTAGTTTTAAGCAGTAGATAAATGTTTAGTAAAATTTTTTATGTTTTTGATTATGAGTCTAGGCTTTTAACTGCCAACATATCTCATCAGCCTGTAAAATTGTGTTTGCTGGAAAGAACAGAAGAGTGGATGCAAAAAATGTGGTATATCTACACAATGGAGTACTATTCAACCATTAGAAACAATGAATTCATGAAATTCTTAAGCAAATGGATGGAGCTAGAGAACATCATACTAAGTGAGGTAACCCAGACTCAAAGGGTGAATCATGGTATGCACTCACTAATAAGTGGATATTAACCTAGAAAACTGGAATACCCAAAACATAATCCACACATCAAATGAGGTACAAGAAGAACTGAGGAGTGGCCCCTTGTTCTGAAAAGACTCAGTGAAGCAGTATAGAGCAAAATCAGAACAGAGAAGTGGGAAGGGTTGGGTGGGAAAACAGGGGGAGGGAAGGGGACTGATAGGACTTTCGGGGAGTGGGGGTCCAGAAAAGGGGAAATCATTTGAAATGTAAATAAATATATCAATAAATTAAAAAAACAGTTTAGGTATATTTAATATGCATCCATTAAGCAGTCTGTTTCTTAATCATATTACAAGCTAATATTTTCAAATAGTTATGGCGTTATATTTTTAAATAAAGCAATTCTATATACTCCTGTTTTTATGTGACATTCTAAGCTTTAATAATTTATCACTAAACATCTAATAATACGTTTATATAGCCATTTTGAGAAAAGAAAAAAATGATTCCTACAAATTTAGAATTATTTATAATTTGCATTATATATTTATTTGTTTTATGAGCACTAAGATGATATAAATAATATCTTTTTAGCATAGTATTTTGGTGAAAATGTAATTTCCTGTAATTATATGCATATATATTTGTAAATACATATGCATATATATTTGGTTCATACAGAGAACTAAAATTCTTTTACTTTTTCCTTATAATCCACATATATTTATTATAATTATGTATTTTTCATTTTTTTTAGTTTGTGAGGAAATAAAAAATAAGTAGAATTTTGTTATTTTTTGCTTGTAAGGCATTGATAATATTCCTGGACAAAAAATAAACAAGGAAAACAGTGGATGTCTCTAATGTGACTGAAATTGCTTTGAAAATACAGAAAGAGAAAATCAAAAAATCATGATGCTAAGAAAAATTAATATGATGTCTGTCTCATTTGGTAAGAAAGATGGAGTTAATCAATATCAAAATGGCATCGAAAAGGACTGATGAGGGAAGATTTATTGATGCACAAATAGTCCAATGTAACAACTCTTCTGAACATAATTTGTTTTTTTATTATCGAATATGTTCAGGAAGATCAGGAGACTATATTGTTAGGGAGCTGAAAAAACAAAAGCATAAAATTCTTGAGAGCTAGGTTAGTTAGTTCTTCAAATGGCCCTTCTAAAGTTGAAGAATCGTGTAATTTTAGGTTATCAGTTTAAATGTTATAAAAGCAGAGTAGGAAAAAAAAATAAACCCACTTCAGCCTCAGAACTGACTGGGGTCATTTTATAAAAAAAAAATTATCAGAGGTTATTATAGATAAAAATGGAAATTAATATTAATCAAATACTTAATGCTTTGCAGATGCTTTTCTAAATTTGTTGTATGTAGCAAATATGTAGTTTTTCAGGTATACTCAAATGATCCCTCAGTCAGATTCTGTTTAAGATACAGCAACTGGAGACCTCTAGACCCAGCATCACATCATCCTTCACACTTATTTCCTTTCTGATTTTGCCATGTTACGTCAGTAACAAGTTAGGTACAAGCAGGGTTCCCTCCTATAGAACACCAAGATGAGGGAACACTAAACAGAACACAAAATAGACCATAAAATCTCTCTAGCTACTACTCAGACCTCTGGCTTCATCACCTTAGATATTCTCCAGCACAAGGCACCCCATATACCCCTGAGCATGGCTATCTACCTAGTCCTGCAGAACAGTGGAATAAGTGCCCTTCTGGTATACAAGTTGCCAGATAAAATCATTCTTGCTGCGTTATAATCTACAGAAGTTGAAATATTTATTAGTTGAAACTTATCATCTACTACTCTTCACAGTATAAGAATATATGTAGGACTATATAAAGTCCAGTGTCCCCTTCCTTCAGAGACTAAGCGAAGCTCCAAAGATTTCTCAACTCTGGAATCTCTGACATATGTTTATGTTATCAAAGCCCAGAATTTAGACAGCTGGAATCTTGATGGATTTAAAACTTGGAGATAAGGAAAACAAAAGAAACAAAAGTCTGTTTTAAAACAGTCTGATCAAGTTACATGTTGTATCTCATGTTAGTATGAATTAAAGTTTAGCAAATTAGAATTTTTCCATTAATAAAGGTGATATAATAATTCAAAAATTAAAGAGAATTTTTGTAAGTGATAAAGGAGAATGAGGGGAGAGAGAATAGCAAGGGATTTTGTTTTATAGTAAATGGAATGTGTGAGAAACTATCAAGAAAGCCTGTGAGGAGAAATAGGGCCTTCTGGAACTTTATAATTAACAGGGCATTTAAAAAGTCTAAGGATATGTGTACTGTTTATTACATTTGTCTTTGTATGTTTATTTGTTCTTATTTGGTTGCTTTCATTATACTTTCTTATCTACTTCAAAAGGAAAATACTCAAACAAATAGGAAGAACAAATTTTGGCTAGACCAGGAGAAGTCCAGCAGAAGAAGAGAAAACAACTGAGATGTTACTGGTTTTTCTTTGAATTAAAATAAAGTTTACTTTATGCTTAAATAGCATGTTCTTACAACTTAAAGGGCCAATAAGTATCTTCAACAAAATTATAGAAAAAAACTTCCCTAACCTAGAGAGAGCAGGAGAGAGAGAGAGAGAGAGAGAGAGAGAGAGAGAGAGAGAGAGAGAGAGAGAGAGAGAGACCCATAAATATACAGGAAGCCTAAAGAACTCAAAATAGACCGGACCAGAACAGAAAGTCCTCTCGTCACATAAAAATCAAAACACCAAATGCACTAAACAAAGAAAGAATATTAAAAACAGTAAAGGAAAAAGGCCAAGTAAAGTATAAAGGAAGACCTATCAGAATTACACCAGACTTCTCACCAGAGACTATGAAAGCAAGAAGATCCTGGGCAGATCTCATACAGACCTTAAGAGAACAAATACCAGCCTAGTCTACTATACCGAGCAAAACTCTCTTTCACCATAGATGGAGAAACCAAGATATTCTATGATAAAACCAAATGTACACAATATCTTGCCACAAATCGAGCCCTACACAGGATAACATTGAAAATGCCAATGTAAGGAGAGCAACTATACCATAGGAAAAAACAAGATAATAATCTTCTTTCAACAAACCCAAAAGAAGATAAACATGCAAACATAATAATAATATCAAAAATAATAGTAAGCAACAATCACTATTCCTTAACATCAATGGACTCAATTCCACAATAAAAAAACATAGACTAACAGACTGGATACATAAACAGGAACCAGAATTATGCTGCATACATGAAACATACCTCAGTATCAAAGACAAACACTACCTCAGAGTAAGGGGCTGGAAAAAATTTAGCAAATGGTTTCAGGAAACAAGCTGGAGTAGCCATGCTAATATCAGATAAAATTGACTTTCAACCAAAAGTAATCAAAAGAGACACTAAAGAACAATTCACACTAATCAATGGAAAAATGTACCAAGAAGAACTCTCAGTTCTGAACACCTATGCTCCAAATTCAAGGGCACACACATGCATGAAAGAAACTTTACTAAAGCTTAAAACACACATTGCACCTCACACAATAATTGTGGATGACTTCAACACCACACCCTCATCAATGGACAGGTGAGGAAAGCACAAACTAAAGAGAGACACAGTGAAACAAAGAGAAGTTATGGACCAAATGGCTTTAATAGATATATGTAGAACATTTTATCCTCAATCAAAATAATATACCTTCTTCTCAGAACCTCATGGTACCTTCTTCAAAACTGACCATATAATAACTGGTTACAAAAGAGACCTCAACAGACACAAGAAGATTGAAATAATCCCATGCCTCCTATTAAAAACAACGAATTCATGAAACCCTTAGACAAATGGCTGGAACTTGAAAATATCATCCCGACTGAGGTAATCCAATCACAAAAGACCACAAATGGTGTGTACTTACCGATAAGTGGATATTAGCCCAGAAGCTTGGAATGCCAAAGGCAAGATTCACATATCAAATGAAGCTCAAGAAAAAGGAAGAGCAATGTATGGATACTCTGGACCTTCTTAGAAGGAGAAACAAAATACCCACAACAAGAGATACAGAGACATTGTATGGAACAGAGTCTGTGGGAAAGACATCCAGAGATTGCCCTACCTAGGGATCCATCCCATATAGAGATATAAAACCTAGACACTATGCTGGATGCACAAATGTGCTTGCTGACTGGAGCCTGATATAACTGTTACCTGGAAGTCTCCGCCAGTGCATGACAAATAAAGAGGGGACACTCTCAGCCAGCCATTGAACTGAGCACAGGGTCCCCAATGGAGGAGCTAGAGAAAGGACCCAAGGAGCTGAAGGGGTTTGCAGCTCCATAGGACTAAGAACAATATTTGCCACCCAGTACCCCAGAGATCCCAGGGACTAAATCATCAACCAAAGCGCTGCATATTTAGCAGAGGATGGCCTCATTTGATATCAAAGGGAGTAGAGGCCCTTGTTCCTAGGAAGGCTTGATGCTGCAGTGCAGGGGAATACCAGGACAAGGAAGTGGAAGCAGATGAAAGTTGGTTGAGCAACAGGGGGATGCAAGATGTGTTATGGCATTTTTTGGGGGGGGGGACCAGGAAAGCGGGCAACATTTAAAATGTAAATAAAGAGTATATTTAATATGTATTTAATAAAAAAATTAAAACAACCATGTCCAACCACGGAAACCTAAAAAACTTTGGAATAATTTATATATTTATGTATTTATGTTTTTATAGTTTTATTGTATTTATTTATTTATTATATGTAAGTACACTGTGGCTGTCTTTAGACACACCAGAGGAGGGCATCAGATCTCATTATGGATGGTTGTGACCCACCATGTGTTTGCTGGGATTTGAACTCAGGACCTTCAGAACAGCAGTCTGTGCTCTTAACCACTGAGCCATCTCCCCAGCCCTGGAATAATTTTAAATACTCATACTGTCTTTTTGTCATATGACTATTCCTAAGTTTGTTGTCCTAATATGTATGATGAGTATATTAGCAGATCAGTAGCAATTCTGATCCCTGAAACAGTCTCTAATAAATGTAACCTTAAAAGTAATATGCAATTTTCACCAGAAGAAATATGGATGGCCGAGAAGCACCCTAAGAAATGCTCAACATCATTAGTAATTAGGGAAATGCAAATCAAAACAACCCTGAGATGTCACCTCACACCAGTCAGAATGGCTAAGGTTAAAAACTCAGTAGACAGCAGGTGTTGGCAAGGATGTGGAGAAAGAGGAACACTCCTCCACTGCTGGTGGGGTTGTAAGATGGTACAACCACTTTGGAAATCAGTCTAGTGGTTCCTCAGAAAACTGGACATGACACTTCCAGAGGACCCTGCTCTACCTCTCCTGGACATATACCCAAAGGATTCCCTTGCATTCAATAAAGACACATGCTCCATTATTTTCATAGCAGCCTTATTTATAATAGCCAGAAGCTGGAAAGAACCCAGATGTCCCTCAATTGAGGAATGGATACAGAAAATGTGGTATACAATGGAATACTACTTAGCAATTAAAAACAATGAATTCATGAAATTTTCAATTTTTCGAATTTTTTTCATTCGCAAATGTTTGGATCTGGAAAATATCATCCTAAGTGAGGTAACCCAATCACAAAAGAATACACATGGAATGCAATCTCTGATAAGTCGATATTAATTAGCCCAGAAGCTCTGAATACCTAAGGCACAATTAGCAAAACAAATGACTCCCATGAAGAAGTAAGGAGAGGGTCCTGATCCTGGAAAGGCTTGATCTAGCATTGGAGGGGAGTAGCAGGACAGAGAGAAAGAAGAGAGGTGATTGGAGAATGGGTTGAAAGAAGAAGGTTTAGGGGACATATGGGGAGGGGGGAACTGGGAAAGGGGAAATCATTTGGAATGTAAACAAAGAATATAGAAAATAAAAATATATAATATTATATATTTATTGTATATATTGCTGAGTAGTAATCAGCAATATTGCTCAGTAGTATTTGTATATTTATACAATGGAATACTACTCAGCAATTAGAAACAATGTATTCACAAAATTTCTAGGCAAATGGTTTGATCTGGAAAATATCATCCTAAGTGAGGTAACCCAATCACAAAAGAATACACATGGAATGCAATCACTGATAAGTGGATATTAATTAGCCCAGAAGCCCTGAATACCCAAGGCAAAAGCTGCATAACAAATGATGCCCATGAAGAAGTATGGAGAGGGTCCTGATCCTGGAAAGGATTGATCTAGCATTGGAAGGGAATATAAGGACAGAGAAAAAGGAGGGAGGTGATTGGAGAAGGGATGGAGAGAAGAAGGTTTATGGTACATATGGGGAGGGGGGATCTGGGAAAGGGGAAATCATTTGGAATGTAAACAAAGAATATAGAAAATAAAAATATTTAAAAAAGAAAATAAAAATATATAATAAAAAATAAGACAATAGGAAAAAATATGCAATGATACAAGTTAAGCCATATGAACATTATTTTATTCTCTCAAATCCACCAGCCATGTAATGAGAATAAAGATACAGTGTCTTTATTAATGGAGGACCTTCAATTGAGCATTGATTCTATTGTGTGTATATTATATTAATTTGACTTAACGAATAAGGGCCAATTAACTGTGAAACTATAGAATTTTATTTTGTAGAATATATCCTGATAGTTACTTGAACATCAAAATGGAAACTTATGTCAAATTTGACCCTGATAAGAAATTGAAGAAACATTTACTTCAAACATCTTGTATTTTTTTCACTTTAAAAAGTTTAGAAGAGCTAGAAACTTTTATGTTGCTGGAAATATCCTCTGTTTTCTAATCTAAAAGAACTCCTAAAATCTTTATAGCTCAGGATATTGGAAAGAATACCACTGAGATAACGGTGCAATAGATGTCAAAAAATTTTGGGAAACATAAATATGATCTCACTGCTCAAATGATGGGAGGAAATCAAGGAGAAACCTGGATAGTGCTAGATAGGGGTAATTGGAGGAGGCAGAGGAGAGAGTTGGTACACATTTTTTAAATGTTATGAAGAAGAAAATAATGATGGGAATGTGACCAGACAGAAAGTGTTTATCTTTTCTCCTGTTTAACTTTGAGGTTGCAGAACTGAACAGAACATAGTTTAATAGTCATGCTTTAGTGAAGGCAAAACATAAAATATTTACCATTTAATAGAAGTTATCAAATCTGATCCATAAGTAAGTTATTGAGTGTAAAGTAAAAATAGAGAAGAGTAAAAGTATACCTATATTGAAAAGAAAAGAATGGCAACTTATTTAGAGGACTGCTATATGACGACAGAATTCATAGGCTCTCTGAATCATGGAGGCAAGAGGTCAGAATACCCTGATACTATTGGAAAGGCAGAGTAGAAAAGTGCCTAACTGTTCTGAAAACATCCATTTGCATTGTCAGATACAAACATAGAAGAATAGACACTATTCTTAAACTTAAAAGAAAAATTTCAAAGTAAGATATGGTAAAATAAATTTTCCAATTTTAAAACAAGAACTGGATGTTTCTATATGGAGATATTTCCATGTTGTAACTATGTGGTAAGTGCTAAGTTACCAGAGAGAAATCGTATAATACACACCTTTATACATATACTTACAAAATAAATGATCCATTGCAAACAGACAAGGAAACAAACCATTGATTTGTAACAACTTTTGTTTGTATCATTCTCCTGTTATTTATATTCAGTATTAATTTCTGCTCCCTCATCTGTAACAAACTATGCAGAATTTAATATTTAGTAGAATTTACATCAGTAGTCTGTTTATCTATTTTTGTATTTTGTTTCAAAGTGTCAATATTTTTTTATTTTATTCTGGATAAGCCCCCGTCCTCCCTGCCTCTAGCAGTTGTAGATTTCCATTCGTTCATGGCCATTTGGCCATGCCTTACATCACTACTGTCACTCCCCATACCTGATCCTGATCCCATTCTTCCCTTCATCCCCTCTCGCACCCAGTTCTCTCCTTCCATCTGCCTCTTTTCCCCCCATGAAATTCACATTTACCATCAATAAATAATGATTGGTGGAACATGCTAACTTTATTTACCCATAAGCAGTCTTTTGTTTCTATTACAATGGACAATTCAGACTAGAAAGGTATGCAAAGCCTAAAATATGTGTTATCTTTTTTCTTTTTTCCTTTATATTCTTTTTTAATATATATTTTTATTTTCTATATTCTTTGTTTACAATCCAAAACCTTTCCTCTTTTCCAGTGTGCCCCTCCCCATATGTCTAATAAGTCCTCTTCTCTCCATCCATTCTCCTATCTTTCCCCTTCCCTTTTCTCTGTCCTGGTACTCCGCTACAATGCTGGATCAAGCCTTTCCAGGATTAGGGCCCTCTTCTTCCTTCTTCATGGGAATCATTTGATATGCTAATTGTATCTTCAGTATTCAGAGCTTCAGGGCTAATTAATATCAACTTATCAATGACTGCA
Source organism: Apodemus sylvaticus (assembly GCF_947179515.1). NCBI lineage: Eukaryota > Metazoa > Chordata > Mammalia > Rodentia > Muridae > Apodemus > Apodemus sylvaticus. The sequence continues at coordinate 24,653,725 of NC_067487.1, forward strand.
TAACATGTACATTCTTTTATGATTGTGTTACCTCGCTTAGGATGATATTTTCCAGTTCTATCCATTTGCCTAAAAAATTCATGAATTCATTGTTTTTAATTGCTGTACTCCATTGTGTATATATACCACATTTTCTGTATCCATTCCTCCATTGAGGGATATCTGGGTTCTTTCCAGCTTCTGGCTATTATAAATAAAGCTGCTATGAACATAGTGGAGCATGTGTCCTTATTGCATGTTGGGGAATCCTCTGGGTATATGCCCAGGAGTGGTAAAGCAGGGTCCTCCAAAAGTGTCATGTCCAGTTTTCTTAGGAAGCACCAGACTGATTTCCATAGTGGTTGTACCATCTAACAATCCCACCAGCAGTGAAGGAGTTTTCTCCTTATCCTCTTTCTCCACATCCTCGCCAACACCTGCTGTCTCCAGAGTTTTTGACCTTAGCCATTCTGACTGGTGTGAGGTGTAATCTCAGAGTTGTTTTGATTTGCATTTCCATAATGGCTAATGATGTTGAACATTTCTTAAGGTGCTTCTCGGCCATCTGAATTTTTCTTCAGGTGAAAATTCTTTAACTCTGTACCCCATTTTTAATAGGGTTATTTGGTTCCCTGGGGTCTAACTTCTTGAGTTCTTTGTATATATTGGATATTAGCCCTCTATTGGATGTAGGATTGGTGAAGATCTTTTCCCAATTTATTGGTTGCCGTTTTGTCCTTTTGATGGTGTCCTTTGCCTTACAGAAACTTTGTAATTTTATGAGGTCCCATTTGTCAATTCTTGATCTTAGAGCATAAGCTATTGGCGTTCTGTTCAGGAACTTTTCCCCTGTGCCCATGTCCTCAAGGGTCTTCCCCAGTTTCTTTTCTATTAGCTTCAGCGTGTCTGATTTTATGTGGAGGTCCTTGATCCACTTGGAGTTGAGCTTAGTACATGGAGATAAGAATGGATCAATTCACAATCTTCTGCATGTTAACTTCCAATTGAACCAGCACCATTTGTTGAAAAGGCTATCTTTTTTCCACAGGATGTTTTCAGCTCCTTTGTGGAATATCAAGAACCATAGGTTTGTGGGTTAATTTCTGGATCTTCAATTCTATTCCATTGATCCACTTACCAGTCAATGTACCAATAACAAACTGTTTTTTACACTATCGCTCTGAAGTGCTGCTGGAGGTCCAGAATACTGATTCCCCCAAAAGTTCTTTTAATGTTGAGAATAGTTTTAGCTATCCTCGTTTTTTTTTGTTATTCTAGATGAATTTGAGAATTGCTTTTTCCAACTCTACGAAGAACTGAGTTGGTATTTTGATAGGGATTGCATTGAATCTGTATATTGCTTTTGGCAAGATGGCCATTTTTGCTATATTAATCCTGCCAATCCATGAGCATGGAAGATGTCTCCACTTTCTGAAGTCTTCTTCGATTTCCTTCTTCAGAGACCTGAAGATCTTGTCATACAGACCTTTCACTTGTTTGGTTAGAGTCACACCATGGTACTTTATGTAGTTTGTGGCTATTGTGAAGGGTGTCATTTCCCTAATTTCTTTCTCAGTCTGCTTATCCTTTGAGTATAGGAAGGCTACTGATTTACTAGAGTTGGTTTTATAACCAGCCCCTTTTCTGAAGTTGTTTGTCAGATCTAGGAATTCTCTGGTAGAAGTGTTTTGGGTCACTTAAGTATACTATCATATCATCTGCAAATACTGATAGTTTGATCTCTTCCTTTCCAATTTTTATCCCTTTGACCTCCTTATGTTTTCTAATTGCTCTAGCTAGAACTTCAAGAACTATATTGAAAAGATATGGAGAGAGGGCAGCCTTGTCTAGTCCCTGATTTTAGTGGGATTGCTTCAAGTTTCTCTCTGTTTACTTTGATGTTGGCTACTAGTTTGCTGTATATTGCTTTTACTATGTTTAGGTATGGGCCTTGAATTCCTGTACTTTCCAAGACTTTTAGAATGAAAGGATGCTGAATTTTGTCACATGATTTTTTTAGCATCTAATGAAATTACGGTGTGTGGGTTTTTTTTTTTTTTTTAGTTTGTTTATGTAGTGGATTGCATAGATGGATTTCCAGATACTGAACCATCCCTGCATCCCTCGGGATGAAGCCTACTTGATCATGTTGAATGAACATTTTGATGTGTTCTTGGTTTAGTTTGGCAAGAATTTTATTGAGTGTTTTTGAGTATTTTATTGAGTATTTCATAAGGGAAATTGGAGAATTTCTCTTTTTTTGTTGGATCTTTATGCACTTTTGGTATCAGCATATTTGTGGCTTCATAGAATGAGTTGGGTAGTGTTCCTTCTGTTTCCATTTTGTGGAATAGTTTAAAGAGTATTGGTGCTAGGTCTTCTTTGAAGGTCTGATAGAATTCTGCACTGAAACCATCTAGTCCTGTGGTTTTTTTCTTTTGTTTTGTTTTGTTTTTTGTTTGTTTGTTTGTTTGTTTGGAAGACTTTCAGTGACCACTTCTATTTCTTTAGGGGGTATGGAAATTTGATACTGATTTAATTTTGGTATTTGGCATCTGTATAGAAAAATGTCCATTTACTCCAGATTTTCTACTTGTGTTGAATATATGCTTTTGTAGTAGAGTAGTTGGTGTTTTGAATTTCCACAGTTTCTGTTGTTATATCTCTCTTTTCATTTCTAATTTAGATACTGTGTCTGTGCCCTCTGGGTAGTCTGTGTAAGGGTTTATCTATCTTGTTGATTTTCTCAAAGAACCAGTTCCTGGTTTTGTTGATTCTTTGTATGGTTCTTATTGTTTCTTGTTGATTGATTACAAATATGAATTTGATGATTTCCTGTCTTCTACTCCTCTTGGGTGAATTAGCTTCTTTTTGTTCCAGGGCATTCAGGTGTGCTGTTAAGCTGCTAGTGTCTGCTCTCTCCAATTTCTTTTTGGAGGGACTCCAGGTTATGAGTGTTCCTCTTAGCACTGCTTTCTTTGTACCCCATAGATTTGGGTATGTTGTGCTTTCATTTTCATTACATTCTAAAAAGTCTATGATTTCTTTCTTTATTTCTTCCTTGACCAAAGTATCATTGAGTAGTCTATTGTTCAGCTTCCTTGTGGATGTGGGCTTTCTGTGGATTTTATTGCCATTGAAGACCACTCTTACTCCATAGTGATCTGATAGGAAGTCTGGGATTAGTTTGATCTTCTTATATCTGTTAGATTTGTCTTGTGACCAATTCTATGGTCGATTTTTGGAGAAGGTACCATGAGGTGCTGAGAAAAAGGTATATTCTTTTGCTTTAGGATGAAATGTTATATATATATATATATACATATATATATATATATATATATATATATATATACATATATATATGTATATATATATATATATGTTAAATCAAATTGGTCCAAAGCTTCAATTAGTTTCACTGTGTCCCTGCTTAGTTTCTGTTTTCCTGAATGGTCCACTGAGTAGAGTGGAGTATGGAAGTTACCAACAATTATTGTATTAGGTGCAATGTATGCTTTGAGCTTTAGTAAAGTTTCTTTTACTAATGAGGGTGCCCTTGAATTTGGAGCATAGATGTTCAGAATTGAGAGTTCTTCTTGGTGTATTTTTCCTTTGACTTGTAAGAAGTGTCTTTCAGTGTCTCTTTTGATGACTTTAGGTTGAAAGTCAATTTTATCTGATATTAGAATGAGTACTCCGACTTGTTTCCTGAGACCATTTGCTTGTAAAATTGTTTTCCAGTCTTTTACTCTGAAGTAGTGTTTGTCTTTGACTGTGAGGTGTGTTTCCTGTATGCTGCAAAATGTGGGGTCCTGTTTAAGTATCCAGTCTGTTATTTTATGTCTTTTTGTTGGGGAATTGAGTCCATTGATGTTAAGTGATATTAAGGAATAGTGATTATTACTTCCAGTTATTTTTATGTTATTTTTATGTTTGAGTGGTTATCCTCTTTTGGGTTTGATGAAAGAAGGTTAATATCTTGCTTTTTCCAGTGTGTAGTTTCCCTGCTTGAATTGGTGTTTCCCCCCTATAATCCTTTGTAGGGCTGGGTTTGTGGAAAGATATTGTGTAAATTTGTTTTTGTCATGGATTATCTTGGTTTCTCCATCTATAGTAATTGAGAATTTTGATGGGTATAGTAGTCGTGGCTGGCATTTGCATTCTCTTAGAGTATGTATGAGATCTGCCCAGGATCTTCTAAATTTCATGGTCTCTGGTGAGAAGTCTGGTGTAATTCTGATAGGTCTTCCTTTATATGCTACTTGGCCTTTTTCTCTTACTGCTTTTAATATTCTTTCTTAGTTTAATTTAGGATTTTGATTATTATGTGATGGGAGATATTTCTGTTCTGGTCCAGTCTGTTTGGAGTTCTAGAGCCTTCTTGTATAATCATAGCCATCTCTCTTTTTAGGTTAGGGAAGCGTTCTTCTATAATTTTGCTGAAAATATTTGCTGCCCCTTTAAGTTGTAAATCTTCACTCTCATTTACATCTACAATCCTTAGATTTGGTCTTCTCATTGTGGCCTAGATTTCCTGGATGTTTTGGGTTATAAGCTTTTTGCATTTTGCATTTTCATTGACAGTTGTGTCAATGGTTTCTATGGTATCTTCAGCATCTGAGATTCTTTCTTCTATCTCTTCTATTCTGTTGTTGATATTCACATCTATGAACCCTGATTTCTCCCCAAGTTTTTCTATCTCTAAAGTTGTCTCCCTTTGTGATTTCTTAGTTGTTTCTACTTCTGTTTTTAGATCCTGGATGATTTTGCTCAGTTCCTTCCCTTGTTGGTTTGTGTTTTCCTGTAATTCTTTAAGAGACTTTTGTTTTTCCTCTTTCATGACTTCTACCTGTTGACCCAAGTTCTCCTGTATTTCTTTAAGTGATTTTTGCTTTTCCTCTTTATTGGCTTCTATTTGTTGACCCATATTCTCCTGAATTTTTAAAGTGATTTTTGTGTTTCCTTTGTCAGGACTTCTAGCTTGTTCATGTTCTTCTGTATCTCTTTAAGAGATTTATTTATGTCCTTCTTGCAATCTTCTAATAGCATCATAAGATGTGATTTTAAATCCAAATCATCTTTTTCTGGTGTGTTGGGGTATCCAGGACTTGCTTTCATTGGAGAATATGGTTCAGATGCTGTCATATTGCCTTGATTTCTGATAGTAACTTTCCTATATTTGCCTTTTGCCATCTGGTTTTCTCTGGTGGGAGTTGTTCCTGTTGTCACTGGCTAGTGCTTGGACCTCCTGTGAGTCTGTAAGACTATTTTTGCAGCACCGGAAGACTGGGTTTCCCTGGCACAGATTGCTGATGGGCTACCCTATTCTTGGGTTCCATTGGGGCCCTGGTGTGCCTTGCCCCAAGCAATGTTATACTTGGGTTTGTCTCTGTGTACCAGGTGTTGCCTGTCTGGTCCTTCTGGGAGCAATGATGGCAGATACTGTGGGGACTCTTTCCAAGTGCCAATCATGCTGCAGGGCAAATGACCCGGGACAGGGTTGGCACACAGAAGACTCGCAGAGCTGCCCAGGCCTTGGGCATAGGCAGAAGCCTTGTGGGCTGTGTCCCGAGGGATGTTGAACTACTCAGGATATCTCTGTGTACCTGGTGTTGCCTGTCTGGTCTATCTGGGATCAAAGATGTTGGATGCTGCGGGGACCCTTTCCAAGTGCTGATCACTCTGCAGGGCAAATGTCCCAGGACAGGGTTGGCACACAGATGCCCCTCAGAACTGTCCAGGCCTTGGGTGCAGGCAGAAGCCTAGTGGGCTGTGTCCCAGGTGATGTTAAACTTGGGATAGCTCTGTGTACCTGGTTCTGCTTGTCTGGTCCCCCTGGGGGCAAAAATCAAAAATCAGAATTTTTATATACATATGATGCATACTCTGAAAATGAAATTAGGGGGAAAAAGTGCTGTTCATAAAAAAAAACACAAATCATGTAAAATTTCTTAGTGTAATTCTAAGCAGGTAAGTAAAAACCTATGTGACATTAATTTTAAATCTTTGAAAAAATAATTTGAAGAGGATATCAGAAGTTGCAGATATCTACCATGCTCATGGGTTCATGGAATGAACACAGCAAATATGGGCAACCAACTAAAATAAATCTGCATATTCAAAGCAATTCACATAAAATTTCCAACGCAATTATTTACAGACATTGAAAGAATAATACACAGTTAAATATGGAAAAATAAACAAACAAAAAATAGGACAGCTAAAAAAAATCATATACCATAAAAGGATTTCTGTAGGTATTACCATACTTGATTTTAAGCTATACTACAGAACAATAAAAATGATGCTGTCATGAAATCAGATACATTGATCAACAGAATAAAATCAAAGACCAAGAAGTGAATCCAGACACCTATGAGTATTTAATTTTTAACAAAAAAGCCAAGAGTATTTTAAAAAAAAGTGAAAGCATCTTCACCAACTAATGCTTGTCTAATTGGATGTCTGCATATAGAAGAATGCAAATAGACCCATATCTATTATTCTAAATACCAAGTCCACATATATAAAAGGCACATAAAACAACATAAAACAGTAAGCGCTAAGTTTGCCAGAAGAGAAAGTGGGGAATAACTTTGAATATATTGCTACAGGAGACAACTTCCCAAACAGAACACTAACAGCTCTGGTACTGTGATAAAGAGTTAATCAAAACTGAAAAGCTTCGGTAAGACAAAGGACACCATCAAAAGAACAAAAGAACAGCCTACAAAATGGGAATACATATTTACCCTACATCGAATAAATAAATGGCTAATTAACAGTATCTATGTCTATGTCCATGCTTATGTCTATCTATCTATCTATCTATCTATCTATCTATCTATCTATCTATCTCTCCCTCCATCCATCCACCCATCCATCTATCTATCTATCTATCTATCTATCATCTATCTATCTATCTATCTATCTTTCTATCTATCTATCTATCTATCTATCTATCTATCTATCTATCCATCCATCTATCTATCTCAAGAAACCAGACATCAACAAATGAAATAACCTAACTAAATAATGGGGTACAGCAGATATAAACAGAGAATTCTTAGTAGGGATAATGTCTGAGAAACATTTAAACATGCAAAAACAATTACAATTCTGTATTATTTAGGACCACATATTTTCCATTAAGAATTACATTTTGATATCAAAATAACAGAAACTATAAAAATCTTTTCAATATATCAAAAAGACAATAGAAATGAGGAATTTTATTTAAACCTGTGCCACAGATTCAATTATATCAAAAGAAAAAAGAAAGGGATTGTACTAGTGCCACAAGTCTTGAAGGGTTTTTTTTTTTTTTTTTTTTTTTTTTTTTTTTTGTAAATAATTGAGAAAACTCTGGAACAGAGTAGATAACTGAGTGAAGCTTTAAAAATTTCCTGTGCTTCAAGACACTTATCATGAATCCTCAGCATCCATGAAATTCTACTTGATAGCCATGAAACCAGAAGGAGGTCAGTGGATGTGAACACACTGCACATTCCACTGGGGCTGGGCTGGGAGACAGGGTGACATAGTCTTGAGTCACCCTCCTCAAGAGATACACAAGGACAAGAAATAGAAAGCAAGAGCAGTCATTCTAATGCAAGTAAATTGCCCTGTCATGCTCGCTGAAGATGTGATGATGTTCCTTCAACCTGAAAACACTGTTAAATTTTGTTGAAGAACCAGAACAAATGTGAGGAATAGGAGGAGACACTCCTCAGGCTCACTGAGCAACAGTTTTGCATGCCCTCCCTGTTTATGAACCATGGCAAATATCAAGCAGAGGAAATTCTCTTCCCCCACATCCTACAGTCAGAATCCCAGCAATGGAGGTAAATCCAAAGCTACCAGGACATAAATATTAGAATGGTTTAGACACATAGACCAACACATTAGAGGGAAATACATAAAGAAGTAAACTCAGAAATCACAGCACAACAGAAGGAAGTATCTGTGAACAGGAAGTTTCCAGAAATGTGAGCAATAAAATAGATAGTTCTCTAACACCAACATTTACCAGCAAAACCAGGGTCTGGATAAATGAAGAAAATATTAGGGAAATAAGTGAATTTAATGCAACTTCACAACCCATCTCAATGGAACTGTTAGCACAAAGAACAGAGAGATAATGAACTAATGACAGAAGAACATGTTTAATAAAAATTAGGAGAATATAAACAGAAATAAAACTTAAATTGTAGAAGTTACTTAAAACAAAGGTGACTTTTCTAGAATAAATCAGAACAAATGAAAATTACACATTTATTTAATAAACAAATAAAAGATGTAGCAAGAAAGGAACAGAAGATCTCCAGAACTTGCATAAAGGAAGAATAAAGCCAAACTCTAAAAAATTGTCCTCAGACCTCTAGAGTTGTACATTTGTGGCAATTACACCCCTTACATCATCATCATTATCATCATCTTCATCATCATCATCATCAACGACAACAACAGCAATAATCAAAACTTTTAATAAGAAGTTGTGGAGAAATTTTGTAATTTTATAAGGTCCCATTTGTCAATTCTTGATCCCCTGTGCCCATGTCCTCAAGGGTTTTCCCCAGTTTCTTTTCTATTAGTTTCAGTGTGTCTAGTTTTACATGGAGGTCCTTGATCCACTATATTAATGCTGCCAATCCAAGAGCATGGCAAATTTTTCCACTTTCTGAGGTCTTCTTTGATTTCCTTCTTCAGAGACCTAAAGTTCTTCTCATACAGATCCTTTATATGTTTGGTTAGAGTCACACCAAGATACTTTATACTGCTTGTGGCTATTGTGAAGGGTGTCATTTCCCTAACTTCTTTCTCAGCCTGTTTATCCTTTGAGTATAGGAAGGCTACTGATTTTCTTGAGTTTGTATAACCAGGCACTTTGCTGAAGTTGTTTATCAGCTGTAGAAGTTCTCTGGTAGAGCTTTTTGGGTCACTTAAGTATACTATCATATAATCTGCAAATAGTGATACTTTACTTTTTCCTTTCCAATTTGTATCCCTTTGACCTCCTTAGGTTGTCTAATTGCTTTAAGGCAAAGGACACTGTCAAAAGGACAAAATGGCAACAAACTGGGAAAAGACCTTCACCGACCCTACATCTGATAGAAGGCTAATATCCAATATATACAAGGAACTCAAGAAGTTAGACCCCAGGGAACCAAATAACCCTATTAAAAATAGGGTGCAGATCTAAACAAAGAATTGTTTGTTTCAACTGAAGAAATTCGGATGGCCTAGAGGCACCTTAAGAAGTGCTCATCATCATTAGTCATTAGGGAAATGCAAATTGAAACAACCCTAAGATTTCATCTCACAACAGTCAGAATGGCTAAGGTTAAAAACTCAGAAGACAACAGGTGTTGGTGAGGATGTGGATAAAGAGGAACACTCCTCCACTGCTGTTGGGATTGCAAGAAGGTACAACCACTCTGGTAATCAGTCTGGAGGTTCCTCAGAAAACTGAACATGACACTACAGGAGGACCCTGCTATACCACTCCTGGGCATATACCCAGAGGATTCCCCCGCATGTAATAAGGACACATGCTCCACTATGTTCATAGCAGCCTTATTTATAATAGCCAGAAGCTGGAAAGAATCCAGATGCCCCTCAAAGGAGGAATGGATACAGAAAATGTGCTATATTTACACAATGGAATACTACTCAGCAATTAGAAACAATGAATTCACAAAATTTTTCGGCAAATGGTTTGATCTGGAAAATATCATCCTAAGTGAGGTAACCCAATCACAAAAAAATATACATAGAATGCAATCACTCATAAGTGGATATTAACTAGCCCAGAAGTTATGAATACCCAAGACACAAGTAGTATATCAAATGACTCCCATGAAGAAGTAAGGAGAGGGCCCTGATCCTGGAAAGGCCAGATCCACCATTGTAGGTGAGTAACAGGACAGAGAAAAAGGAGGGAGGTGATTGGAGTATGGGTGTAGAGAAGGCTTATGGGACATATGGGGAGGGGGGGAACTGGGAAAGGGTAAAGCGTTTTGGAATGTAAACAAAGAATTTAGAAAAAAAAATAAAAAAAGAAGTTGTGGAGAAGTTTTCTTCCTTAAAAGACACCATCTTCCTTCTAAGACATCACAGGATTGTCACCTAACTTCTGAAAACAAGTCAAATTTCTTATCTCCTGGAGGTGTTAAGACCAAGAATTTCTGAAGGTTCATACATCCTGTGGCATTTGAAAGTATAAATATCCGCACCTCCATATATGCTATCAATGGACACAGTCTTGTTTTAAACTAATAATCACTGTCCACAAATTGTTAGTGTCATCTGTGATGTCTACACCATAATTGCAAAATGTTAGAATAAGATAAACAATGTCATGCCTGTTCTTATCCTCGCCTTTCTGTTGGATTTCTAACTGGACTCACTTAGTGGGTTCCTTAAAGTTCTCTTTACAAAACAACTTCCTTTGGCTTTGCAGTGTGGAGAACCCAATGCTCTAAATGAAGTCTTCAGGTAAGAACATATTTGTCATTGTTTCTATCTCAGCTGGAAAGATTACTCTTTTTTTTGTCAAGAGCCAATGCCCTTTACATTTTGTTTTAAGTTTGAACGAGGTATACACTTGTCTTTACACTAAAGTTCATCAAACATAATGCATACAATAAACTTACTATCAAAAGGTCATATAGTTATAGATACCACAAAATCACACTGAACAGGACACATTTAGAATCTGTAATGCTACTAAGGACAGTTTTCATAGAACCTTTTCAACAATTCTGTCCTCTGTGTCCTCTCTAAAGTCCTTTGCCAAGACACACAAATATCCCAGTTCTGTCACTTTGGTACTGGCTAAATTTTTGTCATAGAGATAAGTAATATAGGATGTTCTCTTTCGTAAGAAACTTCTTCCTTTCAACCAATTGTCTGTGAAATGTATCCGTGTTATTGCACTTGGTTCTTTTTATTACTTTTATATTACACATTTAATTTGTCCATTCTCCTATTGTTGGATACTAGATTTATTTTCAATTTTTCATTATGTGAATAAAATTGCTATCTGAATGTTACAGTATAGATGAGCAAACACATTCTGGAGGACACACGTTCTGGCTTCTTTCAGAAATATGCAAACAAATTGAGACTGCTGAAGGGCAGGAAAGAGAGTGTGTGATTTTATGATATAATGAAACAAAGTCCTTGAACCTAGCTATACTTCCACTTGACATTGGTGACGTTTTCTTTTCAATAATTTTTATATTTTTTACATAGGCTTGTCAATCATCTCCCTTGATGTTTTAGGACATACTTCATAATATTAAAACATCATTGAAGTATTGAACTACCTTCTTCCTGTGCTTGAGAAATATTCAAAGTAAAAGACATGTGTCAAGAGTCAAAAAGGTTGGTTAGATGAATACTTGAGAAACCCAACTCTGGTGTGGCAGACATACCTTGCTTATGTGCACTTGTAGCTTTTTCCTCTGTCTTAGAGTACTCTAAGTGTTGTCCCATTGACACTGTAGACACTGAACAGGACTTGTGATAATTGTAGAGCAATAACTTCAGTTAAAGCAGGAAATATGAAAGATAGTTGCCTTGTCATTTAACAGACCATCACAGTGTGATGATTCCCAACCTTCCTGTTCCTCTGTAACCTCCACCTGAGTTCATTCAGGATACCAGACAAGGACAATAAAATCATACAGAATTCCATTGTATAAGACTTAAAGGTCCATGTGGGGATTCATGCATTTTAGAAATATTGTTTTCACTGGAGTTTCACGGTGCCTAAGTGGGAGCTATTTGGCTTTGTTTTTTTTTTTTTTGTTTGTTTTAAAGGCCTACAGCTGGCAAAGATGACCACATGGGTTAATTGCCAAGGCAGACATGTAATAATGGTACTTATGGTAATTAGATAGTAGAAAAAGTTCCCATTTAATTTGGGAATGACAAAACACAGAAAAATGTGGAGAGGAACAAAGCAACATCATTTGACTATTGCCAACTGCATCAGAATTAAACTGTGTTATAGAGATTAAGACCTACCAGATTGTGCTTAAAAAATCTCGGTAAACACTATAATTGGAATAATGACAAAAAATTACGTTTGAAGATGTTATCTGTATCTATTTAAACCTGGCTAATATAACTAACATACACAGAGGTATTCATGAATATGTCTGTGTATATTTGATATATGTCTCCTATGTAACTTAGATATCATTAATTGAAATGGAGAGAACTCATATTTTTTTTTTATTTCCCAGTTCCCAGTTCCCCCTCCCCATATGTCCCATAAACATTCTGAGAGAACACATATTTACAGCAAGATCAATAGATGAAAATTCTACTGCATGTGTAATGCTTAAGAATAAGTAAAAATAACAATATACTAGACAGACAAGTTGAAAGCAACAGAGTAATCATCAATTACCATTTTTATTACTATGAAATCCATTTAGAATGGCAGGGTACCGGGTTTTCCCATCTTAGTTTTATAACTCTGTCAGCATATTAATAAGTATCCTGTGAGGAAAGATCATAATATAGTTATAGCAATAATATGAAGAAAAATGTAGTTGGCAATGATTGATTCTACTCAATATTCAGAATATAAAGTTAATATACTTAGAAAAGAGCTGGTATGCAATTAGACAAAATAATATGGTAGAAAATGGAGATATCAAAAGGATATTCAAGTATATCGGTATTTCATGCCAAAAGCAACATTTTAAGTTAGTGATGAACTGTTCTTTAATAAATTATGATGATAAACTTACACACAATTTAAGTTTTACAAGAGAAAACTCAAACTTTAAAGATGATTGAAAATTATGTTAAAATTTCAAGCAAATGTTAAGAATATTTATATAAATTACAGGTGCAGTAGATATTGCTATGCTACAATGGAAATTTACAAAAATACACAAATTATGAACAGTGTCAAAATGACAAGAAATCAAGTAAAAATATTTGGAAAAGCTTATTTCAAATTTTGGCTGTCTCAAATGACTTCACAGCATGTACCTGCATCACATTAAACAAAATAAACAATGTACCAAAAAATAGACTATTCCACCTGGCCTCTGAAAGCAGGAATGAATAAATGTTTGAGAGAAAATATTCTAAATGAAATCTCATCAAAATATTTCTAGCAAAAATTTTTTTAGGAAAAACTCATCTCAATGTAACTTTAGCTGCTACTGGTCAGATTGGAGACAATAAAGGAGGAAGAGTGGTAACTTGTGTTGTTATAGCCCTGTCCAAATAGATTATATCATTTTGGCCAATATTTTCATTACAAGCAGTGTGAAATATTTTCTGTTGAATTGGAGTGTAGTGAAATTATACAAACATTAAACTTACCTGGAAAACTAATGGTCGTTTGCTGATGGCAATACAGATCAAGGTAATATAGAGGATGATATAGAAGGCAAAAGAGAGGATTTAAAAAATACTAAATGTGTGTTAGACACTCATTGCATGAATGCATACTTATGTAGATAATATTAATAATAAAAAGTTTAAAATAATAAAATGATTATGAATAGAAATAGAATGAACAAAAATTTTTGCTCAAGTGATATCTTTAGTTATAGTGGTAAATATAGATATTTAAAAACTTCTTTTGTTATTCTAAGCAAATTTACAACCTGTCTAGGAGAGAAGGAATAGGTGTCTTCTATTCTCAGGTCACATTTTTCTCCTTTCTCAATATTGTTTATATTTTATTTGGTAATTTTCACATATAGATAATGTCTAATTTATTTCTCTAGAATTATTGCATATATATTATGTATTCTCTATAATGAATTTAATGCTATGCACACTATAAAACTATGTACACTATAAAAAACATAGGTAGCCTGGCTATGATGGTGCATGCCTTTAATCCCAGCACTTGGGAGACAGAGCCAGGCAGATTTCTGAGTTTGAAGCCAGCCTGGTCTACAGAGTGAGTTACAGGACAGTCAGGGCTACACAGAGAAACCCTGTCTCGAAAAACCCAAAAGAACAAACATAGGCTAGTTTTTCATTTTACTTAAGGTAACTTTAATATGAAAAGTATAATTTAGAATATGTCAAGTAAATAAGGAAGCTGGGATTGGGGTTGAAACTGGTTTCAATTCTGTTCTTTTCTTTAAAAAATTTAGTTTGATAAACATAAAACATTAATCAAAGCTTCATGTGAAATTTTAGTTTTAGTTCAGTGCTGTTTTAAAATTATTACTCTCTCTATATATATATCTATATATCTATATCTATATTTGTATCTGTATCTGTATCTATATTTCTCCATATATATATATATATATATATATATATATATATATATATATAATTTTTGTTATTTTGAGACAGGGTTTCTCTGTATAGCCCTGGATGTCCTGGAACTCACTCTGTAGACCAGGCTGGCCTCGAACTAAGAAATCCGCCTACCTCTGCCTCCCAAGTGCTGGGATTAAAGGAGTGCGCTACCTCTGCCTGGCTTATTACTCCTATATTATTGTAAGATTTTCAAAGGAAACACATGTGAAGAACTTAGTTTATTACATATATCTATTTTATTTTTACTTATTTATTTATTTATCTGTTTTGTATTGTGGTTGGATGGATGTACATAAATGCATTTATACATGTCTGTAGAGGTAAAAGGACAACCTTGGGTGTAAAATATATACCATTTATATGCAGTATTATACAACATATAATATATTATATATGTATATATCATATACACAAACACATGCACACACACGCATGTGCACACACTTGTGTGCACACATGCACACGCATGTATGCACGTGCGCGCGAGCGCATGTGCACACACACACACACACACAAGAAATTTATAGACTACTTTGTCTTTTTCAAAATATATTGAAGTTTTCCATTCTTTGATTTATACCAACTAGTGTTTATATATATAAGGATCAGTATTTAAGGCATGTTTGGATAACGATAAAGTCATTTCTAGATGATAAAATTTAATTGCTTATTCTAAGAAAACCTATCAAAAGTGTCCAATGGGCCATACTGTCAAGTTGTTCTCAAACTAACTCTAATATACTGTTCTAAACTTCTGGCCCTTCCTCATTCTCTGGCTTATTCTCTCTTTGTTTGTGTCTAGCCTGTTCTTTCTCTGCAATCTCTTTCTATACAACTATCCCAGCAAAACTTTCCCCAGTTGTGTGCACTGCTTTCTCTTAAGTAGCTAATAATTTTTGTCTGTTTTCTTGACAGTTGGGCAAATTCTATTTTGTCAAATCTTTTTCTGATTGGCCAGTTTGTCCTCCATTCAATTAGACATCTCTTTTAAACATGGGTGCTTCCTTTACACCCTACTAACTGTAACTTTAATTATTTCAAATCTGAATTTTTTTGTCTGGGATCTTTTTTTATGTATTTTTATTTTCTATATTCTTTGTTTACATTCCAAATTAATTCACCTTTCCCAGATCCCCCTCCACATATGTCCCATAAACCTTCTTCTCTCTACCCATTCTCCAATCACCTCTCTCCTTTTTCTCTGTCCTGATATTCCCCTCCAACTCTAGATCAATCTTTCCAGGATCAGGACTCTCTCCATACTTCTTCATGGGAGTCGTTTGTTATGCTATTTGTGCCTTGGGTATTCAGATCTTCTGGGATAATTAATATCCACTTATCAGAGATTGCATTCCATGTGTATTCTTTTATGACTGGATTACCTCACTTAGGATGATATTTTACAGATCAAACCATTTGCCTAAAAATTTTGTGAATTCATTGTTTCTAATTGCTGAGTAGTATTCCATTGTGTAAATATACCACGTTTTCTGTATCCATTCTTCCTTTGAGGGGCATCTGGGTTCTTTCCAGCTTCTGGCTATTATAAATAAGGCTGCTATGAACATAATGGAGCATGTGTCTTTATTGCATGCCGGGGAATCCTTTAGGTATATGCACAGGAGTGGTATAGCACGGTCCTCCGGAAGTGTCATGTCCAGTTTTCTGAGGAACTGCCAGACTGATTTCCAAAGTGGTTGTACCATCTTACAGCCCCATCAGCAGTGGAGGAGTGTTCCTCTTTCTACACATCCTCCTCACCAACACCTGCTGTCTCCTGAGTTTTCAACCTTAGCCATTCTGACTATTGTGAGGTGAAATCTTAGGGTTGTTTTGATTTGCATTTCCCTAATGACTACTGATGTTGAGCACTTCTTAAGGTGTCTCTAGGCCATCCGAATTTCTTCAGGTGAAAATTCTTTGTTTAGATCTGTACCCCATTTTTTAATGGGGTTATTTGGTTCCCTGTGGTCTAACTTCTTGAGTTCTCTGTATATATTGGATATTGGCCCTCTATGAGATGTAGGGTTGGTGAATATCCTTTCCCAATTTGTTGGTTGCCATTTTGTCCTTGTAACAGTGTCCTTTGCCTTACAGAAACTTTGTAATTTTCTGAGGTCCCATTTTTCAATTCTCGATCTTAGAGCATAAGCTATTGGTGTTCTGTTCAGGAACTTTTACCCCGTGTCCAAGTCCTCAAGGGTTTTCCCCAGTTTCTTTTCTATTAGTTTCAGTGTGTCTAGTTTTACGTGGAGGTCCTTGATCCACTTGGAGTGAAGTTTAGTACATAAAGATAAGAATGGATCAATTCCCATTCTTCTGCATGCTGACTTCCAATTGAACCAGGACCATTTGTTGAAAAGGCTATCTTTTTTCCACTAGATGTTTTTGGATCCTTTGTCGAAGATCAAGTGACCATAGGTGTGTGGATTCATTTCTGAGTCTTCAATTCTTTTCCATTGGTCCACTTGTCTGTCACTGTGCCAATACCATGCAGCTTTTAACACTATTGCTCTGTAGTATTGCTTGAAGTAAAGGATACTGATTCCCCCAGAATTTTGTTTGTTGTTGAGAATAGTTTTAGCTATCCTGGGTTTTTTCGTTATTCCAGATGAATTTGAGAATTGCTTTTTCGAACTCTAAGAACTGAGTTGGGATTTTGATGGGGATTGCGTTGAATCTGTAGATTGCTTTTGGCAAGATGACCATTTTAACTATATTAATCCTGCCAATCCACGAGCATGGCAGACTTTTCCATTTTCTGAGGGCTTCTTCGATTTCCTTCTTCAGAGACCTGAAGTTCTTGTCAAATAGACTTTGCTGAAGTTGTTTATCAACTGTAGAAGTTCTCTGGTGGAGGTTTTCGGGTCACTTAAGTAGACTATCGTGTCGTCTGCAAAGAGTGATAATTTGACTTCTTCCTTTCCAATTTGTTTCCCCTTGACCTCCATATGTTGTCTAATTGCTCTAGCTAGAACCTCAAGTACTATATTGAAAAGATATATATAGAGAGGACACCCTTGTCTAGTCCCTGATTTTAGTGGCTTCAAATTTCTCTCCATTTAGTTTGATGTTGGCTACCGTTTTGCTGTATATTACTTTAAAGATGTTTAGGTATGGACCTTGAATTCCTGTTCCTTCCAAGACTTTTAGCATGAAAGGATGCTGAATTTTGTCAAATGCTTTTTCTGCATCTAATGAGATGATCATATTTTTTTTCTTTGAGTTTGTTTATATAGTGGATTGCATTGATGGATTTCCTTATATTGAACCATCCCTGCAACACTGGGATGAAGCCTACTTGATCATGATGGATGATCGTTTTGATGTGTTCTTGGATTCGGTTGGCAAGAATTTTATTAAGTATTTTTTTGCATCAATATTCATAAGGGAAATTGGCCTGGAGTTCTCTTTCTTTGTTGGATCTATGTGTGGTTTTGGTATCAGCGTAATTGTGGCTTCATAGAATGAGTTGGGTAATGTTCCTTCTGTTTCTATTTTGTGAAATAGTTTGAAGAGTATTGGTGCTAGGTCTATGAAGGTTTTATAGATTCTCAACTGAAGCCATCTGGTCCCGTGCTGTTTTTGGTTGGGAGACTTTCTATGACCCTTTTTATTTCTTCAGGTGTTATGGGACTGTTTCAATGATCTATTTGATCCTGATTTAGTTTTGGTGTTTGATATCTGTCTAGGAAACTGTCCATTTACTCCAGATCCTCCAGTTGTGTTGAGTATAGGCTTTTGTAGTAGGATCTAATGGTTTTTTGAATTTTCTCAATTTCTGTTGTTATATATCCCTTTTCATTTCTAAGTTTGTTAATCTGGATACTGTCTCTGTGCCCTTTGGTTAGTCTGGCTAAGGGTTTATCTATCTTGTTGATTTTCTCAAAGAATCAGCTCCTGGTTTTGTTGATCCTTTGTATGGTTCTCTTTGTTTCTAGTTGATTGATTTCAGCCCTGAGTTTGATGATTTCCTGCCTTCTACTCTTCCTGGGTGAAATAGCTTCTTTTTGTTCCAGGGCTTTCAGGAGTATCATTAAGCTGTTAGTGTATGCTCTCTCCATTTTCTTTTTGGAGGCACTCAGGGCTATGAGTTTTCCTCTTAGCACTGCTTTCATTGTGTCCCATAGATTTGGGTATGTTGTGTCTTCATTTTCATTAAATGCTAAAAAGTCTTTAATTTCTTTCTTTGTTTCTTCCTTTACCAAGGTATCATTGAGTAGAATATTGTTCAGTTTCCACATGTATATGGGTTTACTGTTGTTTTTGTTGCTATTGAAGACCACTTTTACTCCATAGTGATCTGATAGGAGGAGGCATGGGATTATTTCGATCTTCTTATATTTGTTGAGGTCTATCTTGTGACCAATTATATGATCGATTTTGGAGAAGGTACCATAAGGTGCTGAGAAAAAGGTATATTCTTTTTCTTTAGGATAAAATGTTCTATATATATCTGTTAAATCTAATTGGTCCAAAGCTTCAATTAATTTCACTGTGTCCCTGTTCAGTTTCTGTTTTCCTGATCGGTCCATTGAGGAAAGTGCAGTGTTGAAGTCACCCACAATTATTGTGTTAGGTGCAATGTGTGCTTTGAGCTTTAATAAAGTTTCTTTTATGAATGAGGCTGCCCTTGCATTTGGAGCATAGATGTTCAGTATTGAGAGCTCTTCTTTTTGTATTCTTCCTTTGACCAGCAAGAAGTGTCCCTAGAGTCTCTTTTGATGACATTGGGTTGAAAGTCAATTTTATCTGATATTAGAATGGCTGCTCCAGCTTGTTTCCTGAGACATTTGCTTGTAAAATTGTCTTCCAGACTTTTACTATAAGGTAGTGTTTGTGTTTGACACTGAGGTGTGTTTCCTGTATGCAGCACTATGTAGGGTCCTGTTTACGTATCCAGTTGGTTAGTCTATGTCTTTTTATTGGGGCATTGATCCCATTGATGTTAAGAGATATTTAGAAATAGTGATTATTCCTTCCTGTCATTTTTGATGTTATTTTTTAATTTGATTGGTTATCTTCTTTTGGGTTTGATGAAAGAAGGTTACTATCTTGCTTTTTCCAGGGTGACGTTTCCCTCCTTGTATTGGTGTTTTCCTCCTATTTTCCTTTGTAGGGCTGTATTTGCGGAAAGATATTGGGTAAACTTGGTTTTGTCATGGAATATCTTAGTTTCTCTATATATGGTGATTGAAAGTTTTGCTGGGTATAGTAGTTTTGGCTGGCATTTGTGCTCTTAGAGTCTGCATTAAATCTGTCCAGGATCTTCTAGCTTTCATAGTCTCAGGTGAGAAGTCTGCTGTGATTCTGATAGGTCTTCCTTTATATGTTACTTGGCCTTTTTCTCTTACTGCCTTTAATATTCTTTCTTTGTTTAGTACAATTGGGGTTTTGATTATTATGTGACAGGAGGTACTTCTGTTCTGGTTCAGTCTGTTTGGAGTTCTGTAGGCTTCTTGTATATTCAAGGGCATCTCTCTCTTTAGGTTAGGAAAGTTTTCTTCCATAACTTTATTGAAGATATTTGCTGGCCCTTTAAGTTGTAAATCTTCACTCTCCTCTATGCCTATAATCCTTAGGTTTGGTCTCATTGTGTCCTGGATTTCCTGGATGTTTTGGGTTACAAGCTTTTTGCATTTTGCATTTTCTTTAACTGTTGAGTCCATGGTTTCTATATTATCTTCAGCATGTAAGATTCTTTCTTCTATCTCTTGTATTCTGTTGTTGATATTTGCATCTATGTCCCCTGATTTTTTCCTAAGGTTTTCTATCTCCAAAGTTGTCTCCCTTTGAGTTTTCTTAGTTGTTTCTACTTCTGATTTTAGATCCTGGATGGTTTTGCTTAGCTCCTTCACTTGCTTGTTTGTGTTTTCCTGTAATTCTTTAAGAGATTTTTGTGTTTCCTCTTTCATGACCTCACCCTGTTGACCAAAGTTCTTCTGTATTTCTTTAAGTGATTTTTGCGTTTCCTCATTATTGGCTTTTGTATTCTCCTGAATTTCTTTCAATGATTTTTGTGTTTCTCTTGTAAGGGCTTCTAACTTTTGATCCATTTTCTCCTGAATTTCTTTAAGTATATCCTTCATGTGTTCCTATACCAGCATCATGACCAGTGATTTTAAATTCAAATCTTGTTTTTCTGTTGTGATGGGGTATCCAGGATATGCTGTTAATGGAGAATTGGGTTCAGATGCTGCTATATTGCCTTGATATCTGTTAGTGATGTTCCTGAGTTTGCCTTTTGCCATCTAGTTCTCACTGGTGTTAGTTGGTCTTGTTGTCAATGCTGAACTCACCAGTTCAAGCTGCCTCTTCCCAGCTGGCCTCCAGTGCACAGTTGACCTACTGCACTGCCTGGAGACAGGGTGCTGTGGCCCAGGCTGTTCCAGAACCAGAGGCAGAGATCTGAAGGCTCCTGCCTTAGGACTGGGTCCTCTGCTCTTCAGGACCGGACTCACCAGAGCACACTGACTCCTCCTAGCTGGCCTCCTGGGTGCACAGCTGGTCTCTTGCAGGGCCTGAAGACTCTCTATAGAGTCCTGAGAAATGCAGCTTAACTACACAATGTCTCCTGGAGATTTTCTATAGATTCCTGAGAAATGCAGCTTAACTACACAATGTAAGGCAGAGTAATACATGTGTGTTTTAAGCAAAGAATCCTTTATCACATGTCCTTTCATGTGCTTGCTTTAACAAAAAAAACCCCCTCCTGTGTCTGCTTCAGTGAAATGTGCCTTAACCTTTCAAACATGTGCCTGTTTTAATGAAATGTTCCTTCACGTGTCTGGCCCAGCAAAACACCATCCAATTGACTTTCCAAAGTTCCCTCAAGTTTCCTCTTCTTTGTACCTTCAGTGTTTGGGATTAAAGGTGTGTACTAATGTTGTGTCTATATCCCATTCAGCAGGATTAAAGGATTGTACCAAATCTGAGCCACACCACAACTGGAAAGAGGTTTTTCCAGTAAACAAGAACATCTCAGGGTCCACAAAGTTATCAAATATCCTCCAACAATAGATCATAAAAATTAAGGTGCCATTGATGGTACCCGTATAAAATCCTAATTGAGTGAATAAATATCATGGTGTCTGCGCTGTGAGGATTGGGAAGTGAAATGAATTTTAAGGAATATTTCAGGTGAACGGGAGATATGGAAAGAAGCTGATGCCATAAGAGGAGAGTTCAAGTTGAAGAAGCCAGTGCTGTTGAGCTAAGGCTTGAAGCCTAGGGACCCTGAAGGGATGGCAGGAGCTTTGCCTACTCCAGGCCCCAAGCCCCTGTCGTGTAGCCACAGCCCCCCCCAGAGAATTCTGGCCCCTCTACACGTAGATGAGGCATCCCAAACATCTCAGACCAAGCCAATAGGACGTGCCAACTATCAGACTCTCAACCCTCCCCAAAATCTGTACATAACATCCTATCCAAAAGGGATAAAGGTGTGTGAGAATTACTCCATTTTCTGAGAGCATCTGTCACAAGAGCAGGAACACCACCTGGGAAGAGTACCGCTCACCCTAAACTTTCACCACCAGAAGCTCCCCTGCACTTCCCTTGCCAGCCCCCACCAGTTGAGCCTGACTATGCTCAGCACAGCAACTGCAGCTTTGGAGCAACAGATGTGCCAGAGAATAGTGGCAGTCACATCAGTGGAGGCAGCGAAGGCATCTGAGGCAATTTTCCCTCTCTGTTCATACCCTTTCCCCTTCACTTAAACCCTTCCACCCTGTTGGGCCAGAGATCTCTATGGATAGCCTGGAGTATACAGAGCTGCCAATATAGATGATGCAGAATCTATCCAGAGATGCATCTATGGCAACTCATGAAGGTGACCACATGAACAGTAGACTTTGAGTGTAGACCTTATTAGAGGAAGATGCCATCTAAGACTTTCTTGGAAAAAGAGAGAAACCAGTGTCCATCATCAATTCTTTGAAAAAAATGGACTGATTTTTTTTTTAGGAGAAATTATAGTTGCTTAACTTTTAAACATCATGGGGAGCTATCTTTTCAGAAGAGCATTTTGTAGAAAACACATGATTTTTGAAGGAGGATGAAAGTGACAAAGACAAAAAAAAAACAGATCATGTTTAAATGTTTTATAATTCTTTATCTTCCTCTAGCCAACACTTTTCTAAGTATAAAAATATTTAAAAGTTATAAAATTTGTAAATAGCAGACTTAGAATGATTTGTTTCTTTATTTACCTTTATTTTCTATGGTTTCAAACAAAAGGGTTCCCCCAAGAAACTGTTTCCTCCAGCCCTTTAGAAATTATTTCCCTTGTCTCAAATATTTTTCTTTGTTTTTAATTACTTGGTTCCTTGATTTTCTCTGAGCAGGGGTCACCTGTGTAAGAAAAATGTCTCTTATAGGATATTATCTGCATGTGGGTCCTGAGGAAACCTCTGGTCAGGTGTCTTATTGAAGCCTGTAGCAGGGTGAGGGGAAACCTGAAAGGGGAATAACCTTTGAAACCAAACAAAGAAAATATCCAAGAAAAGAAAAGAAAAAAAATTAACGTACTTCTGTTGTCCTTGCTCATATGCAGTCAGTGGGTTGAAATACCTTACCCCTTTGAAAGTCAAACTTTCATTTCTTCTTGCTGCTGTGGTTGCATTATTTGCTTGTTTCCTAGATCAAAAATGTCACCTTCCTGTCCAATATGTAACACAAAGTATTTCAGATATTTACCACACAACTCTTATCTGCTAGCACGACTCCAGAGCTCCCAGGTACTGACCTACCAACAAAAGAGTACACATGGAGGGACCCATGGCTCCAGCTGCATATGTAGCAGAGAATGGCCTTGTTGGACATCAAAGGGAGGAGAGGCCCATGGTTCTGAGAAGGCAAGATGTCCAAGTATAGGGGAATACCAGGACAGGGAAGCAGGAATGGGTGGGTTGGTGAGCAGGGGGAGGGGCAATGGGATAGGGGGATTTGGAGGGGAAACCAGGAAAGGGGATAACATTTGAAATGTAAATAAAGACAATATATAATAAAAATGTTTGAAAAAATAAGTAAATTGTCCACACAATACAAATCCTTGTTATAACCTGACAGAAGGCCACCATAAAACCTTTTATGCATAATCTTCCTAAGGGCTCAAGTAAGTGTATAAGTTTCATATAGGCAAAATAGTTTAAACTTGGAAACTAAGAATTTTGTGAGAAATTTTAATTGCAGAGTTTGGTGTTCTACATAAAGTAATTCTTAATCAGTTTGCAATCTAACAATTACCATTAGTTTAAGTCTAGTTAAAGGTTGAGATTAATTAGTTGCCCTTTGTATATAATTTATATCTGTGGCTTTCTGCTTTCCAGGCTGAATGATTGTGCCGTATTTTTAATACAATGGAAGAAATCTGTCAGCAAACTATTTTTCATAGTTACCATACCATGGAGTAGTTGCTAAGCAACTATACACTTTTTTTTTTTTTACAAAATATCTTGATTAATAGCATTAGTAAATTCCATGCATCAAAATTTTGTCTAGTAAAAATGATTAATTTAAAAAATAAATAATTTCAGGGATGCAAATATATTTAGGTACAGAATTGTGTTCAATCATTTAAAACTAAAATAAATGTGTAATTGAAACCAGTCTGTTCTGATGTTTCCTTTGTCTTTCCCATCTCCATAATTTGAGATATATTAATTGTATCATTATTAGAATTGATTCCCTCTATTCTAATAGTTCCCTCTTACATTTTCATTGTTCATAAAGAATATTATTTCTTAATACATTGTAGAGAATTTGAGATTGGAAGCTGTTGAACTAATTTATCTGTGATAGCTCTAGGCTAATTATTGAATTTTTGCTATGATTTGTATATATTCTTTTCTTAAGCATATTTATTTTTTTCTTCAGCAGAACTAGAGAAGAAAAAGTATTTTTTTCTGGTTGGCTTAGGGTACAGCTGAAGTAATACATAAGGATGCAAGTAATTCAACAAATAATAAATAATAAATCAAGCACTAAGGATCAAAGTTCTTTAACACTAGAACGAATCGATTTTTTTTAATTTGATATATCCTTTATTTACATTTCAAATGTTCCCCTTTACTAGATCCCCTGTTCATCCCTGAAAGTCCCTTAAGCCCTCTTTCCTTCTCCTGTTCCTCCATTAACCCCTTTCCATTTCCATGTTCTAGTATTCCCCTACACTGCTGCACTGATCCTTTCCAGAACCAGGGGCCACTCCTTCCTTCTTCTTGGACATCATTTGATATGTGGATTTTGTCTTGGGTATTCCAAGCTTCTAGGCTAATATCCGCTTATAAGTGAGTGCATACCATGAGTGTTCTTTTGAGACTGGGTTATTTCATTTAGGATGATCTTCTCCAGCTCCATCCATTTGTCTAAGAATTTCAGGAATTCATTGTTTCTAATGGCTGAATAGTACTCCATTGTGTATATACACCACATTTTCTGTATCCATTCCTCCACTGAGGGACATCTGGGTTCTTTCCAGCTTCTGGCTATTATAAATAGGGATGTTATGAACATAGTGGAGCATGTATCCTTATTACATGCTAGGGAATCCTCTGGGTATATGCCCAGGAGTGGTATAGCAGGGTCCCCCAGAAGTGCCATGCCCAGTTTTCTGAGGAACTGCCAGACTGATTTCTATAGTGGTTGTACCAGGTTGCAATCCCACCTGAGAAAAACAATATACATTTTTTGTCAGCATCTCATTGTACCTCCTCCAAAATCGACCATATAATTGGTCACAAGACAGACCTCAACAAATATAAAAAGATCGAACTAATCCCATGCCTCCTATCAGATCACTATGGAGTGAGAGTGTTCTTCAATAGCAACAAAAACAACAAAAAGTCCACATACACATGTAGGCTGAACAATACTCTACTTAATGATACCTTGGCCAAAGAAGAAAGAAAGAAAGAAATCAAAGACGTTTTTAGAATTTAATAAAAATGAAGGCACAACA
Source organism: Apodemus sylvaticus (assembly GCF_947179515.1). NCBI lineage: Eukaryota > Metazoa > Chordata > Mammalia > Rodentia > Muridae > Apodemus > Apodemus sylvaticus. The sequence goes on from NC_067487.1 coordinate 24,678,980, forward strand.
TGCCCAAATTTATGGGACACAATAAAAGCAGTGCTAAGAGGAAAACTCATAGCCCTGAGTGCCTCCAGAAAGAAACTGGAGAGAGCATACACTAGCAGCTCAATGCCACACTTGAACGCTCTGGAACAAAAAGAAGCTAATTCACCCAGGAGAAGTAGAAGACAGGAAATCATCAAACTCAGGGCTGAAATCAGTCAAGTGGAAACGAATGATTATTAACTTTCTATGCTAGTGTTTTTATGCTCCATAGGAACAGGTGGAAGTGGGGATATAAAAACACAAGTACACATAAGTACACATCGATTTTTCTCAGATTCCAGTTATTAGTCAAAGATTCTTCTTCTTCTTCTTCTTCTTCTTCTTCTTCTTCTTCTTCTTCTTCTTCTTCTTCTTCTTCTTCTTCTTCTTCTTCTTCATCTTCAATAACCCAGATTCTAGGGTTTGCGCTTTTGTTTGCTTACTTTTCAAGATGTATTATTTATATAAGTACATTATAGCGGTCATCAGACATGCCAGAAGAAATCATTGGATCCCATTACAGATGGTTATGTGCCACCATGTGGTTGCTGGGAATGAACTTGGGACCTCTGGAAGAGCAGTCAGTGCTCTTAACCTATGAGCCATCTCTCCAGTGCCCAAGTCAAGGATTTCTAAAGAAGATCAGAATACATGGGGAATACAACAAAGAGGTTAATAATGAAGCCACTGTTCAAGACTGAATCTTGTAAGCTAGATACAGAGTAGAGGTCAGGAGTCTGGTGGTGAAAGGAACACTTGTCTGAGGTCTATAAGCAATGGCAGCCACAGACAGACTCACTTAGGAAGGATCAGACTGAGAAACTTCTCCTTCCTGCTATTGTCACTTCTGAGTCTCCAGCTCATATTCTGGTGACATCTTCACTTCTCAGTTGCTATTCAAGTATCAAACATCCCTCAGAATGCTCTTCTAGGCTCACTCAAAAGCATACTTTAATAATTCCTTAGGTCTAAGCAGACAATATCAGCCATTTCAATAGATTGTCAATACATTATCCTCAATGCCTTGTTTTGAAATAATGTCAATGTAGTACAAAATATCACCTTATAGCTTGCTCATGTAATTACTAAATATTTACTTCTTTCCTTTGTGTGATTTCTTAAATATGAAAATAACTGCAAGAAAGTTACGTACATGAAATCCCATTACCTTTAAGTAAGTCATATGAAATTCATGACATGTATGTCAATTTAATATTATTTATGTATATTCCTTTTTTAATATAAGGCTCTTGTACTTCAGAAAGGCTAAATGTATTATGTATCTCACGTCAGCCCCATTCTCACTAAGGCGATTCTGATTCAAATTCCCAAATGTGTAGAATATTTGTATTAACAAACATGCCTGGGCAATGACTTGTAAGTATAGATTTTAAAATTCTATTAATTATTTAATAACTTACTTTATCACAAACAAAAATGTCTTGTCCAGTCAATGCTGCAGAGATAGCACAGGAAATAACAGAATTTGTTGATGTTGTCTAATACTTTGGTTCAGTTCCTACAATCCATATGGTGGCTCACAAACATCCATAAGTTCCATACCAAGAGTTGTAGGAACAAACTTTTATGGTTCCTGTGGGTAACAGACACATGTAGTACCATGCAGCCAAAACTTTCATATAATTAAATTCTTAGTAAACACGTATGTGCCTTTATAGATATAGAAAGTTATATTTGTCATCTGTAGAATATATAATGTATGATTCTAAGATAATCAATACATGTTAAAACTATGATCGAATATAGGATATTTACATTGTCCTAAACTAATTCTTGTATGAATATATTGTTGACAAGTATAACAACTTCACACTGGAATATAATCAGAAACAATACACCAATTAGATGATGAAAGTTAATATCAACAAGAATTAGGTCAGATGTTCTAATACAGTTCTGATCAGGAAGCAGCAGCATTACCATAATGTTTTGGTATGAAAAAAAATTAAATGTTAACTAGAACTTAAGGTTGATGAAACATGAAATAAACTCAAGTCCAGAACATCTAAAATAGCAACTAATTAGCCATTACTTAATATTGTCAGCATTTAAAGTTATTTTTGGTTTCCTTTACCTTATAGGACTACTGGATATAGCAGGTCTGTAACACCAAACAGCATTTTGTGAAACCAAAAGTGACAGCAATCTCAGCTCAGATGATGAAGGTGGGCACTATCTAGTTAACAAATGCACAGTTTGCTCTGTGAATCATTAGAATAAAACCTTCCATTTTGGAGAGGATCTCATTCAAATATGAGATTATAAATGAGAGTTAAAGGAACAGAATATGTTCTTATTGAAAATAGATTCTTTTCTTATATAATGCATCCCAGTGAGAGTTTCCTGTACTTCAACTCTTCCAAGTTCCTCCCCATCTCTCCTTCCAAGCAGATGTCCCCCTTCTTCTTCTTCTTCTTCTTCTTCTTCTTCTTCTTCTTCTTCTTCTTCTTCTTCTTCTTCTTCTTCTTCTTCTTCTTCTTCTTCTTCTTCTTCTTCTTCTTCTTCTCTCTCTCTCTCTCTCTCTCTCTCTCTCTCTCTCTCTCTCTCCTTCCTCCCTCTCCCTCTTCCTCCCTCCCTCCCTCTCTCCCTCTCCCTCTCTCTCTCTGTCTCTCTCTCTCCCTCCCTCTCCCTTCCTCAGTCCCTCCCTCCATTCCTCCCACTCTGTATATGTGTGAGTATGTGTGTCTCTCAAGAGAAAACCAACAGACTTCTAAGAAATAACAATAAAATTAAATAAAAAATGAAATAAAAAAACAAAAATTAACATATTAGAGTTGGACAAAACAAAACGAAATGACTTCCAAGTAAAGGCGAAAGTGACAAACATCTGTTCACACATAGGGTTTCTATAAAAACCCTAACCTGGAAGCTATAGTACTTACACAGAGGACCTGGTGCAAACCCAAGGAGGCCTTGTACATATTATTTCAGTCCTTATGAGTTTACATAAACTTTACTCACAATGAGTTAGAGGATTTGTAGACATATTTTGTCCTTCATTCCATATGAATCATACCCTTTCTACTTCCTGTTCAGCAGAGTTCTCTAAGCCCTGAAGGGAAGGATTGAATGAAGATTTCCATCTTATTTAGGTTTAAGTGTTCAAAATCTCTCACTCTCTGTATATGATCTGGCTGCAGGTCTCTATATTTGAGGAAAGGGATATTCCAAAGACAGGATGTTCATGAAGGTAAAATTTTAGGATGTTCTTTTATTATTATTATTTTTTATTAGACACTTTTTATTTACATTTCAAATGATATCCCCTTTCCTGGTTCTCACCCCCAAATGTCTCATAAGCCATCTACCCTCCCCCTGTTCCACAATCAACCCCCTTCTGTTTCCCTGTCCTGGTATTCCCCTACACAGCTCCATTGAACCTTTCCAGGACCACAGGCCTCTCTAACAAGGCCAGTGTCTACTGCCTATGCATCTGGAGCAATGGATATCACCATGTGCACTATCTGGTTGGTGTTTTTGTCCCTGGGAGCTCTGAGAGTACTGGATGGCTCATATCTTTGTTCCTCCTATGGTGCTGCAAACTCCTTCAGCTCCTTGGGTCCTTTCTTTAGCTCCCCCATTGGGGACTCTGTGCTCAGTTCAATAGCTGGCTGATAGTGTCATGCACTAGCAGAGTCTCCCAGTGACAGCTATATCTGGGTACTGTCAACAATTACTTGTATGCAAATATAATAGTGTCTGGCTTTTGTTACTGGATATGGGATATATCACTAAGTGTGGTAGTCTCTGGATTGTCTTTCCCTCAGACTCTGCTCCACACTTTGTCTCAGTATCTCCTTCTGTGGATATTTTGTTCCCCCTTCTGAGAAGAACCAGAGTATCCATACTTTGTTCTTACTTCTTGGGCATCATTAGATATCTGAATTGTCTCTTGGGTATTCCAAGCTTCTGGGCTAATATTCACTTATCAGTGAGTACATATCATGTGTGTTCTTTTGTAACTGGCTTACTTCCCTTAGGATGATATTTTTCAGTTACATTCATTTGCCTAAGAATCTCAGGAATTAATTGTTTGTAATAGATGAGTAGTATTCAATTATATAAATATACCACATTTTCTGTATCCATTCCTCCATTGAGAGACATCTGGGTTCTTTCCAGCTTCTGGCCATTATAAATAAGGCTGCTATGAACATAGTGGGACTTGTGCCCTTATTACGTGCTGGGGAATTCTCTGGTATATGCTCAGGAATGGTATAACAGGGTCCTCCAGTAGTATCATGCCCAGTCTTCTGAGGAACCAGCAGACTGATTTCCAGAGTGGTAGTACTTCCAGTGTTCCTCTTTCTCCACACCTGCTCCAGCACCTGTTTTTTCCTGAGTCTTTGAACTTAGCCATTCTGACTGGTATGAGGTGAAATCTCAGGGTTGTTTTGATTAGCATTTTCCTGATGACAGAAGATTTTGAACATTTCTTTAGGTGCTTCTTGGCCCTTCAATATTCCTCAAGGGAAAATTTTTTGTTTAGCTCTGTATCCCATTTTACTAGAGTTACTTGGCACTCTGGAGTCTAACTCCTTGAGTTCTTTGTATTTTTTGGATATCAGCCCTCTGTCAGATGTAGGGTTGGAAAAGATCTTAGCCTAATTTTTTGGTTGTCATTTTATCCTATTGACAGGATCCTATGCTTTACAGAAACTTTGTAATTTTGTGAGGTGCCATTTGTCAATTCTTGATCTCAGAGCATAAGTTATTGGTGTTCTGTCCAGGAAAATTTTCCCTGTGCCCATGTACTCAAGGATCTTCCCCAGTTTATTTTCTATTACTTTCAGTATGTCTGGATTTCTGTGGAGGTCCTTGATCCACTTGGAATTGAGCTTAGTACAAAGAGATAAGAATGCATCCATTTGCATTCTTCTACATGCAAATCTCCAGTTGAACCAGCACCATTTGTTGAAAAGGTTATCTTTTTTCCACTGGATGGTTTTAGCTTCTTTGTCAAAGATCAAGTGACCATAGTTGTGTGGATAAATTTTTGGGTCTTCAATTCTATTCCATTGATCTACCAGCCTGTCACTGCACCAATACCATGCCATTTTTTAACATGATTGCTCTGTAGTACTCCTTGAGGTCTAAGATACTGATTCCCCAAGAAGTTCTTTTACTGTTGAGAATAGTTTTAGCTATACTGGTTTTTTGTTATTCCAGATGAATTTGAGAATTGCTCTTTCTAACTCTGAAGAATTGAGTTGGGATTTTGATGGAGATTGGATTGAATCTGTATATTGTTTTTGGAAAGATGGCCATTTTTACTATATTAATCCTGCCAATCCATGAGCATGGGAGATCTTTCTTATCTTCTGAGGTCTTCTGCAATTTCTTTGTTCAGTGACTTGAAGATCTGGTCATACAGATCTTCCACTTGTTTGGTTAGAGTCACAAAAAGATCCTTTATAATGTTTTTGACATTATTTCCCTAATTTCTATCTCAGCCTGTTTATCCTTTGATTATAGGAAAGCTATTGATTTGTTTGAGTTGATTCTATATCTGGCCACTTTGCCACTTTGCTGGTTTGTTTGTCAACTGTAGGAGTTCTCTGGTGGATTTTTTTGGATTGCTTAAGAATACAACCATATCATCTGCAAATAGTAATACTTTGACTTCTTCCTTTCCAATTTGTATCCCTTTGACCTCCTTTTGTTGTCTAATTGTTCTAGCTAGTACTTCAAGTACTATATTGAATAAATATGACGAGAGAGTTCAGCCTTGTCTAGTCCCTGATTTTAGTGTGATTGGTTCAAGTTTCTTTCCATTTAGTTTGATGTGGGCTACTGTTTTGCTGTATATTGCTTTTACTATGTTTAGGTATGGACATTGAATTTCCGTTCTTTTCAAGACCTTTAACATGAATGGATGCTGAATTTTGTCAAATGCTTTTTCAGCATCTAATGAAATGACCATGTGGTTTTTGTTTTCTTTGAGTTTCTGTTAGTTTCACTGTGTCTCTCTTAAGTTTGTATTTTCCTGATCTGTCCACTGATGACAGTGGGGGTATTGAAGTCATCCACAATTATTGTTTGAGGTGTAACATATGTTTTAAGCTTTAATAAAGTTTCCTTTACCAATGAGGGTGCCCTTGTATTTGGAGTGTAGAGAAGATGTTCAGAATTGAGAGTTCTTCTTGATAGATTTTTCCTTTGATGAGTATAAAATGTTCTTCCTTGTCTTTTTTGATGATTTTTGGTTGAAGGTCTATTTTATTGGATATTAGAATGGCTACTCCAGCTTGTTTCCTGGGATCATTTGCTTGGAAAATTGTTTTCCAGTCTTTTACTTTGAGGTAGTGTTTATCTTTGACACTCAGGTATGTTTCCTGTATGCAGCATAATGCTGGGTCCTGTTTATGTATCCTGTCTGTTAGTCTATGTCATTTTATTGGGGAATTGAGTCCGTTGATGTTAAGAGACATTAAGGAATAGTGATTGTTGTTTCCTGTTATTTGTGATGTTATTATTATATTTGCATGTTTATCTTCTTTTGGGTTTGTTGAAAGAAGATTACTATCTTGCTTTTTCTGGGGTGTAGTTGCTCTCCTTTTATTGGCATTTTCCATTTGTTATCCTTTGTAGGGCTCAATTTGTGGCAAGATATTGTATAAATTTGGTTTTATCATAGAGTATCTTGGTTTCTCCATCTATGGAGATATAGAATTTTGCTGGGTATAGTAGCTTGGGTTGGCATGTGTGTTCTTTTAGAGTCTGTATGAGACCTGTCCAGGATCTTTTTGCTTTCATGGTCTCTGGTGAGAAGTCTGGTATAATTCTGATAGATCTTCCTTAATATGTTACTTGGCCTTTTCCCCTTACTCTTTTTAATATTCATTCCTTCTTTTTTTGCATTTGGTGTTATGATTATAATGTGATGGGAGGAATTTCTTTTCGGGTCAAATCTATTTCAAGTTCCTTAGGCTTCTTTTATGTTCATGGGCATCTCTTTCTTTAGGTTAGGGAAGTTTTCTTCTATAATTCTGTTGAAGACATTTACTAGCCTTTAAGTTGGAAATCTTCACTCGCTTCTCCACCTATTATCCTCAGGTTTGGTCTTCTCATTTTGTGCTGATTTCCTGGATGTTTTGGGTCAGGAGCATTTTGTATTTTCTTTGACTGTTGTGACAATGCTTTCTATGGTATCTTCACCATCTGAGATTATTCTCTCTTCTATTTCTTGTATTCTGTTGTTGATGCTTGCATCCGTGACTCCTGACTTCTTTCCTATGTTTCCTATGTCCAGAGGAGTTTTCCTTTGTGATTTCTTTATTGTTTCTACCTCCATTTTTAGGTCCTGGATGGTTTTGTTCAGTTCCTTCACCTGTTTTGTTGTGTTTTCCTGTAGTTCTTTAAGGGATTCTCCATGTTTACCTGTGTTCTTCTGTATTTCTTTAAAGGCATTATTTATGTCCTTCTTGAAGCACTCTATCAGCATCATGAGTTGTGATTTTAAATTCAAATATTGCTTTTCTGGTGGGTTGAGGTATCCAGGACCTGCTGTTGTAGGAGAATGGGGATCAGATGGTGCCATGTTGTCTTAATTTCTGTTAGTAACCTTCCAAGTTTGCCTTTTGCGATTTTGTTATCTCTGGTGTTAGCTGCTCCTGCTATCTCTGGCTGATGCTTGTCCCTCCTGTGTGCCTGCAAGCTGTCTCAGCATTGCTTGGTGATCTGTTCTCCCCTGGCACAGAGTGCTGTGGTGTTTCCCACCTCCTGGGTGCAGGTGGGGTCCTGGAGTACAATGTCCCAAGTGATCTTACACTCAGGTATTCTCTGAATTCCTATCTGCACTTGTCTGCTCAGTCACAGGTGCAAAGAAGGTGGCCTCACCTCTAAATACAGGGCCCCCTCTAAATGCAAGACTCCCTGCAGGGTGGATGTTCCCTGGCAGGATAGGTGCACAGATGGCTATGGAGCTGCCCAGCTCCTAGGTGCAGGTGAGGCCCTGTTGGACCCTGTCCCAAGTGATCTTACACTGGAGTGTTCCCTCAGGATGTTCTAAGAGTAGCTCAATAATTTCTCCTTTCAGGGAAGCTACTTCAGCTTAGGAAGTAAACAACTTCGCATAGCTTCATGAAGTTTCTTAAATTTACCAGATTCTCTAAGCTGCATATCCCTAAAATATATAATAAAAACTTCTGAGAGTAAGTCTCAGATTATGTGACCTGTCTCAAAGAAGCAATGAGCAGCTGACCTGCCTGGAAGAGGCCCAGACAAACTAAGCTACCCACAAATGAGACGACTTTCCAACTTTTTGAGATGCCTTCAGCCTACAGATATACAGCTTTTGTGAGCTGTTACCCTTCCTGGGGTGTGCTTTGGTAATGGAGACATTTGGTAATTTGTGACATTTCTGCTCTTATAAATAACCCTTTACCCATACTCCCATAAGTAACCCCAATAAATCTTATTAGTATCTATGATTTAATTTGTTGAGAAGTAGTTAGTGTGGCTAGATAATTTCAGTGCTCACAGAAATAGTATTACTCAAAGTATGTATGAAATATGTATACCTATGTAGCTATATGTGTGCTTCATCCTTGTCTGAAAATGGGGATGCATATGTGTAATGATCCATTTGTGAAGTTTGAAGTTATGGCTTAAGTATTGTTCCTTGTCTTCCATACATACTAAATCTGTATGTGCTCACTGTTCTAGATTCCTTTCTAGCTAGTCCATGAGATACTACAGATACTACTGCCTCTGCTTTCTAGCTGGGCTTAGCAGCCCTGGGATTACAAATGCAAGCTACAATGCCAGATTTTATCTGGTTTTGGTATTTTCAAATTCATGATCTTAATCTTCCTAGTACATAGCTAGCTATCATGCCAGTCTCTTCCTCCATATCTATTTGATTAAAAAAAATGGGGTTTGGGGCCTATATCCCTTGTTACTAAACATTGATAATATAACAGTAATTTAGTTCACATAAAATACACTTTAAAATGGTTGTGCATGAGTTAGTTAGCTAGGAATCCCCAGTCATATACCTAGTTGTTAAATAGAGTTAGATTCATGCATCACTGTTTCAGCTCTAAACAACTTCTCTGGTGTTGTGTACTGTGGTAGAAAGTTTTCACATCCTCTTTATCTTGGTTAGTTACCATTCTTCCCTAACAGCACTCTAGTAAATTAGCCTTCAGAGTTTGCAATATCCTCCTACTATCAGCAAAAATATTTTTTGAGATAAATTCTTCTGCCTTCCTAGTTATCATATATCCAAATGCAGTCTAAAGAATAATTCAAAATAAATATTATAGTAATTTGTTACATATAACATTTTAAAATTCCATAAAAATGCAAAATGTCTTTAAAAGACACAGATATTTATCATTTCTGTTGTTTATCATTTATTATACTCCTTCAGTATGTGCCCTAGGTCTGCTTCAGATTTCTGGTTATAATAACTCCTGATTTCTTTTACTTAGACTATTTTCTTGTTATCTGCCTTTTTATTCACTCTTTTAAGCAGTGATCTGATCAATTATGTGCCTGCTGTTTGGTATTGTTTTTCCTCTTTTGTACTATGTGAACCAAAGTAAACCTACACAGACTATGCCCCGTGGTGTGAAAATAGTCACAGGATTATATACCAAAAATTCATTTATTATGACTTCCCAATAAGGCCACACAAAATTGGGAGGAAAATGTGCTAATTTAAACTCTCAAGTAATTGTACATAGGAGAGGATGATAATTAACTTTAGTATTGGTTATAGCACAGTGTGTTCAAAGTACCTAACAGAATAAACAATTTCTGAGGTCTGAGTTGTTCAATTAAAGATATTAAGCCTAGACTCTAATTATTGCAGTGCTACTGGTTTTGTTGTTGTTGTTGTCATTGTCTATTAAAACTCATTAACAAAATATTTATTTTATTAGGAAAAACTCTTTGTTATATATCCAGGCTTAAGTATTGAAATAATTATATGAAATCAACTATTCTACTATTTTTTAGAGAAGTTCAAGATTTGGAGAAATTGGGTTTCTTAGTTAAGGTTTTACTACTCTGAATAGACACCTTAGACAAGGCAGTTTTTATGAGGACAAAATTTAATTGGAACTGGCTTACCAGTCCAAAAGTTCAGTGCATTATCATCATGGTGGGAGCATAGTAGAACCCAGGCAGGCATAGGAGGATCTCAGAGTTTAACATCTTGTTCTGAAGGCAAACAGGAGAAGACTAGCAACCTCAGACAGCTAAAGGGAAGCTCTCAAAGCCCAGACCCAAAGTGATACATTTCCTCCAACAAGGCCTTACCTACTCCAACAAGGGGCCACTCCCTGTAACAAGTATATTCAAACCATAATATTGAGGAACATTTTATAGAGACTAGTAAGGATATGTATACACAGACAATGCCTGAAATTAGGGTAATAATATATTGATACCTGTGAAGTTAGTGTTGGGTTTATTTATGAACAGCAAATAAAACTGTATTTAGATATATATTTTTAAATTTTATTTAATCTGTTTTTTTACACTACAGATCTTATCCCCTTCCTGATCTACCCTCTGACTGTTCCCCATCCCATTTCACCATCCTGATGCCCCCTATCTCCACGAAGAAGTCCCCACCTTCTACTCATCACCCTACAAGAACTCTAAACATTCTGGGGCCTCCAGGCTTTTGAGGGTTAGCTGCATCTTCTCTGACTGAACCCAGACCAGGCAGTCCTTTGATATATATGTGTCTGGGGATTCATATAAGCTGGTGTATGCTGCCTGGTTGGTGGTATAGTGTCTGAGAGATCTCAGGGATCCAGGTTAATTGAGACTGCTGGTTTTCCTACAGGGTCGCCTTCCTCCTCAGTTTCTTCCAGCTTTTCCCTAATTCAACCACAGAGGCCATCAGCTTCTGTATATTGGTTAGGTGCAAATATCTGCATCTGACTCTTTCAACTGATTGTTATGTCTTTCTGAGAGCAACCATGATAGGACCATTTTCTTGAGTTCTCCATAGCCTCAGTAATAGCACCAGACCTTGTGCCCTCCCCTTCAGCTGGATCCCACATTGGGCCTGTCACTGGAACTCTTTTTCCTCAGGCTCTTCTCCATTTTTGTCCTTGCAGGATTTTTCAAAGAGGAACAATTATAGGTCAGAGTTTTTTTTTTTTTTTTTTTTTTTTTTTTTTTTTACTGTGGGATTGCTACCACCTTTCTCACTTGATACTCTGCCTTTCTGATGGAGATTGGCTCTACAAGTTCCCTTTCCCCACTGTAGGGCATTTCATCTAAGGTCCCTCCCTTTGATTCTTGAAAGTCTCTCACCTCCCAGGTCTCTGGTACATTCTGGAAGGACACCCCCCACCTCCTACCTCCTGAGGATGCCTGTTTCCATTATTTCTGCTGGCCCTCAGGGCTAAAGTCCTTCCCCCCACAACCCCACCATCCAATTCCTGATCAGGTTCCTCTCTTCCCCATCTCCTATCCCCCTGCTGTCCACTTTCCCACTCAGGTCCCTCCCTAGCTCACCCCTTGTGATTGCTTTCTTCTCCCTCCCAAGTGGGACTGACAAATCCTTATTTGGGCACTATACTTGTTGAACTTTTTGAGTTCTGTGCATTCTATCTTGGATATTCTGTATTAATTTCTCTGGCTAATATCCACATATTAGTACGCATGCCATGCATGTCCTTTTGGGTCTGAGTTACCTCACTCAGGATGATATTTTCTAGTTCTATTTGCCAACAAAACTCAGGATGTCCTCTTTCTTAATAGCTGAGTAGTATTCAGTTGTGTAAATGAACCACATTTTCTGTGTCCCTTTTTTATGTTGTGGGACATCTGAATTGCTTCCAGCTTCTGGCTCTCACGAACAAGGCTGCTATGAATATAGTGAACACATGTCCCTGGTGGGGCATCTTTTGGGTGTATTCCCAAGAGTGGTATTGCTGGGTTTTCAGGTAGATCTATTTCCATTGGTCTGAGAAACCTCCTGATTGATTTCCAGATTGGTTGTATCACTTTGCAATAATTTTTGCATGAAAACAATCAACAAGTTATAATATGGTCTAAATATAATCAAAGAATCCAGTCCAAAGGTTTCTTTATTTTTGAGAAATGTTAACATAAATAAACTGAACAGAAATAAAAACCACAGATGATTTATTTGCTCATTCACTTATTTTGTATGACCAACTATCCTTGAAAAGGGTAATGGATATGTATCCATGTTGTAGAATAAATATGGGTGGGTGAGTGAGTTGGTGTTCATCTTCCAAATAGTTTGAAACATGGTATCTTTGTTGGTCACTTCTGTATATATCAAGCTATCTGTTTCCTAACCTTCAGGAGATTCTCCTGTCTTTGCTTTCCACCATCCAGAAGGAATACTAGCATCAAAGATGTTTTCCTTAGACACCACTTTATGCAAGTTCCACAGATCCAGACTTAGATCTTCAGGAGTAAATGGAAAACACTGTACCCACTGAGATGTCTCCCTGCCTCCTAATCTTTATGCAATGCTTATGGAAAATATTATGGAGCAATGAATTTATCAACATTTATCCTATGGAAGAAATGATCCAAAACTTCTACAATATTCATTGCCATACCTTATAAAGAAAAAAATGCTTAGTGATGTGATTATTAACAGTAAAATTTGCACACAAAATTGTTTCTGGTATTTGTAAATGTGTAATAATTGTTATATCAATAAGAAGAAATAGCTGATATAGATAATTATTCAATTTGTATTTTGATTTATTAAGTGACAGTGATTTTGTGAATTTTAGAAAATATCCTATTCAGAAAATATAAATCATTTAAAAATGAATTGCAATTTTACATTACACTTTATATTACATATAACATTATCAAATTAATCTAAAATACTTTAACATAAATTCTAGCTTATATGAGCTTTATAGACAGCACACAATTTAAATAACTCAAAATCTGATTAAATTATTTGAATTCTGTATCATAGGTGTAGCTACATGAATTTTTAGTCTGTGATGTGCATAATTATGTAGTAAAATCAATTTCTCTTTACTTCCAAAGTGAAGGGCAGTTTTCTATTTATGAAACCACAAATGGTAGTTCTCAGGAAATATTACAAAAAAGGACTCATATTGAGATGATTTCTTGGTCATTTGAGCTGATCTTAGACCAATATTTTCCACTTATTGTTATTGATTCTTTAAACTACATATTAGCTTCAGCCATATTAATTCTCAAGACCTATGAGAAAGCAGAATTTAAAAAATCAGAATTCAGCTGGCTTATGCATTTCAGTAAGAAAATACTTTCAATTTCTCTTAATTATATAACTTGCAGTTTTACACATTTTTATTTAAAATTTAAACTTCATCTAAACCATAAATGTAACATTTAAAGAGCATTCCAATATCATTTAAATCATGTTATAGAATCATGTTTTTTGGAATGGCTAATTGTCAAGGACCAGCTTCTGCATGGAGAGAGATTCTGAGAGAATGGGTGTCTTGGAACAGCAAAAAGACTCAAAGTCAAATTGTGGATCCAAGCTAACAACCTATGTTCTGCATGATACAGCTTTTCCACTCTACTTCTATGTTCAGCTTTCTCTCTATAGATTTCTTCGTCTGTATCTGCTTGCATGCTGTTCTAAGAGATCTCTTTAACTATGTCCTACTTCTCGCTCCCTCTCTCTCTCTCTCTCTCTCTCTCTCTCTGTGTGTGTGTGTGCATATCTGTGTGTGCATGTATGTGTGTGTCTGTCTTTGTATGTGTGTGTCTTTCAGTCTTTGTGATTGTCTGTGTCTATCTCTGTATGTGTGTGTCTGACTATTTTTGTCTTTTGTCTCTGTACGTGTGAATGTGTGTCTGTCTCTATCTGTCTGTGTCTGTGTCTGTCTGTCTGTGTATTTGTCTCTGTGTCTATGTATGTGCTTCTCTCTATGTCTGTCAATTCTCCAAGCAATTATCTCCTTTTACACAAAAATATTATTTCGATATCTTATCTCTGCAGAACAGAGGTCCAGACTTTTATTTTACATCTTGATCTAGTCATTTACTCCAACTTTTACAAGACAGCAAGCATATTTTTTCCCTCAGCATTGTAGAAGTATGTAAAGGTCTATCAGCCTTTGTTAAGCACAGATAATAAACTAGTTGAGTGGGACCCTGCACTGAAATTAACATTTCTACCACACCTGGGCCTAACCTCCTGGCTCTGTTGTAGGCTGATTTTGAACTCAGACATCTCCCTGCTTTTGTATCCTTCTGACAAGCTGGTTCATAGTGTGTGTAGCTGCCTTTGTTCCCTTAGATTCATAAAGACCCTCAAAATTCATATTTCATCCTTATATTTTGCATAGTTGCAAAATTATATATTTTGAACTCATGTACTTAAAGCTCTTTTCCACAGCCTTAAGGGTTCTCCTGAAGGTCCCAGCATTTACTATTTTGCTGAAACATTAGCCAGATCTTTGTCTCCTCTACTCATACTGTCTCATATTATGATGGAGTCATGAACATTTTATTTATTTATTTATTTTATTGAGTATCTCCCTCATTTACATTGCCAATGGTAAAATCTTTCCCAATTTTGCCCTCCCAAAAGCTCCCCTCCCCAATGATTCCCTGCCCCTTCTCCCTCCCCCTGCCTCCATGTGTATGCCCCTCTACCCAACACAGTCCCACCTCCTCCCTAACCCCCCCATCTGTTTCACTTTGTTGTGGCCTCTATTGAGCCTTTACCTGACCAAAGACCACTCCTCCCACTGATGCCCAAAAAGGCATTCCTCTGCCACATTTTTGGCTGGAACCATATATACCCCTTGGTTGATGATTCAGTCCCTCGGATTCTTGGGGTGTCTGGGTGTCTGAAGTCATTGCTTTTTCCATTGGGGCTATATACCTCTTCAGCTCCTCTGGACAACCCTCCAGATCTTCCATTGGGGACCCCAAGCTCAGTCCAAGCTTGGTTGCTAGTTTCTGCTTCTGAATTCATAAGACTCTGGCAGGGCTCCTCTGGAGACAGCCATGGCATGTTCCTTTTGGTACATGCTTCTCATTGTAGTGTTGGGGTTTGCTGACTATTTATAGGATGAATCCCCAGGTAGTGCACTCACTGGGTGGCCTTTTCTTCAGACTCTGCCCCACATATTGCCTCCCTTGTTGCTCCTGTGAGCATTTTGTTCCGTTTCTCAGAGGAACCATAGCTCCCTCACTTAACATTGACAGAGAGGACATTTCTTGGAAGAACATGAAAATATGTACATTATTACACAAACAAGCCTTATGCCCACAGCACCCAACACTAGTGGAGGCTTACATGGACAGGAACCATGTCACTCTGTCCTCACCAGAACCACACCAGGCTCAGCAGCTAATCAAACCTGAAAATGAGAGGACTGAGATAGGCTGACTCTAGGACAGGCTTAAAAATGGCAGTCCAGGAGACTAGACTTAGATCTCGAAGAAATGGGCAATGCCCAGGCAAGTCAGTTACTGGCAAAACTCCAGGCCTTGGGCAGCCAATCAGAAACTGCTCAGCCTCCTGGTTTAAGGAATGGGCAATGGGTCAACCACAGTTTCCAGGCTTCCCAAGCAACAGTTTCCAGTTCCCTATCCCACTGAAATGATTCTGTAATGTCCCTAGTGAAAGGCCCAACCATTAAGATAATTGTCATCTACCCCTCCCTTTCCCTAATGTGCTTTAAAGTGGGGCTTTGAACTCACTTGGGTGCCTCTGTCTTTATAGGTGATAAATCCCATGATGTTGGATTTTGGTAGAATAAGAATAAAATGCTCTTTGCTTTTGCACACTCTTTGAGTCCAGGCTATCATTCTTCAATAAATCATGGGCCCTTACATAAGTTTCTACCTTCATCCAAACCATGCCATTTGGAGTTCTTAGGGACTCCATTAGTATCGAAAGTCTTTTTACTATATTTTTCCTAAAGGTCTTTTGCATTTTTAAAATTCCTTATAAACATAGAACCTGAAACACAAACTGCCCTTGACTGTAAATGGTGCCAATTATCTCCAAAGCATCCAGGTTTGCATTCATTTGGAGGTTTTGAAATGAGGAAAAATAATCACATTTAAGAACATGCAATTATCAAACACTTCATCTCCAGACTAAACAGATAGTCACTATATTTGGGATTCCAAGGCAGCTGTGGACCTTTCCATAATTAGTCAAGATAAAAAAATATTGCCAAGTCAATTGAACAGAAGTAGTTCTGTGTGGTTGATCAACAGACTTACTTGATTTTATAGTTAAATACATAAAAAATTAACAACAAATCAGCTTGCATAGACACTGAAAATGCGTTGGCCTTTTGTTTTCCAGTGCAATATTGTTGATAACAATAAACAAATTATTAATTAAAATCAATTTTAGGTATCATCAGCCTCATACCTAATTATAGCTACATTATTTTTAAGTAATGAGATTTTCTCATAATGAAACTGTATCACGGGCTGGGGAGATGTTTCAGTGGTTAAGAGAACTGACTGCTCTTAAGAAGGTCCTGAGTTCAAATCCCAGCAACCACATAGTGGCTCACAACCGTCTGTAATGGGATCTGATGCCCTCTTCTGGGGTGTCTGAAGATAGCTACAGTGTACTCATACATTTAATAAATAAATAAATGTTTTAAAAAAGAAAAATAAGAAATTGTATCATGAAACAGAGTCATAGATAACCCCTGTTCTGAGTGTTAGGTATCCCACGTGAAAACCAAGCTACATAACTGTAACATATGTGCAGAGGACTTGGTCAGCTCTATGTAGGATCCATGCTTGGTGGTTCAGTCTTTAGGAACCCAACTATCAGCCTAAGACAGTTGATTCTACAAATTTTCTTGTTGTGTCCTTGACCCCTCTGATTCCTACTTTTACTTTTTCTTTCTTTCTTCACCTTTCTACTAGAGTCCTCAAACTCTAATTTTTAGCTCTGGGTCTCTGCATCTGTTCCCAATGTTTCTATAAGTTGCTGGGTGAAGTCTCTAAGCTGACAATTGACCTAGCCAAACTTCTGGCCACTTTTATAATATCAGGGGTGGGATTCTTCTCAAGGCATGGGTCTCATCCCGGATCAGTTATTAGTTGGCCAAGTTACTTGATATGCTGGAGCTGGTCAATATACATGAGAAGCCTCCCCTTTTCTGAAAAAAAAAGGAGGAAGAGTAGATGGGATGGAAGACAGGAGGGAGATAGTTAGGAAGGAATGGGAAGATAAGAGGAAAGAAGATGCATTTGAGATGTAAAATAAAAAAACTTAACTAATTAATTGATATTTTTAAAAAGGTTTAACTTGTAAAAACAGAAAAAAAAAGCCAGATTTTTAGCTTGGCCTGATTAGCTAAGATCAGGAAGGGGTACATGTAAATAACTTTTAAATAACACTTTGAAATTCATAATTTTATTTTAACTTTAAATTGCTGCTTAGTTTAGCCTAGGGACTTTTCTTCCTTGGAGGAATAATTAGCTAATAAAAATAGTTATTTCTCAGAATGTGAAAACAATGCAAAACATAATATTTGCATACAAATGAGAAAGCATGAAATCAACATACTTAGGAGAAAGTTGTCTTCAATAACTTATATGTGAGGCAATCTTAAATATAGAACATTCTAAAGAAAGGTCAAGAATTATTCACTGTGACGAGAATAGTCGAATACTTTGAGAAGAAATCACATTTGATCATCTTTATATTTGCTCTGAACTGGAGTCATCATTCTACTTCTTAGTGAAAATGCATATATATTTTACCTTCATTATTTTTCCTTAGTTCAACAGCATGTGGTACTGTAATTTGTTTCCAATCCCTCCTTACCTTTATTAAAATGAACACTGCTTTCAAAAACTGCTTTAAATGAGAAGTAATCAGTTTTGATATACTGTTAATATCTCCTATTTTATCCTTATTTTGCCCTGAGAATTATTACCATTTCTAGTTGCAAACCTAGGATAGGCTACTCACACTTTTTCATTATAAATAGTCAACTGTAAAGTGAGTGTATGTATATAAATGATTAACTTATTGCATCAACTTGCTAGGGCTACAGTGTATCATCATATAAGATATTAGTCTCAAGATTAAATAAAGTAATATCATATATATATATATCTTAATCAAATCCATTACTATTCTCTTTTTATTGATTCCTCTCTCTTCACCCACAAAATTATTCTTTCAATTCTATATGGTACTCTTTATTAAATTCACTGAGTTCACTTCATGCTGCTAATGCATTTATAGTTCTAGGACTGTCTCCTGGAGGATAGGTAGTTATTCAAGGGGCCACATTCCTAAAGAAAAAAAAAACAAACGCTCTCGTTATATTGCACCTATCGATTGCTAATATTTCCTCAACTAGAGATGTAAGGTCATGCGCCCTTTCCTGTCTATATTGTGGATTTGGCTGACTTGTGCGAGTTTTTACTATTGGGAGTAATTTCCAGCAAATACCAGAAGGCTGTTAATGTCTTATGCCTCCATCTTTCAAAATGCTTCTGTTCTCCAATTCTAAATATTCTTGAGACTTAGAGGCTAACATGTAGTATAAATGTCCTTTGTAGTGTGGAACAATCCATATCCTCTAATTCTCTGCATGTTGACCAGTTGTGGGCATCTATTTTAGTCAGAATACTACACAAACAAGCTTCTCAGACCACAGTTGAAGTGCATGCCACACTTTAGACAGATAAGTATATAGAGGTTGATACCATGTGCATTTATCAAGATGAATATGTAAATGCTCTCTGAGGCTTTTGACCCAGTCACAGATTTAGACTCCAGAAATGGTACCAGAAATGAGATTCATCACATGGAACTGTAGTTAAATCTAATCACGCTGTGGTTGGTTATTCCCATAAAATACAAACTACTATTGTGCCAGTAGGTATGTCTTGCAAGACCATATGTTATTGTTTATTTCAGGGTTTAGAGCTGGGAAATACTGACTGTTTCTCCCCCTTTGGTAGCATGCATAGTCTTCCATCTGTATGAAAGTTACAGGATACAGATAAAGCTTTCTGGTGAGTGTCAGCTTCGTTTCATGATGTTTAAGGACTCACATCTATTGTCTTTGGCTATAGGGTTTTACCATGAAATTCTGGAGGTTAAACAAAAGCAATGTCAATGTTGTAGATAGAGAAATGTAAAATATCTCTTTTTGTTGTTGTTTTGTTGTTGTTTGTTGTTTTAGATTTTTCATAGAAGGTAAAACTTTACATTTATTGGGTTGACAAGAAAAAAGAGAGAGAGAGAGAAATCCATGAAACCTCTTTACAAAACAAACAAAACTGGAAAAGAAGTGACTCATACCTATCACTGGACTTGTTCTTTTTTGAAAGTTTATTGTGCCCAGGAAAGGGATTACCTCCCCCCCCCCCATATATTAAGGTCTTTTCTATTTGTATATGCATATTTTTAGAAAAAGTCCTTACATGCAGTTTTCCATTTGGCATTATTAGAATCCTTCTTAAATATTCTACTTAATATCTTTTCTTGATCTTGCTTTCCCATTTGAAAGCCAGTTTAGGCCTTCATGGTCCATTGTAACTATGACGAGGCAAATATCCCAATTTTACTGTAGATTTTCCTTTTTATTATTGATGGTGATAATTTGTACATCTTGTGATATATAGGTATCTTCTCTGATCAGAACATTTTAGTTATATTACTTGTTGTTTTGACAAATTACTTGGCAAAGCAACTCTAAAAAAAAGGAATGTTAACTTTGTTCACAGCTGAAGTGTACAGTCTACTGCAGAATTTTGAGACAGTCGCTTACAGTGCATCAATTGTCAAATACCATAGAAAGACAAAGGCTGCTACTCAACTACTTTCTTCTTTTTCAGTCCAGAACCTTCAGGTAATGGACTGATGACACAGAAAGTTTGTGTTCCCCTCCTTTCTGTTCCCTCTCACACATTACCTCCCTCAATACCCTTCTCCTTGTCCTCAGAGAGGGTAGAATCTCCCGTATCCCTTGTCTCAAAATCCTCTTCCTCCAAGACCAGAGGAGTCAGCACAGTTAAAGGAACAGAACCCACAGCCAGCCAGCCTGTTGTGGGCATCTCTCTCTTCATTTGTTCAGTGATCCACATGAACACTCAGTTATATGTCTTCTACATATGTCCAGGGGACCTAGGTCCTTAGGTATGCTCTTCAGTTGATAGTTAGTGCTCAGAGATCTCTCAAGCATCCATATTAGTTGACTCTTGGACTTGTGGATGTCCTATCTCCTCCATGGTCCAAGTAAAGAAAGTAGGCAGTTCTCAAACTAATGCCTTAAAAATACACATGGTTTTGTTCTATACTGTTTCACTGAGTCTTCCAGAACAAGGGGCCACTCCTCCGTTCTTCTTGTACCTCATTTGAGGTGTGGATTATGTTTTGGGTATTCCAGTTTTCTAGGTTAATATCCACTTATTAGTGAGTGCATATCATGACTGGCGGTTCCTCCGAAAAGTGGGCACCTCACTGCCAGAAGATCCTGCTATACCACTCCTGGGCATATACCCAAAAGATTCCCCAGCATGTAATAAGGATACATTTTCTACTATGTTCAGAGCAGCCCTATTTATAATTGCCAGAAGTTGGAAAGAACCCAGGTATCCCTCAACAGAAGAGTGGATGCAAAAAATGTGGCATATATACACAATGGGGTACTATTCAGCGATTAGAAACAATGAATTCATGAAATTCTTAGGCAAATGGATG
The DNA here is from genome assembly GCF_947179515.1 of Apodemus sylvaticus. Classification (NCBI taxonomy): domain Eukaryota; kingdom Metazoa; phylum Chordata; class Mammalia; order Rodentia; family Muridae; genus Apodemus; species Apodemus sylvaticus. Next base: position 24,699,696 of record NC_067487.1, read on the forward strand.
GAGCTGGAGAACATGGGAACTGGGAAGGGTTGGGTGGGAAAACAGGGGGAGGGAAGGGGACTGATGGGGCTTTCGGGGAGTTGGGGTCCAGAAAAGGGGAAATCATTTGAAATGTAAATAAATATATCAATAAATTTTAAAAATAAATAAATAAATAAATAAATAAATAAATTTTAAAAGAAAAAAAAATACACGTGGAAGCTCTAGAGAATAAAAAAGAAGCAAACACACCCAAGAGGAGTAGACAACAGGACCTAATTAAATTCAGGGCTGAAATCAACCAATTAGAAACAAAGAGAACAATAAAATGAATCAACATAACAAAGAATGGTACTTTGAGTAAATCAACAAGATAAATAAACCTTTACCTAACTATCTAAAATGCAAAAGATATTATCCAACTTAATAAAATTATAAACTGAAAGGGAGACATAATTATGACACTAAGGAAATTAAAAAACTAGATTTTTCTTCAAATACCTATATCCCACAAAATTAAAATATCTAAATGAAATTGATAATTTTCTAGATATATACCATGTAGCAAAGTTAAATCAAGATTAGGAAAACTACTTCAATAGTCCTATGACCTTCTGCTTTGTCTCCCCAGAGTTGACTAGAAAAAATAAGAAATTAATTCACTCCAAATTCAGGGACTTTCGGGGAGTGGGGGTCCAGAAAAGGGGAAATCAATTGAAATGTAAATAAATATATCAATAAATTTAAAAAAATTAAAAAAAAACTTTATAGTGTTCAAAAGATTCAACACTATAAAAGTCCAAAGTCCTGAGTGTCTCCTGAGACTCTGGAGGCTCTGTTAACAGTGAGATTCTATTAAATACAAAACAATTTACATCATTCCAATATGCAATGATGCAGAGTAGATATTCCTATAATGCAATTAAATAATGTAGAAGTAACAAGGAAAGATTAGATTCAAACTAAAGTGAAGCCATTAGAGTCTACAACGATTCATACAACTCCATGTCATGGATCTGGGGCTCATTCTCCTAAAGGCTTGAGTAATCTTTACTCAACACAGCTCTTCATTTGGAAAAGTTCCACTTTATATCTAAACCTTTCCTTAAAAACTGTTCATGATTCTGGCATCCCCAGTTTTCTGTTTTCTGTTTAGGAGTTTGAGCTTCCCTTTCATAGATTTTTCTAGTTGTATATCATGCAGATTGCCTTGTTTTTCATAATCATACCACATTAGGTATGGGTATAGTATGATAGTGTTGTTAATTTTGAATGAATTAATAATTGAAAATAATTCTGTAAAAATATTCCTCCCCATGTTTACACCTGTGGATATAACTGGGTCTGTATGGTCTGTATCTTAGTATGTTATGCTACTTAGATAAAAGACCACAGATATGCCTTTGGTAAAAATGGTTGTTATCTCAGTTCTCAGGAGAGCTGTCTCCATGCCTCACTGGCAGCAGCACTAGGACAAGCAGGCCTCCATCTTGCCTGGTCAGCACAATAGAGTTATGCCTGGTGGCAGGGACAATGGTGAACCAGACCTGGGGTCACAAGGACAGGAGAGCTGGCCCTGACCTCTTCAGTTAGTTCAACAACACTCTTGTACCCACAACACCAGAATAGGATCTAGGATCTCCTGCTTTGCCCAGGCAAGGTGTGAAGCTACTTTTCCTGCTCTTATGTGCTGGGGTAGTCATTGGGAGCTTGCACTTGTGGTGTGTGTTCAGGATAGCTGGCAGGATGATAAGCTCAGTTACCACCCAGGCTCAGATCTAGGTCTCTCAGTTGGCCCACCATAACATCCACCCCCTCTATGAAGTACTGGAGTGTGTTGAAGGTTCATGTTGCTGCTGTAGATAAAAAGCTGAAGAATATCCATGACACAGGGCAACAACAGGATGCCTTAGAGAGTCCTGATAAGGATCCATTTCTTATAGAATAGCAGAAGGCAGAGGCCTCAAAGTAGAACAATGAGTCACTTGTAATGTACAGGTAAAGAAGTTTGGACAAAAAGTTGTACAGTGTGACACACTATGACACACAGAACATTGCATGGGAGACCTTTTTTATTTCTTTTTGAGATAAGTTTGCAAGGACATAGGGCAGATATTAATGCATGGGGAGATGAGTGGAATTTGTGTGCATGATGTGAAATTCAAAGAGAAAAATGATTGTGTTTGTGTTTACAAAAGGTCTTTGTCTGTGTTCATGAGGTCCTACGGAAAAAAATGGTGTGGGGGGAATTCTGAAATATACTTCATAGAGCATATTATATTTTTATTTATATATTGTATATGTATTTCAACGCATAAATTAAACCAAAATGAAAGGTGTCTTTGAGTGTGTGTGTTTACTGAGGCAGAATTATTGATACTTAGAGGATATTAGATCATTTGAAGGACACTTTTTATTTGAAGGTAAGGCTGTGTGTGTATCTGTGTGTGTGTGTGTGTGTGTGTTTGAGAGAGAGAGAGAGAGAGAGAGAGAGAGAGAGAGAGAGAGGGGGGGGACTGTTTACAACTTCCTGGGTATGTATGAAGGTACATATATCAGTGTGTGCATAAATTTAGAGACTTGAAAACATCCCTGGATATCATTTATAAGACATTTTCCACATGTTTAAAATACATACTATCTCACATTGACCAGAAACTCACCATTTATGCTAGGATCAATAACTAGCAAGTTCAAAGGTCTACCTGTCTCTGTTTCCCACACACAGGGATTAAAAGTGTGAACAACCACTATGCCAAGGTTTTTTTAGGGAGGTGGTTTTGGATCCATTATTTTACATGAGTGCTGGAGATCAGACTTAAATACCCACACTTTCCTATAGAGGTATTACCCTACTTTGGGTAAAAACATATCTTATGTTCTATCAAAATCATTGACCTTATGCAATTACCTTCTAGCCCCAATATTTTTAAATAAAAGATTCAAAGAGGGAGTTTTATTGATATAATGATAGTATTTATGGAATATCTTTTCTTATTGTAGTTAAATATTTTTGGTTGCTGTTCTTTTGATGTTTATATAGTGTTCAAGATTGGAAAGAAAGTTGGCAAAATCTAGATGATTAATATTTTAGAAATACAAGAAATTTTTATTTTGTTGGATTTTAAAAGTTGCATAGATTTTAAAAGCATAAAATTTAATGAAATGATTTTTATTAAAAACTGATAATTGATATTACATCATTTAGTTCCTGATTTGAAGTATATTTTAATTTTTTTATTCGATATATTTTTTATTTACATTTCAAATGATTTCCCCTTTTCTGGTCCCCCACTCCCCGAAAGTCACATAAGCCCCCGTCCCTCCCCCTGTTCTCCCACCCACCCCTTCCCACTTCCCTGTTCTGGTTTGCCTTATACTGCTACACTGAGTCTTTCCAGAACCAGGGGCAACTCCTCCATTCTTCTTGTACCTCATTTGATGTGTGGATTATGTTTTGGGTATTTCAGTTTTCCAGGCTAATATCCACTTATTAGTGAGTGCATACCATGATTGATCTTTTGAGACTGGGTTACCTCACTTAGTATGATGTTCTCCAGATCCATCCAATAGTTTAAATTTTTTATTATAATTAAGTAACCATGGCATTATTAATGATGGTTTTTAGAGAATTTGTAGAAAATATAGAGACACTGTTAAAAAACCAAGATAAGACAAAAAGTGAAAAGAAAGAAAAAAGAAAAACAGAATAAATATGTAACTATGTTATTTGTATTTGAATGAATACATATAAAGTTGCATAGATTTTAAAAGCATATATTTTAATGAAATGATTTTTATTAATAACTGATAATTGATATTACATCATACATAAAATTATGAAATTTTAAACATTCAGATAAAAGATAGCAAAAATTTTCTCTGTATTCATTTGTTTAATATCAGAAATGTAAGTGGACACATTCCCATCCTGTTTTAAAATGTTTGTTTTAAATTTTCACACACCCTCTCATGAGCATATTTGCTTTATTTTGTTATAGAGCTATCAGATGTGCTATTGAGGTTTTAATATGAGGTCTCTCCCATTACTTTGTGTAGGTGCTTAGTGCTATGAACTTTCATCGTAGGACCACTTTTCTTGTAAAACATTAGTTTGGATATGTTTTGCATTCATTTTTACTGCATTGAAGGGAGTCTTTAATGTCTTTTTAAATTTATGCCTTGACCCCACTGCCATTCACTAGAGAGTTGTTCCACTTCCTTAAGTTTATAGACTTTCTGTTGACAAATGGTTGAGAAATGTTCAGCATCTGAGCTATGAGAGAAATGCATGTCAAACTACTTTGATTTTCCATCTTACACCTGACAGAATTGTTAAGATCAAAAATACAAGTAACTTCTCATGCTGGCAAGGATGGGGAACACTTCTTCATGGATTGTGGCAAAATAAGTTTGTACAGCTCTAAAGAAATAAAAGGGTGGTTCCTTATTAATTTGGATTGAGTTAACTCAAGATCCAGTTTTACTACTCTTGAGTATATACCCAAAGAATGCTCCATCTTACCACAAAGACACTTGCTCATCCTGGTTTATTCACAATAGCCAAATACTGAAAACAACTTAGACATTCAGCAACTTAAAAATACATAAAGAAAATGTAGTATATCTACTCAATGAAGCATTACTGAACTCTTAAAAATAACAGCATCATGACATTTGAAGGCATATTGGTAGAACCAAAAATAGATCATCTGTGTGAGGTAACCTAGACCCTTAAAAATAAACATTGTATTATTCAATTATAAGTGGATATTAGCTGTTAAGTAAAGGTGAATTATGCTACAATCCACAAATCCAAAAAAGCTAAGTACCTAAAGGGAGATGGCTCTCCCTGGAAGGGAAAATATAATAATACTTGTGGATAGACTGAGCATAGGTAGGTATGGAAACAGAAGTAGTAAGGCAGAGGGGCTGGAGGGACAGAGATAGAGAGTACTGAAATAGATGACTAGAAGTGGAGATACTTAGGGTGCAAAGTAGTAACCAGTACAGCAGAAACACTGTGGAATCTAAAATGTGACCCTAGTAAAGTCTGGTAGTAATGGGAGCTATGGAACCCCAACTGGACATATTTAACACCAGGCAAAGCTCTTAGCACTGCGGGTTGAACATCAACCCAGCCCTAAAGCCTTTAACCTACCCTCTGTCCAGTCTACAAGATGTTTTGGGGTAATGTGGGTACAGAGATAGTGAGCATGTGTGGTGATTCCTCTGCAGGATTTACAGTAGGGAAAAAGAGATAAGTGTGAGGTAAGAATGACATTTGGCTTAGCCCAGTTTTATTGTAATCACTCATAGGAATGAATTTTACAGCTTAAACCCAATTCTCAAGGTTTCAAGGGAAAACAACTGGAATCACTAAAAGCAAAACTGGGAGGTACAGGAAAATCTGTTTCATCAGACAGCAAAGGATCACAGGGTTGTAAAAACCACATTATTACTGCCATTCCAGGAAGAGCAGCTATGATCCTCATTTCATTAAAGAGGCCAGCTATGTGTTTAATTTTCTTAGCTTTTCCAGTATTTGTCTGTGTGTACAATTCCTTGTATTACCTGCAGTGGCCAACCAATGTCTGGTTCAACTTGAGACCCATGCCACAAAAGGGGGCCATGCCTGACTCTCTGAAATTGCCTGGATGTCCAGGACCCAAAGCCAGAACAGCACATACATACAGGATAGAACCAAATACAGCTTGGGGAAAAAGTCAATATAATGTTTATGTGGTACTTTGAGTATGCTTGACTCAAAGGAAGTGGCTCTATTCGTTCATGTGTCCTTATTGGAGGTAACTTAGCCTTGTTACAGGACATGTGTCATTGTGAATGCAGGGCTTTGGGGTCTCATATATAGGCTCAAGCCTGGACAGTCTGGTTGAGAATATCCTCCTTATGGCATACAGAACAGAGTCTTTTCCTGGCTGCATTAAGATCAAGATGTAGAACTCTTGGCTCCTCCATCACCAAGGCTGTCTACACAATTCCATGTTTCCTACTATGATAATGGATTAACCAGCTTAAACTATACTCCAGCCCTAATTAAATGTTTACCTTTATTAGTGTTGCCTTGATCATGGTGTCTCTTCACCGAAATAAAACCTAAACTAAGACAGAGTCTTAACAATATTCTGCCTTACTAAACTCATAGATCTGTTTCTAGCTCAACCACCATCAGAGGATAGATATCCAGCAAGGGATGGAAGCAGATGCAAAGACCCCCTGACAAACTCAGAGGCAGAAGACATTCTCAGAAGAGGAACCAGAGAAGCACCACAAAAATGTAGCCCACAGAATCACCAGAGCAGAGCTCCAGGAGTTCATAGAGACTGAAACAACAAACACAGGCCCTGTATGGCTCTGAGCTAGGTCCTCTGTAATTACTTACGGTTGTGTAGCTTGGTCTTTTGGTGGAGTTCTCAACAGTGTGAATAGGGTTGACTCTGGCTCTTTTTTGCCTGTGCTTGGGGCCGTTTTCCTCCTAGTATATAAACAATAAGACAAGAAGTATGTAGTATTTGATGTTTTAAGCTTGTTAAACTCCTATCCTTTAAAAACTAAATACAGTGTGAACATTTGCAAAAATGTACACACCTTACAAGTGATACATGTAAAAATAACTTTTGTTTCCCTGTTGTCATCTTCCAGACTCACTGCTAAATAAGGTTACCTATTGTAGATTTTTCTGAATTCTGGCCACCTGGTTCAAATGACCTTTTCTAACTCAAATTCCTTTCCAAACTGACTGATTCATACTGGCTTTTTTCAGCTTCTGACTAAATTGTTCTACTTGGCCTCAAACTAACTCTGATGATTTTTTTGGATCTTTTGGCTTCTTTCTTGCCTCTCCCTCCATCCCTTTCTTCATCCCTCCCTCCCACCTCTCTCTTATTGGTTATTTTCTTCATTTACATTTCAAATGTTATCTCCCCCCAATCCCTGCCCCTAAACCTACTATCCTGTCCTGCATCCCCTGCTTCTATGAAAGTGTTCCCCCTCCTGCCCACTCCAGCCTCCTTGCCCTCCAACTCTCATTCTTTGGATTATTCTGTCTTCATTTGTGTTTAGCTTGTTCTCTCTGCCGCCTGACCTCACAGGATAAATTAAAACTATCAATTCCATTTCTATTTATTTTATTACTTTTACTGTTTTCATGCACTGTTAAGTTTATGCCTAAACTTTTTATTTATGGAGAATTATAAATGAAAACTTGAACCTTGCTTACCTCTTTTATTTTTAACCTTTAGAAATATTTTCCTTGTTTTTATTTATTTGTATTTATTGATTCTTTGTGGATTTCAAATAATGTCCTCGAATTTCACTCATCTTCCAATTCCTTTATACCTGCCCTCTGACCTTGCAACATGCCCCACCCAACCACATGCATACACATCCAAAGAAAAGATATCTCCCTTTGGAAGCAATAGTGTGTCACAGTGTGTCCTTTTCTCCATATTTCTTTGCTTGAAAATATTACTTGCCCTGACTCATTGGTCTGCTACAAGCTCCTTTGTTGCTGTTACTCTATCCATACTAGAACCTCACTGGGATTCGTCTCAGACATCCTGTTGTTTCATGTATCATAGAGCTCTTTTGGATTTGGATCTGTAACATAAGCCCCTTGATATACTCCAGCAGTTCATAGAGTAGATGTTAGGGTGAGACAATTGAAAGTCCTAGATCTGGGTCTGGATGGTATGAGACTTGGGCAGACTTCCAGATCTCCCACATCCACACCACTAGTGTGAGCTCTCTAGCATTTTCCCTGCTAGCTTACCTAGTGTTGCACCTAGCAAGGGACAGAACCAGATCTCATGCTCTCATATATTAGGGGCACACACTATTTGAGTTTTTAAAATTTATCAAGTAGAAAATTCTCCCAATCCATAATTGCCTTATTCTTTTTGTCAAACGAATTATATCATTTAAAATCTGATTCTGTCTATATAGCTTATATTTTTCTTTTGTCCCAGTTTATGGTACATTACCTGTATACTCAAACAAAGAGCCATATTTCCACATTGGGAATCCAACTCAGTTCCAAACAGAATATAATTCCTTCTCACATTACTTGGATGTGATTTGTTCATAGTATACTCCAAATATTTACATAGATATTTTGAGTTTATATTCTTTAACATAATCCACCCAAGATTTATTATTATTGATATAAATAGGGTCAGTTAATTCCATTTTATTACTTTGACTGTATGGACAAACAGTTGATTTATTTCCTGGTTGTGAGAATTGCATATTTGCCTATGTTATGAATACAAGCATCATAAGCATTTGCCTAAATTCTTAAAATAATCCTCAGTTTTTATTCTGTTCAAAGGGAAGTATAGACTATATTGAAAATGTACACTTATGCTTATATGAAACTACAGAATAAATTTTTAGAGCAATTATGAAGTAATGTATTCTTTCCTGGCAATCTCCATTGTTTTCCAATTATAGGCATACTAAATAAGGTCAACTTTCTTTATTGTTTCAAATTTATGCATTATTTGAAGGCATATAGTAGCATTTCATTTATATACTTGCAATTTCCTAATACTTGGATGTGGCTCATCCTTTATCAGGTATTTGAAATATCTTGATATAATTTAGATATAACCACTATATATAGATATAACTATGTCAATGCAACTAGATATAACTATGTCAATATTCTGGATGCAGAAATGCATGAAGAATGCAATGTCCCACTCTGCATCTTTGGCTGACTTCCACTAAGGAGGAAATAAGAACTTTTTACCATCTATCTATGGTTTTAAAAATTATATAGGCTTTCTCTTTTTTTATTGTTATATCTCAGTTCTAGCTTACACATGAAAGACAAAAATCACAGTATATACTCATAGTGACACAGATTGGTTCCCTGACTTTGAGTCAGCCTATTTTTAGGAAGTCAGTGAGTGGGCAAGAGGATCGTCAGACTTACTTAAGCATTCTTCTTTTTCTCTGAAGAAATACTTTCTCTAATCTTCTAAATAGAAAGCATTAAAGATTTTCTTCTACAAATTACCTCATTTTTTACTCTAAATCTCATTTTATCAAAGTTCTATACAAATATGTAATATAAGGTCATATGTAAATAAATTTGTGAACTCATAGAATTAATGAAAATTGGGGCTATATATATCAGAGGACAACCTGGTTTGGCCTTAGTGGGAGAAGATATACCTTATCCTAAAAAGACTTGAGGTCCCAGGGAAGGAGGAGGCTTAGTTGGGGCAGGGGATGCTCTCCAGAGGCAATGGGGGGAGTGCAATGAGGACCAGGGAGCAGGGAGTAGGAGGCAATAATGTTTGGAATGTAAATAAATAAATCTTAAAAATTTTTAAAAAGAAAGAAAATGAGTGCTGCATTCAAATAGATTTTCTACCATAAATACTCTCAAAACAATTTCCCCTATATTGCATTTCTTGAACATAAATGAGTTTATTAGTGAAAAGTGTGCAGTAAATATAGATATACATATACAAAGGCTTATATTTGTCTATTTGTGTTTATGTGTTTACCTTACATATTCAGCATTTCAAATACAACACCACTAAAGCAGCACTTAAGTATTATTTGTAATTTAATAGTTGAGCTATGTTTCACACTTTTGTCCTTTATAATTGTTTTAATTAAACTGTTGCTGTGCACAAAGTTTCTTGTAGTTTCCAGTAGCAAAGGAAGTTCAGTTTACTGAACTTCCAGTATTGAACTGAAACTTCAACCATTACTCTTGCATACGGTTGGATGGATGCCTAAAATACTTTGTTATAAATAATGGATCAAGTTAAATAAAAACACAAAGGTAACTTCATATTTTGTTTAAGTTTAACAAAGTAGGAAAGTGTTATGGAAAGATTCTGTTATGATGAATACCATCTGGCTTTATTCTGTTATATAATAATTTGCATAAAATCTATTAAATATGCTGTATTGCATGCTTCAGAAACTTAATAACTAAGAATTGTGGGTGATATACAGTAGTTGGCAACAAATATTAATAAACAGAATCTATACTTCCAGTTACAAATACATTTAATATCTAATATGTAATTTTAGAGAAAATGAAGCAATGGAGAATTGTTCCTCTCATTGTCAGTAATTAATACTTTTCTAATTAAAAGGGTGTGATTTGTAATTCTGTGCTTTTGCATCTGTGTGGTGTTAAAGAAAATGAAGTTTCCTCATTGTCTTGTATTCTGTAATAATAAGTCCATCTAATCTCTCTTCTTGGTGACTTTTTTTGAACCTGGATTATTTTCTTTCATTAAAGCAATGAATTCACATGATACTTTGTACTGGAGTAGAAATGCAAGCATTTATTAAAATATACTATCTACTCAAATATGATTTTAGAAGCCATTATGAATACAATGGTTAATATTTCTTTTTCACATGTTACTGTTCTTCCCTCCAATTCTGTAGTATTCTCAGTATCTGCCTCTTAAGGAAGAAAGAATAAGGAAGACATAGCTTTATATTTCAGTGTTATTCAAAAATGATCAGTGAATATTTTCTCATCATATGACTAAATCCAAGGTTATTAAACAATATAAATGCACCCTCTTTTGTCTTGAGCTTCTTAACTTATAAATCACTGGCCTGCAAACAGCTTTTGTTATGTTGATAAACTTCAGCTCTAAGTTCTACAATGGAACATTTCATTTTTTTTTTCTCAGTAAGTTCAAAAAGTTATTTTCTAATCATGATTTTCAGGAAATAATAAACCCTAATCATAATTACTGTAAAGAATTAATATACAGATTAAATGGAATGCAAACTATGTAGTCAGTTCCTGGCACAGAAATATTACAGTAAATGCTCATATGCTTAAGTTATTTATTTTGATGTCTTTTTAAGCCTATGAAACATTCAATCTTTGGAAAATATTTTTTTGATAGACAAAAGCAAGAAGTCATAATAACATATAGCACATGAGAACATTCATTTGGCCATAGGTGGTATAATGAGGGAATGTGGGTATGCATATACAAGTATGTTTGTGTTAGCAAACATATTCTGTCTTTTATATCTCACAGACCCATTATACATACACACACACACACACACACACACACACACACACACACCAATCATCAATATTTCTTATATTCATGTTATTTCAAATCAAGAAAATTCCATTACTTCAACTCATTAAACACTATCAAAATCTCATTTGGGGAGATTCTAAAATAAGAGAGTTTTGGTCTTGCTTTTTGTTTTTTCTTATCTTCCTACATTTGCTTAGAAAAATTCTAAGATAGCAGCTCTTTAAGAAAGAACTGTGGTTCTTATACAATAACCATTGGTATCATGAAACAGCCATAAGTCTTATAAACCAGCCTAGACATTCTCAGTTTGCTAAATATGGCAAAGGAAACAAAGTCCACATGAGAAGTGAGACTCAATTATGAGGGATGTATAATCCAGATGCTAATTGGCATTATTTACAGATTTAGAGATAAGAGGATACTGTTAATAGTTTTTAATATTTCAAAGAATTCCTGTGGTAGAGATTGGGAGGCTATTTTAATAACAACAAAAATAATGTATTTGGTAAGATTAGATAGAGGCTACTATTTCAGTGATGACTAATAATAATATTTATATGAAACATATCTAAATAGACTGTTTTTGAGGAAATAAACTGATAATAGGCTTATGACTATGTTGTGAGTTTTTCTTAGTTTACACAGGAATGTAATGTCGTGCAATAGACTATCTTGCCAGAAATATTCAACTTAGAGTACTTTCTTCTACATGTGCTACTTCCTATTCAGTTTAAATCCATTTTTTTATTTCTTTCTATTTTCAGACAATACTTGTTGGATTGGACATATCTCTAACATATTCAATTAATTTATTTTATTTTTGTAGCATAGAATGGAGTTTCTTTAGAGCATGGGGAGGGGAGTTAAGAGAGTAGTAGAGGCAGAGAAAGGCAGAGAGAAGGGAAGAGTAGAGAAGTAGAGGCTGGTCATGACCACATGGAGAGAAGCAGGAAGGGAATGGGGAGAGAGGGGCACAAGGAGGCATGAGAGCAAGAGTAAAAGAGTAGTTAATTTAAACATGTGACATTAATTAATTATTTTCTAGTTTTAAAGAATGTACCCAAATCCCGCGGCCATATTCACAGCCTGCTGGGGCAGAAGAGCATCACTAGGTACTCTAACACCCAAGCTTTAGATCCCTGGGGGTGCAAACTGCCTGCACTCAGGAACTGAGCACAAAGGTGGTACATCTGCCAGACCTCCGGGCGTGGAGGCTGTGTCTTGCCTAGAGACCAGCAGAGTGAGAGAATCCCCGCGGCCATATTCGCTGCCTGCCAGAGCAGAAGAGCTTCACTAAGTATTGTATTACCCCGAGCTTTAGATCTCTGGGGGTGCAAACTGCCAGGGGTCTGTCTGCACCCAAGAACTGAGCACATAGGCGGTTTGTCTGCCAGACCTCCGGGCATGGGGCCTGTGTCCTGCCTGGAGACCAGCAGAAGGAGAGAATCCCGGCAGCCATATTCACTGCCTGCCAGAGCAGAAGAGTGTCACTAGGTACTGTATCACCCAGAGCTTTAGATCTCTGGGGTTGCAAACTGCCAGGGGTCTGCCTGCACTCAAGAACTGAGCACACAGGCAGTTCATCTGCCAGTCCACCAGGCAGGGGGCCTGTGTTCTGCCTGGAGACCAGCAGAGGGAGAGAATCCCCGCTGCCATATTCGCTACCTGCCAGAGCAGAAGAGCATCACTAGGTATTGTCTTACCCCAAGCTTTAGATCTCTGGGGGTGCAAACTGCCAGACGTCTGCCTGTGCCCAGGACCTGAGCACACAGGTGGTTCATCTCCCAGCTGGTAGGTTGTGGGGCCTGTATCCTGCATGGAGAACAGCAGAGGGAGCAACTTCCCATGGCCATCTTGGTGGCCTGCCAAGGCAGAAAAATATCACTAGGTATTGTGTTATCCTGAGCTTAAGATCTCTGGGGGTGCAAATCTCGAGGGGTCTGCCTGTGCCAGGACCTGAGAACATAGGTGGTTTATCTGCAAGCCTGTATCCTACGTGAGAATCAACAGAGGGAGTAACGCCATACACACACCATATTTGCTCCATAACAGAGTAGTCTAAGAACACCTGGTTCACCCTGACAACCCACGTATAACATTTCTTGAGGCAAGACTGAGCAGGGCTCCAAAGGCACAAAAGAGGATCTGTAATCTGTGCCAGAGGAAACCCAGTCATCCAGTGTCTCAGAAATAGCCCTAAAGGTCCACAATAGGTTGAAGCACCAGCCAGGGACAACGAGACCATTTAACACCAGTTAGAACTAGATGGCTAAAGGCAAGCATAGGGACGTTACTAACAGAAACCAAGGCATTATGGCAGCATCTGAACCCAATTCGCCAATAATAGCAAGTCCTGGATACCCCAACACACCAGAAAAACAAGAATTGGATTTAAAAGCACTGGTAAGGATGCTGTTAGAGGAACACATGAAGGACATAAAGAAATTCAGGAGAAAAATGATCAAAAGCTAGAAGCCCAAACAAGGGAAACACAAAAATCACTTAAAGAAATTCAAGACAATATGGGTCAGAAATTTGTAGCCAATAAGGAGGAAATGCAAAAATGACTTAAGAAAATATAAGAGAACTTTGATCAACAGGCAGAAGTCATGAAAGAGGAAAGACAAAACTCTCTCAAAGAATTAGAGGAAGACACAAACAAGCAAATGACAGAACTGAGCAAAAACTTCCAGGAGCTGAAAACAGAAGTAGAAACAACTAAGAAAGCACAAAGGGAGACAACTTGGAGATAGAAAACCTTGAGGAGAAATCAGGGACCATAGATGCAAATATCAACAACAGAATACAAGAGATAGAAGAAAGAATCTCAGATGCCGAAGATACCATAGAAACCATGGACTCAGCAGTCAAAGAAAATGCAAAATGCAAAAAGCTTGTAACCCAAAACATCCAGGAAATCCAGGACACAATGAGAAAACCAAATCTAAGGATTATAGGCATTGATGAGAGTGAAGATTTACAACTTAAAGGGCCAGCAAATATCTTCAACAAAATTATGGAAGAAACTTCCCTAACCTAAAGAGAGAGATGCCGATGAATATACAAGAAGCCTACAGAACTCCAAACAGACTGGACCAGAACAGAACTACTTCCCATTACATAATAATCAAAACCCCAAATGTACTAAACAAAGAGAGAATACTTAGGGCAGTAAGAGAAAAAGGGCAAGTAACATATAAAGGAAGACCTATCAGAATTACACCAGACTTCTCACCAGAGAGCATGGAAGCTAGAAGATCCTGGGCGGAGCTCATGCAGACTCTAAGAGAACACAAATGCCAGCCAACACTACTATACCCAGTGAAACTCTCAATCAGTATAGATGGAGAAACCAAGATATTCCATGACAAAACCAAATTTACACAATATCTTTCCACAAACCCAGCCCTACAAAGGATAATAGGGGGAAAACACCATTACAACGAGAGAAACTATACCCTGGAAAAAGCAGGATATTAAGCTTCTTTCATTAAACCCAAAAGAAGATAACCACACAAGTATAAAATTAACATCAAAAATGATAGGAAGCAATAACCACTACTCCTTAATATCTCTTAACATCAATGGACTCAATTCCTCAATAAAAAGACATAGACTAACAGACTGATACATAAACAGGACCCTACATTTTGCTGCATACAGGAAACACACCTCAGTGTCAAAGACAAAAACTACCTTAGAGTGAAAGGCTGGAAGACAATTCTACATGCAAAGGTCTCAGGAAACAAGCAGGAGTTGGCCTTCTAATATCAGATAAAGTTGACTTTCAACCTAATGTCATCAAAAGAGACATGGAAGGTCACTTCTTGCTGGTCAAGGGAAAAATCCAACAAGAAGAACTCTCAATCCTGAACATCTATGCTCCAAATACAAGGGCGCCCTCATTCATAAAAGAAACTTTACTAAAGCTCAAAGCACACATTGCACCTAACACAATAATTGTTGGTGACTTCAACACTCCAATCTCATCAATGGACCAATCAGGAAAACATAAACTAAACAGGGAGACAGTGAAACTAATTGAAGCTTTGGGCCAATTGGATTTAACTTTTCATCCCAAAGCAAAAGAATATACCTTTTTCTCAGCACCTCACAGTACCTTCTCCAAAATCAATCATATAGGTAGTCACAAGACAGGCCTCAACAAATATAAGAAGATTGAAATAATCCCATGCCTCCTGTCAGATCACTATGAAATAAAAGTGGTATTTAATAACAATAAAAAGAACAGAAAGCCCACATACACATGGAAACTGAACAATGCTCTACTCATTGATACCTTGGTCAAGGAAGAATTAAAGAAAGAAATCAAAGATTTTTTAGAATTTAATGAAAATGAAGGCACAACATATACAAATCTATGGGACACAATGAAGCAGTGCTAAGAGGAAAATTCATAACTTTGTGTGCCTCCAAAACGAAATTCGAGAAAGCATACACTAGAAGATTAAAGGAACAACTGAAATCCCTGGAACAAAAAGAAGCTAATTCACCCAGGAGGAGGAGAAGAGAGGAAATCATCAAACTCAGAGCTGAAATCAATCAAGTAGAAACCAAGATAACCATACAAAGAACCAACAAAACCAGGAGCTGGTTCTTTGAAAAAATCAACAAGATAGATAAACCCTTTGCCAGACTAACCAAAGGGCACAGAGAAAGTATCCAAATTAACAAAATTAGAAATGAAAAGGGAGATATTACAATAGAAACTGAGGAAATTCAAAAAATCATCAGATCCTACTACAAAAGCCCGTGCTCAACACAACTGGAGAATCTGGAGGAAATGGACAATTTCTTAGACAGATACCAAATACCAAAATTAAACCAGGATCAAATAGTTCATCTAAACAGACCCATAACCCCTAAAGAAATAGAAGGCATCTTAGATAGCCTTCTGACCAAAAAAAGCACAGGACCAGAGGGTTTCAGTGCAGAATTCTATCAGACCTTCAAAGAAGACTTAACACCAATCCTCTTCAAACTATTCCACCAAATAGAAACAGAAGGAACACTACCCAACTCCTTCTACAAAGCCACAATTGTGCTGATACCAAAACCACACAAAGATCCGACTAAGAAAGAGAATTTCAGGCCAATTTCCCTTATGAATATCGATGCAAAAATACTAAATAAAATACTTGTCCACCGAATCCAAGAACACATCAAAACAATCATCCACCAGGATCAAGTAGGCTTCATCCCAGGGACGCAGGGATGGTTCAATATAAGGAAATCCATCAATGCAATCCACTACATAAAAAAACTCAAAGAAAAAAAAAACCACATGATCATTTCATTAGATGCTGAAAAAGCATTTGACACAATTTAGCATCCTTTCATGCTAACAGTCTTGGAAAGGACAGGAATTCAAGGCCCATATCTAAACATAGTAAAAGCAATATACAGCAAACCAGTAGCCAACATCAAACTAATGGAGAGAAACTTGAAGCAATCCCACTAAAATCAGGGACTAGACAAGGCTGCCCTCTCTCTCCATATCTTTTCAATAAAGTTCTTGAAGTCCTAGCTAGAGCAATTAGACAACATAAGGAGGTCAAAGGGATACAAATTGGAAAGGAAGAAGTCAAACTATCACTATTTGCAGATGATATGATAGTATACTTAAGTGACCCAAAAAAAGTCTACTAGAGAATTCCTACAGCTGATAAACACCTTCAGCAAAGTGGCTGGCTACAAAATCAACTCAAGCAAATCAGTAGCCTTTATATACTCAAAGGATAAGCAGACTGAGAAAGAAATTAGGGAAATGACACCCTTCACAATAGCCACAAAAAGCATAAAGTATCTTGGGGTGACTCTAACCAAACAAGTGAAAGACCTATATGACAAGAACTTCAGATCTCTGAAGAAGGAAATCGAAGAAGATCTCAGAAAATGGAAAAACCTTCCATGCTCATGGATTGGCAGGATTAATATAGTTAAAATGGCCATCTTGCCAAAGGCAATTTACAGATTCAATGCAATCCCCATCAAAATCCCAACCCAGTTCTTCATAGAGCTAGAAAGAGCAATGCTCAAATTCATCTGGAATAACAAAAATCCCAGGATAGCTAAAACTATTCTCAACAGTAAAAGAACTTCTGGGGGATTCATTATCCCAGACCTCAAACTTTACTACAGAGAAATAGTGATAAAATCTGAATGGTATTGGAACAATGTCAGGCAAGCGGATCAATGGAATAGGATTGAAGACCCAGAAATGAACCCACACACCTATGGTCACTTGATCTTTGACAAAGGAGCTGAAAGCATCCAGTGGAAAAAAAGATAGTCTTTTCAACAAATGGTGCTGGTTCAATTGGAGGTCAGCATGCAGAAGAATGCGAATCGATCCATTCTTTTTTTTTTAATTTTTTTTATTCGATATAATTTATTTACATTTCAAATGATTTCCCCTTTTCCAGCCCCCCCCCACTCCCCGAAAGTCCCGTAAGCCCCCTTCTCTTCTCCTGTCCTCCCATCCACCCCTTCCCACTTCCCCGTTCTGGTTTTGCTGAATACTGTTTCACTGAGTCTTTCCAGAACCAGGGGCCACTCCTCCTTTCTTCTTGTACCTCATTTGATGTGTGGATTATGTTTTGGGTATTCCAGTTTTCTAGGTTAATATCCACTTATTATCTCCATGTACTAAGCTCAAATCCAAATGGATCAAGGACCTCCACATAAAACCTGACACACCGAAACTAATAGAAAAGAAACTGGGGAAGACCCTTGAGGACATGGGCACAGCGGAAAAGTGCCTGAATAGAACACCAATAGCTTATGCTCTAAGATCAAGAATTGACAAATGGGACCTCATAAAATTACAAAGTTTCTGTAAGGCAAAGGACACTGTCAAAAGGACAAAACATCAATCAACAGATTGGGAAAGGATCTTCACCAACCCTAAATCTGACAGAGGGCTAATATCTAATATATACAAAGAACTTAAGAAGGTAGAACCTAGAGAACCAAATAACCCCATTAAAAAGTGGGGTACCAAGCTAAACAAAGAATTTTCACATGAACTTTGGAGGGCTGAGAAACACCTTAAGAAATGTTCAAAATCATTAATCATTAGGGAAATGCAAATCAAAACAACCCTGAGATTTCACCTCACACCAGTCAGAATGGCTGAGGTCAAAAACTCTGGAGAGAGCAGGTGCTGGCAAGGATGTGGAAAAAGAGGAAGACTCCTCCACTGCTGGTGGGTTTGTAAGATGGTACAACCACTTTGCAAATCAGTCTGGAGTTTCCTTAGAAAACTGTGCATGGCACTTCCGAAGGACCCTGCTATACCACTCCTGGGCATATACCCAGAGGATTCTTCAGCATGTAATAAGGACATATGCTCCACTATGTTCATAGCAGCCCTATTTGTAGTAGCCAGAAGCTGGAAAGAACACAGCTGTCCATCAACAGATGAATGGATACAAAAAATGTGGTATATTTACACACTGGAGTACTATTCAGCCAATAGAAATAAGGAATTCATGAAATTCGTAGACAAATGGATAGAGCTAGAGAACATCATTCTAAGTGAGGTAACCCAGTTTCAAAAGATCAAGCATGGTATGCACTCACTGATAAGTGGATATTAACCTAGAAACTTGGAATACCTAAGAAATAATCCACATATTAAATGATGTCCAAAAAGAATGGAAGAGTGGCCCCTGGTTCTGGAAAGACTCAATGCAACAGTATAGGGGAATACCAGAACAGGGAAGTGGGATGGAGTTGATGGAGGAACAGGGGAAGGGAAGAGGGCTTATGGGACTTGTGGGGAGTGGGGACCCCAAAAAGGAGAAATCATTTGAAATGTAAATAATGAATACATTGAATTAAAAAAAAAGAAAAAAATGTTAACATAAAAGACTGAAAATGAGAAAATAAAGTAAAAATAATGCCAAAAAAGAGAATGTACCCAAAAATCTAGGATTACTGTACTAATTAAACCTAACAATTGAGAATCCCGAGTCTTCATTTATCAGGGCATATAATTTTCAAAATTCTATTTTTTCCTATTTTGAATCATACAAAAATGCTTAAGTATTTAAGCCAAACTGTTGTCATACATTTAATAGAAAATCAGGCTAAATAAATTATTTTCAGACATTATAATATTAATTATAGTTACTGATTTATGAGTCTAGAAATTGAACTGAGAGTCATATATGTCCTGCAAGTGTTCTGTCACTAAAGTGATTTCACCCACAGACTTCAAATTATGGGCCTACACAGTTTATGAAATGATTATTTTAAGTTTAGTGTTTTCAAAACTTACTTTTAGCTATGGTTCTTTAATGCTTCAATCTCCCTTCTAGCCCACCATGCACTAGAAATGTATGTGGAGCATGCACGTGCATGTTCATTGTGGAGTAAGACAGAGCCACTGTCTGTTGGCTTATCCTTTTCAGATGCCTCTCAAGTGTCTGCTTCAGCAAAACCTACCAGCCCTTTCACCAGGCAACACCAGAAAAACACCATGTGTCTCTTCTCAGTCACACATCCTCTAATAAGACAGTTTCCAGAAAAACATGACATGACATTGCTGAATCTCCAATAAAATGGGAATTTCCCCACATCAAATTATAGTTGACATGTTAATTTTCAAATTCATTTTGCTTCATTCTGTAATTTTTAAAATATTCTTAAGAATAGGGAAATTATACTTAAAGTGAATGTTTACCTTTGCAAACTCTGTTGTATGTACATTAAATAAAACTGTTGAGTAGCTTCAGCAGGAGTTTGTGGAAGCCATCAGTCCTCACACTGCCCAATCGTGGTCTTTTCTTTCTTTGATTCAGTCTGCCATTGATGTTACTCTTGGCATTCACGAATTGCCATAAAATGTGCTTCAGCTTTCTTTAAGACTAAAGCATCAGGACCACCTATGAAATGTAATGATACTTGTATTTACCTACATCTACCCTAGTTCTCTTATCATTTCCTAGTAAGCATATCCATATGGTTAATATGGATATGGAAAAAAACATATCCATATTAAATCTATAAGGGTCTTTATTGTTGATAACTGAATTTCAGAGGCCATTCCAAAGAGTCTTGTAAATGAGAGGACATGAATTTAAATGGAGGAAATGGATGGCCATATTCATGTTGAGGATGCAATTTTAAGAGAGGAGGAAAAACTCAGAACTGCAGTATTTATATAAGAAATTATCAGAAACTATTTTTTAAAAAAGTATATTTGAACATAATAGCTTTCTTGGGCACATGTATACACATGTTTAAAAACATACATTAGATCATGGTTGTATTTGAAAATTGTATTCGTCAGGAAAAATCCTACTAAATAAAAAGATACTTTAAGATAGCATCGTTATGAACAACGACTTTCCATCAGATTTCTTTTCTCTGTAATATTCTATGAAGTACACAAAGACATTTACACTCTTTGAATAAGCCTCTGAATTGTTTTGATTATTAATTTGACTTGTTCATGTGATTGCACTACATAAGACCCTGAGATACCTTTGCAAAACATTTTGGGAGTCTTAACAGTCCATATGAACCAAAGGTCTTAGAAATTTAATCTGCTTTGTTACTCTGCTTCTTGAAATACCAAATAAGCTTATTTACATTTTTAGAAGATAGCATTCAGACCTCAGGATAAGAAATAACAATCTTCGCTCAACTCATGTCAGTGAAATCATTTCACAGTAGTATTGAGCTAAGTCTGGAGGCAACTTTTTATGAGTGAGATCAATAATGCATAGTAAATTCAGCAGCTGTGTATAATTATTCAATAAATCAATAATGAGTTAATATAGAGAAATTTATGAAACTTCTGCAGGGCTGATTGTTTAACAAAATGTGTAAGTAGATGATAAGTTTACACTTGTAGATAGTCAGCTTTTATATTAATGTTACCATCACAATAAATTATATAGTTTTCTAGAGTTATTATCTTATATTAAAACCAATACCAATACAGAACGATAAAAGTATAATACGTGTAAAACTATGCTGAAATAAATCCATTTTGTCATCTAGCACAAGGAAAATTAAATTCTTAAATACACATTGTAATAAACTGATATTTATATGATTCAAATTCATATACATAATTCCAAGTACAAGCAATCTCTCAGTCATAAGTAAGACAAAATTATTCCATGGTATTTAGAGCATATCCATCTTTAAAGCAGTGTCTGAACAAATCAATAAATATAAGATTCAGGAAGTTTTTGTAGTTTAATTTTAACCTAGAGCTTATAAGATTTAGCCTAATAAAAGTGAGAAAACAAGAAAAATTAAGTTTGTAATATTGATTTTTAAAGAACAGAGATTTTCTAGAGCTCAGCAGGTATGTGATGGGATTAAGAAATTTTCATGGCTAAAAATATGATTCAAAAATAAAGCCTTCACCATGAGAGTGGGTATTGTGATTGTCTAGGGAAATGGGATTTGTTGTTTAAAAATTCCACCCTTTAAGTGGTAAGGTAAGCAGTCTTTTCTGTATTAAAATCAAATATATTGTACAGAAGTTACCTAGAGATTAATTTAAATTAAGTCACATCGTGAAGTAGTATCTACCCAGTGCCATAATTATTCTTCTTTCCTGGAAGGGAATCAAATATTGGAAATTTTAAAGAGAAGTTATTTTTTTATCATAGTAGGCCTATTAAATGACAATTTCTGTGTTTGATGGTTAAAATATGGGAGCAAATAAAATTTGCTCCCATAAAATAAAAAATAAAAAATAAAAATAAATAAAATATGGTAGCAGATTTGAGGGAAAATCACAACAAAGTCTATAGTCATTATTAAACTTCATTATTCAAGTCACAAATGATAGAAAATAGACAGTGGTTTACAAGAAATAAGGGAAGAGTATAGGTTTATGTTTCCAGAATATGCTACTTAGGCTACAAAGGGTTACTTAAATCTAAGAGTATCAAGTCATTTTATCTATACTATAGCTCTGATTCTGCTCTACTTCTTGAACCTCTCAGGTTTTAGCAGTTTTAATTCCTGAATTCTATTATTTAGACAACCTCAACAGGAACAGATTTCTTATTTTTGCCATATCCTTAAGGGAAATTCCAGACTAAATCTTATTGATCCAGCATTATTTGTTCATTTCCTTTCATAGGAGACTAAAGATGATAATTGCTGGAAATCATGGAGTTGGCCTGGTCTAGCTGCCTTGGGAGGAATGTATCACAGGTTTCTAAGGTTTGAGTCTATAGCTTCTGGGGCATTCTGTGATTTTTTTAGTTCCAGAGAAACCTCAAGCAGTAAAGTATTTAGCCTTCCTCGTAATTATCAGTCTTTCCCAACAAGTCAAGAAAGCATATGGAAATTTGACTTGACAGTTGGTAAGGGAGATATGGCAGGTTAGAAACAAGACGGATATTTTGATCTAATTGGCAAAAGTCAGAAAGTGAATTTTCTCATATGTGCAAATTATAGGAAAATATATTTTCATATATGAACAGAAAGACAAGATTAATGAGAATTTATTTGATTGTCACTCATTCTATTAGCAAGAATATTTCAGAGCAGGAACATGTGAGTAAAATGCTTCTTGAGTTAGAGCAAGATAGAATAGTCAATTCTGCCATAGCAAGATGAGAGAGTAATAGGCATAGATTCAAATAATGCAGTTTTGATCTCATAGCCATGTGATTTATTGAAGACAGATATTAATACCATCTCCCAATAAAATCTACACACTGTCCAGAAAAACACTTGTTCTCTACAAAGCCAAAATGAACATATACACATCAGTATTCCTGGATGGTAAGTATATAGAAAGTCACATTCTGGAAGTTCATTTCTTTCTCTTTCATTGCCTGTCCCGATCCATGGGACCTAGTAATTTGGGGAGCCGAGGAGGACCCAAGCCTGAAAGAGAGAATGGGCAGGAAAGATGAGCAAGGCCAAGCAAATGGGGTATTATTTGTCAAAATCTCTTTAATGAAACTCAAAACACCTGGTTATGAACCCACCATAAGAGGAAGTAGGGAGGGGCTGAGGGCAAAGCTAAAGGCACAGAAAGAGAAAGGTCATCGGGGTGGAAGTTGACTCTGGCTGGAGGCATCTGCAGCTTTCCTGGAATGCTGGTTCCGCCCAGACCATCCCAGGTATTCTGCCAGGTAAAGAACTGGTTGGTCAGCCTTGTGTGAAGAAGGGGGGTTGGAGTTGCTGTAAACCACAAGGTCAGTGAACTTTCAAGATGAGGGCTGTTGAAACTCTGGTTTTCTAGGGTTTTGTCTCCGACAATTGACCTTAACTTAATAGAGACAACTGAGATGTTAAGGTAAATCATTGCTTAACATGTGATATGAAGTACATACCAACCAAAGACTTAATAATGTTATAGCTGAATAATTCCAATGAAAATACATTTTTTACAATTCAGCAGCAGCTTTTAAAGGAAGACTCACAAGGGATGTATATTTTACAGAGTTTTGTAAAGTGCAAGGAGTTTCTGGAGTTTTTAAGTGACAGGAATGATATCACTGATATCATTTACAATTGAAAATATAGAGATGTGAAGGTAGGTTTTGATAGTTTTCACTATGTTTTCAACAAATATCAAAATGGAAAAAAATAGAAAAGTCATCAAAATTCAATGATTTAATGAATTCACGCAGTGTTTATTGAATACTTGGTGACTACTATCTTTTAATAGATTTAAGCCATGTAGTAAAATATTAATAGCTACCACACTCTAGTCTTATAACTATTATCAGATTTTAATGAAAATTGAGTTTCACCCAAAAGTTTTTCTGATATGGGTGGAATGTTCAATTGCCACTTAATAAACGTGTTGCCCAGGTATGGAATAGGGTTTCCAGAGAGCTTCATATTCAACATAATTTCATTTCTGGCAGCCCTATTATCTTGCTGTTTTATTCTTCAGAAACTAATAGAATCGATCTCATGTTTTTTAACAAAAAAAAATTTCATCCTAATCTTTCATGCAAATTAATTGTTAATCTGTCACAGTATTATTTGTTCTTTTTTTTTTAATTTGTTCTTTAAAACACTGCAAAAAATATAGCCTTACAGTTTAAAAAAATGAACAAAGACACAAAGTCTAGATATGTTTGATGTTGTCACTTCTTTCTGCCTTTGAAGAAATTCTGTGTGGAAATAGGCTCTCTGGGATCTGAGAAAGGTGGAGATTATGCTTAGCCACCTGGGAAGGGAGCCTGCTGCTTTTGCTGGGAGGACATGGCCTTCTTGCTGCTGCGCTGCTTTAGTTACCAGGGAGCATTAATATTTATAAATATTTATGTTAAGAGCAGTGCAGAGATTAGCAGTGCAAATCATTTTGGAAGAGGCTGCTACCTGGAGTATAAAAAGATTATGGAAACACAATAACGTGGCAGCCTTTCCAACTCTGACAAGACATTACCTGCATGTAGAATGTCCCCAGAGAGAAAGAGGAGGACACAGAAAGCCATGCTAATTTACATTCTGTTTACTTGCATTCTGTACAGTCAATTACTGCATCCTTGCTTAAATGAATTGGGAGAAAAGGTGTGCACTGTCTCCTCACAATTCCATATTTCATTTGAAAATATTCAACCCATGCACCAAGTTCCCATTTACTTTGCTGTTTTCCTCCAGAATGTAGCAAAATTAATGCCCTGTTGTGTTGCCTGTTCATATTTCTTAACCTCATCATAGCTTACCATACTTCAAAATCACATTTTAATGAATAGAAAACCCAGTAAATGAAGTGCTATATTTGATGGCACCAGAAGATTGAAATTTACACTAGAGAGTATGAATTTCTATCAAAAAAGTGACCACCCTTAAATAATAAATAAAATTAGAAGGCATGGTCAAGACATATCAAGGAGTCTTTAAATGATGGACCTTAGTGAAATTAATAAAAGCAACTCTATAAACTTGATTTTAATGCTCAGGTAAGAATGTCGAAGGAACTGTTATGTCATGGAAGACTACTAAGGAAATGTTATGTAAGAGAAATAGATTATTTTTCAGTTTATAGATGTGAAATTGCAGTGACTGTATTGTTCTAGGAGCATCTTGGCTGTTTAGACTATAAAGTAGTTATTTTACAGGCACATATTTATGCTACTGTCTCTTTTCTTATGTCTAAAGATGAAGGTTAAGGAGACTATTATTTAAATACCCTTTCTGACTGTAGTTACGAAAGTAGCCCCAGCAGTGCAAGAAACTTTATATGCAGACTTCAACTATGAAAGTTTCTGTTAACAGAAAGTACTGGTAACAATTGGGCAGACAATACCATCTTCTGCTACATATGCTGCTGGCGCCATGGGGCCCCTTCATGTGTACTCTGGTTGGTGGTTTAGTCCCTGAGAGCTCTGGGCTGGGGGGTGGGGGTGTCTGGTTGGTTGATATTGTTGTTCTTCATATCAGGTTGCAAGTCCCTTCAGCTCCTTCAGTCCTTCCACTAGCTCCACTATTTCAATCCCCTGTGCTCAGTCAGATGGTTGGCTGCAAGCATCCACATCTGTATTGGTCTGGCTCTGGCAGAGCCTCTCAGGGAACAGCTATATAAGGCTCTTGTCAAAAAGCACTTCTTGGCACCAGCAATTGTGTCTTGGTTTGGTGGCAGCATATGGGGTGGATTCCCATGTGGGGCAGTCTTTGGATAGCCTTTCCTTCGGTCTCTGCTCCACACTTTGTCCCTGTATTCCCTATAGACAGGAGCAATTCTGGGTAAACATTTCTGAAATGGGTGGGTGGACCCCTCCCTCAACCGGGATCTGGTACCTAACCTCTGAATATGGTCACTACAGGGTCTGTCTCTCCTTTTTTGGGTATTTCAGCTAATGCCATCCCTGTTGGGGCCTGGGCCCTTGGTCCTGTGAATGCTTGATGCCCCAGAGTAGGGGAATGCTAGGGTGGTGAGGCTGAGGTGGGTGGGTAAGTGAGAGACCACCTCACAGAAGCAGAGGTGAGGGGTGATGGGATAAGGGGTTTGAGGAAGAGAAAATGGGAAAGGGGATAACATTTGAAATGTAAATAAATAAAATAATCAATAAAAATTTTGAAAAAGAAAGCAATTGGGCAACACCACCAATGTGGCATTCCCATTTTACAGGTTCAGGTAATGTCACAAATCTTGAGCACTTTCATTTGAAAAACATGGATGTATGTATGCATATACATGAACACATAGCTGTATACATTCATACCCAATGTTTTATTGACATTGAATAATTTGGAAATATTTCAAAGGATCTTATAGTATTCAAATTTTCTAAGAAATTATCAAGCAATATTTAAAGAGGAAATTTAGATTTACTTATTTTTATCTTCTTTGCAAACTTAATCTTGCAGAAATTGTGAATGGTACAGGCTATATTTAAGAATAGGTAAAGAAATATTCAAACTGTCTCTGCTCTTAAGGTCCACAGATATTTTCAAAGTCAAAAGGTATAAATTTTACTTGAGATTTAATTTTGAAATATTTATGTATATTTTTATTCTTATCACTAGTTATTGCACAGATGCACAACATAGTTCTTTGAAATTTTAATTTGAACTTCAACAAGCAACGTTTATATAGGTTCTTGTGTAACCCTACAAGAGCTTTGAATAAATGTTTAGACATAATGGGCAAGACTACACCAAATGCTATGATTAATGTTACTAAACACTTTCTATTATAAACTTCTGTTTGCAGAACCTGACATGATTCTGAAAAAGTCTCGGTTTGTGCTAAAGTGTTGCATGTTTTGCCTCTTTCCCAAGGTGATTTTTTTCTCGCGTGTAGGAGGAAAATCTGTTCCTTTTTTCTACGGATGAGAATATGGAAAAATACATTTTTTTCATTGTAAATATCATGTGATGCCCATTTTGAATTTAAAGTAGTTCAAGTGACATGCTTACCTATTATAACTAATATTGAACTTTTTATGGTAAAATTACACATCATCATGATAAAACTATTTTTGAAACTCATGAATATTTAAGGAAATAAAACTGAACATACAGAAGTAACCACAGTTTATTGTCTTTTATTTATCTAAAATACTTAAAATATACTAAATATTTAAAATTGGAATGTGTGAATGTATAACAACAAACTATGTTTTTAAACATTTATTTTTATTTTATTTAGTGTTAACTTTTGTTTATGTGCATATATATATATATGCATCTCTGTGTGTATTCCACATATTTTCATATGCCCACAGAGGTCAGAAAAGGAAGTTAAATCCTCTGGAACTGGAATTATAGTTGGCTGTGACCTGCTTGATCTGGGTCTCAAACTGAACTCTCATCCCCTAAAATGTCAGCAAGTGCTCTTAATTTCATTGTCGATTCTTTAACAGCAGTCTAAATATTCTAAATACTATTTTTGAATGATTCTTAAAATTAATTAGTGTAAAAACTGACTAATCGACATGAAAACAAGGACTGGCATTTTGTCTCAGATCTAATGAAAAATTCACAATACTATCTATGACCTTTTAAACATCTATGTGTGTATGGAGCTTAAAGATATCGGAATAAATCTCCTTTAGTTATGCCAAATGATAAATTCCTTCCATTCAAAAAAGATCAAATCAGACTTTGTTACCTGTGTTCATTTAAACTTAGTATGTTCATGTGACAAATTTATCAACAACCAAAACCTGATGTCTACTATTTCCGGGCTGTTTTCAAACAGCTTCTCAAGTGCGACCTTTTCTGTCCTTAACCTATATCACAAAAAATGTTATGGTGTAATGGAAAGTGATCTTTGAAACACTGAATTTGTAGTTTGTATGCTCATGTCTTCTAGACTATGTTTCAGAAAAAGATCATGCTGGCCTTTATAACCTCCCAGAACATGAGTTACAAAGCAAATTTCTTTTAGTTACCAAATTTCAAGTCATGTTTTAAAAATTAATATATGTATAAGTTGCTTTGATAATGAAGGTTCGGTATAATTAGTACAAATTTCTGTCTGGGAATGTAGACTGTCAAAACAAAACAAAACAAAAAACAATGAAAATGCCAATATAAAGCAATACATATAAAATATCTTCTCAAGTTTTCCCTCCTTACTGCTAGTAATGTCAATAGCTTCCAATGCTGTCTCTCAGTTCTGGTAGGTTATTTTGGTTAATAGTTAATAATATTTACCTTTCATGTTAATTAAACCCAAATGTCTTATATTGTTAAATAAGTGTTATATCCTACAGTAGATTCCTATATTACAGAAATACCTTATATACATGATGTAAAACTAATATTCTCATATTCTATATCTTCACACAAACACAGTCACCAAAGCATAAGATATATACTGATTTGTCTTCTTGCCAATGCAACCCAAAGATAATCTCATTTCAATCTTCACCAATACTTGTCTCCTTAAAATAAAACTAATTATTTTAACAAATTTAAGATACAGAAAATATCTGAACCTTCCGATGACTCTAATAGCTTATATAATACAGACTTGTATTTACCTGGTGATTATCTTGATACAATGATGTTCTTGGTAACATTAAATATATTTTAATATTTCTTCTTGCCATTTACATGTCTTCTATGAAAAGGGTTTATTGTTGAGAATTTGTTAGTATGTCCATTATAAGATCACTCTAGAGTAAAAATAAATAATAGTTACAGTTAGTAATAATTATCATTTGACATTCAACTATATGAATTTTCATATAGTTTAGAGATACTAATCTTTTATCAGAAACCTGACTTGAAAATATTTCTTCTAAACCCACAGTTTAACTATCTAATAATTTGTTTGCTGAATGGTTTTAGGTTTATATCCTTGCATTTGTTTTCTTTTACATTTAATGTAAACATTTTTAAAACATTATAAGCATTTTCAGGTGACTTTCTTATTTTCTTTTATCAGAGGTTCCAGGCTTAAGTATGAAATTTTAATTTTAATTTTTTATTTTTGTGTACATTATAACAATATTTTAATAGTATTAACTGAAAATATTATTTTTTCCTACAGAGTATTACACTTGGAGGTTTCAAACTATAGTTGACTTTACATGCATGTTCTTTATCAAAGATTTCAGTTTGATCCTACTAAGATACTAGTATATCTTTATGCCAGTAGAATCCTCCTTTTGATTAATAAGGCTTTACAACATAATATGCTATCAGAAAACCTGATTGATTTACTCTTACTTCTGATTAGGAATTGTTGTAGTTTGACAGTTGTTTGTCATCTTCAGTAGTTCCACATAAATTTCTAGACACTCCCTTTGCAATAAAAAAACAAACTGACATTATAATTTAAAAGTGATTGAGTGAATCTATAAGTGATTTTGGGTAGCATGGGAACTTTAACAATCTTGTACAATTTACAGATACAAAGGAACATAATAAGCTACTCTAAAGAGTTATGTGTGAACACAAGAGATAATTTAGAATTGAACAAATTCTAGAAATGAACAGTTTAAGTGAGAATAACCTAAATAGGAGAAAGTTGGTGAAAATTTTAATTAGCACCAAAAGTAAACACCCAGTGAAGAACAGTCCAAGACAGGGTGGCTCCTGAATTGCAACAACCATTTAAAAATACCAATCATTTACATACTCATTCTCTATGAGTCAGAGGGTCAAACCCAGGAAATTATACTATAAAAAAATGAATTATAGATGATCATCTACAATGTTGATACAATAACATTATTTAACACATACTATAAAACCCGACTCAACAGCACAATACATGAGTCATAAAATTAAATCATTTGGGACACTAAATAAAATACACAATAGTGGATAGTAGGAAAGAAATTAATGGATAGGGTACTAGTAGGGTTTGCAGAATATAAGAGTGTCAGGAGCAAAGGACTAGAGAATGGTGGACATTTATGAAATTGGGTTAAAACAAAATTTAACAATCAGTGAAGAAAGAAAGAAATGATTTAACAAAATATGGTAATCTTTCCCTATGAAAAAAAAATCTCAAGAAATTAAACCTAGAAAGAATATACTTCAACCTAGTAATGCCATTTTGTAAAGTACACATGCTACTACACTCAATTATAAAAACGTAAGTCTTCCTAAGAATAATAAAAAGAGTATAATGTATAAAATAATAATAATGACACATGATGAGTTACGCATAGAGTCCTAGACTATGCAGGTATTCATGTAAATACTTTGCCTTGAAGATAAGTAAGTACATAAATAAATATTAACAAATAAACAAAACTAAGAAAAAGGTATCTTTATGATTTTTAATGAAATACATATTTCTCCATATCCGTCTTCTTCCAGCTCCTCCCCACCTCCCAACTGCTCTCTTTCATTCTCACTCTGTTTCAAAAATCCATAAACAAAATTTGAAAGAACAAAAAGTGAAAACCAAAACAAAGAACTAATTATATAAAAACAAAAGATCAAACAAAACAAAAAGTTCTAAAAATTAAGAACAAATAAATTCATTGAAATTTTAAGAAAATACTTCCAGGATGAGGGAATATATAACTCAGTTGATAATGTGCTTACCTCACAGGAGATGCTCTTCTCCGAGCCCAGTGCCATATGATGCCAAGGTGCCTGTCTGGGGAAAAAATAGTTGAGAGATAAAGATAGTCAGGAACTGAAATTCATTGTTGACTTATAATGAGAGAGGAACCACACAGCATATAGTCATATACTCACATAGCCAAAAGACTGAGTCTCAAACTCTCTTAAAAAGACAACAAATAAAGATTAAATAAGTCATCAGTGCTTCTCAGGGAGAACCGTATACAACAAGGGAGTATTTACAAGTGAAATAAAATGTGACTTATTTTCTCTTGATTCAATAGACTATTATGAGATCCCACTTCATGTACATTGTGCTAGAAAACTTTCAGATGCAGAGTTTTGACTTTGTAGAGAAAAGCTTTAGTACTACATATCTATGGGGATTCTGGTAATTATGCTATAATACTTTGGATAGTTTTCCATTAACTAGAATTCAGCAAGAATTTATTAAGTGGTATGTCAATTTATTGGATGATAACCAGAGTTTTTACTTCTGTAACTACATGGCAGCATTCCAGTTTACCATATAATTTATGCTGGCCTTTGGATGACTTCTTATACTCAACAGTCTGTTAATCTATATGTTCAGGATAATGTACATCACTCCTAAAATTGGCCCTGGGCGTGCTTGTGGGGAATTAATAAACTTCCCTCCTTCTTAATTTCGACCCATAGATCTCCTTTGTATTCCCAAACAAAATTAATAATATCTGTTGTTAGAGATACTAGATGTGGTTTTCATTGAAGACAAAAACAACTGACAAATGGTGATCAAAAGGAGCCAAAAACTAACAGCAAGACCTGAGGATGTCACTTTTGAATTCAGTAGTTAAGTACTGTTCCCTCAACGTGGTGTAAATGTCTTTAATTTCAAATAAGGTATTCCTTGCTCTTTCCTCACTTTTGCATCTATCACATGTATTTCTAATTACTTAACATTTTTGTTTAATAGTTATATAGGCACATTATACAATTTTCAGTTTTGTTCCATTCTTTAGTTGTCTATATTGTCAAATTGCAACTACCTTGGATCCATGTCCAATTTTTAAGCTAGTGTGTTTCTGACACTGTGCTCTTTTTCATGAGGAAAGGCTATTTGGAAGAAGTGCTTTTTTGTGTGTGTGGTAAAGAACCACACTTACTCATTGCAGTGGAAAATGAGAAAGTGTGTGCCTGTTCTCACTAACTTAAAAGAACCGTAATTAGGCACTGAACACTTTCTTCAGCCAAAGTAATCCCCCCTCCATTATGTCTCTCATTCTGAGTCTCTTCCCTTCCCATGTGGCAGGTTAATTACAGTACTGTTCCTGCACTTGAGAATGAGTAAGGGCAGGAATTGTACCTTTCAGCTTTAGTTCAGAGCACATAAGATGATCAGGATAATTTATGGTTGATTTTAAAATTAGTCATTACTTTATTACAACAGAATACCAAAAAGAAAATGCATTTTAAGCTTTACTTTTATTAATTTTAATTATTATTTGTGAGTGGGTAGGTGCATGTGAGTACCTGTGAACAGAAGGGCTTGAAGTTTTGTATTCCCTGGAGCTGAAGTTATAGGCAGTTATAAGAAGCTTGATCTGTAGGATGGGAAGTAAGTAAACTCATGGTCTTCTCAAATAGCACTTACTTTCAACCACTGAACCAACTCTCCACCTCTGGAAAATGAGTATTTCTAAATGGATAATTTTTAGATTTCATGAAGTTTAGAAATTACCATTTTAATATTTTAAAATCAATGAATGGTTCAATCTATATTCAAGTATGTGATTTAAGTAGACTATCATTAATCATTTGCCTTTAAAAAAATCTGATGAGAAAAAGGTTGCTTAAAAGATACCAACCAGACCCCCCAGAGTTCCCAGGGACTAAACCACCAATCAAAGAATACACATGGAGGGACCCATGGCTCCTGCTGCATATGTAGCAGAGCATGGCCTTTTCTGGCATCAATGGGAGGTAGGGCCCTTGGTCCTTAAAATGTAAAAAAAAATAAAAAAAATAAAAAAAAATAAAAATAAAAAATAAAAATAAGATGTCACTTCACTTTGAACCATCTAACTAAACTCTTTTATTTCTTTTTTTTTATTAATCATTTTATTCCTTTACATTTCAAATGATATCCCCCTTCCTGGTTACCCCTTCACAAACCTCATATCCTATTTCCCCTCAACCCTCTTTGCCTCTATGAGGGTGCTCCTCTACCCACTCACGTACTCCCACCTCACCCCTCTAACATCTCACTACACTGGGCTATCAAGCCTCTATCCTCTCTCATTGATATCAGATAAGGCCACTCTCTGCTACATATGTGTTTGGAGTCATGGCTCCCTACATGTGTACTCTTTGGTTGGTGGTGTAGATATTGGGAGCCCTGGGTGGTCCAGTTAGTTGATACTGTTCTTCTTATGGGTTTGTAGTCCCCTTCAGCTCCTTCAGTTCTTCAGTACATTTTTATTTTTTAACAAACAGAAAGTTCTTTAAACCAATGGTGGGCAAAATTTAGCCTTTGACATACAAAAGTCATTTTAAATGGCTTCAGTTAACATTTTAGTCTCTTTGAAAAATTTCAAATTTGATGATTTTGAACAATCTTAACTCCTTGTATTTATTCTCTTGCATATTGAAAATTGCAGGCACATTTTAAGATTTTTCAAAATGAGTAGCCTACTCCAAGATAAATAAAACATGAATATGTGCATGATGTGGCCTGAATAGTTTCTAAGAATATTTTTAAAGTGCATTCAGAAAGTTAAGTTCACTACCTCACAATTCATATTTTGTTTATCATGTTTATCTCTACACTAAGAAATGATATTTGGGGTTTTAACTACTTCTTTAGTGTCATGCATATCACAGTATTTCAGATAGAACTGTAATGTGTGTTGAGAATTTCTATCCCAAACATATAATTTTATTTATGCTCAAAAGCTCATATATAAATATGACAAACCATAAGATTAGTTAAAATATAATGACTAAGCATAATATGCCATCAATGGATAGATCTTATTTTCTATTCACTAGGACTAGATCTACATTTAAAAAAATAAAATTTTTAATTGATCTACATTAAAGCGTTCATGGTGTCTTGGTCTACATTTAAAATGTTCATGGTGTTTTGGAAGAAACAAGTTTAGAGTAATATTTTATAAGAAATACCTGTTTATTAATGATTGCTTGAAACTCTTCATAATGATTCATATTAATAATCTCTTACAGAAATTGGTATTTATATTATAAACATTTTTAAATAAAATATGATTATATTACCTCTTTCCTTCAGTCAAAAACCCTCATTTTAAGACCTCTTTTGTTCTTCCAACTCTCAAGCTGATAGCCTATTAAAATATATATGTACATATACACACATACACACGTATATTTGTATGTGTCTACATAGCAGATATAGTCAAACACACATATGTATGCTGAGTTCCTTTTTGTTGCTGTTTTATGTGGTTTCAAGGCTGACCACTTTTCATTGGTCAACAAGTGGGTGCGCTCATCCCTAGAAGGGGTTCATTTTCTTCACAGTCTATCAAGAATTTCCTATAGTTCTTTGTCTAGACTTGGGACCCCATGTTCTATTAAAATGTCTCTTGTTAATGCCATTGTTCTACTATTGCTTGGGTATGAATTCTAGAAGACTTTGCTTCACAACAGACTTCCTATTATTCTGGTTCTAACAGTCTCTCATAGCAATTTCCTCAAAGATTCCTGAGCAGTAGATTCAGGAGGTGTGTTATATATGGGCGTAGAATTCCCATTATTTCTATACTTTGTCCAGTTCTGGTTTTCTGTGATATTCTCTATTTTCTGTAAAAAGAAGCTTCTTTGATCAGGGATGAGTATTATATCTCAGGATATGGAGCTAGGAACAGTGATGAGACATTAAACACAGCATTTATCCTTCTGGGTCTTGGTTAACTCATTCTATAAAATCTTTCCTAGCTCTATAAATTTACCTGCAAATTTTATTCTTTATTTTTTCTTTCAAAGGTCCAAACTTTGAAATAAGATTAACAATTTAGATATTAAAAGAAATAAAATTACCTCATTTAATTCCATGGAAAAAGAAATTACTTCTATGTCTGTTACACCTATGTATATATTCCTATGTAATTAAATCTTTCAAAAATAAATGTACATACATGTTTATGCAAATGAGATTAATCATTACTCTTTAATGTTTAAGCTTTTCCCATTTCTCGTAAGAAGTCATTCACCCCCCATCTTTTTCTCTCTCTCTGTCTCTACCTCTAAAATTAAATCCAAGGACAAAGAAAATGGACATGTAAAACAGAGATGTAAGGTAATTGTGTAGGTTATGTGTGTGTAATTAAGATTATTAATATGCATGTATTTTAATCATTGGATATTTCTTATTTTTAAAAATGCATACATAATTTCTATGCATGGACTACAAATTGTGTCAACCAGTCAATTTTTTTAAATATTTTTATTTTCTTTATTCTTTGTTTACATTCCAAATGATTTCCCCTTTCCCAGATCCCCCCTCCCCATATGTTCCATCTACCTTCTTCTCTCCATCCATTCTACAGTCACCTCCCTCCTTTTTCTCTGTCCTTATATCCCCTCCATAACAATGACAATTGAGAAGAATTCTTGTCAAATATCAACATGCTAAATATATTTCACAATATAAAGTAACCTCTCCAAAGGTTTGCTTTGAGCCTTACCCTCAGATTTTCCCATATATCACTATTAGTTACTGTATTTCTCTAGATTTGAAACCACCAATAAGAAAGTAGACTTACCATGTAAAGCCTCTATAAATATTTATTTAGGGTGCTCAGATGTAGTGCTGTGCTTTAATTGTTCACACACAACCAATGTCAAGAAGGCTCTGTGTATGGAAATTAAGGTTCACTATTTGATATAGCCATGCTGATAAGTTAATTCAACTAAAATAATTAAAATCTTCATTATTACCCAAGCATTCAGGCTAGGAAAAGATAAAAAACACAAATGTTTATACAGACAGTAGGTAAGCTTTAAGAGGAGGCTTTGGCCATTTTGAATGTTTTGATTCAAATATTATAAATTAAACTTTAGGTATTTCATATGTCATTCATAGTCACTACAAAAGAAGAATATCAGGAGGTGCAATAATGCACATAATGCTAGCTATTCAAAACATTGGGATACTGGCTTTTAATAGTTGAATGGTACTCCATTGTGTAAATGTACCATGTTTTCTAAATTCATTCTTCTGTTCAGGGTCATCTGGGTGTTTCCAGCTTGCTATTAAAAACAATGACTTCATGAAATTCTTAAGCAAATGGATGGAACTAAAAAGTATCATCTTGACTGAGGTAACCCAGTCACAAAAGAATACACATAGTATGCACTTACTGATAAGTGAATATTAGTCCAGAAGCTTTCATTACCCAAGATACAATTTGCAGATCACTTGGCACACAAAAATAAGAATGACCAAAGAGTGGATCCTTCAGTCATTCTTAGAGGGGGGAACAAAATACTCATGGGAGGAAATATGGAGGCAAGTGTAGAGACTGAAGGAAAGTCATCATCCAGAGACTTCCCTACCTGGGATTCATCCCACATACAGTCACCAAACCCAGACACTATTGAGGATACCAAGAAGTGCTTGCTGACAGGAGCCTGATATAGCTGTCTACTGAGAGGCTCTGCCAGAGCCTGACAAATATAGAGGTGTATGATCGCAGCCATCCATTGAACTGCACACAGGGTCCCCAGTGAAAGAGTTAGTGAAAGGACTGAAGGAGATAAAGGGGTTTGAAGCCCATAGGAGGAACAACAATATCAACCAACCAGACCCTATCCCCCAGAACTCTAAGAAACTAAACCAACAGCCAAAAGGGTTGGGACCCATGGCTCCAGCTGCACATGTAGCAGAGGATGACTTGTTGGGCATCTGTGGGAGGAGAGGTTCTTCGTCCTGTGAAGGCTCCATGCCCCAGTGTAGGGAAGTACCAGGGCCAGGAGGCAGCAGTGGGTGTGGGGCAGGGAGCACCCTCATAGAAGCAGTGGAAGGAGAGATGGGATGGGGGTTTCCAGAGGGGACACTGGGAAAGGGGATAACATTTGAAATGTAAATAAATATAATACCCAAAAATAAATAAATAAATAAATAAATAAATAAATAAATAAATAAATAAATAGGGCTGCTATGAACATAGTGGAGCATGTGTCCTTGTTATATGTTGGAGTATCTTTTGGATAGTTGGCCAGTAGTTGTATACCTTGGTTTTCAGGCAGAATGACTTCCAATTTTTTGAGGAACCACCAAACTGATTTCCCAAGTGGTTCTACCAGCATGCAGTCCCACCAGCAGTGGAGGAGTGTTACTCTTTCTCCATATTCTCACCAGCATTTGCTGTCACCTGCATTTTTGAACTTAACCATTCTGATTTGTGTGAGGAAACACTCTAAAAATAGGAAACAATGACTTAATAGTGTTTACCTTTTGATTCCGTCATGTATAATGACAAGATAAAAATGTGGATTAAATACTTATTTTGTTGTTATAAAATAGCAGATTCAAAGGCAACTTAAAGATGAGTTTGTTTTGCCTTATGATTCCAGAAGTAGAAAAGAGTCCATCATGACAGGTGTGATATAGTATGGTGGTAAGAACAGACGGAGAGCTGATCCACATACAATACACAGATCAAACAAAGAATGAGGTTGTAGCTGGACTTTTGGCTACTTTATGGCTTTCTTTTTCTACCACACTTCTCCACCCTCATTCTCCCTTTCCAACCCCACAATACCAGGTAGCAGACAAAGAAGGGTAAAGGGATATCATTATACTTTGATGTCATTAATCTTTGATGTTATTAGACTACTTCTTGCTGAGTAGGAGCATGGAGTTCCTTGAGGCAAGTTTGATCTTGCCTGTCAGGATATTCAACTTCTTTATATATATATTCTATATTCTTTGCTTACATTCCAAATGCTTTCCCCTTTCCCAGTTCCTTCCTCCCCATATGTCCCATAAGTCCTCTTCTCTCGGTTCATTCTCCTATCATTCCCCCTCCCTTTTCTCTGTCCTGGTACTACCTACAATGCTGGATCAAGCCTTCCCAGGATTAGGGCCCTCTTCTTCCTTCTTCATGGGAATCATTTGATATGCTAATTGTATCTTCAGTATTCAGAGCTTCTGGGCTATCCACTTATCAATGATTGCATTCCATGTGTATTCTTTTGTGATTGGGTTACCTGCTTAGGATGATATTTTCCAGTTCCAACCATTTGCCTAAAAAATTCATGAATTCATTGTTTTTAATTGCTGAATAGTACTCCATTGTGTATATATACCACATTTTCTGTATCCATTCCTCCATTGAGAGATATCTGGGTTCTTTCCAGCTTCTGGCTGTTATATATAAAGCTGCTATGAGCATAATGGAGCATGTGTCTTTATTGCATGCTGGGGGAATCCTCTGCGTGTAAGCCCAGGAGTGGTATAGCAGGGTCCTCCAAAGTGTCATGTCCAGTTTTCTGAGGAACCACCAGACTGATTTCCGTAGAGGTTGTACCATCTTACAATCCCACCAGCAGTGGAGGAGTGTTCCTCTTTCTCTACATCCTTGCCAACACCTGCTGTCTCCTGAGTTTTTAACCTTAGTCATTCTGACTTTTTCTCCTCCCTTTGCACAAGACCACTTGACAAGTGGCAACACACAGCAACAACAGCAACCAGCAGGACAGCAGTGGGGGAGGAGCAACAGCTTTCATGGTTCTAGCATTTAGTCCCTTTCAAGCATTCCCAGAATTCATTTGCACATCATACATTTGCAGAAATTATCTGCACCTGGAAAAAAAATCATACCCCTGCTACAGCATGAGGCTAACCATAGCCAGCTCCTGTGGACAATCTGAAGAAACCCCCATGTTCCATACCTGGCATTAAAACAAAAACATAATCCTATAGCATTTTTGGCATGTTTAAACAATCTAATATTCTCACTCTGTGAGGTGAGACATCAAGACCTTGAAGTCCAACAATAGTGATACACTTTGTCTTTCAGGGCTGGAACACCTAAAAAGTTCCATAATCTAGCCAAACAGTAAAAGTAACTGGGGACGAACAGTTAAAATTCATGAGCTTATGGAAGACATTTACCATTCAGTCCTGTAAAATCATCATGGTACTTAGAAACCCCACAGAGTTACAATTATTTCTTGATTCAAAATGGATTTAGCTGAACTTCAAAAGTTTGTATAATTTATATACTCTTAATACTGTTCAAAAGTCCAAGGTCTCTCCTGAAATGCAGGTTAAGTGTGACCACTCTTGTAAAATAAAAAAAAAAATCACTGATTTCAAACATAATAATATATTGATTATATATTACAATAGAAAGAGGTAGGAATGAGTATATAGAAATGATTGGACTAAAGGAAGATGTCATAAGGCAAACATAGAACTATATGCTTCCATGTGTACAGGACCCAAAGCTTCAATTTCAAAGGGTTAGATTAGCACCCAATCGGTAGATTGATCACTGAGAGCACATAATGTTTTTTGTTTTTGCTTTTTGGTTTTTGTTTTTGGAGGGGGCTATTTCTAGCCCCTGTATGTAGCAACTGTGGCAGATGCCTCCTATCTCTACTATCTTGCAGTTTCCGTTTAAAACAGGCTTCACCATTATATTGCTGTTAGATATTCTGAACAAGTCCCAATTTCCAAGCAAAAGTACAAAAGAAGAATCCATGAGTCCTAATCTTCTATCTTTCATGGCATCCAAGCCGGTATCACATGAACAACATTGCCAAGTTCCATTTTTAGGGTGTCATAGACCTTGACCTGTTTCAACTACATAAACAGCATATTCTGATGCCTTAATCAGTTATTTTCCAGGAGCCAACGACCACTTAGTCCCTTTCCTTTCATAAACTGTATTTGTAACAATGTGGGTTCTCATTCTGAGGGTAGGGCACCCCTAAATTGTCTTTATAATTTAGAGCCAAAAGCCTTACTTGAATGGTATGTATATCCTTAACTATTCCATTTTCCTTTGCAGGTCATGATTTGGCTGAGGCATTAAGCTTCTTATTGAACATTTCTTCTCCAACAAGCACATTTCCCCATTTCTTTCTGCCTCATTTGCTGCTCTTTT
This sequence comes from Apodemus sylvaticus, assembly GCF_947179515.1. NCBI lineage: Eukaryota > Metazoa > Chordata > Mammalia > Rodentia > Muridae > Apodemus > Apodemus sylvaticus. The sequence continues at coordinate 24,739,384 of NC_067487.1, forward strand.
TCTTTATAGAACTGCATAGGTGTAATCAGTAATAACTGTTCTGCAGAGCCAAAATTATGCTGTCTTGACATTTTCTCTTCCAAAACAATTAATTCATTGTCAGTTAACTTTGTGTCATGCAAGTTCTTAAAGCAGGGCCAGAATGCAGCCAGAATCTTTGGTAAAATATCTCAGTAATCGGTTCTGGCCTAGTTACTAATAGATTCCTAGTTTCTCTACAAAACTTAAAATATAATGTGTTGGGCTAGCAGTGTCATCAGCCCAATGAAAATTAAATATATATTATATATAAATATATATTATATATAATAATTATATATAAATAAAATTTAAATATATATTATATATAATTTATATTTTATATATTTATATTTATAATATATTATAAATATATATTATATATTTATTATATATAAATATATATAAGTATATATAAACATATTATATATTTATATTTATAATTATATATATATATAATACTGGCTAGTTTTGTGTGTCAGGTTGACAAAGACTGGAGTTATCACAGAGAAAGGAGCTTCAGGTGAGGAACTGCCTCCATGAGATCCAGCTGTAAGGCATTCTCTCAATTAGTGATCAAGAAGGGAGGGCACCTTGTGGGTAGACTGGTAGTCTTGGGTTCTATAAGAAAGCAAATTGAGCAAGCCAGAGGAAGCAAGCCAGTAAGAAACGTCCCTCCATGGCCTCTGCATCAGCTTCTGCTTCCTGACCTGCCTGAGTTCCAGTCCTGACTTCTTTTGGTGATAAACAAAAATGTGGAAGTCTAAGTGCATAAATGCTTTCCTCTCCAACTTGCTTCTTGGTCATGATGCTCATGATGCATTGTGCAGGAATAGAAATCCTGACTAAGACACATGTATGCACTCAAATGCTTGTTGCAAGAAGACCTCAATACTTCTAGGGAAAATAATACATTTTTTTCTGACTTGCTGCTACATTTATTGCTTATGACTGCCATTACAAGTAGCAAACAGAATAGGATACAAAATTATTTAATCAGATATTGCATGACATAGCATATTCAGAAATTAAAAAATAAGCATCATATATAAAGTTCATATTTTTGGATAGTCATATAAATGTTTGATTAAAGGACACAAAAGATTATGGCCTAGTGGCAATAAATCTGACAAATCCAGTGAGGTAAGGTTTTCAGTATTTTTGTCTATTTATAAATTGCAAACCATTCTAAAATTGCCTCTATGCTTGATTGGCATGGCCTGTTGACATGTTTGTATTGTATTTAAGGCTTTCTTGTCTTTTATTTTTTTCCTTATTTTGATTTCTTTGAGACCTCCATACAATGTGTTTTGATCATACTCAGCACTCTTGCTTTAACTCCGCCCAGATCCCCCTTTCTTTCCATACTCATTTTTTTCATCTTTCCCTGGCATAAAGCAAGAGCCTGATAAAGCAGTCTTCTGAGAGGCTTTGTCAGAGCCTGAAAAATACAGAGGCTGATACTCCTAGCCAACCATTGTACTGAGCACAGGGTTCACAAATGAAATAGTTAGAGAAAGAACTGAAGAACTTGAAGGGGTTTGCAACCTCTTAGGAAGAACAACAATATCAACCAACCAGAACCCCCAGAGCTCTCAGGGACTAAACCACCAACCAAAGAGTACACATGGAGGAACCCACGGCTCTACCTGCATAACTAGCAGAGGATGATCATGTCAGGCATCACTGTGAAGAGAGGCCCTTGGTCCTGTAAAGGTTAGATGCCCCAGTGTAGGGGAATATCAGGTCAGTGAAGTGAAAGTGGGTAGGTGGGTAGGGGAACACCTCATAGAAGCAGGGGAAAGGGGATGGTATAGGAGGATTTACTGGGTGAAACTGGGAAAGGGGATAACATTTGAAATGTAAATAAATAAAATATCCAATTTAAAACAAAAGCAACAAATCTCATAAACTCTTGCAGATTTGATCTTGAAGTGAGAAATCTTCATTGGACTCAGGAACATATTCTTACGTGAAACTGATTCTTCTCCTCTCTGTTAGTATTATTTTCCAATAGCTTCTTAGCTAAGGGTGAACTTTAGATATATTTTTCTATTTTACGTGCATGTGTGTGTGCATGTGCATTCATGAGTGCCTGTATGTGTGAGTGTGTGTGTGTGTGTGTGTGTGTGTGTGGCGTATGTGTTTATACTCCCAGGTAAAACTATTTTACTCATCCATATACCACTTATACATACTTGTAAGGGAACTAAAAGAACCTGGATATTTTTCTATTAACTGAATTAAAGGAGACTCAGGGAATCATTGCATCTTTTCTCTATTAGGTGGATTCATTAATTTGCATAGCCGTGCAGGGATGTGACAAAGGTCAACAACTGGAAAAACAACAATGAATAAAGGGAGTCTTGGAAAGAAGATGGGATTCAAATCAAACGTGGCATCTGAGTGCAAAAAGGACTATGTTGAGGGAGGAAGGTGGTGCGGGGACATGGTGGGATGGGAGGACTGTTAAAAATGATGCATGAATATACCCAGAGAATTCCCCAGCAGGTAATAAGGATACAAGCTCCACTACGTTCATAGCAGCCCTATTTATAATTGCCAGAACTTGAAAAGAACCCAGGTAACCTTCAACGGAAGAATGGATGCAAAAAATGTGGTATATATACACAATTTCTAATTCAGCCATTAGAAACAATGAATTCATGAAATTCTTAGACATATGGATAGAGCTGGAGAACATCATATTAAGTGAGGTAACCCAGTCTCAAAAGATTAATCATGGTATGCACTCACTAATAAGAGGATATTAGCCTAGAAAATTGGAATACCCAAAACATAATCCACACATTAAATGATGTACAAGAAGAACAGAGGAGTGGCCTGGTTCTGGAAAGACTCAGTGTAGCAGTATAGGACAAAACCAGAACAGGGAAGTGGGAAGGGGTGGATGGGAGAACAGGGGGAAGGAAGAGGGCTTATGGGACTTTCGGGGAGTGGGGCGCCAGAAAAGGGGAAATTATTTGAAATGTAAATAAAAATATATCGAATAAAAATATTAAATAAAAAATGATGTGTGATTGCAAAGGGCATAATGAAAGCCATGTGATGTATATTAACTGATAATAGAACAGTAATCAAAACAAAATCAAACTAAGTTCTTGGTCAAGTACTGATCTCAACACAAATGGTATATTTTCCATGTTTACCCAGGATTAAAATACATAAACATTCTTGTTTGTTTTCTCCCTTCTTCCAATAGTGTCTGTGCTTTCTACTAGTATGTCAATTTGGGACAATTTATATTGCCATTGTAGAAGAAGGAACCCCAGTTAAAGCTATGCCTCCACCAGATTGACTTGTGGGAAAACCTGTGTTGCAAGTGGAAAATACCTTTAAGTTCAGCACTCAGGTCCAGTCAGATTAATCTCTGAGTTTAAACACAGTCCTCATCTATCCACTGAGTTCTTGGACAGCCAAAGGTACTGAGAGGAACACTGTCCTCATTTAAAAAACTATCAAAAGTAATCAGTCAGTCAAACAAAGAAACAAATACAACCTCTAAGAAAACAAACTCTCTCTCTCTCTCTCTCTCTCTCTCTGTGTGTGTGTGTGTGTGTGTGTGTGTGTGTGTGTGTGTGTTTGTGTGTTGTTTGAGGGATTCCTTTAAATTTGAGAGGACACAGAAATTTATTATTGCAGAATTAACCCAAAATATATTTATACAAATATTGCGTTGCTTTTATATCTTTCAAAGAACACCTTAATATTTTAACTTGAAATACAATGGAACTTTAAGTTGAGTGTGCAGTTATTTTTTTATTGCTTGAAAGTATTTAATGAACATAAAATATATTCAACAAATACCACTGAGAATATTTTTCTTATAGTGCTACATTTTCAGTGATTTCTGATTGGACTGAGAGAATGAGTCAAACTTTCCTCCAAATAATGTCCACTCTTCTGCATTTTTTCTGGCTCAATGATTACACCTCTTCCAGGAGTCTCTCTTATTCATTTTCATACCAGTGTTCACCCATTCTTGTGACTCCAGGATCCTCAGGACAAATTTACAATCTCATACAGTTTTGTGTTACATATTTTTCCCAAATCATCAATGGGTTCATAGAAGCTTTATTTATTTTCATTTTCTTGTCTGTACTACTTACTTGAGTGAATGTACAAATAATGTCCAAGTTTTATGTAAGGAATAAATGAGTGGTTATAAAGTTTTCTTATTTATATAACAAAAATCTAGTAGAGATATCCAGGTGCCTCTTATTTAAAGCTCATCATTCTAGAGATCTAACAAATACTCCCATACTTGCTATTATGACTGATTAAGTGTTCTCTGCAGCGCATAATGAAATTACTCTCTTTGTATTGAGAGTGATTCTGTTGCACTATAGAAAAAAGTATCAATTAGATACTAATTAGTCCTGCTCTCTGCTTGTGGAAGGTTTGAGGTGAATGGGTGTGGAAGAGAATGGGGTAATAATTAAGGAAACATTTAGGCAATTCAAGCCTTGTGCTCCTTACAGATAAAAAAGTGCAAAGCAGGTTTGCAGTATAACCTCCATACAGACAACCAAGGCAGATGCTAATGAATCTAACATGTTTGTCATGAGTAGTTTACTTTGAAATCCATTGATTCCTTTGCAAAGAGAGCAGTAAAACACAAAGTTGTCTTGCTACACCCAAGTTGAAAGACTAAAGGCTGCTAATGTGCTTAGTAATACATTTCAAGAAAAAATGATTAATAGAAAGCCTAGCTGTTTTGATGAAGTGATTTCGTCAGACCAGGGAGTCCTGACTAATTTGACAGAAGGCACTGTGCATAGATCATAACAGGGAAGTGAGAGATAGCAGTGATTGTGTTGTGTAATAGTGAAATAATACAGCATTTGCAAGGTCTGAAAGTGCGAGTGAGAAACAATAAAAGTGAAGAATTTCACAGTTAAGGAGGAAACATAACAATGTGCCCTTTAGCACAAAGTCACAACTCAGAATTAAGGGACTCATAATTCAGGGTGAAAAGTGTGCCTGCTTGCTTAAAGATATAAGCAGCACAAATATTCAAGTCTTTCATTTTCACTTCTGTTCTCCCTTTTTTTACACTTAAGAATTCACCAAGCTTTATTATAATAGCAGCACAGCAAACATACTTTAGCTTTATAACTTTTAGTTCCACACTAAATAAGCTGTGTTGTCAACCAAGAGCCAATGTTGTGGGATAAAAGCATCCAGAGGTCCTCCAATCTGTGATACTCCAAATCTTCAAATTACTTTTCTACCTTCTACAATGGCACCCTCTACTGGATTACTCTCTTGTTTATAAAGAATCCTGAGAGCATTGATATGGGAGTCAATACCCTGCCATTGTAGCTTCTTTTCCCTCCTTATGTCTCACTAATTTGTAAGTAACTCAATATTCTCATAGTCCAACCCAAACCCTATGTCTTGTAAGAATAATGTTTTTACTAAATGACTCTAAGTGACAAGCTTGTTCAAGCCCAGATGCATTTTGCTATTGTATAACCATAAAGTCCCCAAGAAGGTCATAATTCACATTGCACCCATTTTTCAGATGAGACAGTTCAAATATAAAAATTATTATGTAATCTTCTCTACATCTAGGTAAGAACAGAGGACTTAGTTATTTGCAAAAACAGCTTAACTTAAAAACAATTATATTTTCGTCTTTCTTACATTATATTATCTTTCATAGCATTTAGCTTTCAGAAGCCCTATTGTTTTCATGTGAATTATGAAACAAAATATAATGATTTTCCATTTGAAACTACTAATAAAATTAGTACATTCTTCTCTGACAGAAAGTAATCAGTTCTTGTTTAAGAAAACCACAATGATTCCAAAATATATCATATTTTATTTGAAAAAAGGTAACTATGAACATAATAAAACTGATCTAAAGAAAAAATGTAGATCTATTACTATAAATATAAAAGATAATATCCAGAAAGATAGTTTTATTGTGATTCTACAATAAAATACTTTGTGCCAAGGACATCGGGGACACCTGATGAAATTACAGCTTTTGAGAAAGCGATTAGTGAGACAAAGACTGAAATGAAGGAACACAGCATCTGAAAGCACCATGTGCAGTTAGAATCATTTATTAAACACTGATGTCATGCAACTCTCATAGACAAGCCTTGGGATATGCTCAAAGGCAGGCAATGACCAGGGTTTGCTGAGAATTTGCCAAAGAAAATGAAAGGGACATTTTAGCAATGAAAAAAAAGTTGAGTAGACACAGAAGAAATCAGGTGGATGCCCATTTACAGAGTGCAATGAATGCTATGGAATTGGACAGGAAAAGTGTAAAAGGGCCAGAGGTCAGTGAGGTAGTTAAACAGGGCAAATAACTTTTGTGTCTGTGATTGCTTCTGTAATCCTATTACAAATATTTGAACACTATCCTGGAACTTTAGTCATTCAGTAGAACTGTATACAGAGAGGTATTTGTATTGGGCTATGTTAAGTCACCCAAGTCTAAAGTCCCTGTTGTGAGAAATTATGAGAATAGAACCTTTATCAGTCTTTTTGTATGAAATCTAGAGCTATAACTGAACACTGGCCATGTAAGAAGAAGCATGGAAAGGGAAGAAGAAGGTATTCTATTTTATTACCCTTGTTTCTTTCTTTCCCATCTCATTTACCAAATCCGTGGTTTTGTTATTGGAAAAAGAAACTAGGCCAAGGCAGGGATGAAACTAAATCCCCAAGTTATAAAAATCCCTGTACTAAAAATGTGTGTAATTAGAGGTACTAAAAAGTGGGAATGAGACTTGCTGCAACCAAGAAATAAAACAACAACAACAAAAACAGAAAAAGTTTTAGAAAACAGAGAGAAAAGACACCAGAGAAGGATGAGAAGAACAAATGCAGGGAATGGGAAATTAGAGAAAAAGAAGTCCAATGGATGATGTTACAATCTGAGATCTGTAGTCACAGGAACAATAAGGGAGACAATGTGTGAAGCAGAGACTGAAGTAAAGGCCACCCAGAGACTCCCCTACCTGGAGATGCATCCTATAAACAGTCAACAAACCCTGACACTACTAAGGGCAACAAGAAGTGTATACTAAAAGGAGCATGCCATGGATGTCTCCGGAGGGGCCCTGTCAGAGCCTTACAAATACAGAGGCAGATGCTAACAACCAGCTATTGGACTGGGCATGGGGTCCCCAATGGAGGAGCTGGAGGATGGTCCAGAGGAGCTGAAGGGGTTTAAAGCCCCATGGGAAGAAAAATGACTTCGGACACCCAGATGCCCCAAGACTCCAAGGGACTGAACCATCAACCAAGGGGCACACATAGTTACAGCCAAAACTGTGGCAGAGGAAGGCCTTGTTGGGCATCAGTGGGAGGAATGGTCCTTGTTCAGGTAAAGGCTCAACAGAGGCCAGAACAAAGGGAAACAGAGGAGGAAGGAGGAGGGAGGGTGTTGGGTGGAAGGGCATATACATGGAGGCAGGGGGAAGGGGAGGGGTTGGGAGTCTTAGGGGAGGGGGGATATTGGGAAAGGTGTTACTATTGTCAATGTAAATGAAGACAATATTCAATAAAAAGTAAATTAAAAAATCTGATATCTGTGAAGTGCTGGGTGGGATGGAAGAACAGTTCTGCTAAGAGCACTCTATGAAGATGATTATATCCATTGGATGTTTACATTTGTGATGTCAAGAGAAGATTTTAGTTGAAATTCTTAACCTCATAGTGAGACTTCAATTAGTTAACGACAGAAATTTGGTATTTAGGCACAGGAATGAATTTCTATTACCCATAAAGGGTGTATAAACCATAAAGAAAAGTAATCAGCAATTAATCCTTAAGGAGGATAACTGTTCAGAGGGCTAGGACTAAAAGAGAACATGGATTTAAGAATGTCCCCATGTGGGGATAAAATACAAATTAAAAATAGTGACAGGAATCATGGTACGCAAAATTGGCTTTGAGAACAGAGAACTACTAAAATTGCTTTCTAAAACATTGTATCAATTTGACTTCTTAATAGAAGAATGTGGATCCATGTTTATATTTTCATGTATATTGAAAACTACCATGTCTTTCACCTTTATAAAATCAATAGGGGAAAATGAATAACAAAGTTTTTGCTTCTGTTTCAACAGCTAGAAGAACATGTCCGTAGTCCTGCTACCCCATACCCAGTCTGAAGTAACTACACTTGAGAGGGACTTCAGCTACTGGCATAATTTTTTAGCCCACACCAATTGCTTTTTGATGGAAATCAAAACAAACACAAAACCTCTGAGAGCATTCCTGTATAGATGTCCAGAAGAATACTTCTAAGAACACCATGACACCACCTGACTGTGGATTTTAGGTAACTAAATGCCATTGAACTAATAGCGATTATTGGTTATTTCCTTATGACCTCCAATATCCAGTTTGACCTCTTCACAGACAGATCCAAAGATGATGACTTTTCATTGAACATTTATTACTTGGTGACTAAAAAACAAAACAAAACACAACACAACAAAACAAAACAAAACAAAACAAAAACCCAAAAAACCAAAGGTATACTGAGAAGTATGTCTCAAATCTAGAGAACAGAGTAGTGTAACTTTTCATATTTCTTTCCTGACCTCTCTAAATAGAGAACATTTTGTCACAGAAAGAGTTGAAAACATTGGGATAAATAAATGCAAACTACTTTGCATCAGTCACAATGGAAGTGAACTCACTATAGCCTTTTTAATTTGTTTCTTCCCAGTTAACTAATCTTGTTAAAATTAGGTTCATTCTTTTCCAATCAATGATTCTTCAAGATCGTAACTAGAAGGATGCTACCAAAAAGTCTGTTACTTGATAAGATTTATTTTCCCTTTGCTGCAGTTGGAATCACACATTAGATGACTTTTATCTCTTTGATGTAATTCACTCACCCTTATTTTTACTATACTTTATGGCTTTTCATTTGAAATGAATGAGATTTTCCTTTCTGAAAGATGAGACATTATTTATTCTTCTTGGGGGGAGCATACTTCTCATAGATATCAGCCTGCTGCATTTCACGACCATCTTTCTTTGCAGGAGTAGACATTGGACACAGAGCTTCAGTTAGTGCAAGATACCCAGCACAAGGACACAGGTCTAGCTTATATTAACAACTCTTGATTTATTTGGCCTAATAATTTAAGCCCTGACCTTATAGATCTTCTACTTATCTTTCAGTTGGAACATTGACATAGCAATCAACATACTTCTGTCCACACATGAAAGAATTAAGATGCAATGAAGTCTTAACATTATAGATAGGGTATGACTAAACTTTCTCATTACATAGCACTTTCTAAATTTTCTCAATAAAAAGTATAAAGCACCACAAATATTTCTGTTGTTTTCAGCAACAATATGTTCAAATAGCAGCAAAGGTTTCAGCTTCCAGAAGATTTTTTTTTTTTTTTATTTTGACCCAAAGGAAAATGTTTGGATTTTTTTAAAATGATTTTTTTTTTTTATTTTGTAGAACCACAAGTTACAAATTCATGGAGGACAAACTTTTCAATCATTACATGTGCTGATGAAAGGGGCAGGCGTTCCTTTTTTAGTTTAAGAATCTCTGTCCTTCCTGTCAGGTAAATAACTTTAGGTAATGGCAGTTGGTCCATGGAGAATGTTATGTGTGAAAGTCAGTATTATCAAATTCAATATGAGTCATTTTCATAATAATTGTTACTTAAAACACCTAAAATATTTGCTACAAGGTTCTATCATATTAGAAGTTTCAAAAGACATGAATGTTGAAAGTTTTCATAGGCACCTGTTCAATTCTACTTTTCTTGGGCCATATAGTGAATGTATATTGGCTGCAAGATTTTTTAAGCAGATCCCAGTGCCAGAAAGTCAGTGAGCTATTAGCAGCAATACAGTTGTTGCTAGATATTGTTGCTAGAAATTGTGGATAGATATTAGCAACAGTGCAGGCAGGGGGACACTCACTTGAGCAGGGTGTTCAAATTCATAATCAGAATACATAAGGCAGAGTTCAGATCTATACTCAGAATTCAACTCAAAATATAAGAAAGGTAAAATTTTTTCCTAAAACAAGATATTTTTTGTGCCTCTCCACTCACCCACTCCCACTGTACCACGCTATTATTCCCTTATGCTGGGGCATCAAGGTTGATGCCACCTCAAGATTTTTAATCTTTCAGAAACAGAATATTATCATGTATTTTAGATTCTGGCCATTGTCCTGCCTCAATCTAGAAAGTACTGAGATTGTGTTTGTGCCAAAATAGCTGATTAAACCACTCCCCCTAACGGAAAAGGTTTAATGGCTTCAAATTACATAAAGGGTGACAGTTTAATAGTATCCTCAAATATAATCAGACTTTGCTGCTCAAACAGTATACATCATCAATTGTACCAATTAAACCACATTACTGAGCATAAAGACATAATGTGTGGTCACTTGCATGCCTTCTAATTGTAACACTATGATCACAGTATTAATGGACCCAGTACACGACATTTATGTAGCCAAAGGAACAAGATGATCAAGATTTGCCAATTACAAAATTGGATATAATGATTAATTTGAGACCCAAGTTTTTCATCACTGCTGCTTACCAAAATGCAGTCATTGATAGATACCTCCAGGACACATTGCATTCATTTAGTATTATTGTTGATTCTGGGAACTGAGAATTTCACCTAGAACATTCAGTACCACCTTAAATATCTAAAATATTCTTCAAACTATGTACCTCTCTGGTAAACATTTCTGCATAATGTGATATATTTGCTAATCCCAGGATAGAGCAATTTTATACTATAATATAGGTTGTACAGAATAGATAAAAATCAATCATCAATGCAAATAATTCCCTTTAGCCAGAATGTAGGTAGAGACTTTCCACAGAGATGTATAAAGACAAGCATGTGAAGTACTTCAGGCAAAGGATATAAAATGCCACAAAATTTCATGCGGATGGAAATTCCAGCCAAAATTAACTCTAAATTTAGTAATTTCAACTATTCAATGATTTATTGTTTGAAGGAAATACACATTTAGCAAAGCCAAGCACTGAAAACAACAGCATGCACATAATTTAGCTTTGAATAATTTATGTTCAGCTCTATGAAAGGTTTGGTGAAGGATTTTATTTCCACTTCCTTTAGAATGTCAACAATCTCTGCTATACCATCTATGGTGATGGTCTTGTATTTTAATTGGCTCTATTGACTAAGATGGGAGAAGTTGCTAGGGCTTAAACCTTGTATTCCAATCATGATATCACTGCTGTAATTCTGTTTGTGAGTATATGTAAACCCTACACTATACTACAAATTATCAAGGCGAAACTTCACTTTGGTAGGTAAAATCACCAGACACATCACAGATGGAACTAGATCTAACAATTCAGTAGTAACTTCTAAAATGTAGGCACTGTAGTTTTATATGTGTCCACTGGTGTTAGGGTAAACTGCCTTCTAATCAGTTGGTCCCCTAAAATCTAAATATTCTTATTATCTAACAGATGGTCTTTCAGTAAGTTATTGTAGTTCACTTTGGGGAAACTTGGAGAGACATCTATCACAGATTTGGTTTTCCTATAGCAATTCAGTTTTTATCCCCAAAGAAGATAGACAGTCTTCTTTTTTTTTTTTTTTTAGTCGATATAATTTATTTACATTTCAAATGATTTACCCTTTTCTAGCCCCCCACTCCCCGAAAGTCCCGTAAGCCCCCTTCTCTTCCCCTGTCCTCCCACCCACCCCTTCCCACTTCCCCGTTCTGGTTTTGCCGAATATTGTTTCACTGAGTCTTTACAGGTCTTCTTAATGAATGGTTTCTTAGCTTGGAAGTCTCAATTCTAAATACCTTATTGGGAGAGAACAAATATTAATACAAGAATCCATAAGAACTTTTTTTTTCTTTTTCTTTTGCAGGCAGTTGACAGCAACAATTAAGTTAGCTTTATTTATTTAAGCCACAGCTCTAACTTTAATTAACAACTCTTACAGGTTATAAATCACACACTATTCTTACTGATCTTCTATTTGTCTTTTTGTTGGAACCTTGTGTCATACTACCTAATGCTGTTGAATCCCACACTTCAAAGCCAAGTATCTTTACTCAATATAGCACTTGCATATGTCATTTTTGCAGCTCTCTGTTTTAATCCAGTACAACTCATTCTGATCATAATATGTAACTGATACTGTGAAATAATTTAATAAAAATTCTTGTACTATAAATTTGTACATATGATTTTTCTATGGTATCATATACCACTCAGCAACTAAATGTAAGAAGAGATATTTACTTTTCTCTTCATTGTTGCATAGCATACTTGGTATGCCTCAACTATATTTTTAAAGTTATTTTGTCTTAGTAAAAATGTAAAAAAAATAGTAAAAAATTTAACTAAGATCTTGTCTCATTTGTATTTACTTACATTATTCTTGACTGAGCATTTATTTAAAAATAATGCATGGTTATTGTGGATTATATTAAGTGGATACAAAATTACTTCTCCACAAGCTTTTACTCTATAATCATTCAATGTAACATCAGCAGTCATTCCAGTATCATAACAACAATATGTTTTCTTATTTCAACCTGTAGCATGACCTGACCACTGAAGTTTGGTCTTTTGCTGTAAATAGGAAATATTTTATAAAAAATAATCAATTTTCTATAGAAGGGAAAGTAAATAAAAATACAGGTAAAATAACATAAATACAAACAAATACAAAATAAAAATTAATATAAATACTGGTAAAATAAAAAGGTTCCCTTTAACTAAAGTCTATTATACTGATACTTGTTACTGATATATGAAAATTTATTACCAATAAAGTCACATAATATCAGTAATATTCCAGAGTTTTCAATGACTCTGAATAACAATATAAAGATTCTCTTGATCTGAACTTTGTGAAAATATTAAAATTATTTAACTTCTTCATATTCAGATCCCAATGAGAAGGAAACATTAAAAAATACTTCATAATGAGAAACAGTTACTATTCACTAAAAGGAATTGTGAATGTTCCCCTCCCCTGCTGGCATGTATATGCAGTTTGAGTAACCAAGTATTTCTTGGATGGAAACTTGCTTTCTGAGAGCACTACCTGAATCTTTATAGTTTATGCATCTTGACTCTGATTCTGAGTTCTTATGGCGTTTATGATCCCCCTTGAGCCACAAGTTAGTGGGTTAGGAGACTATATCCTCCTGGTGGCTAGGTAGTTTAATCAGCATGTTTTCAATAGAAAGAAAATTAGAAAGGTACTAAAAATATTTTTCTAATCTAAGAGTTGCCAACTATTTTATTTCAAACTGGCCAAATTATTTCCTTTATTGCTTTGTGTTATCACCATTGAGATGCTGTGTGTTCTAGTGAGAAGAAAGGCAGAAAATAGTTTACTCATTATGTGCTTATCTCCAATGTGAACACATTGTAACTGAAAATTAATTAAATATCCTACTGAACCTATCCTTCCAATGCAAGTGCACCAGACTGTACCCTTTATTTCCTCTAAGGATCATGTGATTATTTGGGAGCCTAAGCTTACTCTTCTTGTCAGAGGATATTGTTTTAGTGATTGCCATATGTATGAAATAAATTTAGTTGTCAAAATTTTACATATAATTGTATCATCTAAAATAAAAATTTTCTATACCTCAAGATATTGTAAATATGAGGTAATCTGTCTTTGATGGTTTGAACGACAATGCAGTCCTATTGTGAATTAATGGTCTCCATTTTATGGAACTATTTGGAAATGATTATGAGATATGTGCTCTACATAGAAGGCAAGTGACTGAGGAGAAAGAGTGCTTTAAGATTCGAAAAGACTTATTCACCCATGTTTGTGGATAAAGAGATGAATTGTCAGTTGTCTCTGCTTGTGTCTTGCTCTTCCATCTGATGCTAATTCTTTGAATCTGGAGGCCCAAATCAGCTATTTTCTTTGATAAGTTGCCGTTGATATAGTGTTTTTGTCACAGGAGTAGAAATGAGACTAGAATATGTTTATTAAAAAGGGGGAGAGGAGCAGAAGCTAAGAGGAAGAAAGAAAGAAAAAATGAAGAAAGAAAGAAACAAAAATCTACCATTTCAGAAAAAAAATATTTATTAATGAAGCAGGGTCTGGTTAAGAGATAACAAAAGAAATCAGGAATAAAAACAATTAGGGCTTTTAAGAACATCAAATTTGCAAGTGGTTAGACCACCAGAACTACTTGCTTTTGTGAACAGTTAGGAAAGCCCAATTAATGATGTTGGTACATTGGATTCTTGCTCACCTTGAAACTCACGCTAACTAGATTATATTATTCTTTTTTCTATATATAATTTACTTATCTTGAGGTAGTGTTGATAACTATTACTATGTATTAATCATTATCACAAGAAAACAGCATTTTCTCAAAGTTCTGATACAATAGAAATCATAATTTCTTATATTCTCATATATCTGCAATGGAGTTACAATATGAACACATTATGAACACACTATTTTTGACAGGAAAATTGTATCTCCCACTGTGTTTCCTCATTTGTAACAAATCATTTTTTTTTGTTCAATATATTTTTTATTTACATTTCAAATGATTTCCCATTTTCTGGCCCCCCCACTCCCCAAAAGTCCCATAAGCCCCCTTCCCTCCCCCTGTTCTCCCACCCACCCCTTCCCAATTCCCTGTACTGGTTTCGCCCTATTCTGTTACACTGAGTCTTTCCAGAACCAGGGGCCACTCCTCCGTTCTTCTTGTACCTCATTTGATGTGTGGATTATGTTTTGGGTATTCCAGTTTTCTAGGTTAATAACCACTTATTAGTGAGTGCATACCATGATTGATCTTTTGAGACTGGGTTACCTCACTTAGTATGATGTTCTCCAGCTCCATCCATTTGCCTAAGAATTTCATGAATTCATTGTTTCTAATGCCTGAATAGTACTCTATTGTGTATATATACCACATTTTTTGCATCCATTTTTCTGTTGAGGGATACCTGGGTTCTTTCCACCTTCTAGCTATTATAAATAGGGCTGCTATGAACATAGTGAAGCATGTATCCTTATTACATGCTGGGGAATCCTCTGGGTATATGCCCAGGAGTGGTATAGCAGGATCTTCTGGAAGTGAGGTGCCCAGTTTTTGGAGGAACTGCCAGACTGATTTCCAGACTGGTTGTACCAATTTGCAAACCCACCAGCAGTGGAGGAGTGTTCCTCTTTCTCCACATCCTCACCAACACCTGCTGTCTCCTGAATTTTTAATCGTAGCCATTCTGACTGGTGTAAAGTGAAAACTCAGGGCTGTTTTGATTTGAATTTCCCTAATGACTAATGAAGTTGAGCATTTTTTAAGATGCTTCTCTGCCATCCGAAGTTCTTCAGGTGAAAATTCTTTGTTTAACTCTGTACCCCATTTTTTAATAGGGTTATTTGGTTTTCTGGCGTCTAACTACAGAGCAATAGTGTTAAAAACTTCATGGTATTGGTACAGTGAGAGACAGGTGGATCAATGGAACAGGATTGAAGATCCAGAAATGAACCCACACACCTATGGCCACTTGATCCTTGACAAAGGGGCTGAAAATATCCAATGGAAAAAAGATAGCCTTTTCAACAAATGATGCTGGTTCAACTGGAGGTCAGCATGCAGAGGAATGCGAATTGATCCATCCTTGTCTCCTTGTACTAAGCTCAAATCCAAATGGATCAAGGACCTCCACATAAAGCCAGACACTCTGAAGCTAATAGAAAAGAAACTGGGGAACACCCTTGTGGACATCGGTACAGGGGGAAAGTTCCTAAACAGAACACCAATAGTGCATGCTCTAAGATCAAGAATTGACAAATGGGACCTCATAAAATTACAAAGTTACTGTAAGGCAAAGGACACCATCAAAAGGACAAATCGGCAACCAACAAATTGGGAAAAGATCAGATAGAGGGCTAATATCCAATATATACAAAGAACTCAAGATGATTATTTTATTATTTTATTCTTGAGGCAAAGTTGGGGCGCAGACAAAATAGCTGCATGAGAAGTCTGTAGGGTCTTAACCTCTATGCTGACTGTCATTAGCTTCAAATGTTACCTTGACACAGCCAAGACGAACTGGAGGAAGAATCAGTTCTGGGCATATCTGGAGAGGGCTATCTTGTTACATAATGTAGGAATCCCAGCCCACTGTGGGCAATAATGTTCTCTAGGAAGGTGTCTCTGGGCTGGATAAGAAAGCTACGTAGGCAAAGACTTATTATCAAAGTTGCCAGCATTTTCATCTAGTTTCTCCCTAAGATTCTTGTCACGGTTCCTGCCTGAAGTCCCTTAAACGATGCACACAACCTGGAAATGTAAGCCAAATGCATCCCTCCTTGCTCAAAGTTGATTTTATTCATTCTGTTACCATAGCAATAGTGGGAAACTAGAACAATACCCTCTAACTATATTCATTAAAATGTGGATGATAAACACTTGGCTGGGAAAGGGGGTTGTTGAGTCAAAAATACTTAGCTAGTATAGAAAAGTTTAGGGTCTGCTTCAACCAAACTCATTGCAGAAAATGGGGAGAAAACTTGGAGCATGCAAGTTTAGAATGCAAAATTTTCCTAAGTGGGTAATAAAATAGTCACACTTTATATAAAATAATATTCTTGTCATTTTTCTGGTCCTATAATATTATCTTCCTACCCTGACCACAAAAACAAGCCAATCAATATTCACTGGATTAGGAACATCTGCTATCCATCCATGAAGATTTAAGGAACACCATGTTCTTAAATAGCATTATAGAAAGGAACAATACATCTAAAAATATCAATTAGACAACTATGTGTGAGGAGATTTTGAATGCTAAAATAAAAATTAATAGGAAGAAAATGTTGAGAAAAGAGGCAAGTGTAAAAGCCTCCTGTGAAGATACTGCTTGTTCAGACTAACAACCTAACTAGTTTGAAATTAAAATTCACTTTAGCTTTTATTTTTAAAATAATTTTTAGAAATATCTGACAACAATCCCATTTAATTGTCTCATTATAAAAGCAATTTCTTGGTCTAAGTCTGCATTAAACTTAACTTGACACAAACCGAGACCTAAGAATTTGAATTGGATGTCAGTACAA
Source organism: Apodemus sylvaticus (assembly GCF_947179515.1). Taxonomy (NCBI): domain Eukaryota; kingdom Metazoa; phylum Chordata; class Mammalia; order Rodentia; family Muridae; genus Apodemus; species Apodemus sylvaticus. The sequence goes on from NC_067487.1 coordinate 24,756,508, forward strand.
TGATGAAGATGCAAAAGGAAGATTAGTCCTTGAGTTATATTTTCCTGAAGTGTGTCAAGAAACTATACTTACTTCTAATCACATATCAAGCCTTCCTGCAAAGTTTCTATGAGTTAAAAGTCACAGGTTGTACTTTTCACTTGATCTAAAACACTAATGGACATAATAGATGTTCCCACACAGCCCTTTATTTGGGTTAGAACTCCTTGTAAAACTAGTCACATTGTCATATGTCTCTTTCAAAGCACTATCTAAGCATGTACATGAGACGCAATGTGATTCTGAAATTGAATTAAAATATGAAACACTGGTGTGGCCTGACACATTCATCATGCCAGCAATGTTCATTTTCTATTTCATCTTTTCTCTAATCGTTCTCATTTTCAAATGAGGCGTATTTGAGAATTTAGTGTGATCAAAGCAAACAAGGACCTTGTTAGCCAATTGAATTATTCAGGTTTTCTTTCTTTCTACCTGTTGTTTCAAATTAGAATTGATCCTTTTGTACTGAGCAAACACACATTTATTTACCAATCTGAAGTATACCAGCCACAGAAATTAATTGAAAAATTCCATCAGATCTGTGTGGGGGAAAAATTCCATCAGATCTGTGGGCTGGCAAAGCAGATCTTGACAGAATTATGTATAATGAACTGGGAGGCAGAGCCACCTACATCAAAGTTAAGTTGCCCTTTTCCTTTTTGCCCACTGTTTTTATATTTTTATTTTCTATATTCTTTGTATACGTTCCAAATGATTTCTCCTTTCCCAGATCCCCTCTCCCCATATGTCCTATAAACCTTCTTCTCTCCACCCATTCTTCAATCACCTATCTCCTTTTTCTCTGTCCTGATACTCCCCTCCAAAGCTAGATCAATCCTTTCCAGGATCAGGACCCTCTCCATACTTCTTCATGGGAGTCGTTTGTTATGCTATTTGTGCCTTAGGTATTCAGAGCTTCTGGGCTAATTAATATCCACTTATCAGAGATTGCATTCCATGTGTATTCTTTTGTGATTGGGTTACCTCACTTAGGATGATATTTTCCAGATCAATCCATTTGCCTACTTGATCTTCGACCAAGGAGCCAAAAACATCCAGTGAAAAAAAGATAGCCTTTTCAACAAATGGTGCTGATTCAATTGGAGGTCAGCATGCAGAAGAATGCGAATTGATCCATTCTTATCTCCATGTACTAAACTCCACTCCAAGTGGATCAAGGACCTCCACATAAAACCAGACACACTGAAACTAATAGAAAGGAAACTGGGAAAAACCCTTGAGGACATGGGCACAGGGCAAAAGTTCCTGAACAGAACCCCAATAGCTTATGCTCTAAAATCAAGAATTGACAAATAGGACCTCATAAAATTACAAAGTTTCTGTAAGGCAAAGGACACTGTTAAAAGGACAAAACAGCAACCAACAAATTGGGAAAGGATATTCACCAACCCTACATCTGATAGGGGGCTAATATCTAATATATACAAAGAACTCAAGAAGTTAGACCCCAGGGAACCAAATAACCCTATTAAAAATGGGGTACAGATCTAAACAAAGAATTTTCACCTGAAGAAATTTGGATGGCCAAGAGGCACCTTAAAAAGTGCTGAACATCATTAGTCATTAGGGAAATGCAAATCAAAACAACCCTGAGATTTTACCTTACAACAGTCAGAATGGCTAAGGTCAAAAACTCAGGAGACAGCAGGTGTTGGCAAGGATGTGGAGAAAGAGGAACATTCCTCCACTGCTAGTGGGGCTGTAAGATGGTACAACCACTTTGGAAATCACTCTGGTGGTTACTCAGAAAACTGGACATGAGACTTTCAGAAGACCCTGCTATACCTCTCCTGGGCATATACCCAAAGGATTCCTTGGCATGCAATAAAGACACATGCTCCATTATGTTCATAGCAGCCTTATTTATAATAGCCAGAAGCTGGAAAGAACCCAGATATGCCTCAATGGAGGAATGGATACAGAAAATGTGGTATATTTACACAACGGAAGTTGCCCTTTTCTAATTTTTGTCATTAAGCGATCCTCATGTCTATTGTGTCTGACAGAGTTTGGAGTTTTGTTATAAGCACACAGTACATTCACTTGGATTATATAGCTTGTACAGAAGCCTACATAAATTTTATGTTCAGATTTTGACTACACTGACCTTCATAAATTTATGGGTCATACTAAAGGAACATGTGCTTTTTCACAGTCTTACCATCCTTAGCAGTATTGAGGAGGAACCCAGAAAGTCATGCATTCTAGGCAAATGGTCTACCATTGAGCCATCTGCCACCATGAACACCTTTATTCCTGTAGCATATGGTGCCATCATTTTTATTTGAATTTTTTAAACTATGTTTTAATTTTCATGTTAGATTATTTTATGTGACTTCCTTCTGTATTCTTATCTCATTGGTTCTTTGACTTGGTTACTGCTGACTATGTCAAAACAGTTCACAATTTTCCTCAAAAGTGACCTCAATCATAAGGCGTATACTTTCTATCTTTCCCTGATAACACTGGATTGTTCTTATCTTTCAGAAACTAAAATTTAGAATATATGTGTATATTACCTTGTATGAAACCTCTTCAGACCAGGCTCACTCAAGGACATGTCAAATTCTAGAATATTTTAAAATATAATTCCAGGCCTATAAAATATAACTTACTGCCAATACTGAAGAGATAAACCTGCTTTTCCAGGAGAAAATTTCCAACTCTCTGCTGCCACTTAAATCTCAGCACATACGCCAAACTCAATTTGCAGGCTGGCTTCCACATACTATGAGCTTTCAGAAGTCTTCAGGCTAAATCCCAAAGATGCTCATGTTGGACAGGATGACATTTAATTTTGCTCCTTTCAGTGGAAACTTTTGCAGTTACCATGTTTTCATACTTAACTTTTATTCATCAAACACGTAAAAGACAGAAAGGAATGAAAGTTTAAACAGAAGATAAAACAGCACTAAGAAAGGACCTTGTTGAGGTTACTTCCCAGTTCGATATTCATGCATTTTTTCTTATACTGCTTTATTCAAAGTTTAATTAGGTATTAAAGAGAAACGAGTAACATAGTTAATATGAAGTTTACCTGAATCAGTAATAGGAGAAACTCCAATGTGCAGACAGGTCTACTGCTGTAACGTGAAGAAGGATGAAATTGAAGTTTCCTAAATAAATGGATTCTCAGAGTGAGTAACGAAAAGCTATTGCAAAAATTAGTAGATGTTGTCAGAGTATTGTACAGGGAAATCCAAACCAGAAATAGCATTTGGCAGTGAATTAAAATAATAAACAAAAAAGAGAAGTGCATTCACTTAAATATGCTTCAATATCTAGTGTATTTGAGGACAAAATAAAATATAACAATAAAGAACAAGAAAAAATATGTAATGCCAAGTTGACAAAACAGGAAGGGTAAGGGAAATCTGTCATAGAACTTGAAAGGTCAGCTTTTGTAAAATAGGTTCTGAAATAGAAAATTCAAACTTATATTTCAAGTAAAGTAGAATATATTGACCTACTACAACAGACAATGAGATAATCAAAATTATCATTTTATTTATTTTAAGGTGCTTATAGTATTTTATTTCTTTTTGACAATCATTTATGTTTTTTTTTTAAATTTTGGTATTATTATATTGTTTCCCCCTTCCTTCTCTCTCTCTAAACTATTGAACATGCCACCCCTTGTTCTTTTCCATTGTCACATAAGAATGTGTATTTATTGGCATATGCACCTACATTCCTAAACACATCAATACAAATTGGTTTTTTTCATAAAATATACTCTCATTAAAGTTTCTCCTTTTCAAATGGTCCCATATCTTACTCACCCTTCCAAGCATCCTATTCTGTTTTCATTCTTTCTCTTTATATAATCAACAGACAAAAATAATAAGAAAAGGAAAGAATAAAAGGAAAATGACAAAACAAAATATATGACACACACACACACACACACAAAACAAAACTCATAAAATCACACAATTGGAAACCATAATCTACAAGATAATGAAAGGTTAGACAACATATGCCCAAACAAAGCAATGTGAGGCAAACGCTGGGTATGTACTGCTAGGAATCGGGCCTGAAGTTAAGTGTTGTTAACATACCGAGTAAGACTCCTTTGGAGACAGTCTTTTCTTTGCAAGCATATGTTAACTGGAGAAAGTTTCTTGGGTGGGGGTGGTTGTCAGTGTCTGTATCTCTTCTCAGATCTAAGAATCTGTGTACCTTGTATTTGCAGAGGTCTTTGTGAGTTCATATTGTGAGTCCTGTTGTGGTTGGAAGACACCATCTTCTTGAAATCATTCATCCTTTCTGACTCTCATACCCCTTCAGCCTTCTTCTCTAAATACCTCCCTGAGATCAACGTGTGTGGGGGTGCCTTCAGTGATCTATTTTGTAAAAAAAAAAATGTAAACTTAAAAATTGAAGCTATAAATTTCTTCTTATGACTATTTTAAAACCTTTTATAATTCATTATGAACTATATTAATTCAACCATTCAAAAACATCATAGAATTGAAAATTTCAGGTGTAAATACATCTATGTCTTCTTATTTGTTCTCTGGGGGCTAAGTTTAATTTTCATTTCATTTGTATTTACATTTACGATTTGGTTGCAGTATACTTTTCATACAGCATTTCTTATAGTTTATGTAGTTAATGGACTGACAGCTGTAGCACAATAAATGGGAAAACATTTGGTTTGCTTTTAATAGTGATTATCTCTAAACCTAGAGAATTTTGAGGCCCCAGGAAGTTGGGAGGTCTGGTAGGGGTGGGGCCTGGGGTGGGAGTGGGACCATCCTCTTGGAGACAAGAGGGAGAAGGAATAGGATGAGGAACTTTGGGAGGGAGAACAGGGATTTAGGTAATGACTAGATGATAATAATAATAATCCTCCAAAATGATTATCCATCCTAAGAAGAAAGAGGATATGTTGAGAACACAATGTCTAGTATAGAACTCAGTATGTAATAATTTGATGTTTGATATTAATATGTAAGTACCTTAAGAAAACATATGAAATACTTATATGAGAGTAGTTCTTGTTATTTTATTTTTCATAGACTTTGATTACCTAAGTTTTTAGATACAGTAATTCACCTAGTCTCTTCTCAAACTACTTTCATAAGTATAATTGTTTATCTTTTTCTTGTATTGAAGAAAATACAATAGGCATGTTCACATTCTAAATTGCTAACAATCATTGTCATGTATTGTCACTCAATTATTAAATGATTTAGTGACAAATGAGTTTTGATATTTTTTCAAGTGAGAAGTGATACTCAAGTGTTTTCAAAATATAAAATGCTATGATCTCATTTTTACTTAGAAGTGAAAGTAATTAATGAAGAGCTACAAGCCACCAATGGTCACTGAGAGACAGAAAATTAGCATCCTAATAGGTTATTCAATCTCAGTTGGTTGGCGTTTAACACACAAGAGAAACATTAAATGGGCTCAGTGGTGTATGAGTGTGTGATACAATAGTAGTCATAAATAAAATGGTCATGAGTTTGAAAGGGAGTGGAGGGAGTGGGACATTGAGTTGGGAGATGAAGAAATCATGTACAAATTGAATGAATTAGATAATTATGTGAGGAAATGGTTTTTAAATGATACACTGTAAAGCAATGCCTATAAGACAAATATTGAAAAATCAATAAATGCATATTTTACAATATGGATTTTGTAAAAGTATTTTATTATATTGTTTTTAAGTATTCTGCATATTATAGCACCATCTGAATGATATTTAACATATGTGTAACAATATATAAAATCTACAAATCCTTTCACTAAGTGGAAGTATTAAAGGCCCATTTATGGTTGTTCTGCAGTGAAAGGTTTACCAGTTTTCATTAAAGTACTTTAAGTTTATTGGCCAGAGCTGTCTTTTATATGCCACTGTGCGACATGAAATGGCAGCATTTATTATGTTGAAGAATAGGTCTTAAATAGCTGACACATTCCTTAGCAATAAACCACTGATAGAAAAATCGGTCTTCCTTCCATTCATAAATTTCAGAAAGGGCTTTTGTAAATGGCTCACAGGATGCAGTAATCCTAGTTCCAAAGAACCAAATGGACTCTTCTGGCCACTACAGGCGCCAAACATGCATCTGGTGTTCTTACAAACATGCAACTAAAACACCCATATGTATAGACTTGTGTTTGAGGCATATAAACATAATTTTATAATGAGAAAATATCATCCATATTTATGCAATTTTGTCTTTCATTAAACCTTAAAAAAATCTTTATTTTAATTCTTAGCCATTTCCATATTATCTTTTGGTTTTTGTTACCTTCTGTATGAATATACTCTTATCAAAAGTAAACCAAACTTACCAAAGTAAATCTTCACATTCTGATCTAAATAAATATAGAGGCTTCTAGTTTTCAACCAAGTTGGGACTTAAATTGGTAGGTTGTGTTCCTTTACAATACAGAAAGATCCTCCTTCTTATATTCATCTGAGGAAAAACAAGAATACTCTGGAAAATACAGAAGAGCCCTCACTGTTTTCCATACTGGCTTATTAAACTTCTCACATCCACAATTTTTCTTTTTAAAATCTCAGTTTTAAAACAAAATTGCATTTTGTTTTGGATGCAACACCAGACTAATGTAAACAGGGATGGATGAAAGACTCCAAAAGAATGTATACTATTTCCAGCCAATAATGGTAAATCTGAGGGAGTCTTATCAAATGGTATTTTGCTAGTAATCAGTTAAAGGAAGCTAAGGAATCTTGTGAGACCCACAAGACATACAATAGAGGACTGCTGGGTCTGTGTTCATCCAGAGATGACATACTTAACCCTCAAGAGACTGGAGAATCCAAGGAGTTTAGAGGTCAGGTGGGGTGGGGGGTAGGGACATCCAAATGGAGACAGGGGTAAGGGAGAAGGTATGGGATGTGAAAGAGTCAGAGAGTGGACAGGAGTTGGTGGGGTGGGGAAGAAAATATGGAGTATATAAAAAATTAATAAAAAAATCTAAAAAAAAGAAAAATGCAGGAACTAATTATGTCCAAAAGTGTACTTAAATTTAATAAATATGTAACAAAACTCATTAAAAATAGTTTCCTAAGTAATTTTCAAAAGAGTTTATGGTTTTTTATGCTAAATTTTGAATTAATCAGAATCATCATTTAGTTAGAGGCAGTTATCCTAAAGAAAGATCATGACACCACCACCTGATAAACCTAATAAACACCATGCATTGAGAAGAGGTATTCACTATGAGTTATATTTATATCATCATATATGCTATAGAATAAAGTGTTCATTATGTGTGAGCATATGTATTTATTATATATTAGTTTGCATATGCATGTGCACCATAGAGTACAATTTTCATAGGTAGTTTGTGTTTATTGTCTTCTATACCTGGAAGTCCAGTGATTGAAAAGGTTTGAGGGCTGATTTTAGCCATGGTTCCCACCTATTTCTCCAATCAATTCGATTCTAATCTCCTCCTTGTAGATTTTGTTATTTTTTTTAAATTTTTTTATTCGATATATTCATTATTTACATTTCAAATGATTTCCCCTTTCCTGGTTCGCCCCTCCCTGAAAGTCCCATAAGTCCTCTTTCCTTCCCCTGTTCTCCAGTCACCCCCTTCCCATTTCCCTATCCTGGTATTCCCCTACACTGCGGCACTAAGCCTTTCCAGGACCAGGGGCCTTTCCTTCCTACTTCTTGGGTATCATTTGATATGTGAATTGTTTTGTGGGTATTCTGAGCTTCTCAGCTAATATCTGCTTATCAGTGTGTGTTCTTTTGTGATTGGGTCACCTCACTCAGGATGACATTCTCCAGTTCCATCAGTGTACTTGCCTAAGAATTTCATGAATTCATTGTTTTTAATAGCTAAATAGTATTCCACAGTGTAAATATACCATATTTTCTGTATCCACTCCTCCATTGAGCAAATCAAAACAGCCCTGAGATTTCACCTCACATCAGTCAGAATGGCTGAGATCAAAAACTCAGGAGAAAACAGGTGCTGGTAAGGATGTGGAGAAAGAGGAACACTCCTCTACTGCTGGTGGAGTTGCAAGCTGGTACAACCACTTTGGAAATCAGTCTGGTAGTTCCTCCGAAAACTGGGAACGATACTCCTGGAGGACCCCACTATACCACTCCTGGGCATATACCCAGAGGATTCCCCAGCATATAATAAGGACACATGTTCCACTATGTTCATAGCAGTCCTATTTATAATAAATAGAAGCTGGGAAGAACCCAGATGTCCCTCAACGGAGAAATGGATACAAAAATGTAAATATTGTTCTTTAGTGTTAGCTTACCATAAGAAAGAAAGAGAAGTTTGCAGTTTCTGTTTAAAAAAAAATTGATCTACTATTTTTCTTCTTTGGGTTTGAAGAGAAAATAAAGGGTGGCAGCATTAAAGATGTGATCTCAAGGTATTCAAATTTAATTGGATCAGACTGTGAAGCATTTTTTTTTTCTTTTGGGCATTGTTGAATAAAAGACTACTCAATAAACAAGCAGGAGGGTGTAACTGCTAGGTGTGGTTCTAAATAATAACGATAGCTTTGCAGAGAGTTTCAGGGAGGTGACCATCAAACACCAAGTCTCTTGTTATGCTAAAGTAACTAATACCATCTGTGAATTGTGTGTGTGTGTGTGGGGGGGGGTGTGTGCATGAAAAGGCCAGTCCTGCAGTTCCAAAGCTGCAGAATCCCCATGACCCAGGACAACAACCAGATATCCAGAAAGAGTCCTGGTGGAGATACAATCTTGATGATGTCACAGAATCCAGAGATCTTCAAACAGTTCAATGATCCATTGCAATGAACACTTGCAAGTGAAAAATATATCAACAAAAGGGAACAATCTGGGACACACCATTGCATACTACAGCTTCCATGATGGGATGTTTTCTATGTTTTTGTTTACTCTGTCGATTGTTTCTCCCTTTGCTTCATGTATGTTTTATTTTGAGGTGGTTCATAGCAAACATGAAGTGAGGCTATCAGGGGAGGAGAGGATGTGTGGGACTGATGAAATGTGTAACACACAAAGAATCAATTAAAAAACTTTAAAATATGTTATTTTATTCTATGTGCATTTTTGTTTTTGTGTACCATGTTCACTCCTAGTATCTTCAGAGATGAGAAGAAGGCACTGGATCATCCAAAACTGGAGTTAGAGGTAGTTGTGAACCACCAACATAGCTGATGGACTTAACTGTCTTCCCTAGAAGATCACCTGGTATTTGTAACTTCTGAACCATCTCCAGCCAGAAAATGAATGTCTGTAAAACTTAATATAACTTTTCTTTCTTTCTCACTCTCTTATTCCCTTTTCCTCTTCCTCTCTTAGCATGTTTGTCACTGCTTTGGAAACAGGCAGTGCAAACTTCAAAACAAATAAACAAAACAACACCATCACCAACAAACCCCCTAACACATATTTAATTCCAGGGTATTTTCTGCAGTAAGACTGTTGCTGGCCAAAAATAATTTCCTTTTATATTATATCAAAATGAAAGATCATAGACTTCAGGGGAGTACCACTTTGAAACATTGTTCATTTCTTCTCTGTTTGTTTTATACAGTACAATGTTGACCCCAGTAGACATATCAGATAGCCAATAAGTTATACTTTTATAATATTTTTAATTCTCAGTTTTCCATTTCCTTTACTTTGTTTACTTTACCAAAAAACTGCATTTATTTAGTGACATGCATTATTTATTTTCAAGGGAAGACATATACATTATTTATGTGAGTGGCACTAAGAGCAGAAAATTAGGTTATTTTCATCAAAAGGTTAACTTTAAATGAGATATTTATTAATAACTTGTTTATTTTCTTTAAATAGAAGATGTACTAAAATAGAAACACTTGAAAATGGTGCTTTAAATTATTTCAAAACTAAACACAGCATAACTATGCTGACAATAGCAAAATAACCAATATTAAAGGTAATAGAGAAATAATATGAGTACCTGTGATTATCAACTTTCTTTCAGAGAAATTATATATTTTATATTTTAAAAAAGTACTATTGTTCAGTGTTCATTTTGAAAGCATAATGGATATCAAAAAGAAAACTTGAAAGTTTATTGTATGTAAATGGCACACATGTGTAGAAATTATGCTGTCAGGTTATGTTCTATTATCTAATGCAAATATATTGCACTGTGGTTTCAGCACCATCTGTGATCAATACTGACATTGATAAGTACTAAAGAAGATCAATTGTGGCTGGGCAGTGGTGGTGCACTCCTTTAATCCCAGCCCTTGGAAGGCAGAGGCAGGTGGATTTCTAAGGAAAAAAGGATTTCTGAGGACAGCCTGGTCTACAGAGTGAGTTCCAGGACAGTCAGGACTACACAGAGAAACCCTGTTCCAAAAAAACAAGATAAAAACAAGACAAAAACAAAACAAAACGAAACAAAAGATCATCAGGGAACAGCTTGTCCATTAACATTGTCTGTTAGTAAAAGGCTTCTCCATATTACAGTACATTCAGAATTGTCTAATATGATAAAAGTGTGACACTGATGACTCAACAAGTTCAAATTCACTTCCCAATAATTTTATATTTGTTTTAAATGAAAATTATTCAAATTTTGTCATGAAATGCACATGGATCAAAGTTCATACTGCATATATATATATATATATATATATATATATATATATATATATATATACTCTAATGTTATATAGCTAGAGATGGCTGCTCATGACTGCAATCCCATCATTTTGGAGACTGAGATAGGAGACTGGCATGTTTCAGTTTAGGGCTGGTAATCTTGTCTATGAAATGATACCATGCTCACACTCTAACAATACAAAGGCAAAACAAAAGCAAAATATAAAAAGAAATGTGTTAGGAATCCAAATTTTACACTTACCATGCTTTGGCTTCATCTAACTTAGTATATTGCAATCCCAGTAGATCATCTATGAAGCAATATACTGCTTTGTAGTTAGGGATAGAAGACCGTCAGGTCTTTGTACTAAGTATTGCAGGGTTATTTCTAAGAATGATAATTTGCAGACATCATTATGGTTTCTTAAAAAGTACATATATAGGAAAAATTAATAAAATATTTCTACATTATTTTCAGAAACATCGTACTGCTTAAGTTACCCACAGATTTTTATGTTTAGCAAAAAGTTGCACACACATACACAGAGAGGAGAGAAAGAAAGAGAGACAGAGAGTCAGAGAGAGACAGAGAGAGACAGAGAGGAAGAGAGGAAGAGACATGGAAAGCAATGATTACGTAGGAAAGTCAGGGTTTTATAGGATTTTAACTTAAATTATATACATAACAAATTTATTTATTCAAGGATACTTTTCACACTTAAGAAAGAATCAGGTTGATTTGGGAAAATTGAAAGAGTATCATTAAATTAGTTACATGTTAAAAGAAAAACTATTAAGACTAAAGATTTTCAGATTATGCAACCAGAAAATAAACAGCTTACTGATAATGGTATAAGACTATGTTTTTGACAGAGAAGTCAAACATGTATAGAAACCCGAGCTTGTGTCTGTGCTCATAATTAGAATTGATTTTATTGCTGATTTTTTTTTCTCCAACAGAAAAGAGCTGCACTGGCATCAATGAGAATCTAAAATAATAAAGCAGAAATAAAAAAAGAGCTTTCTCTTGAAAAATTATGCTATCCCCTGGACGAGACATTCCATACCTTCTGCACTGTCAAATCCCCCCAGCCTCGCTGCTTTGGTTCTGTTCAAGCTTCAACACAAAGCCCCTGGGAAATGTTTCTGTCAAGCTTTGTCACAGACTATGTCTCCTCTGCCATAGCTCTCTGCCCTTCAAGGGTTCTACTTTTCTCGGGCTTCAGTGCTACACAATAGCCTTGCATACATCTAGGGCCATTTGCAGACTCTGTTGCTTTACTGTGGCCTTGGAATGCCGGAATGCATCATTCAGTCCAATAATTACCTCCCATCATTAACGATAATAAGAACTCATGAGGACTAGGATCTCGTGTGAACTAAAAAACAAATACATCTTTGCTGAGCTATTCTTTTCTTCACTCTGTAATAGTATTGGCAACAACAAGAAAGAATGCACGGTACAGTTTCCTTTTATGTTATAGCCATGAACACCATTTTTTAAAATTGTTTTATTTATTTGCATTCCAGTTGTTGCAACTCGCTCAGTCCTCCCTCCCACAGTTCCTCATCCCATTCGTCCTCCATGTTGCCTCTGAGAGGGTGCCTACTCCTCACCTCCATCAGGTCTCTTCCTTTCCTGTAGCCTCATGTCTCTCATATATTAAGTGCATCTTCTCCCACTGAGGCCAAATCAGGCAATCCTCTGCTACATGGGCCTTGGTCCAGCATGCTGAGTTGGTGACTCAGTCTCTGGGTGCTCCCTGGGGTCCAGGTTAGTTGAGACTGCTGGTCTTCCTAAGGGGTCAGTCTCACCTTCAGCTTTTCTAGTCTATCCCCTAATTTAACCATCAGGGCCCTGATTTCAGTCCAATGGTTGGGTGTAAGTATCTGCTTCTGTCTCAGTCATCTGCTGGTAGGGCCTCTCAGAGAACCCTTCTGTAGGCAGAGTAGTGGCAGGCATTAGTGTGACCACAGCATTTGATTGCTGCATTTCTGTCAGTCTCTTCTCTGTTTCTGTCTCTGTAGTTCTTTTAGTAAGGACCAATCCTGGGTCAGAAATTTGGACTTCGGATTTGCTCACATGCCACCCTGTCCCTCAAATTGAGGCTTTGTCTATGTACTGGAAGTGGACAATTCCAGTTCCCTCTCCCCAATGTAGGGAATTGTAGCTAAGGTCATCCCCATTGAGTCCTAGAAGTGTCTAACCTCAGAGAGGGTCTCTGGTACTTTCTAGAGTGTTCCCCACCTCCTACATTTGAAGGCTGTTTATATTTCCATTCATTCTCTTGGTCCTCTGGTTTTCTCTCCTGTCCTTTTACCCCTCTATATATGATTCTGTTCTACTTTTCACCTTCCTGCCCCTACTTTCATCCAGGTCCCTCTTTCCCTCTTATTTCCTTGATTATTTCCTTCCTCGTTTTAAGTATAATTGAAGAGTCCTCATTTGGGCACTTTTGCTTGTTACACTTCTTAAGGTCTGTAGATTGTATCCTAGGCAATCTATATTTTCTTCTAGTATCAGCTTGTTAGTGAGTACATACTATGTATATCTTTTTGGGTCTGAGTTACTTAGCTCAGGATGATATTGTCTAGTTGCATCCATTTGTCTGCAAAACTCAGGATGTCCTCATTCTTAATAGCTGAGTAGTGTTCCATTATGTAAATGAACAATAATTTTTTTTTATTCATTCTTCTGTCATGGGACATCTGGGTTGTTTCCAACTCTGGCTATCACAAATAAGGCTACTACTAACATAGTGGAGCACATGCCCCTGTGGCATGGTGGAAAAACTTTGGGGTATATTTCCAAGAGTGGTTTAGCTGGGTCTTCAGGTAGATCTACTTCCATTTTTTCTGAGGAACCTCCAGATTGATTTCCAGAGTGGATGTACCAGTTTGAAATCCCACCAGTAATGGCAGAGTGTTCCTCTTTCTCCACATCCTTGCCAACAGGTGTTGTTACCTGAGGTTTTGATCTTAGCCTTTATGATTGGTGAAAGGTGGAATCTCAGGGTCGTTTTGATTTGCATTCCTCTAATCACTAAGGACTTTGAACATTTCTTTAGATCCTTCTCAGCCATTCGATATTTCTCATTTGAAAATTCTTTGTTTAGCTCTGTACCCCATTTTTTAAAAGGGTTATTTGATTCTCTGGAGTCTAACTTCTTGAGTTCTTTGTATATATTTGATATTAGCCCTCTATTGGTTGTAGGATTGATAAAGATCTTTTCCTAATCTGTTGGTTGCCTTTTTTGTCCTATTGACAGTGTTCTTTGCCTTACAGAAACTTTGGAATTTTTTGAGGTATCTTTTGTCAATTTTTGATCTAAGAGAATAAGCCATTGATGTTCTGATCAGGAAAATGTCCCCTGTGCCCTCCCGCTTGAGGCTCTTTCCCACTTACTCCTCTATAAATTTCAGTATATCTGCTTTTAGTTGAGGTCCCAGATCAGTTGGAATTGAGATTTGTACAAGGAGATAAGAATGGGTTGATTTTCATTTTTCTACATGCTGACCCACCAGGTGAACTAGCACTATTTGTTAAAAATGCTGCCTTTTTTCCAGTGGATAGTTTTAGGTCCTTTGTCAAATATCAAGTGACCATAAGCATGTGGGTTTATTTCTGGTTCTTCAATTTTATTCCATTTATCTTTCTGTCTGTCTCTATCCCAATACCATACAGATTTTATCACTGTTGCTCTGTAGTAGAGCTTTACATCAGGGATGGTAATTCTCCCAGAAGTTCTTTTATTGCTGTGAATATTTGTTTCTATCCTGGGTTTTTTGTTATTCCAAATGAATTTGCAAAGTGCTGTCTCTAACTCTATGGAGAATTGATCTGGGAGTTTGATGGGGATTAAAGCTGATAAACAGTTTCAGCAAAGTGGCTGGATATAAAATTAACTCACACAAATCAGTAGTTTTGGCTACTCAAAGGATCAACAAGCTGAGAAAGAATTTAGGGATATGATACCCTTCACAATAGCCACAAAGAATATAAAGTATCTTGGTGTGACTCTAACCAAGCAACTGAGATATCTGTATGACAAGATCTTCAAGTCTCTGAAGAAAGAAATTGAAGAAGTTTCAGAAAATGGAAAGATCTTCCATGCTCATAGACTGACAGGGTTAATATGGTAAAAATGGCCATCTTGCAAAAAGCAATCTACAGATTCAATGGAACTTTTATATTTTTAAAAAAATAATTGGAGCTGGCTTACAGTTCAGAGCTTTAGCTGATAATTGTTATGGCAGGAATCTTGGAGGCATGCAGGCAAACATGGTCCCAGAGAAGAATAAGAAATGTCTACATCTTGATTCACAGGCAACAGGAAAAGACTTTCCCCACTGGATGTGAATTGGGCAATTGAGACCTCAAATCCTGCATTCAGTTACCATTTCCTCTAGCAAGGCCTTATCTATTCCAACAAGATCTATGGGTCTATAAGTGCCGTTTTTATTCAAACCAGCACAAACACGTGCATACAGATTTCAAATTAAACCATATGGTAAATATATACAATATATGTAATTGATTCATAATATTTGTTTTTTCTATATATATGATATAATGTAAAATATGATATATTGATGAGAGAAAGAGAACAATACAAGGGATTTGTGTCCTTTCCCTATCATATCAAGTAGGAAACAAAAGTTAATAAAGGGCAGAAGGTAAGTTCACAGTCATTTGGCCTAAATAATACCAAGTTTTCAGGTGATAACTGGAAAATCATATAATCGTTCAAATAATGGTGTAATTAAATGACAGATACCACGAAATTTTCAACTAGTGATTGGCTGAGAATAAAACCTTAGTGTCTTAAGATGTTCATGGCCAATTCATGCCCAAACACTACATCCTGGATGCTTCCCAGGAGGTCTATAGTGACCAAAGACACAGATGAGAATTTTGCCCTAATACACCAGCTGGGACACCCACACAACCCAGAAGACTCAGGACCTACCCATCCCAACCTCCACCCTGAGCTCTAGCTCCCTTCAGGTTCACTTCTCCATCCAGGTCAGACCAATGTCAGATACCCACCCGAAAGCTACAGCCTGTAATTCTCCCAGAAAGTCTGCAGTCATCAAGGACACAGGAAGTCCACATTAACCAGGGGCATAGGAGACCAGCACTAATCAGATTTAAAAAACAAGAGGGGACCACACAAACCAGAGAAAACACTGACTGCCTCCAAGGAGACCAGGTCAAAAACTCAGGTCCCAGAGCTGTACCTGCCTCTAAGGAGGTCAATTCCAGCCAGAGACACCTAGGCAATTTAATACGAGAGAACTAGATGGCTAGAGATAAGCACAGGACCATAAGCAACAGAACCCAATATAATTTGGCACTGTTAGAACCTAGATTGGGGAACAGGAGGAGGGGACTGGGCTTATGGGACTTTCAGGGAGGGGTGGAATCAGGAAAGTGGAAATCATTTAAAATGTAAATAAAGAACATATCTAATTAAAAACATAAAATATTAAAATTAAAAGAAAAGAACCAAGTTCTCTCATCAACACAAACTCTGGCTACCCTAACACATGAAAAACAAGATAATGACTTAAACTCCCATCTCATGGACATGATAGAGGCCTTACATAGGATATAAAGCACTCTCTTAAACATCCTCATAGAAGCAGGGGTAGGGGCAGGAAGAGAGGGCGTTTCTGGGAGAGGGAGAAACCAGGAAAGGGTATAACATTTGAAATGTAAATGAAAAAATCCAATAAAAATGTATTAGAATAAAAAAAATAAAAGTTGCTATTGTCACGACTACTTTTAACAGAAATACAACACCAAGATAGTATTATATTAGCAATGTCTTCTAGGTCCAGTCATGTCATACTGATCTCAAAGCTGGGTTTGGAATAGAACCTAATCTGCAAGGATCCTATTATGTGAATTAGGTGATTCTATATATTTGATACTACTTATAAATATGAGTAAACCTCAAATATATTCTATTAAGAAATTTTAGCATGGTTAGAATTTATAAGATTATATGAATATATTGGCTTAATATGGCTTTGATAACACCTAAAGTATAGGTGCAATCTATTAAACTTCATGCATTCTGCTTCTTTGTTTAAACCTGATTCTGAAATTCCATAAGATTTACATGAAAATATGTAAATCTTTTATGTAAAGAATAAAAGTCCCAAGTTCTTTTATAAGAAATCATTATTTTAAATTATTTGCAAAAACACAGCGCAAATTTCCATTCACCCTGTTAGTGACAATCTGTGTGACCCTAACAAGTTTCTCAGAATATTGATTCTTCTCATCTTTAAAATAGGAAAAAGCACGTACCCATCTCCCAGTACGTACATTGGATAATACATTGTAAGATTTAAAGCAGTATTAAAAGTTGTATATCTCTTTAAAAGCATATTTTTCATTTTCTTCAAACCTCTGTGGAAGGCAAAAGAGTTCTGTCTTGAGCATGCTTGCACATTCAGTATCATTTTATTTGTAGAAAGCACCGGTAATTAGTGAAGATTTGGAATTCATTGTCACAGCTTGTTCTTTCTAAGCTCTTACCCATATGAACTGCACTCATTTCCTTTGCACAGCTTGACCTTTTCTAATTAATGCACAGGAGTGCCTACCTGCAACTTACATTGACGTGCTGTGCCTATCACAAACTGGAGAAAGTTCCAGCTCTACCAATTCCCTAAACACTTGCAGTGACAAAAAGAGTTTTGAAAAGTTTGAGAGGAATGCTCAGTGCTCTTCAGTTATTGTTGCCTATTTTCAGAAAAGAATATAATCTACTCTATAATTTAATATTTTACCCTCTTAAAATCCTAGGAGAATAAATATTTTTAATTAGTCTTTTAAAACGGCAGAAGGGTTTCTGGGTGACAGTTTAGTGGATAGTCATGCAGCATGCAGAAGGGAGTTTGGATCCCCAGCACTGTAGAAAGACTGGAAGGCATCATGCTGCTCATCCTGTTATCCTAGTGCACAGAAAGTAGAAGTAAATCATCCCCAGTACAAGCTATAAGGCTAGAATAACCAAATAAATAGATCCAGGTTAAGTGACAGGTCATGCTTCAATAAATAAAACCATAGTAGAAGACGCCCAATACCAATGTCACATGTATACACAT
Organism: Apodemus sylvaticus; assembly: GCF_947179515.1. Lineage (NCBI taxonomy): Eukaryota > Metazoa > Chordata > Mammalia > Rodentia > Muridae > Apodemus > Apodemus sylvaticus. The sequence continues at coordinate 24,774,288 of NC_067487.1, forward strand.
GCACCCAAACGTGTGGAAGAACACATATGCATACACATATACATAAACACATACATATATGTATATATTTTCATGCATATTACATACACACACACACACACACATGTACACGTGCACGTGCACAAAACTACCAGTATCCAGTAGAAGAAAATATTTTGCCAAAGAATGAAAATGCTTCAGGGCAGTAGTGGCACACACCTTTAATCCCAGCACTTGGGAGGCAGAGGCAGGCATATTTTTGAATTGGAGGTGAGCCTCTTCTACAGAGTGAGTTCCAGGACTGCCAGGGCTACACAAAGAAACCCTATCTTAAAACAAACAAGCAAGCAAGCAAACAAACAAAAAACAAAAACAAAAACAAAAATACCCCAAAGCATGAAAATGGTCATTTTTAAGACAAATTGATGTGGCTTACTAAATGTTAATCCAAAAACAAGAAATAATCTAAAACAAATTTGCTGCATAGTCAACAAATTTTATGTAAACCTTTGTCTTAGTCGGGCTTTCTATTCCTGCACAAACATCATGACCAAGAACCAAATTGGGGAAGAAAGGGTTTATTCAGCTTACACTTCTGCATTGCTATTCATCACTAAAGGAAGTCAGGACTGGAACTCAAGCAGGGTTGAAAGCAGGAGCTGATGCAGAGGCCATGGAGGGATGTTCCTTACTGGCTTGCTTCCCCTGGCTTGCTCAGCCTGCTCTCTTATAGAACGCAAGAATAGCAGCCCAGGATACTGGCATCTCCCCCACCACAAGGGTCCTCCCCCCATGATCACTAATTGAGAAAATGCCCCACAGCTGGATCTCATGGAGGCACTTCCTCAACTGAAACTCCTTTCTCTGTGATAACTCCAGCCTGTGTCAAGTTGACACACAAAACCAGCCAGTACAATTGACCCCTTGTCAACTTGACATACAAACACATCACTACTAAGCCTCAACCCTTACTTTCTTATTCATCCCTAAGATCTAAATTACTTTAAAAGTCCCACAGTCTTTGCTTATTAAATGTTCAATCACCTTAAAATGCCCAATATCTTTACAATTCAAAGTCTTTTAAAAATTCAGTCTCCTTAGCCATTCTGACTGGTGTGAGGTGAAATCTAAGGGTTGTTTTGATTTGCATTTCCCTAATGACTAATGAGGTTGAACATTTCTTTTTTTTTTCCTTTTTTTATTCGATATATTTTTTATTTACATTTCAAATGATTTCCCCTTTCCCAGCCCCCCCACTCCCCGAAAGTCCCGTAAGCTCCCTTCTCTCCCCCGTCCTCCCACCCACCCCTTCCCACTTCCCTGTTCTGGTTTTGCTGAATACTGCTTCACTGAGTCTTTCCAGAACAAGGGGCCACTCTTCCTTTCTTCTTGTACCTCATTTGATGTGTGGATTATGTTTTGGGTATTCCAGGTTTCTAGGTTAATATCCACTTATTAGTGAGTTCATACCATGAGACAGCAGGTGTTGGTGAGGATGTGGAGAAAGAGGAACACTCCTCCACTGCTGGTGGGATTGCAAGATGGTGCAACCACTCTGGAAATCAGTCTGGCGGTTCCTCAGAAAACTGGGAATGTCACTTCCTGAGGACCCTGTTATACCACTACTGGGCATATATCCAGAGGATTCTTCAGCATGCAATAAGGACACATGCTCCACTATGTTCATAGCAGACCTATTTGTAGTATCCAGAAGCTGGAAAGAACCTAAATGTCCTTCAACAGAGGAATGGATACAAAAAAATGTGGTATATTTACACAATGGAGTAGGGGGACGGAAGAGGGCTTATGGGACTTGCGGGGAGTGGGGACCCAGAAAAGGGGAAATCATTTGCAATGTAAACAAAATAAAATAAAATAAAAAAAGGTAAAAAAAAAATTCAGTCTCTTAACTGTGGGCTCCACGAAAACACTTTCTTCCTTCAAGAGGGAAACATATCTGGGCACAGTCACAACCAAAAGCAAAACTCAAAACTCAAAAAGCAAAACTCAAAACTCCAATTGTTCAATGTCTGGGATCCAACTCACAATCTTCTGGGCTCCTCCAAGGGCTTGGGTCACTTCTCCAGCTCTGCCCTTTGTAGCACACAGCTTGTCTTCTAGGCTCCAGCTGCCTGTACTCCACTGCTGCTGCTGTTCTTGGTGGTCATCGCATGGTACTGGCATCTACAAAATACTGCTATCTTCCATAGTAATTAGGCTTCACCAATAGCCTCTCATAGACTCTCTTCATGGTGACAAGCCTCTGCTCCTATGCATGACCATTTCAGGTCCCGGGCCATCAATTGCAACTGAGGCTGCACCTGCACCAATGGCCTTCCGTGGCCCCTCACTGTGCCAAGAGCCTCAGCTGCTCTTCATAACCCCTTCATGCCTTCAAAATCAGTACCATCTGGGTGACTCTTATACAGTCCAGCCACAGCACAAAATACAACTATGGCTATTTCTGGAACACACTCTCTGCTCTCAGAAAACACTTCCCAGAAGATTTCACCTCAGTGATGCAGGTCTCTTCTTAATCACTGCTAATTTCTTAGCTCCAGCTAACCAGCATCAATAGTCCCAGTAACACAAAGGTTTGATTTAGTGGTTCTAGTATCTTGTTAATCACAGCTGATTCTTCAGCTCCAGCTAACCAAAACCACAGAATCTTCACAATCGAAACATGGCCCTGATAAGAGTCTTTAATCTTCCCTCTGAAATTTCATCTTTTTCACTGCTCTTAACGGTAGTCTTCCAAGCTCCTACAGAACTTTACACAGAGCTTGTAATATCCTAATGGTTTTTCTAGCTCAAAGATCCAAAGTCCTTCCACAGTCCTCCCAAAACATGATCAGGTTGTCACAGGAATACTTAAGCTGGTACCAATTTGTCACAAAATTGTTACAATTTGACACACAAAACCAGCCAGTATAACCTTTAAATTTCTTTAAATGTCTTTAATTTTTTATTCAATATATTCTTTATTTTCATTTTAAATGATTTCCCCTTTCCTGGATCCCCCCTCCTTGAAAGTCCCATAAGCCCTCTTCCCTCCCCTTGTTGCCCAATCCACCCCTTCTTGCTTCCCTGTCCTGGTATTCCCCTACACTGCTGCACTGAGCCTTTACAGGACCAGGGGCCTCTTCTTCCTTCTTCTTGGGCTTTATTTGATATGTGAATTGTGCCTTGGGTATCCCAAGCTTCTAGGCTAATATCCACTTATCAGTGAGTGCATACCATGATAATAGTTAATGACCACAGAAAGTTGCATATCTAAGCTGTAAATCCACTTTTTCCATGCATATACATGTGTGAACTTTTAGTTAAATAATTCAATATATGAATCTTCCTTAAGTGGAGGGAGATTTTGATTGCAATACTGTATTCAAAACTGACAATTACTTTGTACTTTTCCTAAAAGAAAATATCCACAACTAAGAGAAAGAGGCTTTGAGAAGCAGGGGCATGGCTTTGTTTTTAGAGCTGAACTTGGCATATTTCCAAATAGTGATATTACATCTGTACATCTGGTAAAAACAGGTTAAAAATACTTCTATTCAGTGTAGAAATAAAAGAAAATGATGGTAGAAATAGAAAAATGGCAAAACTGATTTCTACTTCTTACCTAAATTTGAAAAGTATGTTACGGTTATTCCCATTTAATTTCTTGCCATTGTGATTTAAGTTTATGTGTATAGCATTCATCACATGAAGTTTGAGTATATTTTGTTTCATTTTGTTTACGTAAAGCTTTTCAGAGGCTGACACCCAGTGCTTCCATTGATGGCCTTGAGACACTTTTAGGTTCAAGAAATCTTCCTACCTCAAGGTTCTAAGCCCACAACCTTCTTTTTTGCGGTTTCTCTTCCCTTACTCCTCCAGTTTCTCACCCCATTCCATCCCTCCTGACCCACTCCCCTTTTGTCTCTCATTAGAAGAGAACATGTATAATTGATATCAACCAAAGATGACAAAATGAAACAAAAGACAAGGCAAATCCATTACAGTGAAATTGGACAAGATAGCCCAATAGAAGGAAAAGAATTCCAAGAGCAGGCATAAGAGCCAGTGAGACCTACTTGTTCTTACAGTCAGGAGTTGCATAAAAATACTAAGCTAATAGCTGCAGTATGTATTCAGAGGACTTGGTGCAGACCTGTGCAGACCCCGTGTTTGCTTCTTTATTTTCTATGAGCTCCCTTAAGCCATGCTTAGTTGGTTCAGAGGGCAGTGTTCTGATGTCCTCCAGCCCCTCTGGCTCTCACATTCTTTCCTTCTCCTCTTCTGTGGACTTCCCTCGCTTTGAGGGTGGTGCTTGATAAAGACCTCTAACTTACACTCTCTCTACACATTATATCTGGCTGTGCATCTCTGTGTTTGTCTTTACCGGCTGTTGCAGAAAGTCTCTTGGATGTGTGATGATCGGATAAGGCAGTGATCTATGATTATAGCAGAATATCTTTAGGGGTATGTTCTTACTGTTGCTTGTTTGTTTTCTTTGGGAAGGAATGTTTTGTTTTACCCTAGGTGTGTGAGCTATGTATCTAGTCTGTGGTTTTTGCTTATTGGGTTCTAGGTATGGGTTCTTCCCAAAGTAATGTGTCTTAAGTTAAATCAAGCATTTGTTGGCTACTCCTATATGTTTTGTGCCAAAAGATGGTAGGTCCAATTTTGATGGCTGTGTTGGTGTCCACATTTCTCCTTTGGTAGCATTCAAAGTACCTTCTCACACCAGAGACTAGAATATAGGAAAGAATGTAACTCAACTTCTCTATGTTCAAAGAGTTGTACACGTTCAGTGAGTTGTCCTGAGCAACGAGGCTCCACTGGATGTCAGTATTTAGAGACAAAACAAACCTTGTTTAGCAACAACTTGGAGTGTTTGGGGATTTCAATGGGATGCCCTTAGCCAACAACTCAATTGAATACCACCCATTCCCTCTACTGGGAGCCTTTCCTGGCTTCGAGAGATGGCTGTTGGCTGTTTAGTCATGGGGCTATGTTATGCCCCATGATTAAAGATCCTAGTTAGGATCACTTTCATAGATTCCAGAAAGCTTCCACTTCACTAGGTTTTCCCAACAGCCTTCAAATGCCCCCTTAGTCCACGTGCCTCTCCTCACCCCATCTCCCTACACGCCCGCACTGCTCCAGTCTCCACCTGTCCTCAGTAAGGCCATGAGAGCTTCCCTACCACTCTTTGCTCCCTCAGGAAGCTCCATGCATGCTCCTCCAGTCACTCTTCTTTACCTAACTCACTACGTGATTATAACTTATCATATTTAGTTGCAAATATCTACTTATAAATGAATACTTACTACATTGATCTTTCTGGGTCTGTGTCACTGAGGGTGATTTTTCTATTTCCATTCAGTTGCCTGCATATCTCATGATAGTATTTTTTTAAAAAGACAGCTGAGTTATACTTCATTGCTGAAACATAGTACATTTTATTTATCAGTTTTATCACTGAGGGACATCTAGGTTACTTCCAGTTCCTGGATAATATAAATAAAGCGGCTTTTAAGCGTTGAATATGACTTAATTACTGTAATTTAATATAAGATTGATGCATTTCACATTGGCTTTCTTTCCTTCTATTCGCAGCTGTGAAATCTCATCATAGTAGCTTTGGAGACTGTCTAGGGAAGACCCTCTGAGTGTGCCATTCAGTATGTCCAAGAGTGGAGCCTGGTTATTTCTGTAGTCATGTTTTTATTACTTCAGAGACTCTGTGGCTGATAACTATTCCTAAGACTCTGGCCAAAGGAATTTTGGGAAAAACTGAGTAGTGCCTGATGTGAAATCTCATTTCCAGTACTAGATTCTCTGTCTGTAAGCTTTCCAAGAAGGCCTCAAAAAGAAAATGAAGCATGTTTGATTTGGGGGGTGAAAAGTAAGCTGGACAACCTGGCCGCAGTGCCTGTAAGATCAGGTCTGTGAGGTTTTAAAGCAGGACTGTCCACCACATTCACCACAACAGAACACTCAGATTTCCTTTGCAATATCAGTATGGTATCAGATAGAACTAAAAGGAGCAGAGCCAGAGGGTGACTGGGAGCAGAGAGTGGGAAGGAGAGAGGAAAAGGCAAGGATGGAGGGAGACGTCTTATGCAAAAATTTACTATGAAATAGGTAATAAAATATCTCTAAATTCTTTCTAGATATATGGGGTTTAGGTTAGTATTTGTTAGTTTCTTAGTAAACCCAAGAGAAAAGTGAAATTAAAATGAAATCTTATATCCATTCTTAGGGTATGGCCTGAAAATATCAACATTAATATAATTGGACACAACCTTTTATATTCATATACACGATAAGTTATATTTCTGGAAATAAAGCTAACATACATTTCCTTTGAATTTATGTAATGAAATGACCATTTAGGGCAAACTTTCTTACAGTAAGTAAGAAAATAATTTTCTGACATCTATGCCTGTGAGAAAAATATTTGGGAGAAAATAAAACAGATCGAAACTGAAAACATTTATTTCTCAATTACGGGAAAAAAGCACAATCTATTTCTGAAATGTTCTACAAAGAACATGCATTAAGGTGGTAAAACTGCTGGAGGACGGGCTGCATATTTATGATCTTACGGCTTGTACACATTTACGGGGATTTGTAACAGTTTGTTCTAGTTCAGTTTTCTGCTGCCACTTAGAGTTCAAAGCCACAGCATAAGTACTCTGGAGAGGGGTACATGTTCTGATGTTCTGCTCATATTTCAGCTCCTGTTTGCACTGAAAAATATTTGCCATTGATACACTTGGAGTTCTATTTCATCATATCTGAAAATAGTTACAAGAAAGTGTTTTACCATTTATGATTGCATTTGGAATTTGAGTCTTACGGTTTCCACGTTGAAGATGGAGGTTTGCTTTTGTGGAACTGTTTGAAATTAAACAGAAAGCTAAGTCTTCTGATAAGTCTTTTTTTTTTCTTTTCTTGATGATTGTGACATTTACTCACCTTGGTGAATTTAACCTTTACCTTCAATATTTACAGATTCCGAAGTGGTAGTTTTCATTATTCAGACAGAATGGTGATATGAAACATATTGTGTACTCAGAAAAAAATTAGAAATATATACAGATACTATTTTCTTGGTTTTTTGTGTTTTTTCCTGAGCGCTTGTCATAGCTGCTATCATTTCACATACTAGAAAAGGCGAGCAGTCGCTTTTCTCTGGTCCATGTGGGCATGGGATTATCTGGTAAGTCATTGATGTCATGGAAGTCTGTTCCTTGTCGTGATACAGTCTCTCTCCTCTCTTCTCCAGCAATTAGCCCAAGTTCCCCTGCCATAATCTTCAGGTCAATTGCTTCGTCTTTGTAAAATATCTTCTACCTTTGAGAGTACTTTTGTTTCCATTGGGCTGCATTGTATGGTATGTCTTGGACTCGGTGAGGCAGCACTTCTCTCTCGGGTTCCTGTCCTGCCGTGATCTGCAGATGGCTGAAGTCCGGATGGGAAATTGAAAACCCCACGGAGCCTCTGCTGGTCCACTGGAGCAGCCAGAATAGTTTCTCTAGTGTCTCCCACTGGTTTATCTTGTCTCAAATAAATTAAACGAGGCGGTTGATGCAGATAGGTTCCTTCGTGCACAGCTATTCAGTTGGGAAACATCCCTGCAATCAAGAACTAGACCTGGTGACATAAGAATAATTATTGTATTTATTTTTTTATTCTTAGTGTCTCAGTAGACATGATTAGCAAAAGGTGTGATGATGCATAGTACAGAGAAGACCAAGGAGACAGTGACAGAAAATGTGCTACTTTTTTCTAGAGATCTCCAATTCTCTTTGCACTAGCCAAGTCCCTTATGAAGCTCTGGTTTTTGACCTTGTCAGTTGGGCTTATACGAATTTCTATAAAAAAGTAAAACAATTCTCACAGAGCCCTACATTCAAAAGTGTCAAAAGGATCTGAAAGTTATAGATGTGAAAGTGTGTTTTATCTCATACATACTCACTCACCTTTATTTCCTTTAATTGCAAATGTTCAAAATGTTTAAGTAGCAAAACCATTCAAAATGGGGCAATGATTACTTCCTGGCTATATATAGTAAATAAGTTAATATTTTAACTACAATGTAAGTACTTCCATGCCTCATAATATTTATACACAACCATTTAAAACTGAAAAATGTGTAATACTATTGTTGTGTACCTTTCTGTGTAAAGATAGTATTTAAAGAGTAAAGAGCCTTCTTAGAATAGTTTAGGCCAACTGTGAGTCCAGATTTGTATCCTCCACTTCTTTCTATGTAGCTTCCTGCTATCTGAAATTTGTGACCTGTGGCCTGTGTATTATATATACCTGACCTTTCATTTCTCCTTAATAAAGAGATTTGCTTTGCATTTTTAATCCTCACAGAAAATATGGAATGCGGTGGTAGAATTGAAGATTTTTTTTTAAAGAAACGTTTAACAGAGGTTAAGATGTAGAATTTACTTTACTGATGCAATCTGACACAGAACTGCACAAGAAAGTGTAAACAAATATTATTAATATAAATCCAAATGTTTCCTCCAACATTTATGAGATTTTTCTTTTGTTTACAGTTGCTTTCAAACTCTAAGCTGCTTTCAGCAAATGATATATGTACAAGCACGCACATGTGTACATGCATGAATGCACACACATATACACATGCACATGTGTACATGCATGAATGAGCACACAGTATACACACACATATACACACTCTCTTACACACAAAAGGCACATGCAATCTTATTTTTGGTTAAGGGGTGTGGAAGAGTACATAGCTTCAGATTTAAGCTCTGTAATTAACTTAGGTTGTAAATCCTGATTCCATGGGAAGTAACACACTTAGATTGCTACATTGCATTCTAAGGACAAATAAACAAATCAGGATGAATTCACAGTAGAATAGCAGATTCAGTATATTTTTTTAAAAAAATATGTCAAGACACATTATTTACTTGCTTATGTTGTCTGGCTAAAATTCAGTTTTTCAAGTCATTAGGTAGTTTCAGTTCACATATGAACAAAAATGATCATCTTAGAGAACTTGCATGTTCATTTTATTTAAATTAATTGTTTCTAGTGTAAACCATTGTTTCTTATTTCAGTATTTTATGTTATAAATAAAAGCAAATTCAAAAACATTACTCCATGCTTGTTACTATTTCATCTTCAGTTCAAGTTGCTACAGGGCAAGCCTTATTCACTAGCATTTTTTATGTAACCTCAAACTCACTTATTGACTTTTCTTGTTTTCCAGGTTAATTCTACTTAACTCGTGAGTATACTCCCTGAATATTCTGGCCTTTTAGTTGTGGTTCATCTTTTTTAAATTTTAATTTGGAAGAAAAGTGGAACATTAGAAAAGTCCAAATTGATTCATGATAAAAATATTATGAAGTAATATGAAGTACCCTTGATTGTTGTTTGTTATGATGTTTTAATATTGCTTGTTCTAAGGGCACAGAAAGTGTACCAAAGACTGAGAAAGTATAACTCATAAATATTAGTCTCAGTTGAAGACGCTCCAGTACTATTTCTGTTACACTCTACAAAAAAAAAAAAAAAAAAAAAAATGGCTGAAACTGAACTGAAGTAAGATGAAGGCTATGACATCACAGATTTCTTGGCCAGTTCTTGAGAGGGAAATGATCCAAAGACTGTGCAAAGGACTTCCTCGTTTTGGAAATGAATCATTGCACTGAGAGTCTCAGAAGGACTCAAAAGTTATAAAAGTGCATTGCTCCTTTCAAATAGATGTACATTCAAGGTGATATAATTTCTTTATGCACACAGTTAACAGATACAGTTACATAGCAAGTAATACCAATGTTTAACTGTATCTGTTGCGTACTGAAACTCTCAAAGGTATTTTACTACTGTCACTAAATAGTTGAAAATTATGTTTATGCATCAATATCTAGAAAAGTCTATAATATGTTGATATCAAAAAAAATGAATGTGAACAACATAGAGAAAGAAAAAACTTTGGAAAGAGTACTCAAAGGATATCAATATATATATATAGATAGATAGATATAAATATAGATATATAAAATTATAAACTAATATTTCTCCTTTAAAATTGCAATACTATTAGAAAATATGAAAACAAATTAACTTTCTTATTCACTTTTACATTGTTCTTGTTCTATATATTGTAAGTAAGCACTGTTGCACAAGGTAAATCTACAGTCCTTAAGGGTTGTTTGTTTGTTTGTTTTAAGAATTTAAATATTCACTGGCATGAGGGGATTTTTGTTTTAAATGTTTTTAAATAACTTCACATGCAGTTTACACATAATTTTAAAGGAAAAATATGATGATGTTTCTGTAGGCATGCGTATACTCTGTCTATGATTCCATCAGAGATGTTTAAAATTGAAGATATGTTCTCTGAGTGATTTTTTGCCTAAGAATGTATTTTCAGTGCTTCTGATTACTCACTCACAAGATTATTAATGAATCTGAAGGATTATGAAATTGAATCTAAAATGATCTTTAATATTCTTCTCATAGACTGGTAATTTATATTTTATTATTCATTAAAATTAATAATAGTACATTCTCTACATTTGTTACACTTGGGTTAGTATAATTATGTTAACAAATGTTGCCCACCACAACCTTCCATCAACCATCACCTGAAAAAAAATTAACTGATGGTGAAAAATGCATGTGTGTGTGTGTGTATGTGTGTGTGTGAGTGTTCTAAATTTAATTTTAAATTGCAGAAACATGCACCCTGCTTTTGTGTTGGAAATAGAATCAATTCTGCTAGTTCCTGCTCAGATGAATTAGTCTTTCATAAGCTTTGATTGGAATATCACTTAGTAGATTAATGTAACTTCAGCCCATTACACATAATGGTAACCAGATTAATTCACTGACACTTCCAACACATTCTTGATAGTAGACCATGGAAACATTAATTAACTTGGAGCAGCACATTATATTGCACATGAAAGTGAACCATAGTAGTTTGTATGATCCAAATCATCCCTATGTTTTTTTCTAAATATTGGCAAGTACATTGCACAACTTAACTACTATGAATAAAATAATTATTAGAAATGAAGTTGTACACCTGTTCTCCAATAGTGTCCGACAATGTCTGCAATAAAAAATAGCCCAGACTCAAATAGTACGTAAAAACAAAGAGCATTTATTGAACAAATTCATACATGCAGGGGTCCAATTCCATTGGCATGGAAGGACCCTGACAGAATTGGCAGATGCAGTTTTAATGTCAAAAATAGGAAGAAGTAGGTGATCTGTATTTTGATTGGCGGTTCAATCTCTGGGGAAGTTGGTGATGCTATGATTGGATATGGACTTCCTTCAAGCATACTTGACTGGCCTGCTAAGTAGGGCTAGCTCTTTACCTTTTGGCTAGCTTGACTAACTGTCCTTTGGCAAGCTGGGACGAGATCCCATTTACATGAGACTGCAGTTGTTCCAGTTTCATGTAAATGGGACCTCTTACCCAGTTCTAGGAAGTGGCAACTCTGGTCTGGTTTCCTGAAGTGCTGTCAAGGAGTCAGCCTGTCTCAGGCCAGGTCACTTCTTTCACTCATTTACAGTTGAAGATGGTATACTCTGACACATTCGATAATAAGAGCCAAAGTAAGTGTAACTATAAGAAAATATATTTGTTATTAACTATAATAGCCTAACTATAAAATTGTATTTAATTTATTAAATATATCAGCCTACTAAAATGACTAACAGATTAGTAATACAAATGTCATGCTTTGAAAAAAATTAATCTATGTGAATAGCAGAGGATATTGTGAGATAAATTTCACAATTACAAGACAGGAACAAGCTTTTAAATGTTTTTTATTTAGAAACAAACTATTGAGTTAGCCTATTTGCAGTTTGTTGATTGTTTTGAAACGTAGGTAAATGTTAAAGCTCATTGCAGAGAGAAACATAACAGTATAAAGTAAAGGTGACAGCTTTCAGACAGGCTTATTTCCTTGTTTTTATAAATTGGTTCACATCTTCTACTCAAATAAGTTGTTTGGTCTATGAAACAAACCACAATTTGAGTAAATTGTATGACTGAAAACCTATGGACAACATATTTCCCATATTCTGTAAAAACACTAAATAACACAAGTCTCAGATTTTTAAATGTATCAACATACACCTTTAGCTGCAAAGCACTCAAATAATATCTTCATTGCCATTAAAAATGTTTATGTGATACTAAAAGGAGTATTTTGTACTCACATTCAAAAATAAATCTTTCATTATAAATGAAACCATAACATCTGAGACAGGATCTTTTTTCAATAGAAATCATGGAGCACAAAAAGTAAATAGTTTTAAAAATGTTTATTTATAACCAAAAAACCCCACTCTAAAACAGTTTAAAGCAATGCCACATCTTGAATACAGCTTATTTATTTTGAAATTCAGGTTGAATTTTCTTTCAAACATGGCACTATTAAGTAGCGGGTCTTTTAAGAAAAGATTTTTTTTCCACCAGCAGTTATTTACCTTGATTCCAACATGAAAATGGAAGGGGAGGTGGTGTTTGTGAAAAGAGGGAACAAAATTGGATGAACAAAAAGGAAATTAAATTGCGAGGGGCATTACTGATCCTGGCTGAAATGAGCGAATTCTCAACAGACTGGACCAGATGCTTTGAGATTGTTGCTAAGTAGATTGTTCATGGGGTTTCTACATGGAATTGTTTCAGCTTCCATTACAAACTGTCAGCAAATTAAGTATGTTTCCCATTGTAAGTTACCTAATCTCAGGTAGTTGGTTATAAGAACAGAAACTATACTAGGCCTCACTGATATTCTCCCAAACTGGAAGATCCTTTGGGCTTAGACATTATTTATTTCAAACATAATATCTAATGATAGAACACAAAAATGGAGGAGGGTGGTAGTGTAATGTTAAGTATGTAGACATGAAATTCTTCCATGAATGTGATTTTTTTCTAGGAGAGAAGACTTAGATAGCTTCCAAAGCCAAACTGAAAAATGGATCTAAAGTATCAGAAACAGAGAATTGCTTGAGCATTTGTGATCCTTAGGAAGTAGGATCAGGCTATATTCCTTTGGGTAGGAAGAGGCTTACATATCTTGAAATCTAATCAGTAACTGAAAAGGATTATGCAGACAATCTCATCAGTTTTTTCTACCTTAGGCAAACGACAAAGAGAAATGGTTGAAGTTTAAAAGTTATCAGCAAATGTAAGAAATTGAGCTGTCTCCTTATTATACCAATAAGTTGCTTTTTTTCTGCTCTACTTTCTCTTTTATGTCCAAGGCTTCTCATTGACTCCTCTGCTGATTGATAATTTACAATAATCCTGCCTAGCAAAGAAACCCTCTTTTTTTTCTTTTCCTAAAGACACTAGAAGGAATTCATCTAAAGAGCTGAAATACTGAAATATTAAAGATCTATGCATTATAGCTAGGATGTTCTTGATTAATGTATTAAATAAATATAAAGCTCATTTTATAGTCAAAGGATGCTGATTACTTCAATCAAGAGAAAATATCAAAAATATTCTTACAGTCGATAGGATTAAAAATGTATTAACTACTACAATTAGCAATTTACAACAAAGTCAGCTTAAGAAATTGAATTATCCACATGGCAAAATATATTGGACAAATATCAACAAATGAAATTCTACTGTAATAAGGAGGAACGTGTCAGCATTTATATATACACTGGCTCTTGATCTATGTAATCATATTTTACCAGCCAAAATTTGATGGGTTATGATTTTACATTGGAAAATGATTTTGTATTCAATTGTCTATTTCTTGAAAATTATTAGTTAATGGTACCTAGTGAATAGTGGCAGGATTCCCTTAAATCCAGGAGTTCATGTGCAAAAAGAATATCCATGGAAAATGAGGTAAAACAGAGCACAAGGACAGTCAAGCTCATGCACACCTTCATTGAAATGAGAGGCAGAGTCATAGGGACAAAGATCCTGAAACACAATAAATCAGTTGACTGATTTCTTTTAGATTTTGCCATCTTAACAAATTGGAAACTCAGGTAGAAATTGTAGAAACTTCTGATATAATTATCCAAACAATCTATTAAATAATAACTTATAATCACCAATTACTTATAGAACTATACTATGAATTAAGAATAAGATCACTGCTTAAAGATATCCTGTTAATACTAACAAAGTGAAGGAGAATGGTCAATATTGGATGGAGATTCTATTAAGGAGATAACAGACACCTCTGCTTACAGAGGCAAAAGCAGAGGAATCTATATTATTATGTGGACAACGTGATGAAAGATTAGAGTGTGATATAATCTGAAATTATAGGATTCAACAAATTTGTTTCTATCACAGATAATGAGACAGGTATTGTCTGTCCCTAAATCAAAGTATTCAGTAAACTACAAAGAATATTTTATATATGGAGAGATCTTGGTCCAGGGAGATGATCAGTATAGATACTTGACACCAAGCCTGTTGAGCTTAATCTCAGGAACCCCCATGATGTCATGAGAACCAACCACTGCTAGTTGTCCTCTGAAAATCATGTATATTCTCTGGCACATATATATTACATATAAATTGAAAATTTTAAATTATGAAAGAAATGTTTTGAAATAAGAGCTTTATATATGTCAATAAAGAAATAAATGTGCAGCAATAATCAAAATATAATAAAAAGATCACTGAAAATATGCATTAATATTAATATATATAGAACTCAACTTATAAGTCTACTCTATTATCATTAATTTAATGCATATCTGAATGCTTTTCTGTGGTTGCTAATCTTGGTTGGCAATATAACTACAACTGAGATTAATGAAAGCACAAGCTGGGCATACCTGTGAGAATCTTTTCTTGGTTGAAACATTTTATGTGGAAAAACAAACCTAAATTTATATCATTTGAGGTCAGATGAACCATCTGAATTTTAGGACATTTCTTGTTGTGGAAGCCCACATAAATGGCCATATAAGAACGAATATTTTATAGTTTGCCTCTTTGCACTGACTCTCACTAGAAAGTCCATCTATCATGTTCTTGGGAGATTCCTTTACCATATTAAAGTGTACTTTTTTGGGATTGCAAATACCCAAATACTGGCAGCTGAATAGGACTTCTCTGAAATGCTAGTGCCACATAGTGACTCCACAAATTTCAGTCTTATGTACTGGACTCAATTCTATGCTTTTCTATCAGGAGACAGCTATTTTTGGAGTGTATGAACCACAACCTGCCAGCCAATGTATTAAATTATACTATCTAATAAGTCACACAAACATATTAGTTCATTTTATCAGTTATATTCCATTGGAGAACCCTGATTAGTACAATTTCAAACTTCTATTACAAGCTTAAAAAGATGTCTAAAATTGACTCTGGTTGAAAAATATAGAATTGTCCTTCCACAATCTCTTGTCAGAGATAGTCAGATGTCAGGAAAGCAAGAGCCTCCCAGGACCCAATGTGGATGACATTAGGTGAAATACCCCACAAAAAGGAGAGAACCTGTTGAGACGATCTCCAGAGGTTAGGCATAGGCCTCTGTTTGAGAGATGGGGCCCCCCACCAATCTCAAACATTTAACCCAAAATTGCTCCTGTCTAAAGGAAATATAGGGACAAAATGCAGAGCATAGATTGAAGGAAAGGTTATCCATAGCCCCACCTGGGGATCCATCCCTCATGCAGACACCAAACCCAGATACTGTTGCAGATGCTAAGAAAATGCTTGCTGACAGGAGCCTGATACAGCTGTCTCCTAGAGGCTCTGCCAGATCTTGACCAATAAAGATGTGGATGCTCCCAGCCAACTATGATTGAACACAGGGACCACAATGGAGGAGTTAGGGGAAGGACTGAAGAAGCTGAAGGGGGCTTATCTGTCATCAATAGGAGGGAGGCCCTTGGTCCTGTGGAGGCTTGATGCCCCAGTTGTAGAGAAATTCTAGTAGGTGAATGTGTGGGGGAACACCCTCACAGAAGCAAGATAAGGGGGATAAGATAGGGGGCTTGCAGAGGGGAAACCATGAAAGGAGATAACATTTGAAATGTAAACAAATAAAATATCCAATAAAAAAACAAAAAAAATAGAAAAAAAAGATTTGTCCTTCCACATATTTAAAACAAATTATTCCTTACAAAACAAAACCAGCATTTTCACTAAAGCTCAACTTAAGACTTTTGGATAAATTAAATACTAGGATATGTAGCAAAAGTATTTTTTTGGATATGAATAATGTAAAGAAACAAATACATACAAATAATTCATCACGTATACATTGAATGTGCCAGTACTTGAAATGATTATATATTTATATCTTAATGATAAGTAATACAGAATACAGTATAAAGAAATTTCTCAGATACTATAAATTATTGCTTAAATGCAGGAACTATGGAAGTTTATATTAATTTTAATCTTTTTGTATTTATCTATTTTATTTATCTATTATAGTTGATTTTTCTAAAGAATTGTGTATGTGAGTACATCATTTATTTCTATCCCATCATTTTGCATGAACCTCCTCCAGAGTCCTCCTAGTCCTATTTCAGTTCACGATCTTTATACACGCATATGAGTTCTTTCAATACTGCATGTATGTACATGGATTTAGAACCAATCATTTGGGAGTATATAAACTATAAGGGGAACAAAGCATTTATTTTTCTGTCCCTCTACCTCAATGAAGTAGTCATTGAAAGCCTGTAGTTTTTTCATCTAAAGGTAAAGTCTTATGAAATTTCCCCAGTGTACATTGGCATATGGGTTTGTAAAGACATTGGTGAGAGCTATACTTGTCTTTGCACAAAAACCTGAATATCAAGCATATAGTTAGAGGTTGTATTTATCCAAGAAACTGGAACTACTAGAACCTTTTCTGGGGCCTAATATTTTGCATTGGTATTTCAGTGTCTTCACAGTACCAGATATGAGTTCTCTCTGTTAAGATGGCTGTAGGTTATTCTCATGATATGAAGGTTATTATTGTGCCATTGGGTGTGTGTTACTGGAGTGTCAATATTGTGGCTTTCATGTTTTATATCTGGGTAGAACTATTTGTTTCTACTCTCATTTGTCAGCTTTTGTAAGAGGGTTTCTTATATTAATGAGGCTAGTGCTCCTGGAGAAAGTGTCCTGGCCAGTATCAGAGTGATTTTTCCAAGACCTGTGTTTCAAGTGTGTTTCATCTTTAGCAATAAGGTTTCCCTCAAATTCTGGGTGACAACCAAAGGCAAAGGAAATAGCTTATATCATACTGCGTGAGGTAACCCAGACCCAGAAATAAATACAATCAATGCTTTCTCTTGTGTTTCATAATACCAAATCTTTATATTTGTGTGTATAATCTGAAGTATCCTAATAAGCCAGAAACATTAAAACTGAGCATGAGAGGAGGTGTGGGAGACAGTTTAGTAAAGGAATAGAAGGTTCCTGTGGGTGATGAGGGAGGAAATGACAGAAGAACTTTAACTGGGGAAAAAGGCAAAGGATGGCAACACAGGGTAGGGCAGGGGAGAAATACACAAAATATGTGTGGTAGTTTGAATAAGAATCATCCCCATAGGACCAAATGTTTATATACTTTGTCACCAGATGGTGGAGCTGTTTGGGAAAGATGAGAAGGTATGGCCATTTTAAAGGAGTAATGTCACTGGCAGCAGGCTTTTCAATTTCAAAAGTCCGTATTATTTCAAGTGAGATCTGTCTATCTTTTGTACTGATGGATCATGACATGAGCTCTCAGCTATTGCTGCGTGCCCATGCTTGCCTATCTGCTGCCATGGTCCCTGATAAAGTCATGGCTGCAGCTTCTGAAAGTGTAAGCCCCAGTGAACTCTTCCTTCTATATGTTGCTTTGGTCATGGCGTTTTGTCACAGAAATTGAAAAGTAACTAAGACAAGTTGCTTGAAAAAGGCACAGGGAATGAGATTGTTTTATTACATATAGTGAATTTGTCCATAGAGGGTGGTAATCCTTCTCCCAGGAGCTAACATAAACTGCAGTGTTTCCTGAAAGGCAAACCCCATTTGGTTGTGTTTTAATTTGTGATATAATGAATAGAACAGACATTTTACACTTAAGTCCAGAAAAAAAACCTCCTATAGAATAGTTTGTATACAAATGGTTTGACTGCAAAAATGTATCATGACTTGAAATAGTTAATGTATAATTTTATAATTATTAAACAATTGGAGACAATAGCTAATAATTTGGCACTTGCATCAGAAAATGTATTTTATACTTACTTTATTGAACAGGGTTAGACTTCTTTTTCTTTATTTATTTTCATTAACACATGAGGATCTCATTGGAAATTAAAACAAGTCCACAGAGCAGATAAAGTTCTAAGAAATAAAATAAATTTAGAAATTACACTGGTAGTTATTCTATAAAATATTAATCTGAAAGTGTGAGATAGTACTTGTTCAGAGAAGCCCGTGTCTAATGTATTTTATAATAACACTAGCTAATGACTTATTCTCTCTTAATTGCAGAGTGAGTATTTTCAAAAGCAACCTGACATGATGGTATAATTGCTTAGTTGACATAGAGAGTTGTGTAGCATGATTTATTCTGAGTAATTATGTTTATTTCTGTGTCTCCAATGATATTTTGAAGTACTAGATAAATAATGAGTTAAACAGAGATAAGGGATCTGGAAATTGATTCTACTTGCTTTCAGCTTTCTTGATGTAATCCTTGTAGTTTCTTTTAATGATAGATACCATTAAACCTAAAGCTTCACTGTTGACAAATCTAACTATTTTGATTTGCCAGGTTTCATTTGTGCCTAAGGAAAAAATGAAGATAAAATTTCCCAGAATCCCAATAGATTAAACTTTAAAATATTTAAAACACCTTATGATTGCAAATTATTTCCTAAATGTGCATTTTATTCACATCACTTCCAGGACACTCTTTCCTCTCCACATACACCTCATTCCATGAATCTCAAATCCATGGTCTCTTTCTTTCTTTGCTTTCTGTATGCACAAATGCTTTAAGTTTATTTGGTGTTGCCCATGGGTACATGTGCTTAAGGCTGACTCTTTGGTTTTCAAAATCTTTTCAGGATTTTTTTTAAGAAAAAAAATAGTTATTTTCATTCTCAAGGGAGTCAGTAATTGATGTTAATTACCAATGGGCAGGGCTTTATTATATTTCACTCATTTCTATCTACAGGACATCTGGTGGTAGTGTAGACCCTATTTGGATAGCCATTTTACTGAGATTTCTTAGAGGCAGCTTCTTGTATATTTTGAAGTATGGAATATTATTTTTCTGTTAAAATGTTCAGTTTAGGGTCTCCATGTGGGATGGATCCCCAGGTGGGGTAGTCTGTAGAGAAGCACCTTCACAGAAGCAGGGTAAGGGGGAATAGATTAGCAGAGGGGTTTAACAGAGGGAAACTAGGAAAGAGGATAACATTTGAAATGTAAATAAATAAAATGTCCAATTAAAAATTTAAAAAATGAAAAAATTCAGTTTCTCTCTCTCAAGTATTTTTTACAATGGAAAATGGGTCTTTTGATGAAAAAGAGAGTAGATATGTTTCTTTCTTGACAGCTCTTCTTGCAAATTTGAGTATAGATATTTTAAATAGAAATTTAAGTTTTGTAATGTATAAGCAGAAAGCTTTTAATTGAATGCATTCTCATTAATATATTTATTCTTGATAACTAAAAATACATGATATATTTTTATTTATTGCATAATTCTTAGAACAAAATAGAACCATTCAGAAGAAATATATAATTAATGAAGTATTAATTTTCAAAATCATTAGAGATTACTCATTTATATGAAAACCATTTTTAGACACTAGATATTTTTCTACAATGTAACATGCAGAAAGTTCACTTACATTCTCTACTCCTATCAAAGTTGGCAATAAGATTATTATTCACAAATTTTTTAGTTATCTTAAATTTATCATTAATGACTTGACTTTACTTATTATTTAACTGAATGAAAAGACTTTGAAATCGTCCAAATGGAGAAAAATGTAAGAATCAAGCAATACTCTATGATAAAAGGCCTTTGATATTTATATATACATACACATTCACACACACACATGAAAAGAAATTTATTATTCAACAATTCTTTTTTATTATTTGAAAACATTGTTTTTAAATTAATTGCTATTTTTTAGTTTAATATTAAATAGTAAGCTAGAATTTTCAAATATTCTCCTTTAAAATTTCAAAGATAAAGAAAAAAACTATAGTGTATAAGAAATCACCATTGTGGAATCAATTTAATAGAGTTGATATCAAGGTATTTATGGCTTATTGGTTTAAACTAATATCAACTGAAACATTACAGGTAAAAAATTAAAAGAATGACGACACTCAATTATATGTGTGCATATTTTTATGAAATCCCCATCAGTAATACAGACAATGTGGTATATAGAATGATGTACTTACAATTCATTCATGATGACTATAAAATAATTGTAAATTCAAGCTGGAATAAGAAACACACACACACACATATGAAAGAGTCATTTATCTGTCTTCTGAAACATTCCTAGAGATTAGAGAAAGAATTGCTTAATATTTCACAGTAAATAGATAATCAACTCAGAAATTAGAGTTATATTATTACTTTTAGGACAATATAATGTGATATTGCAATTTCATTTATATAGCATGCCTAGACAAAAGAATAAGAGAAAATAAAAGTAATGATTACATTGTAATTTCTGCCATCAATAATAAAAATACTCTTACATTTTCATCATTGACTACTGTTCTAATTATATATAACTATGGCTTTATGAGCATGTGTCTCTCTCTTATATAACAGTGATTGAAATGTAGTTTGGCACCTGTATATAAAATTATTTATATTTTGAATTCTATACATTTTTTTGAATTCTATAACTAAGCAAAAAAAATTCTTATAGTACTTTAATTGTGGCTTTTAAACATCTGGCAACCCTAAACACAGGGTTATTCACCTTAAGAGAGTAACAGTTGCCAACAAGTACAAGCAGTACACCTGTATTGTGTGTGTCTGTGTGTGACAGAGAGAGAGAGAGAGAGAGAGAGAGAGAGAGAGAGAGAGAGAGAAAGAGAGAGAGAGACAGAGAGAGACAGAGAGAGACAGAGAGAGACAGAGAGACAGAGACAGAGAGAGAGACAGAGAGAGAGAGAGAGAGACACACACACACACACACACACACACAGAGAGAGAGAGAGAGAGAGAGAGAGAGAGAGAGAGAGAGAGAGAGAGAGAGAAACAGAAACACACACAGAGAAGAACCTGGAAAGGCTCAAACGGGAGACTCCATTAGAGACCAGAATGGACTACACAGCAACATTACCTCAAAGCAAAGGTAACCAACAAAACAGAAAGCCCTAAGAGCACACACCTCTAGCCTCATGATCCTAGTACTGCAGATTGCTGCTTGGGTGAAGATAGAACTCAGAAAGTCAAAGGGTCTGAAAGGGAAGCTGTTTGCACATAAGGTCACCAAGCCTTCTTTAGCTGCTTGAAATATGTTCCAAGATTCTGAGGTGAAACCTGGAATAACAAAATGTAAGGCGGTCATCGCAGGATCTGTGTACCCATTCCTTTCTGGATATTTCCCCATCATAAGTGACACAATGGTACCTGTGACCACCTGCCACTTACTGAAGCATTCTAAGAACAAACACAATCTACAATCTCCTATGTCCAAATTGACATTTTTAAATGAGCCTTGTGAAGTTCTGCCCTGAGCTTAATTTCACTAGAAATTACTGTTCAATTATTTTGCAAAATAAATCAGTTATGTGAACCTCATTGAATATTGATTTTTAGGAGTCACCATTATTTAAGATGAAAAATACTTCTTTATCTTTCCCCCTTTTCTCTTGTGTCTCTATCTCTTCTCCCATGTAGGTATGTGTAGGAACTTCTGATGCGTTCACAGAGACAAAATGTTTTGATAAAATCTGTTAGTGTTAGTTTATATCATGAAGTAGTTTCCAGAGAGATAATGATCAAATATCAGTGAATTTTATGTCAGTAATGACAAAATTATAATTTTTTCTAACCCCAAAGAGTAATACAATGGTAAATGAGCAAGCGCAGAACACAGGCTATAGTTAGTAAGTCAATTTATGGACTGTTTCTCATTCCCTAAATGGAATTTGCTTCGTAAATACAAGTGTTTCTCTAAAGGGCTTAAAATATAAAGGTTAAAAAAATAATAGTCATGATTTAAAGTCATAAGTAGGAGGCATGCCAGCACTGTTCAAATCCCTCAACTATATTTTAGAACTGTTTATTTCAAATTCATGACAGGCAGGATATTATTAAAAATAACTTCAAAACCTGCCCTACTTTCTGGGACCAACTAGCTTTCAAAAATCAATGCTAGACCATATCTTCGGTGGGAAGTATATATAATCTCTTCGTTTTGAATAATGCTCTCTTTTGCTTCCCTTGGGCTTGTAGGAAAACTAGAATCAGTCTATTGATTCACAGTGTTTCTCCCAATAAGTCGGCCGTTTTCAGCTTTGTTGGTACAAAACCCACGCTTGATTTCCTGTTTAACACTTGTTCCCCTATTCTGCACAAAGCCCCATTTGTCCACATATTTCACTTGCTGACAGAGCTTAGTACGAATATGAAAGAAAATCCCCTCTGAACTATATTATATTTTGTGCCTCTGAATTAAACATTAAAAATAATAGATGTACCTCCAATTTCAAAGTACAATGTGGACTCTTTTAGGGCCCAACTCTTTTACTTGCAATTATAATATTAAAACCAGTGAGCCTCCTAGTCCACAGTATCCCCAGAAAGCTGTGTAAGTTTTATATGTTTACTTTTTTATCATTCACAACTATGTTTTATAATAAACAGCCGTCATTTAGAATCATTTTTAATTTGACCTTAAAAGAAAAACTAAAAGAGTCATGGTCAAACAATCTTTATTTTTTTAAAATTGTGTTTTCCTCAAAAGTAGAACTCCTTCTATTTAAAATAATCACTTTGGAACTTCTTTTCTTTACAAATTTTTCTGTTTTCTGGGCTATTACCTGGATATTAACTGCATGTTAGCTTTCAAGGTTACTTCGTTTTCCTGTAACTTGATTACAGCATTAAAAAAGGAAAAGTGATTACCCCAACTAATTAAATAGGGCAATTAAATATAATTTTGTATTGATTTAAAAACAATCTAAAATATTAGTGATTCATGGAAATTGTATGTGATGCAGCATATTTCTGGAAGCATCATGATTAATTTCAGACATATTTGTGCATCTTTCTCTATAAGCACCTATGCAGTTTATTAACTCTGACAGTGTGTATTACATACCACGGATATATATGAACCAGGCTTAGGGCTGGCAATGAACTGTAGGTTGGCAATTTTTCTTTATTGTTCAATGTTTTCAGTTGTCCTTCCTTGATTAAGGACATTCAAATCATTTCTTGGGTTCATATCAATAAAACTCTTTGGGTGACTTTTTTAAAAAGCATTTTTCCCTCCCATCTTATTTTGGTAGAACTTGACTTAGCTAAAGAAAAAACCCATGAAGCTAACTGAAGTATAAAGATATTTTTTTTATATTATAGGGTCAAATGTCACCTGAAGAGCTATACATATAGTCAGCCTGTGTAAAAATGACTCCAAGCAAGGCCCCATGTTCAAAATGCAATAATGTCCATTTCTGCAGTCAAGATGTATTATTAATTCCCAGAGGAATTTAATCTTAATGTTCATCATATTGACCAGTATATATACATGGCTCAGTTCCTCAATTCCAAGACAGTGTTCTGAAACTGATGTCTGACATTTACCTAACTGAGAAGAGGCATCATTTACTGTGAACTCTGATCTTGATCTTTACATTCCTTCATTTTATTCAAATCACTTGTTTTCTCATTCCAGTGAGTAAAAAAATTAGTATATATACCAATTTTAAGTGATTTTTTGAAGAAATCAAACATATTTATGCCCTATATGTCCACTGGATGAATACTATAATATTTTCTTTTCAGCCTTAAAGATGATTATAACTAAAGATGGAGAGAATGCATTTAAACTCAGTGACATTCCATCATATGAGGTGAAGTTTTATATGAATGGAATTTGTGAAGCTTGAAGGTTAAATTGACATTTTGCAGCCAGATAACAGTCTATGAAAACTGAATTCAGATGGTAAAGAGATGAGGTAAATGGTGGTTTTAAAAGGGAATGGTCAAGGTCTATGGTTTCTTCCACTATTCTTTAATGTCTGCAATAACCTTCTAGACTTCCAGTTAGAGAGAGAGAGAGAGTCGATAAATACATGACTGTCACTAATATAATAATTTTTGTTAGCACAAATCTATACTGCTACAATTGAGTCACCTATTTGAAAACATACCAACTAATTCCAATGAATCTCCTGAGCACAAGAATTGGGTGAACTTAGAAATCTAGTTTGAATCTAACAAGCTTGCTAAAAAGATTATATTCTTTAAATCGTTAGTTTCTGACCATTGTATTCTTTAAATTGTAAACACTACAACAACTCATGTAATTACATAATCTTGAGACAAGAGAGAGACATGTCAAAAATAATTAAAATAATTAAAATAAAACCTTACATAGGGATAATTTTGGAAAGTAGGTTGCATTTTTAAAATTTTTATTGTTATACCTATTTATGACATACTTACTACATATAAATATTTTGTAGATACCTTTGCTCAATAGAAGGAATTAGTGTTGAGACTGAAAAGTCATTTATATTTGTAATGGACACAGAAAACAAACAGCATTATATTGCATGTAATGATGCATACAAGGAGTTAAAATTCAAACACATGGTGCTTCTATATAGATCTAATATTTTGTTCATTTTCTTTCTCTGTTTTTGGTGGTTATTGCAATAAAACCAGGGCTTGCTGAAGATAGGGCAAGCACTTGGTCATTTTATGACACTCATTACCTAAATTCAACTTTCTATATATAGTCTTTAGGATAACAGCTACTTATCCTGACATAAAATAATTTTTCAAAGCTTAAATTTATAATATATCTCAATCTGGTTGACTTTTCCTTTGCCAAGTTTTAAAATGTTTCTAGCACGGATCATAGCTGAGTTCTTCAGGCTCTTCCTGTCTTTGATGGACATGATTTGAAATTTCTTATAAACTAGTGGAGCCATCCATTTAATGATATACACCTCCTACTCATTAAATACAAAATTTCTGTGTGAATTATATTTTCTTTTACCTGATCCTCTCTAATAAGGAACTTTCCCCAGTCCAATCATTTCCTACCCAATTATACTGCTCATAATTCCAAAATATCTTACTGCTTGAAATTTATATATAATCACAGACTTGACAAACCTTTGTCTGATTTAATACATAGAGAGAAAAGATTGTATCATTATTATCATAATAATGTCCTGTGTACTACAGGTTTCTCTACACAAATAGTGAGTGCATTAAACACTTTAATATTCAGATGTGTCAAATGCTGTGCATGCTTTTTTGAATGAGATATATATCAATTTTATTTTTATTTTATGTCCAGTTTGCTGTATAATTTAATATTATTATTCAAATTTCAAGAGTTATACAGCATAATTAAACTTATTTTGATTGTGAGATTATATTCTGAAAATATTTATCTAACAATTTTTGAGTGCTTCCAGCTGTCAGTCCCTCAGGCTATGTTATCATATATATTTTTATATTGCTGTTTCTTAAAACTGATTTTGTATATGAGTTTCAGTTTTTCAAATTACTTTGGTTGGCTCCATGCTCCATTAGCCCTTTCCTAAGTGGGTATCCCATGACTCTGGTATCTCAAACTTCTTGGGGTCTCAAAGGCAATTGCAATGTTACAGGTTCATGTTCCAATTTCTGGAATCTACATAATATCATATGGGCTCCTCCAAAGGGCTTGGTTGGATCTCATCTCCAATTCTGTACTCTGTAGCACTCCAGGGTTGGTTAATTCTACTCTATTGCTGTTCCTGTTCTTGGTGATCCTTCCATGGTACTGGTATCTCCAACATGCTGGGGTTTATCACTGCAATTAGATTTTAACC
This sequence comes from Apodemus sylvaticus, assembly GCF_947179515.1. NCBI lineage: Eukaryota > Metazoa > Chordata > Mammalia > Rodentia > Muridae > Apodemus > Apodemus sylvaticus. The sequence goes on from NC_067487.1 coordinate 24,800,320, forward strand.
AATAGTCTCTAATAGGCTCCCTTTCTGATCCCAAACCTCATCATCTTTGAATGACCCCTTCATTCCTGGGCCATCATCAACATTCACCAGTGGCCTTCCCTGACCTCTCACAGTGCCAAGCCTCAGAGACTCTTCATGATCTCTTCATATGTTCAAAACCAGTACCACCTGGGTGATTCTTACACATTACCAAGTCCAGGTGCAGTACTAGGCACAACCTTAACTATCTCTGGAATACAGCTTCTTTTTGCTCTCAGAAAATACTTCCCAGAAATTTTCACTTCAGTGATGCTGGACTTTTCTTAACCACCAGTGATTTTTTTAGCTCCAGCTAACCAGCATTAATTTTCCCTGTATTCCCTTCTATTCTTGACTTTAAAGCCAGAGCTACATGGCCAAAGCTGTAAAGTTCTGCTGTTCACTGGAACAAGGGTCCTCTTGCTTATGATTAGCTGTCTGGGAATTTTCTCTGTAGACTGATCATAAACTCAGAGATCTGAATGACTCTGTCTCCTGAATGCTGTGATTAATAGTGTGTATCACTATGCTCGGAACCAAGCTCTTCTCTTCTTGGAACTTGTTCTGTACAAACCTGACTTTGAACTCAGTGATCTGCTTGCCTCTGTCTCCTGGATTAAAAGTGTGTACTACCATGACTGGGCTTAATCTATCTATGGCCACTATTCATCAAGATCCAGAATAAACGTCTGTATCCTTCATTTCTAGATTGCAGTTCATTTTAGATTAAAAGTCCAAATGAAAATAATAACCAAGTAATAATAACACCTAACATAACTATTCCTTGTTCAATGGCAATGATTAAACAATAGAGTTAGCTGGGTAGGATTTTGTCCCCAAAGTCACCACTCTCTTAATCTGTTTTTCTCCTCTAACAAAGGATTTAGTTTCATTGCACTTCTTGGTAACATATTATTATGTGAACAATATATTTTGTAGCTTTCCTTTCTAAGCCTGCTACCCTTTGTCAAAACACTTCATGAGAGTAAACCAGAGAACAAAATGCTGAGGTTTTCTGAGTTTTTCTCAATGCAATTAATCAAAATATCTTTACCATTACCTCAGGAAGACTCTTCAGATAAGAGCAAAAAGAGCCACATTCTTCACAAAAACATTACAATAATGATCTCTAGTTAACATACTAAAAATTCCTCTTCTCTGAAACTTCTAGAGGTAGGCTTCCACAAATCAAATCACCCTAAGCAACAAAGTCTTCTGTATTCCTAGTAGGATAGTCAGTCAATCCCCATTTAAAGCATCCTACTGCTTACCAAACCCAAATCTCTAAATCCACATTCTTTTAAACAAAAGCATGGCCAGACCTATAACAGCAAATGCCCCACTCCTGGTACCAACTTCTGTTTTATTGTAGCAGAATTTTCTCTGTCCAATCTCTTTTAATATTAATACAACAAGAAGCCTGTGATTGGACAAGGAAAAGGGAGGTAGAGGAAGAGTTTCAGAGATAAGAACAGGTGAGAAGCTAGAGAGAGGAGGAAGAAGATGGAGTAGGAGGAAGATGATCCAGGTTCTGTGTGGCTTTAAATAGTCAAAAATAACTATGACTATAATAAGAGGATAGAATAATTGGGATAACTTATCTAATCTATATGGGCAGCTTGTATTATTTGCAATTGGCTCAGAAATTACTGTGTTGGCATCTTGTGAATTGAGAATTTATTGTAATATAAATCTGACTTGTTAATTATAAAAATTATATAAATAAATATGAATGTATATATACATATATATTAATACTAAAAGATATGAGTAAAATTTATAGCTGAGTAGTACTCCATTGTGTAAATGTACCACATTTTCTGTATTCATTCCTATGGTTTTTAACCCCATAGGAAGAACAATAATATCAACCAATCAGACCCCCAGAGCTCCCAGGGACAAAGCCACCAACCAAAGAGTACACATGGAGGGACCCATGGCTACAGCTGCATATGTAGCAGAGGATAGCTTTGTTGTACATCAAGGGGGTAGGGCCCTAGGTCATATGAAGTCTTGATGTCACAATGTAGGGGGATCTGGAGACAGAAAGGCAGGAGTGGGTGGGTGGGTGTATACCCTTATGGAAGCACAGGGAGAAGGGATGGGATAGGGAGCTTCTGGGTGGGGAACCAAGAAAGTGGATAACAATTGAAATGTATGTAAAGAAAGTATCCAACAAAAAGGAAAAAATCTACATACAAAAAATTATAGATATGTTTACTTTGCTTTTAAATTATATTGGAAGTAATTATATTAACTGCAAATATGTGTTGCTGCCTATATTTACCTCTAGTGTAAGACAAATAAAGTAAGAGAAGGAAAAAAAGTCCTCTCTCTCTCTCTCCCTCTCTCTCTCTTACACACACACACACACACACACACACACAAACTTTCTTTGCCTCAAACTGGAGCCTCATGTGGGACAACATGTACTCCTCCATTTTCTAAATGAGGTAGATTATATACCTTTTATTTCTTATAGTTTACATTTACTGTAGGAAGTGGATCAATTTAACAACAGATCAGTTGTACTGGCTGGTTTTGTATGTCAACTTTATACAAGATGGTGTTATCACAGAGAAAGAAGCTTCCCTTGAGGAAAGGCCTCCGTGAAATTCAGTTGTAAGGCATTTTCACAATTAGTGATGAAGGGGGTGGAGGGCAGCCGACTGTGGGTAGTGCCATCCCGGCGCTGGTAGTTTTGGGTTTTATGAGAAATCAGGCTGGGCAAGCTATGGGTAGCAATCGAGTAATCAGAACCCCTTCATGGCTTCTGCATCAACCCCTGCTTCCAGTTTCCTGTCCTGTGTGAGTTCCTGTCCTGACTTTCTTTGGTGAACAGCAATGTGAAAGTGTAAGCTGATCAAAGACTTTCCTCAACCCCTCTAAAAAAATGAAAACATACTTCCCAATTATTTCACTGTTTGCAATTTAAAGTTCACAAATTATAATGAAAGACTGATATAGTATTCTCATATCTTCTGAATTTGTTAATAAATTTTAACTGTTTTTTATAGATTTTCTTTTTTAAACTAATTAATTTATTTATTGTTTTATACTCCATATTTTATTCCCGGGCCCATCTACCCTCCAACTGTTCCACATTCCATATCTCTTCCCCATTTTCCACCCCACCTGACTTCTAAACTCCCTGGGCCCTCCAGTCTCTTGAAAGTTAGGTGCATCATCTCTGAATGAATACAGACCCTGAAATCCCCTACTCTATGTTTGTAGGGGTCCTCATATCAGCTGGTGCATGCTGCCTGTTTGGTGGCCCAGTGTTTGACAGATCTCATGGGTCCAGATTAATTGAGACTGCTGGTCCTGTTAAAGGGTCACCTTTCTTTTCAGCTCCTTTCATCCTTCCCTAGTTCAAAGTCAGGGGTCAGCTGCTTCTGTCCATTGGTTGGGTGCAAATATCTGCATCTGACTTCATCAGCTGCTTCTTGGGTCTTCCAGAGAGAGGTCACGTTAGGACCCATATTGTGAGCGCTCCACAGACTCAGTAATAGTGTCAGGCCTTGTGACCTTCCCCTTAGCTGGATCACACTTTGGGTCTGTCACTGGATCTTCTTTTCCTCAGGCTCCTCTCCATTTCCATCCCTATAATTCTTTCAGATAGGAACAATTATGGGTTGGAGTTGTGACTGTGATATGGAACCCCTCTCCCTCATTTGATGTTCTGTCTTCCTATATGTTCCCTCTCCATACTGTAGGGCACTTCATCAATGTCCTGAGACTCTCTCACCTCCCAGGTCTCTGGTGCATTCTGAAGGGTCCCTACAATCTCCTATATCCGTTTGTTTTTTTCCATTCTTTCCTTTGGCCCTCAGGGCTTTATTCCTTTTCCCTCACTCATTAACAGGTCAAATTCCTTCTTCCTCCCTTCACTTCCCCATCCACTTTCCCTCCCAGGTGCCTCCCTTCCTCTCCACTGTGATTGTTTTCTTCTACCTCCAAAGAGGGACTGAGGTGTCCTCACTTGGTCACCTCATCTTGTTGACCTTTTCAAGCTCTGTGGCTAATAGCTACTTACTAGTGAGTACATACCATGCATGTTCTTTTGGGTCTGAGTTACCTCACTCAGGATGATATTTTCTAGTTCCATCCATTTTCCTGCAAAACTCAGGATGCCCTCATTTTTAATAGCTGATAATATTCCATGGTGTAAGTGAACCACATTTTTTATATCCATTGTTCCGTTGTGGAACATCTAGGTTGTTTCCAGCTTCTGGCTAACACAAATAAGGCTGCTATGAGCATAGTGAAACATGTGCCCCTGTGGCATGATGGGGCATCTTTTGAGCATATTACCAAGAGTGGTATATCTGGGTCTTTAGGTAGATCTATTGCCAATTTTCTGAGGAACCTCCAGATTGATTTCCAGAGTGGTTGTACCAGTTTGCAATCCCACTAGCAATAGGGGAGTGCTCCTCTTTCTCTACATCCTCTTCAACAGGTCTTGTCACCTGAGGTTTTGCTCTTAGCCATTCTGATTCCTGTAAGGTAGACATGGCGTAATTACACATCTTCCTCCTCTTTCCTCCATTCCATTACTGCCCTTTTTCATGTATATATGTGTATATATATATATATATACACATATATAGATGAAACATTTGTTTATATATGATAAATATAATTTAACAAAACATGTATATATATATATATATATATAATATTATAAATTATATATTGTATTAGTTGAGTTTTATTGCTGTGAAGAGACATCCTGACCAAGGCAACTCTCACAAAAGACAACAGAAAATTGGGGCTGGCTTACAGATTCAGAAGTCCAGTCCATTATTATCAAGGTCGGAAGCAGGCATGGCAATGGAGCAGCTGAGGATCCTACTTCTTCATCCAAAAGCAACAGGAAGAGACTGATCTAGATCACACTGGCCAGAAATAAGTATGTATTTGAAACCTCAAAGTCCTGCCTCCATAAGGACACATTTCCTCTAAGGAGGCAATACCTTGTCCAATAAGGCCAAAGTTTTTAACTATATTCCTTACAATGGGCATAGCATATTCAAACAACCACATTCCACTCAAAAATATTAAAAGTCCATAGTTAAAAGTCTCTGCTGAGATTCATGCAGTCTTGTAACTGTAATCCCCTACACAATCAAAATCAAAGAGCATATCACATATCTCCAACATCACAGGATATACATTACCATTCTGAAACATCATAGTGTGGAAATACTGGAGCAAGGCAATACCAAAAGTTAGAGGGGAAAACTTTAAACTCAGCATCTCCATGTCTGATGTCAAATCCCTTTTCATATCTACAACTCCCTTCATCTTTGTTGACTGCCAAAACTTCTTTCTTTTGTGGTGGTTTTATTCCCTGGTTGCAGCTTTCCTCAGAGGGTATCTGATGCCTCTGGCATCTCTAGCATCCTGGCCTGTCCAAGGCAACTTGACCTTCACAACTTATTTCAAAGTCAGAGATCCAGGTATGATCTATCTAGCTTCCAAAAAGGGACTGAGTCGCTTCTCTTGCTCTGCCCTCTATAGGACTCTAGGCTCTAGTTGACCCAAATCTACTGCTAATGCTGCTCTTGGTGTTATTCCATGGTACGGGCATCTCCCTCATTCTGGGGTCTTCCATTGCAAATAGGTTTCACCAATCGCCTTTCATAGTCTCCTGTCATTGTTCCAAGCCTCAACTTCTTTGCAAGCCCCCTTTCATCCTGCGCTGTCAACTGCAACTGAGGCTGCACCTTCACCAATGGCCTTCTCTGGCCTCTCACAGTACCAAGCCTCATTTGCTCTCTATGACCCCTTGGATCTTTGAAAACCATTAGCACCTGGTGGATATGTACACTTTAACAACTGCAGTTGCAGCACATGTTACAATATTGACTATCTCTGGAAAACAGCTTCTTTGTGCTGTCAGAAAACACTTGCCAAAAAGTTCACCTCAATGATGCTGGTTTCTTCTTAATCACCATTTGTTTCTTAGCTCCAGCTAAATAGCATCGATTGTCCCAGTAACCCTTTTTACTCTTGATTCAAAAGCTAGAGCCATATGGCCCTGCAAGTTTTCTTGCTTGCTGGGACTAAAACATAAACACCCTGCTTCTACTGTAATATTGTAGGTGTTCTGAATTCCTGTGGTTTAATTCGTTGTCTAAGCCTGGCTGTCCTGGAATGTGCTCTATAGACTGGCCTTGAACTCATAGATCTACATTTCTTTGTCTACTGAGTTCTGGTATTGATGTTGTATACCAGCATACCTGGACCTAATTTTTCATGGTCACTCTTCCTCACAGGTGCACTCTCTATTTCTGGATTGAAATTCCTTCCAGACTAAAAGTCCAAACAAAAACAATAACAAGGTGAAAATAAAACCTAACATAACAGATATAACTATCCCCCTTTCAACTGTAAACACATAAATAGTATGCTTAGCTGGACAGGACCTTGCCCCCAAATCACCACTCTCTTAATTACATTTTATATCCATGAATACAAGATTAAGCTGCATTTCACTTTCTGGTGTCCTTTTATTAACTGAATCATGCATTTTTTATTTTTCTTTTCTAAGCTTGTTATGCTCCATATAAAGGTTCTGCACAGGAGTAAACCAAAGGACAAAGACTATACTGGACTTTTCTGAGACTTCTTTTGTTAATACAATTAATAGAATCTCTTTACCTTAGCCTCAGATAGACTCTTGAGACAAAGGCAAAAGCAGACAGATTCTTTACCCAAATATCACAAGAACAGTCTCTTAGCCACTTACGAAAATACTTTCCCTCTGAAAGTTCTACAGCCAGGGTTTCACTTGCCTAATATGAAGTTTTTGCTTTTTTTTTTTTTTTTTTTTTTTTAGGGCTCTTGAGGGGAATATTATCAGATCAAATGGGAAAATTTAATTAAACTCTATTTGTATATGTATATACAGACATATTCATTACATGCTATTTTTGGTAGACAGATTATTATATGATGTCTTATGACATTTTAAAATATCTTAATTTTCTTTTGCCTGCCCCATCTATATTTATTTTCCTCCACACCCCCTAATTAAATGTCATTACTTTTCCATCCATTGGTTAAACTCATGTATATCCCATTTTCCCCCTCCCTGTTGACCCTACAAATGGACAAGTTTTATTTTCATGGTTTCTGCAGTTAGCCCAACTTATGTATTCACATCTGAAGAATCAGATCTAGGAATTGCATGAAAGACAGGAAAGGTGATATTTTGCTTTTGTTTTTAGATGATCTCATTCACTGTCACAATTTTAAATCCACTAAGCTGAAAAATTTAGGATTTTCCTTTACTTAAATCTGAAGTTTATTCCATAGTGTGCCTGTATCATCTTTTATTTATCCATTTACTGGTTGAGGGACATTTCTGTTGTTTCAGTTTCCTGGCTACTGGGGAGTGATTGCCAGTGAACACTGGTGGACCAGCAAAAGCATAGCATAACATAAAGTCTTTTAAGCATATACTAGGATATGGAAGGTTTGGTATGAAGATCATAAGGTATATTTATTTTTATATTTCCTGAGGGTTTTCCACACTGATTTTCACCAAGCCTACACTAGTTTTCTATCCCAAGTAACAATGAGTAAACGTGTTTTTTTTTCATGCACCCTACACAGTATTTAAAACAGTTGTTTCATTTATTGTTGCCAGTCTCAATGTAGTAAGATGGATTCCCAAAGTTGTTGGACTTGCATTTCCATAATTGCTACAGATGATGAAAATTTATTGATATTTCTTAATTATTTTTAATTTTTTGAGAATTCTATGATTAGATACCATGATCATTTTTAATAGATTGTTTGCTGTATTTACTAATTTTTGAGGGTATTTTTCCTTTTATTTTATTAATCCTTTTATTGATTTACATTTCAAATGATATCCCCCTTCCCAGCTACCCTCCCACCAACAGCCCCCATTCTATCCCTCCACTTTGCCTCTATGAGGGTGCTCCTCTACCCACTCCCCCATTCCTACCTCACTCACTATCATCTCCCTTTGTGGGGGCATCAAGCCTCCCACTCCTCCCACTGATGTCAGATAAGGCCATCCTCTGTCACACATGTATCTGGAGACATGACTCCCTCTATCTTTGGTTGATGGTTTAGTCCCTGGGAGCTCTAGTTATTTGATATTGTTCCTTTTATGGGGCTGCAATCCCCTTCAGCTCCTTCAACCCTTCTCCTAGATTTTCCATTAGTGTCACCTGGCTCAGTCTGATGGTTGTCTGTAAGTGTCTGCATCTGTATTTGTCAGGTGCTCGTAGAACCTCTAATGAACAGCCATATCAGCATCCTGTCAGCAAGCACTTCTTGGCATTAGCAATAGTGTCTGAGTTTGGTGTCTGCAGATAAACAAAGTGGAGCATATATCCTTGTTATATGTTGGAGCATCTTTTGGGTCTATGTCCAGTAGCAGTATAGCTGGGTCATGTGTATATATGTATATATGTATATGTGTATGTGTATGTGTATATGTATATATGCTTAAAGAATTATTTTTTTCACTTTTTGTGAATACCATTGTCTTCAGACAAAACAAAAGAGGACATCAGGTCTATTACAGATGGTTGTGGAGCTACTATGTGGTTGCTGTGAATTGAAATCCATTAGTGTTCTTTACCACTGAGCCATCTCTCTAGGCCCTATATTCTGTAGTTAGTCCTGAAGTGGTTAATATGACCAGTTTACTTTCATGGAGAAAACTGTTTTTCTTTCTTGTAACATGCATGCATAGGTGCCAAATCAATTGTTGATTTTTAGTCACAGGACTTCGTGTTTGGCTAACTTCCTGCACCTGTATGAATGTATCTTCCCCTAGTAGGGGAAGTTTCGATCTGTAATCTTGATGAAGGTCTAACCTATGTCATTGATCTAGAATTTTTCTCCATTATTCATATGATTTAAAGAAGCTGTCTCTACACAGAGGTTCATGCTTCCTCTACATTCATTTTCCTTTGTTTTTATAAAACATACTTCATATTATGTTCTTATTTCACAATAGCTCTACTTCTTTCATTCTGATATTGATTCGTTCAATAATTAGGGCTTTTTCTTCAGTTGTTCTGTTATGGGATTGGGCATTTCAATTTGATCTTCATTTTATCTTGATTTTGTTGTTACTGTTGGGTTTTGAAGATAAGGTTTCTCTGTATAACTCTGGCTGGTTTTGAATTTGCTCTGTAGACCAGGTTGGTCTTAGACTTAGATATCTGCCTGGCTTTGACTCCTGCATGGTGAGATTAAAGGCTTGTGCCACTACCACATCACTTGTACCCTTTTTCAATGTTTGCAAATCTATTGATTCCATTTAAAATCCTGGACTGTCTTCATTATTTCTCTCAGACTTTTCTCCATGTTTCCTTGGGTATCACTCTGGTACTTTCTTCAAGATTATTCTTCTTACTCCCATTGAGTCATTTCTTTGGGAATTGCTTGAATACATTGATGCACTTAAATGTTCTTTTAAGTTCCGTGTCCTGGGATTTGTCTAGGTAATTCTTATAGTTAAAAATTTCACTAAAACCTGTTGGGTTTTGTAAGGGAGATACTGCCTGTGTCTTTTACATAGTTTGTATCTTATTCAATGGTATTTGGAAATGTGAACTTATTTTGTTACTTCCAATCTGTCATTGGCTGATGGGCTTGGAACAAAACACAGGATGTTCTGCTTTGTTGGCCCAGCAGTTATGTATAGGTTAGGTGGAATTAGATACAAGGACTACTTGCTGGTTTGTAGGGTATGGGTTCTGCTCTAAGCCTGGAGTTTGATGATAGATCTGGGGATAGGGAAGGGTATGTGGAGGACAAAAGCAAATGCAATCCTCTGGCACAGTATTTTATGAACATAGCAGTGTGGAGAGGTTGGATGTGACATGGGATGTACCTATAATTTGGGAGTAGAGAGGAGGTAAAATTCCTGCTATTATTGTCACACAACACTAGATATTGTAAGAAATGCAGACAAAGTGGGTAGAAAAGGAAGGAGCACTCATTGTGGAACTAAAAGTATATGTAGTAGGTAAGGAAGAGTATATGGAGAGGGGTTCAGGTAGACTCAATTCTTAAATGCTGCTGAAAGATATGGTGTGTCTAACCTGGCAGAGAGGTTGGGTGTGGCATGGAGGATACTAATGGCTATGGACAGACAAGGAAGGTCTTGGCAGAATACTCAAAATGCCAAGTTTGTGACTCTCAAGTAGAAACTATTAGAGCCTGAGGAAGTGAGAAAGATATATAATGAGGAAAATGCTACAAGTTATTCATACTTTTAAAAACTGCTGTCACAACTGTTTGTTTGCAATATTAATTGTGACTTGCCATGGCATTTCCAGAGGGAAGACAGTTATTAAATCATATCCTATGAAACAGCTCTATTGTGAAATACTTGAATGGTTTTATAAAATGAAAGACTTCTTTTAAGAAATTACAATAATGACCTTTAGGTCTAAAAACAGAAACTCTATTTTAATAATATGTCAAATTGATTTCACACTCACAGAAAGTATTTGAGGGGATATAACAAGAAACATGATAAATAGAAATACATTATATCAAGTAACTTGTCTCATGGTCTCTCTCAGAGGTCACTGTGCCTCTATCCAATTTAACATCCTCTTTAGCATTTTAATTAAGAATTTAGAAGAGCAAGTAAATGGAATATTAAAAAGGTTCTCATATCCGACAAAACAGGTGTTACAATCTAGATTTGAAAAATACACTGAAGTAGTATTTAGGCTGAGGTTAGTAACTAGTAATATATAAAACAAAATGCAATGTTTCACAGGAAATAAGTTCATATTGATTTTAAAGTGCATATGCCATTTGTTCCAAATAGTATTTCTATGAATGTATGTTTACATGAAGTAAACATGTGGGAAGGATATGTGCATTAAAATGCTTGGGTATATTGACATATACCCAATATCTTTTTATATTGTTATATATATACACATATACATATATATTTGTATATACCATGTACATATATACATATACCACCAAATCCCCAAATCAGTTAAAAAGAAATAGTGGCATTTATACCTCAGCAGTAAAGATAAGTTCTCTAATTGGAAGCATTCTTTTTCAAGAATTTTAACTACATTCCACTTAGGAATCAAGATCAATATTGATACTGATAGTTGCCTTTCTAATCAAGATAGGTTATTTTCCTTCAAATAAGTTTGTGAGTCAAAATAAATCTTTCCTTCATTGAATTGCATTTGACTAGGTACTTGATCAGAAAAAATTAGAAAACAGTCAATTTCTTTGGAAACAGAGAGTAGAGAAAGAAGCAAAGGTGTTCTTGATTTATTCAAATAGTGTCTTATTGATGTTATGAGTGAGTTAAAGTTACCCAAGGATAGACTACTCTAGGATAAGATCACAGCTATATCAAGCCACTGTCTCATTCCATGAGAACTTGTGCACCTTAAACTATCTTTCAGATTGGTAGCACATTGGAAGCAAGCTTAGATCTCAGGTAAGCCTGTCATGGGTCACTCTCTTAGGAAGAGATCACCTTTAAGAAAACACAGAGTCCTATTTGGAAATGAGTAAATCTTTGAAAAAAAAATAACTCTGGTGAAATACTAAAGCAAACATGGCTGGAGATTGCCAATAATGGAGCTCTAAATGGGACTTTAAATGCCCCTCCCATTCTCTAGTCACTGTATACCACAACTTTATTTTATTTCATGTAGGCTTTTCTAAGATGTCATTGATCACAATTGCTGGAAATTTTCACAAAGGCCAAGGTACTATAAAGCAAATGTCACAACCAACTAATGCCTTCCTCCAAGGCTATAATTATTTCTTATCATATTTCATAGCTATGTCATGCTAAAGAAGAGAAATTATCACTAAATATTATAGTAATATTATTGGTTTATGTGGTACAAGAGGATGGACTACACAGACTTCTGACTACTCAGCACTGGTTTCCAAGGAATCACTTAGCTGAATTGTCTCCTTTTTTAAAAAATTAAATATATGAATGTTAATGTATTCCTACTCATTCCCATTATGCAGAAGGAAACTTCTGGCTCACTTTTAATTACCTTTATCCCTATAATAGATTTTTTTTCTACAGAGCTGGAAATTTGAAGCATCCAAATATATTTAAATCTGGTAGGCAAACTATTGCATTTTCTTGTGATAATGAATAAATATAGGTGGTGCTATAACTATAAGAGAATATGAAGCAGAGTTGATATGATACTTCCTATGGTGTGGAACTGGACCAGAGCAAGAATGTAGGAGTATTCCCACCATTTTAGAGGAGAATTTTGTTCTTTTAGTATGACTTCATCAAGTGGCCATCCGTGATGTTTTCCTGGTGATTTTTCTTTTTTTTTTCCTCTTTGCTTTGTGATACTGCAAAAGCAATCTTAAGACAGAAAATTTTATACCCGAACCTAGTCTTATTTCGACAAGTGTAACAATTTTGTTTGAAGAGGACTCAGTCTAAAAACATGTTATAGGAGCTTCCAAGTGAGTGGTTCAATAAGTTATAAGTATTTAAACAGTGGTACTATCTAAAGTGCAAATGGATAGAATGAAAAACTGATTCTGGACCATATATCAATCCCATAAGGAGTAATCACTGCTATTTCCACATTCTAAAGATTAATTTTCATTGTTTCACTACTAAATGACTTTTGCTATTTGTCCTCTATTCTGTTACCATATGACAAGTGCTAAGGATGGGTTACATAATAGATTTTGAGAAGAATATTATATTCTGAAATCTCCTACTGTTTGTTCTTCACCCAGAACTATATGTCTTCCTGCTCAGTTTCCTTTTCCACCACCTTTGCTCTCACAGCACAAGCTCTGATCACAGCCTTATTCCTCAAAGAATCACAATTTTACTGAGATGCCTCAGCAACACTGTGCAAGAGTATTCTGTATACATTCCCTACATGAAAACACAAAAAAGATGCCTTCCCTGTCTTTCTACTGGAGGTAGACAATACAAGTTCCCTCTCATCACAGTCAAAAACTCTAACCCAGTATTGTTCCTGTCTGAAAGAACTGCAGGAGCAAAAATGTACAAGAGTCTGAGGAAAAGAAGGTCCAACAACAGGACCAAATTGGGATCGTCTCCAGAGAATGTTCCAAGGCTTGACACTATTACTGATTCTATGATGTGCTTACAAATAGGGACCTACTGTGACTGCTATCTGAAAGGCCTACCAAGCAGCTGAAAGAGTCAAATGCAGATATTTACTCGTAACTAATGGAAAAAAGCTAGGTGACCCCTGTGGTTGAATTCTGGAAAAGCTGAAAGAAGTTGAGGAAGAGGGCGACCCCATAGGAAGACCAGCAGTCTCAACTGACTTTGCCTGAGATCTCCCAAACACTTGGCCACCAACCAGGCAGCATTCACTAGCTGATATGAGGACCCCAACACATATACAACAGAGGACTGCTGGGTCTGACTTCAGTCAGAGTAGATGCACCTAACCCTCTGGAGACTTGTAGCCCCAGAGAGTAGGGAGGTCTGATAGGGTAGGGATGGGGTGGGGACATCCTCTTGGAGATGGGGAGGAAAGGGAGTATGGGATGTGAAATAGTCTTAGGGTAGACCAGGAGTGGGATAAAGTCTGGACTGTAAAATTAAAAAGAATAAGAATATATAAAAAAAGAAAGAAAAGAAAAGAATACAGAAAAAGAGACATGCACAAATAAATAAAATGATATATTTTATTGTTACATTAAAGATGACTGAATTCCTTTGTGTAAGTTCAAAATAAAACAACACATTGACACATCCTAATGAGTTGAATGTTTGCAACAAAAGCTAGATCCAACTCTGAGCCTGCAGTTATTCCCTTTATCCTGTGTCCACTGTTAATGCTCTAGTCCCCTTCATTTTATGTGCCCTGTGTACCAAGGAGACACCTGACAGAGAGCAGTGACATAAAATTAAACTCCATAAATGTCATCCTTTTTCTTAAAATACAATTTATTCTTTAGAACTTTCATACATGTATGCAATGTTTGATTATATACATCTACTACTACTTCAAGTCACATTTTCTATTTTAAAATTTTAATTGTTTTTAGTAATCCCTGAGTCTAATGACTGTTCACATACTCTCATGGATATGGGTTATCAGATATCCAATGAACAGCTGTTGCTCCTCCCTACTAAAGCTGTAGTCTACCATATCTGAACAGCACTTTCCTGAGCTCAGCACAAAATAGAGTGGCAATTTACAAGTTCAATTTCCTGGAACTCCTCTACATGCAAATAAGTTATTCATAGAACCTTAATCCTCACCCAGTGAAATTTCACCCTAGGAAGAACCTCTACCCACTCTCCAAGTTTCACACACACACACACACACACACACACACAAACACACACACACACATACACACACACTACTACAGCCTGGTGTATAACATTTCCTGGACACCCAGATGGAAGAAACAAACAAACAAACAACAACGGGGAGCCACAAAGAGCAGGTAAATCTTTCCGTGACCACTCTCCCGAAGAACAGTGACACTATTTTCACTAATATCTACCAATTAAGATGTCTTACAAACAGGGCCTATCATGACTGTCCTCTGAAAAGCCGAGCAAGCAGCTGAAAGAGTCAGATGCAGATATCCATTTCCAACCATTGGATAAAAGCTGCTTACCCCCATGGTTGAATTAGGAAAGAATCTGAGGAGGAGGGCGAGCCTGTAGGAGGACCAGCAGTCTCAACTAACCTGGACCCTGAGATCTCTCAGACACTGGACCACCAACCAGGCAGCATAGAACAGCTAATATGAAGGCCCCAACACATATACAGCAGAGAGAGATACAGATGTACAACCTGTATTAGTGCTGGAGTTCTGATGCCTTGTCTTTATGCAAACCAATGCATATAACAGTCTTGTCAGGGTTCAAATAACAGCATTTTATATTGTTCCTTTGCGTTTTCTAACTTTTATATCAATTCTGCCTAAACTTCTCTGATAATCCTTGGACTGTAGATGGGGAAGGTTAATATAGAAAGTGCATCTAGGAGTGACTACTCCTTTCTTGTACTCTCATCATATTTCCAAATAAAAATGACTCAGGCAATTTTATGTTTCTCTGATAGATACTATCAATGCACAATAATTTTATTTTGCATTAGCCTCTGGATAAATTGTTGACTTGCTTGGTGTGAAAATAGTATAGGGAAGATGACAATGAGTCTTTGGATATTTTCATATGTTTTGTGTATTGTTAAAATTATTGAGTCATGTAGGAAGCAAAGACTATTTATGAAGGGCATACTGACAACCTGGGAATTCAATCACATTTTCTCTTGCTTCAGTCTTCAGATAAGGTTTCTATTTTCTAAATAAAAATCTTACTTTTGCATCCAAGGGATTAATCTAAATATTTAAGAACTACTCAAACATAAAAGCTTCTGCATCAAATCTGCTTTGAGGACAAAAGGGAAGAGTGCAGAAGAGAGGGAGAAGGAATGTAAGAGACAGAGGGAACAGAAACTCCAAGAAAACAATGCTCTCTAATTCAGCAGCATGGCCGCATACATGAGGACAGAGACTGAAGCAGCATGCACAGAGACTGCATAAGTCTGTCTAAGATGGGGTCCTAGGGTTGGAAGAAGCAACACACAGAAGATGACCCCATACCTATCCTAGAAACTTTATCTACTTGATAGTCACTTGCAAATGAAGAGTTTCCCCAAGGGAGTCTCAAGTCTTAGAGTAGCCTGCATGCCCAACAGTATACAACTAAGAGAAAAGAAACTCAACAGCATCTTTGGGAGATTCTGTCTCATGATATCATGTCAGAATCTTTGCTTTGTTAAAAGCTTTATCTCAAAATTATTTTAATTTTACTCAAATATTGTGAGTATCCTTATTGGTTTTTACAAAATCACCCTGAAGACTGATGGTGTACCTTATATATGTTGTATAATCTATATTGTATATTAAATAAATTGTATTCATTATATTTTCTGTTAAATGTATATATTAAAATAATAATGTATCCATAAAAACTATGACAATAAAACTCTGTTAATGGGCTGAAATTGTAATGAAATATTTTAACAAAATACTTTTTTCAAGTAATAACAGAGACACACTCTGCATAATTGTGTACTCTACATTTTTAGAACATAATTGTGTTCTAACTACAATGAACTTGGGAAATGGGAAAAACTTATTTGAAAACTGCAAGAAACTTATACTCCCAATTTGCCATGTTTGAATATAAATCTTAAAAAATCATTTGATGCATGCAGTTTTAAAACAATAATATAGATTAATAGTCTAAAACCTAATAAATAATTCTTTGTATAAAATTGTTTTATATAAAGTCATGCATTCATAATATACAGATTGATTATCATAAGCAAGTGAATAGATATCTCAGTGCTCTATAAAATCTAGATATAATCAGAGACATTTATTGTGATAAATATCAAATTAAGAAAAAAAGTATCACTATACCTAAGACCAATTACAAAGCCTGAAATTTCAATCATTTTCTATAATATTGCAAAGTAATTCTTGCATAAATACTTGAAGAAGGATAACAAGACATATATTAAACTAAGGGTAATATTATACTACAAAATGTAACTATTTCCCCTATCAATATTTAAGAATCACTGTTTTTCTAAGAAACAAGATTTCAGAAAGTTCTGAGTTGTGCATGTCTAATATTACTAATGATAATATCAATTTTCAGTGATAATTATATAAAATACAGGTGTCATTTAGTCATAACAGCATACGTAGATCATTTCGGGCAGTAAAGAGTTTAACAGTCAAATGCCATGTTTATGAATATATATATATATATATATATATATATATATATATATATATATATGTGAAATTTAAAATAGATATTTTTCCTCGTGATTTGCATGGTTTTCTCTAGAAATAAGAAAAGAAGAAAGTTACATGTACTATAGAAACCCTTAAGAACTAAGCTTTTGATTTATCCTCAATGGATAATATTTATAATTCATTATTTCTGGAGAATGATTTTGCATACTGTAACACTTTTGTTTTGCTATAAACTAAAACATTAATTACTTCACATGTACAAAAATTTTTATTACATATTTTTCAATTAAAAAATAATTTAAAAGAGAAAATTCTGCTCATCCTTTTCTCCTCCTCATCACCTTCTAGAAATTCTCCAGGTCCCCACTTATACGACATAACAGACTTTAAACTCCTTTTATTAAAAAGAAAAGCATGTTCTTTCCAAGACTTTTAGCATGAAAGGATGCTGAATTTTGTCAAATGCTTTTTCAGCATCTAATGAAATGATCATATTTTTTTTCTTTGAGTTTGTTTATGTAGTGGATTACATTGATGGAGTTCGTTATATTGAACCATCCCTGCATCCCTGAGATGAAGCCCTCTTGATCGTGGTGGATGATCGTTTTGATGTATTCTTGGATTCGGTTGGCAAGAATTTTATTGAGTATTTTTGCATCGATATTCATAAGTGAAATTGGCCTAAAGTTCTCTTTCTTTGTTTGATCTTTGTGTGGTTTTTGTATCAGTATAATTGTGGCTTCGTAGAACGAGTTGGGTAGAGTTCCTTCTGTTTCTCTTTTGTGGAACAGTTTGAAGAGTATTGGTGTTAGGTCTTCTTTGAAGGTCTGATAGAATTCTGCACTGAAGCCATCTGGTCCCATGCTTTTTTTGGTTGGGAGACTTTCTATGCCCCCTTTTATTTCTTTAGGAATTCAAGGCCCATACCTAAACATAGTTAAAACAATATACAGCAAACCGGTAGCCAATATCAAACTAAATGGAGAGACGCTTGAAGAAATCCCACTAAAATTAGGGACTAGACAAGGCTGTCCTCTCTCTCCATATCTTTTCAATATAGTACTTGAAGTTCTAGCTAGAGCAATTAGAGAACATAAAGAGGTCAAAGGGATATAAATTGGAAAGGAAGAAGCAAAATTATCACTATTTGCAGATGACATGATAGTATACTTAAGTGATCCAAAAAAACTCCACCAAAGAACTCCTACAGCTTGTAAACAACTTCAGCAACGTGGCAGGTTATAAAATTAACTCAAGCAAATCAGTTGTCTTCCTATACTCAAAGGATAAACAGGCTGAGAAGGAAGTTAGGGAAATGACACCCTTCACAATAGCCACAAACAATATAAAGTATCTTGGTGTGACTCTAACCAAACAAGGGAAAGATATATACGACAAGAACTTCAGGTCTCTCAAGATGGAAACCGAAGAAGACCTCAGAAAATGGAAAAATCTTCCATGCTCATGGATTGGCAGGATTAATATAGTTAAAATGGCCATCTTGCCAAAAGCAATATACAGATTCAGTGCAATCCCCAACAAAATCCCAACTCAGTTCTTCACAGAGATAGAAAAAGCAATTCTCAAATTTATCTGGAATAACAGAAAACCCAGGATAGCTAAAACTATTCTTCACAGAAAAAGAACTTCTGCGGGAATTAGTATCCCAGACCTCAAGCAATACTACAGAGCAATAGTGTTAAAAACTGCATGGTATTAGCACAGGGATAGGCAAGTGGACCAATGGAATAGAACTGAAGACCCAGAAATGAATCCACACATCTATGGTCACTTGATCTTTGTCAAAGGAGCAGAAAACAACCAGTGGACAAAAGATAGCCTTTTCAACAAATGGTGCTGATTCAACTGGAGGTCAATATGCAGGAGAATGCAAATTGATCCATTCTTATCTCCTTGTACTAAGCTCAACTCCAAGTGGACAAGGTCCTCCACATAAAACCAGACACACTGAAACTAATAGAAAAGAAGCTGGGGAAAACCCTTGAGGACATGGGCACAGGCGAAAGTTCCTGAACAGAACACCAATAGCTTATGCTCTAAGATCAAGAATTGACAAATGGGTCCTCATAAAATTACAACGTGTCTGTAAGGCAAAGGACACTGTTAAAAGGAGAAAACGGCAACCAACAAATTGGGAAAAGATCCTCACCAACCCTACATACGATAGAGGGTTAATATCCAATATATGCAAAGAACTCAAGAAGTCAGAACCCAGGGAACCAAATAACTCTATTAAAAATGGGGTAAAGACCTAAACAAAGAATTTTCACCTGAAGAAATTCGAATGGCCGAAAAGCACCTTAAGAAATGCTCAACATCATTAGTCATTAGGGAAATGCAAATCAAAACAACCCTGAGATTTCACCTCACACCAGTCAGAATGGTTAAGGTTAAAAACTCAGGAGACAGCAGGTGTTGGCAAGGATGTGGAGAAAGAGGAACACTCCTTCACTGCTGGTGGGATTGTAAGATGGTACAATCACTATGGAAATCAGTTTGGCGGTTCCTAAGAAAACTTGACATGACACTTCCAGAGGACCCTGCTATACCTCTCCTGGGCATATACTCAGAGGATGCCCCAGCATGCAATAAGGACACATGCTCCACTATGTTCATAGCAGCCTTATTTATAATAGCCAGAAGCTAGAAAGAACCCAGATATCCCTCAATGGAGGAATGGATACAGAAAATGTGGTATATATACACAATGGAGTACTATTAAGCAACTAAAAACAATGAATTCATGAATTTTTTAGGCAAATTGTTGGAACTGGAAAATATCATCCTAAGTGAGGAAATGCCATCACAAAGGAATACACATGGAATGCAGTCATTGATAAGTGCATATTAATTAGCCCTGAATCTCTTAATATGAAGATACAATTAGCATATCAAATGATTCCCATGAAGAAGAAAGAAGAGGGCCCTAATCCTGGAAAGGCTTGATCCAGCATTATAGGGGAGTACCAGGACAAAGAAAAGGGAGGGGAAAAGATAGGAGAATGTATGGAGAGAAGAGGACTTATGGGACATATGGGGGGGGGGGACTGGGAAATGGGATTGCTTTTGGAATGTAAACAAAGAATATAGAAAATAAAAAGAAGAAGAAATACATGAGTAATATTTCTCATTCTCTACATCCTCGACAGAATCTGCCTGAAATTTTTATCTTAGCCATTCTGACTGGTGTGAGGTGGATTCTCAGGGTTGTTTTGATTTGCATTTCCCTGATGACTAAGGATATTGCACATTTCTTTAGGTGAATCTCAGCCATTTGGTATTCCTCAGATAAGAACTCTTTGTTTAGCTCTGTACCCCATTTTTAATAGGGTTATTTGGTATTCTGGAATCTAACTGCTTAAGTTCTTTGTATATATTGGGTATTAGCCCTAAACTGGATGTAGGGGTTGGTACAGATTTGTTGGTCACAATTTTGTCCTATTGACAGTGTCCTTTGCCTTACAGAAGCCTTAAGATTTTACGAGGTCCCATTTGTCAAATCTTGATCTTAGAACAGAAGCCACTGGTGTACTGTTCAGAAAATTTTCCCCTGTACCAATGTGGTTGATGCTGTTCTCCATGTTCTCTTCTATTAGATTCAGTGTGTCTGGTTTTTGTAGAGCTCCTTGATCCACTTTGACTTGGGCTTTGTACAAGGAGATAAGAATGAATCAATTTGCATTCTTCTACATGTTGCTCACCAGTTGAAACAGCACCAGTTGTTGAAAATGCTGTCTTTTTTCCACTGGATGGTTTTAGATTCATTGCCAAAGATACAGTTTCCATAAGTGTGTGGGTTAATTTCTGGGTCTTCCATTCTGTTCCATTGATCTACCAGCCTGTCACTGTTCCAACACGATGTGGTTTTTGTCACTATTGCTCTGTAATTCAAGAACAGAACAAGATGGATATCTTGTCCAAAAGAGCCAGGATTCATTCATTCAGCCTTACTTCCCACAGGTTTTACTAGGTATACTGTATTAGTCAGGGTTTCTATTCCTGCACAAAACATCATAACTAAGGAAAGGATTTATTCAGCTTACATTTCCACATTGCTATTCATCAACAAAGGAAATCAGAACAGAAACTCAAGCAGGTCAGAAAGCAGGAGCAGAGGCCATAGAGGGATATTACTTACTGGCTTGCATCCCCTAAATTGGCAGCTTGCTTTATTTTAGAACCCAGGTCTACAAGGGTTCTATAAGAACAGCCAACAATGGGCCCTCCAACCCTTGATCACTAGTTGAGAAAATGTTGGATCTCATGGAGGCATTTCCTCAAGGGAATTTCCTTTCTCTGCAATAACTCCAGCTTGTGTTCAGTTGACACACAATACTAGCCCATACAGTTACTAATTTGCTTTTTGTGTTCCTCTTCAGGAAGGCCATTACCAGAATTAATAAAGTTCACATTCATGGGAGCAGACTTCTCTGTTGATCTCATAGATAAAATTTCTGTCTGTTGTGGAAATAGTCAAATATACTTCAAAAAATAGACTTACAGCTATTATGAGAAAATTTAATCATTATAAATGATTTTTCATCAACTATATGTATGATTAGCCCAGCTTTTACTAGAGGATGAAAAATTAGTTTATAGGAAAAACCATGGTTAGCCAACATTAAAACATCAATTAATGAAACAATGAATCAAATCATTTTATTACTTATTTTGGTTCTGATTTAATAAAAATGGACCCTGATTTCCAAATGTATTTTCTGAATTAATGTTAGAAGTTATCACATAGCTCCAAGTTTTAAAATAAGCAATGCATATTAAAATCAAATTAGCTAAAATAGATTTATTCATAGTACTCATTTAAAGAGAAAACAGATGAACATTTTGTGGGATATCTTCAAGGACTTTTATGAAAATTATAAACCTATACTTACATGCCTTTTTATTGTATGTGTGCAGCTACTGTCAACATATTGAACAACTTTCAAAAACTGTAAATTAATTAGAGCTTGTCCTTGTTGTTTGATAGAATGATTGTAATGCTGTTGGGCATTGAAAACATCTCAAAAGATAATGAAATTGATTCATAAAGACATTGTAATATATATGTAAACATGTTTTTCTTACAGGATTTGTTCCAGGAGTCATCCAGAGCCATGGAGCTTTTGTCCGACTTGGCAACAGAACAATTATGCTATAACTATAACTATCTTGTTGATTTCTACTTGTAGAAGAAAACAGAAAAATTCTACCATCTGGAAAATGAATGGGTTTAAATATCTTTATACTTAAGTGTTTTAATATTGACTTCTTATGTCTTCTTCATTTACTTTTTTATTTTGGGGAATTACTGTTCTTTTATTTTTAATGATGTGAAGGTGCTAATATAATTGATAATGACGATATTTGTCTCACAGGAACCAGTATTGTTGCAAAGAATGGGCAAAGACTGGCTTAAATTAGCACCACTATTGGAAACACATTTATACAAGGAAGGGTTTTTTTTTTTCTTTTTTTTTTTTTTATTGTTTTCTAATGTGATTCTTTGCTTCTGCTAACCTTTAGTATTTGGTGAAAAACGTTAAAAGGAAATGAAGGCAGGTATGAAATCAACAGTCCTTCTGTTCAATTTAACAATAAACTAAAATAGAAAATCTTGCCTGAAAAATATTGGGAATAGATATGAGAATCATAAAGGGAATTACACAGAGTTATGAAGGACAACTAGGACTATACAGAATAGGAAACAGATATGTTTTTGTGGGCAATGATTCTCATCTTATAAATCTTTATTTCTCCATATTACTCTAGAAAGGATTCGCCTCTCTGCCCTTGTGTGTCCATTTCCATTCAAGCTCATTTCCCTTAAGGTCACTTCTTTCCCAGATAGTCCTCTTGCTACTTCTCTGTGAAAGCAGTATTGATTGAGTGATAAAACAAATCCAGTTACATGGCTGTGGTGATCTCATTTCACAGAAGAGTCTGGAGAAATAAATGTAGCTTCAGTGCAAACTTCAGAACATTTAACAGTTTTGAAATCTTGAAATGCCAACCAAAGAACAATTTCAGTGGAAATGGATGGATAAAAGAAGCATGTATTATATAGAATAAAGCTAGACCTAGATACCCCAACTATTCCATCAGCAGAGGGACCTGAGTGTAGAGTGATCAACGGTATATAATATCCCTGAATTATTGCATGTTAGCAAGTATTAAGGATATTTTTAAAAGTGATGTCAGGGTAGAGTTTGTCTGTTGTTGTTTTTGCTTGATTTCTTTGGTTTTAGCTTTCTCCATTAAAGTCTTTCAGATGATTTATTTCTAAGATATTGTCAAAATTGTGTAATGTCTTCACCACATAAACTTCATAGTAGGATGTAAGTGATCTGTTTCAGGAAATGTAGGGCTAGAGAAAGGGTACAGTTTTCTCATCTGGACTGACAATGTTCTCCCCAAAACCTAAAGTTCACCTATAAAAGTAACCACCAGGCATGAGAAGCCATCTTTTGATTTGTTCATCAGGGTTGTGCTAGAGACTCTCAAAACATATCTCTTGACATCTCAATACAAAACACTTGATATCACCCTTGGTTCATCTCAGGGGTGAAAGACAAGTTCCTATTTCTAAAAACACTTCAGGCATAGGGTTCAGAACTCTGGAGCTCAATCTGGCCTGATTCCTTTGAAGAATAACTTTCATGATTCAAAAAGATAATATCCACGTTTCGAAAAGAGGGAAGCAAGTCACAATCTTACACAGCTAGGATGTTTATATACCACAAAAACAACTAGCATGCCACAGTAATTCTAAGGGTGCAGCAGTGAAATGTGTACCTTGGTGGTAATCAACAACCTTCTAATTTGATTTAAAGTGTTGTGATGCAATATTTGGAAAATATTTACAATGTTCTAAGAGCACATAAATTTTAACCTGTCTTTAATGAAACAAGGGAAGAATCTATCTGGCATGCCTTGTATTTCCCTACTAATAAAAATTTAAGATACAAGCTAATGAATAGCTATAATATTAAGCTACATAAGTATAATGTTCTGGATCCATAAAAATGTTTATTTATCATTTGCTAAAAGCACTACATTTACACAATGGAGAACTACTCAGGTATAAAAACCAATAACTTCATGAAATTCTTAGGCAAATGGATGGGACTAGAAAATATCATCCTTAGTGAGGTAACTCAGTCACAAAAGAACACACATGGTATGCACTCACTGACAAGTGGATATTAGCCCCCAGTCTCTGAATACCCAAGATACAATTCAGAGACCACATGAAGCTCAAGAAGAAGAAAGACCGAAGTGTGGATACTTCAATCCTTTGTATGACAGGAGAAAATGAGGAGATAAACTGTGGAGCATAGACTGAAGGAAAGGCCATCCAGAGACTGCCCCATCAGGGGATCCATCCCATATATAGTGACCAAGCCCAGACACTTGTGAATGCCAAGAAGTGCTTGCTTTCAGGAGCTATTTCCTGAAGCTCTGCCAAGGCCTGACAAATACAGAGGCAGATGCTCACAGCCAACTTTTGGACTGAGCACAGGGTCCCCAATGGAGGAGGAGTTAGAGAAAGGATGAAGGAGCTAAATGGATTTGCAACGCCATAGGCAGAACAACCAACCAGACTCTTCAGAGTTCCCAGGGGGTAAACTATCAACCAAAAGTACACATGGAAGGACCCATGACTCCAACTACATATGTAGCAGAAAATTGCCTTATCTGACATCAATGGGAGGGGAGGCACTTGGTCCTTGAAGACTTGATGCCTCAGTAATGGAGAATTCGAGGGAGTGGAGGTGGGAGTAGGTGCGAGGGTAGGTGAGTTTGGGAGAACCCTCAAAGAAGAAGCATGGTGTGGGCGGGTAGGATAGGGGGTTTCCCAGTGGTCAAACAGGAAAAGGGATAACATTTGAAATGTAAAGGAAAAATATCCAATAAAGGAAACAAACAAAAAAAAAAGCAAATGCAGATGCTGATTGTAATTTTCTAAAGTTAATAATCAACATAAATATTGAGCACATTTATGGATATTGGTTGATAAACACTGATATTTCTAGAACTGCTTTTTATCTACTCAATTAGAGCCAGTTACTTTATCACTGGTGAAACTGCAAAGATTTACATAAAGTATTCTATTGTTTCCCTCATGATGCATTCTTTGGTGTACAATAAAATAGAGAGCAAAGCCTTTTATTATGAACAGTAACATGCAGAGAGACTGTCACATTTTCACACAATAGACACACCCAGTTATACACAGACAGAGACAGAGATATGAACACACATGGACAAAGGGATACATTCACAAGATAACCAAAGGCAGGCAAAGATTATTACTCATTCAAACAACAGACAGGATAGTAGGACACAGGGAACATGTAGTAGAGAATTCAAGTATGGTTTACTTCTTCGTTAAATGGATCCAAATGATTTTATTTCTCTCCTTAATGTGACACTAATGTATTATTAGTAAATTGGACTTAGTCATTGATATATTTAATTTACACATTTAGACCAACTTAACAAAATGGAATTCATATGTGGTATTAGAAACTGAGCCAACTACCCAGGGTTTGTGAGGTGATGAATTTTGAGAAGATACTATAATCACCCCTTTACAAATACAGTATAATTTCCAACTATACTCTCAGTATATAACAGTATAGTCCATACTTAGGATCTAAGAATGTGTCCTTATGCCCTACCCATCCAGGTCACCACCTCACCTCCCACTTCACTGTTCCCTGCACCATCATGTTTCTACAGGATTAGGCATATCTCCCACTGAGGACAGACAATACAGGCCTCTGCTACATATGTGGTATGGGCCATGGACCAGCCCTGGTACATGCTTCATTTGGTGACTTAATCTCTGTGAGTTCCAAGGGGTTACTGGTCTTTTTATGCTATTGCCAGTTCTCCTTCAGTTCCTTCAATCCTTCCTTTAATTCAACTGAACAAGTCCTCTGACCTGAGTCCAATGGTTGGCTTTAAGTATCTGCATCTGTCCCAGTCAGCTGTTGGTAGAGCCTCTCTAAGGACAATCATGCTTGGCTCCTGTCTTCTGCCATCTTCATTGTTGAATTTATCTTGATTTCCAGTAGTTTCTGCCCTGTGGATGAAGAAGATGAGTCCTTACAATGCAGTAATGGCCTTTCATCTTTCACAGCATTCTCTAAGATAATATTTAGGTAATATGGCTGGTAACAGCATTTGAGATAGCACTCACTCCAGTTGGTCAGGTCCCAAAAAAAAGCTTATAGAACACCAACCAGACTGGACCAGAAAAGAAAATCCTCCTGGCACATAATAAGCAAAACACAAAAATTTCAGAACATAGAACAAATATTAAAAGCCAGGTACCATACAAAGGCAGACCTATCACAATTATACCAGACTTCTCAAGGAGACTCTCAAAGCCAGAAGGCCCCAAACAGATATCCTTAAGCCTCTATAAAACTAAAGGTATCTAACTATACGACTGTACCCAGAAAAAACTTTCAATCACCAAAGATGGAGAAAACAAGATATTTCAAGACAAATCCAAATCCAGCCCTACTTAAAATACTAGAAGAAAAACTCCAACCTAGGGAGGAGAACTACATTAAAGAAAACAGAAGAAAAAGTAATTTTATATCAGCAAAATAAGGAAACTACATGCAAACTCAAACATGCACGCACACATGCACACAGACAAAGATATATATATATATATATATATATATATATATATATATATATATATATATATATATATATATACCGAGAGAGAGAGAGAGAGAGAGAGAGAGAGAGAGAGAGAGAGAGAGAGAGAGAGAGAGAGAGAGAAACATTAAAGTTTTAGGAAATAGCAATCACTGGTCTCACTGGTCATTAATGTTTCTTACCATCAATAGGCTCAATTCCCCAATACAATGACACAGGCTAACAGAATGGATGTCAATAGGATCCATTATTCTGTTTTGCATAAGAAACACACCTCTTCAATACAGATCGACATTACCTCACAATAAAGGGCTGGAAAAGTTTCCAAGCAAACAGACCTGTATTCCAGACAGGGAGCAAGCTGGAATAGTAATCCTAATAATTAATAAAACAGATTTTCAACGAAAATTAATCAAAAGAAACAGGAAAAGAGGATAATTTATTCTCATCACAGGGAAAATCTACCAAGATGATATCTTACTTTTAAACATCTATGCCCTAAACACATCTACACATACTTTTGTAAAAGAAACATTGCTGAAGTTAAATCTTACATAGAACCCCACACAGTAAAAGGAAAAGACTTTGGTGATCAGTGGAGCGCCTGTGACAGAAGTCTTCCTGCCTCCATTTGTACCAGGGAGCAGGGAGACTCCACAGCCTTCTATGAATAGTCAGCCAGGAGGGAGTGATCTCCCAACAGGCTTTGACTTTTCAGCAGAGAGGTGAGATCTCCACCTTTTCTCTGGAAGGGACCCAGCTAGGAGCACACAGGGCCTAAGATCAATGAAGCCCCTGGGACAAAAGTCTTTCCACTGCCATTTGCACAGGGAGCCAGGAGACTCCACAGCCTTCTGTGCATAGCCTTCCAGGAGTGTGTGATCTCACAGCAGGCTTTCACTTTTGAGCTCATAGGAGTAAGGACTCAGGCTTACAGGACCACATGAGGAACAAACTCCAGCTAGATACAAGAATACCAACTAGCACCAGATGGCGAAAGGCAAGAACAAGAATGCTACCAACAGAAACCAAGGCCACATGGCAATATCAGAAGCCAGATCTCCTACCACAACAAGTCCTGGCTACCCCTACACACCGGAAAAACAAGAGTTAGATTTAAAATCATATCTCATGATGCTGAAAGAGGGATTCAAGAAAGACTTAAATAACTCTCTTAAAGAAATACAGAAGAGCATAGGTCAACAGTTAAAAGCCCTTAAAGAGAAAACACAAAAATCCCTTAAAGAAATACAGGAGATCATGGGTCAACAGGCAGAAGCCCTTACAGAAGAAACACAAAAATCCCTTAAAGAATTACAGGAAAACACAATCAAGTGAAAGAACTGAACAAAACCATCCAGGATCTAAAAGTGGAAGTAGAAACAATAAAGAAATCATGAGACATCTCTGGAGATAGAAAACCTTGGAAAGAATTCAGGAGTCATAGGTGTAAGCATCAACAACAGAATACAAGAGATAGAAGAAAGAACCTCAGATGCTGAAGATACCATAGAAAACTTTGACTCAACACTCAAAGAAAATGCAAAATGCATAAGATTGGTAACCCAAAACATCCAGGAACTCCAGGACACAATAGGAAGACCATACCTAAGGATTATAAGCATAGATGAGATCAAGGATTCACATCTTAAAGGTCCAATAAGTATCTTCAACAAAATTGTAGAAGAAAACTTCCCTAACCTAGAGAAAGAGATTATCATGAATATAGAAGAAGCCTTCAGAACTGCAAACAGACTGGACCAGTATAGAAATTCCTCCAGGCACATAATAATCAAAACACCAAATTCACTAAACAAGGAAAGAATATTAAAAGCAGTAAGGGAAAAAGGGCAAGTAACTCATAAAGGCAGACCTATCAAAATCACCAGAGATAATGAAAGCTAGAAGATCCTGGGAATACCTCATACAGACTCTAAGAGAACATAAATGCCAGCCCATACTCAGCGAAACTCTCAATCATCATAGATGTAGAAAACAAGATATTCCATAATAAAACCAAATTTGCACAATATTGGTCCACAAATCCAGCCCTAAAAAGGATAATTGATGGAAAATGCCAACACAAGGAGGGAAACTATACCCTAGAAAAATCACTAAAGTAATCTTCTTCCAACAAACCCAAAAAAAGATACCCACACAAACATAAAAATAGCATCAAAAATAACAAGAAGCAACAATCACTATTCCCTAATATCTCTTAACAACAATGGACTCAACTCCCCAATAAAAAGACATATACTAATGAAATATTTCTCATGTAAATCTTCAATTTTATCAGAAAATGTTTGTAATTCCCCTTTTAATTAATTTAATAATTTCTTTAATGTCTACCATTTTATCTGCATTATTTTTTCTTGATAATATTCAATTTTAATATGTCTTTCTATATACTTCCATTTTTATCAGAAATGTTTAGAATGTAAATCTTTGATTTTAACACAAATGTTTCTAATTCCACCTTCAATTAATTTAGAAAGGGTTTTTACATCAACCATTTTTTATGTAAAATTTTCCATGAAATAGTCAATTTTAACATGTTTGTCTATTTATTTCTTGAATTTTACCACAAATATTCTCCATATAAATCTTCAATGTTATCTGAAAATGTTTATAATTCTACTTCAATCAACTTAGAATTATCTTTATGCCTATCATTTTATCTATACAATTTTCATGAAAATCTTTAATTTTAACATGTTTTTCTATATTTTTCTACAATATTATCAGAAATATTTTCCATTTAAGTCTTCAAGTTTATTAGAAAATGTTTATAATTCTACTTTTAAGCAAGTTAGGAATATTTTTATGACTACCATTATTATATCTATATAAAATATTCCATGAGAATCTTCAATTCTAACATGTTTTCTATATTTTTCTACAACTTTATCAGAAATATTTTCCATTTAGATTTTCAATTCTATCATAAAATCTTTCTATCCCATATTTCAATTAATTTAACAATGTTTTATATGTCTATTACTTTACTCCTTAATTTTCCATGAAAATTGACAATTTCAATTTCAATGTGTTTATCTGAAATATTTTCCATGTAATTCTTTAATTTTATCAAAAAGTGTTTTTACTTTTCTTTACTTCCCTTTTCAATAAATAAAAAATAAAAATAAAAATAAATGTGTGAAAGACTGCACTCTCTTCTTTCCACTCTCACTGATTGGCAGGAAATCCAAACAAAACCTAAACTGAGAAACAATGAAACTGATAGAAATTATGAATCAAATGGACTTAACAGATATTTATAGAGAATTTCACCCAAGTACAAAAGAATATACTTTCTTCTCAATGCCTCATGGATCCTTTGCCAAAATTGACTATATACTTAGTCAAAGTGCAAGCCTCAACATATATAAGAAAATTGAAATAATGCCTCGCATCTTCTATGGGTTGAAGCTGGAATTTCAATAATAACAGAAATACTGGAAACCTCATACACACTTGGAAATTGCACAGTTCTCTACTCAATGATCTCTATGTCTGGGAAAAAATAAACTAAAAATTAATGTTTCAGGATTCAATGAAAATGAAGTAAAAACATACCCAAAATTATGGGACAGAACAAAAGCATTCCTAAGAGGAAAGTTCATAGCATTAACTGCCTCAGTAAAAAAATTAGGAGGGTCTCATGCCAACAGTTTAAAAGTCCACCTGACACATCTAGAATAACAAGAAGTAAGCACACCAAGTGGGGGTAGATGGCAGGAAATAATATCAGGGCTGATTTCAGTTTGTTAGAAACAAAGAAAACAATACAAAGAATTAAGGAAACAAAGTGTTGGTTCTTTAAGAAAAATCAACAAGATAGACAAACACTTAGCCAACCTGACCAAAAGACAGAGACAGCACCCAAATAAACAAAATCAATAAAGAAAAGGTAGTCATAATAATAGGCACTGAGGAAGTAGAATGAATCATTAGTTCTTATATCAAAAATCTGTCCTCCACAAAATTGGAAAATATTAATGAAATAAATGATTTTCTAGGTAGATAACACCAAAGTTAAATAAAGATCAGGTAAAATATCTAAAAAGTGCCATATTCCCTAAAGAAATAGAAGCAGTCATTAAAAGCCTCACAACAACACAACAACACCGCTACCACCCCCACCAACTAACAGTAATAACAAGAAGCCTAGGATTTCACACAATCTTAACAAGTAGTTGTGACTTTAGAATTCCTTCTCTATGTATATATGTATGTATTTGTATGCACCACATGTGTATTTGGTGGTGGTAGTTGTGTTGGGGTTGGTGTGTGTGTGTGTGTGTGTGTGTGTGTACTTGAATTTAGAAACTAAAGATTGATATCTAGTGTCTATTTCAATTGCTCTAACTCTTAGTTTGTTGATAGAGACCCTTGACAGAGTTGGAAACTTATTCAGATCAAATGGCTGAACAGAAAGCCCAGGGGAATCCTCCAGGGTCTTTTTCCCAGCACTGGGACAAGTGTTCTGACATACATAGTTTTTATTTTATCTGGAGTTTGTGGGAAAATTTGTGTACTCCTGATAAAGTAGCAAGCGCTTTGCCAACAGAACTATCTTCTCATTATCAATATACTATTAAAAATTCATTCACACCAAGGGATCTTTTCTAATATAAACTAATCAGCAATATTTTTAGTTTTGAAACCTTGAAAGATAGAGATGTCAACAAAATACAGTTTTCTTAGGATTCTACTAATTATTTGCATTGCTAGTCTACAGTCAGGAGAGCAGGGTAAATCGTAGTTATGTGTACTTCCAAAGAAATGCAATTATATAAAAATATATTGTTGTCAGAAAAATGATTGTAAAGCTGTAATGAAATCATTGCATAATTAATTATATGTATTAGCATAAGCCAACAACTTTAATAAGGTTACAAAATTTTAGATGAATACACACAAATCAATGCCTTTGTTTCTATTTAGTAAAAGTGAAAAAATCAGTGAATAAATTCTGTAAATGTCATGAAACACCTACTTATTGAAATATTGTGACTGAAACCTCAAATGTACACATTAACTACAATTCTGTACCAAAATAATAGTATGCTATAATGCAATCAGTACTGTGAGTAAAAAAACCCTAAATTCCAGAGTTTTGTTAATTAATTTCAATATTATTTACTGTACTTGTAGAATTGCTCTTTCAATTTTTTCATAGAAATGTGAAAATATACAATGGAAACAAAGATTATAAATCTTATCGAACTTGGCAAAATTGCTTTCCCTAAAAGAAGGTATTCTGAAGGTATTCTACTGTACATGGGAGTTAGCAAGATTGCTTAGTGGCTAAAGACACTTGGTGAAATGACTCAACCACTGCTCAGTTGCCAGGATTCATACAGTAGAAGGAGAAAACCAAATTTTCTAAATTGTTTCCCCTCTGATAAGCCCCCAACCCATACCCCCTCACCCCCTACTCATTTCCCCTGCCCTGGCATTCCCCTACATTGCCTTATTGAGCCTTCACAGGACCAGTGAAAAGACCTCTCCTCTCATTGATGTCCAACAAGGCCATCCTCTGCTACATATGCAGTTAGAGCCATGGGTCCTTCCATGTGTACTCTTTGGTTGGTGCTTTACTCCCTGGGAGCTCTGGGGGCACTGTTGGTTCATATTGTTGTTCCTCCTATGGGGCTGCAAACCCCTTCAGCTCCTTGGGTCCTTTCTCTTATGCTTGTTTATCTTTATGCATGAGAATACACATGTGCACACCTATATCTGCCATGGCACATGTGAAAAGATCAGATGACAATTTAGAAAGGGGATGACACTTGAAATGTAAATAAAGAAAATATCTAATAAAAAGGAAAGTAAAAAAAACAATAAAAAAAAAGCAAATAGACAAGCATAATGAAATTACTGAAAATGATTGCCATGTTACGTTGTAAGAAGAGTCTCATTGACCCAGACTGATGGAATGAGATCAAGTGTCCATATCACATGGTCAAGAATGAATGGATTAGGAACATTTGGTTCCTAACAAATGTGGCACTCTTGCTATCCTAGTTGGGACACTGCTCAAAATAATATTGTGTACCACTTTCAAACAGTGTAGCCTTCATGTTCATGTTTTATTTGCTGTACAAGTAGACTTGTTCTTTATTTTTTTTATGTTTTTATTGCATTTTTTATTACATTTCAAATGTTATCCCCTTTCTATGTTTCCCCCTCCCAGAAACCCCCTATTCCATCCCCCATCCCCCTTCTTCTAGGAGGGTGCTCCCCCACCTACCTACCCACTCCCACCTCACCACACTAGCATTCCCTTTTACTGGGGCATCAAGCCTTCACAGGACCAAGGTCCTCTCCTTCCACTGATGTCTGACAAGGTAATCCTCGGCTACATAAGCAGCTAGAACCATGGGTCTCTCCATGCATACTCCTTGGTTGGTGGTTTAGTCTCCCAGAGTCTGGGATTATAGGCATGCTCCACCACTGACTGGACCTGGTTGGTTGTTATTGTTCTTCTTCCTATGAGGCTGCCAACCCCTTCATCTCCTTCCCTCCCATAAAGTTCTCAGAATAATGGGAAGTGATTCAATGGAACAAAAACATTGAAGCATATCAAAGATATGGATTCTACTGAAATACTAAAATACAAAACTCAAATACTTTGTATTCTAGATCCAAGATTGTAGTATATTATTATTACATATACTACTTAACGCATATTTATGGGGTTAAATGTGGTGATAACTTGATAAATGCTACAATTCATGATAATCAAATCAAGGCAATTAACATTTCTGTTAATGTTAATTAACGTTAATTAACAATGGTTAATTAGTAACTAACCATTATTTCCTTAAAAATAGTGGTTTCTTTGTGTATGTTCTGCTCAAATATTTTTTTAAATTGGATATTTTCTTTATTTGCATTTCAAATTCTTCCCCTCTCCAAGTCTCATCCCACCTCCCCTGCCTCTATGATAGGAATATATTATAATATAGTCACTAGAAAGTCAAAATTACTAAATTTCAGAATTTTGTTAATTAATTAATTCATGATTTCACTATCCATCGTAAATTTATAACAGATTCTTTAAAATGTTCTGTTCTAAATTGAACATCTATATCAGACTTCCTCATAGCAATTAAAATTTGCCTCTAAGTAAATTATTTTTCTAAGTGGAAATTTTAAGTAAAAAGCTTCAAAAATAATAACTTCATACCTTACAGGTAGAGAAATAATTTGAAAAAAATCAAAATGAACTGAATTATAAAGAAAATAATACTAGCACAGTGTCCTTTAAACTTTAGAATTTTGCCATATGAGAAAGTATAACTACAAAAATAAAATTTTACATTTCCTTCTATTACTATAGAGAAGCAATATAGTTATGCAGTTGTATTAGTAAAACTGACAACTATGTATATGCATAATGAGAAAGTACATTATATAAAAACATAGCAATTTCAAAAAGTTTAAAAATGCTAAAAATTCTTTACAGGAGAATGTCAATATCACAATAACCTGCTTTGTATAGAGTCTGAATTAAAAATCAACACCACCACCACTTTAACAAAGATGAATACACATTATATACTTTGGTGCATACAAATTTATAATAACTTAATTCACTCAATTTCATGAGAAGTCCAAAAAACAACTTTTAGGATAGGAAGAAGGATAATATTTGGTCACAAAATAGTTTGTTTTAAGAGAGAAAATAGTAAAAAAAATTAAAAAAGAGAGAAAATAGCCATTATTTTTTATCATTAATTTGTCTCTTTCTCTTATGACTAAAATTTTTTACTAATCAGATTGCCACATAATGATTTCACTCCTTACTCATTATTTTTCAGAAAAAAATAACTTAATTGCATATCAAATCTATTCCATCATTTACTTGGTGTATCTATGTATTTGAACTAATTTAATTCTCATCTGTCTATAAAGTTCTAATGAGCATAAACTATAAATAGAATATTTTAATGGCAATGAACAAATTCACCGTATTGGAAGTGAACTTACATATATGTCTCTAAACTTGTATTCTTATTTGAAAATTCTATTTTATGTTTCAAATACAGCCTTTGTTCCAGAAAAAATATTTACAGTGGAGTTCATCTGTTTTCCATCTCTGTGTATTCCCATAACTGACCTTAGCAAAGACAAAACAAAACAAAACAGCAAAAGAAATAAACAAAAAGAAGAGAAAACTTTTGTACTCTTGCATATGAATTGCCCAAAGATCTTTACATCTTCATGTTTATATATATTTACTAAATTTAAAAATCAATATGCCAAGTGTCATTATTTTATGTGGAAACAAAGAATTTCTCTGTTTTTATACAATATTATTATGTTTAATTTTGTAATTAAAACTAAGTACAGTGTGTAGCTGAAAAGAACACTCACTAATATACTACTATTGCAGAAGGTCACAGTTTGTTTCCCAACACTAACATCAGGCAACTAAAAATCTCTTCTAACTCTACTTCCAAGGACCAAAACTCCTCTGGACTCGTTGGGCAATATACTCTCAAGTGCATATGTACACAAAAAGACACAGAAATTTGAGCGTGCATCTCAGATTTCTAACTTTTAGAATTTAGGGTATTATTATATGACAAATGTTAGGTGAATATATTTTCCCTAATAACAATTTATTAAGAATATAGATAACTAAATTTTGCAATTGACTTTCAGGGTTATTTGTTGCATTACTGTACTAAGGATCTTCTAGAGTTAAAAACACACACTTTACCCATTAGAAAATATAAATGTATTCCAGAGTTTACATTTCTCTGTGCCTATATTCCTGCCAAGCTGTGAGACCGCCAGAAGACATCACTTATGTGGTTTCATTCACAGTTTGAAAAGGCTGGAATAACTCATTGAAAAGATAATGTTAATGTTAATATCATAATGCCGGGTTAACCAGTGACAAGGTATCATTTAATTTCACTTTCTGCAAATTGACATTAGATAGAGGTTATATTAAAGTAATAAAAGCTGACTTGCAGGGCAATGTTTTCAAGTACTTGGATGTTCATGGATTCCCAGGACAACAATTCTTAAACATTTGATCATTTGTAGTTACAAAACTGAATTTAAAGGATCAAAATCAACAATAATTAACACCATTATAATGAACATATTTGAAGCAATAAAGTAAGACAAGAAACTTACAAATATTAACTACAGGATTATTTCCCAGCAGAACATATTCTTCATGTTTTAAATTATTTCTGTGATCATAGAAACATTCTGTCTGTGTGATTCTCATGGGATAGAATACTCTGTTTTAAATCATGTTTAGTTGAAGCATTCTTTTGAAGTAGAAGTGTATGGACACACCAGTATTCTTAATTGTGTGAGCAGAGGATCCATTCACTCCCCTTTTCTGTCATCCCATCTCCTATAATGGACCATATATTTCAATGGAAACAAACTTTCCAGAACATGGCCTGAAATTCAGGGACCTCCATCAATTAAAGGTCCCGCATGAAGTACATATTGAGTTTCTTTTTTTTTTACCTTCATCTAAAATTGAAAACACAGAAATATTTAATATCACTTGAACTTTTTCTAAAACAAACTCTATGCAGGACTATTCAAAAGCCGCTAGTCTGTCTCCTATCCACAGTACAGATCATTCTGTATAATAGACCTAATATATTCAAATATTCAAATGTATTCTCCTCTAAGTATACATGTGGTAAAGGGCCTATAAACATATATCAGCACTGAGCAATCTGATATATAGAACTGTTACAAATTTCAGGTCAACTGGGTACACAAAGTGAAAACCTATTTTTTTAAATGACAAAGAAAGAAAAAAACACAAGGAAATTCTCATTTGTTCGGATACATATATATATGAAACTACAATGACTGCAGGGTAAGTTTTCTTGGTCTGACCAGTTTCAGGAACATTGTGAACATTCCTGAACCTCTCCAGTAATGATGAGATCATCAAATGTGTATGAGAAATCCAAGGAACCATATTGGAATGTAGTAGTTTTGCTTCTAATGTCTCATATAAGATGCTGAATGGCTTAGCATGGAACCATATATTCACTGACACCAAAGAAATGGCCGACGATCCTTCTTCCTCGGTACAGAGATGGCAATAGCTCCTTTCAGTCTAACTTTATGTGCTGCATTGAACTGCTTGGTTATTTTTCCCACTCCCTGTTCTTTCTTAGGCATATGTTCAATAAACCCACTTAACCACAAGGTTTTCTGTATATTAGATTCTCAGGTAATCTTAAAGAAAAATATAATATGTAATCATATTATAAAATCTAAATTATTGCCTTTATCACAACGTATTAAGCAATTTCTTTATATTAGACAAAGTTTCAACTTCACTTTTATTTTTCAAATGAAAATTACATTTCCAATATATAGATATATATATAATATCTCCATTTTGAGCTAGTGCAAATTTGATAACTGTGACAGATTAATATAAAATGTCAAAATTGTAAGTAATATAACCCATGCTGACATTTAAAAATATGAATAAAATATATTCTTAATAATGATGTTAATGTATCAACAGCAAATGTAAAATTATTTTTTTTAACCATTCCATTCAAAAAGTTTTCAAATACATACTCAACTCCCTTAAGCCTTTATGGGTTTTTACCTAAATTAAGAAAAGATTATTGTACTAATTTATCAATTCAAATAATCTCACGCTGAGAAGATTGATTTTGGAATTGACAGTCAATTTAAGTCTCCTTGTTATAAGAAAGGAGTGTTTCCATTTGTGGTGACCATCACCAATGTGCTTTGTAAAATATAGCCATTCATTCTGTCTTCCTAAAGAGATTCAAGTCAATCTGTATATCATTTCAAAATAAAGCCAGTGTAAAGCAATTGGAACACTGAATACATGTAATTTTAAAAGAATCAATTTTATAGTAGTTTTTATTTTACACATATTTTAAATTTGCTCTACATTTTTAAATAATTTCTAATGACTAACATAAAATAGAGGGCACAGGAAAAGAATTAGGAGATAGCTAGGGAAAGGTTTGTGGGAAAGAAAGGGAAGGATAGAATGAAGTAATACTATTGTAGAGGGTGAGGGGTTTGCAAGTTTACAGGTAACAATAGAGAAACAGGACTTGTTAATCATGCACTTTTCTCTTTACTGGGAGGGATGTGCTAATAAGGCTGGGGATGGATGTGTCAATAACCTGGTAATCACTGCTATTGTGCACAGCACAGCCTGGATAACATTCTTATGAAAGAGAACACATGTATTTTGCAAAGGAGTTTGCTACTATTCTTGTTACAAACCCTTTCCTCCATCTTGGCTTATCCAGAGCATTGTCTTAGTCAATAGGACCCATTCTGTGGGTGACAGGTGTTTTTCAAAAGGCATCACACTTTGTAAGAGAGTGTGATGTAGTCATGCCTCAAGCTTGGTTGTGACAATTGTCACAAGAAAAAATTTTCCAAAGTTTTACCATGGATAAATATGCATAAAAATAAGCCACTAGGTTCAAACAGTAGAAGTTTGAATCAACCTGGTTAACTAAGTCCTTATGAAACAGATACCCTTCTTTGTTAGCCATAGTGTTTGTAGAGACTCTAAATTCTAATCTGACTCCTAATTTCAAGAAAAAGAAATTATAGTATTGCAACACATGGGCATCTTAGTGTTTCTCATATGAAGAGAATCCATGACCATGGAACCTCTTATAAAGAAAAATATTTATTTTTTGTTGGCTTACAGTTCAGAGGTTTACCGCATTACCATCATGACAGGTGTGCAGGCATGCATGTGATACTGGAGAAGGAGCTGAGAGTTCTCCACTCAGATCAGCAGGCAGTAGGAAGAAAAATGGCTTCAGGTACTGGGGCCTCAAAGCATGCCCAAGCAGTCACAACACTTCCTCCAGCAAGGCTAAACCTACTCCAAGGACTGACCCTCTAACAGTGCCACTCCCTATGGGCTTATGGGTCCCACTTTTTTTCAAACCACCACAGTGTGTATAGTTAATAGTTAATTGAAAATTGGAAATCTGTTGAAACAGAAACAAAGTACATTTTCACAACATTCTCACGTACAATAGACTGACAAGATCATTTTGAGTAGGCAAACCTGGGTGCTCCCAACTTGATTAAGTAAATAAAGTATAGATAACCTTTTTGTATTTAAAATTCTCCAAACTCCTTGCCTCCTCTCCCCTGCCAAGTAAAAGTCAACTTGACCAAGGCTCTGGATAATGCCACCACAATTATCAAAAACAATTTTTCAAACAGTAATCTAATCTTCAAACA
This sequence comes from Apodemus sylvaticus, assembly GCF_947179515.1. Classification (NCBI taxonomy): domain Eukaryota; kingdom Metazoa; phylum Chordata; class Mammalia; order Rodentia; family Muridae; genus Apodemus; species Apodemus sylvaticus. Next base: position 24,839,134 of record NC_067487.1, read on the forward strand.
TTCTAGTTTGATCTAGTATCCATCCAATGGCATTCTATCTAGTAATCCAACCCAATCTGTGGGAGCAGCCCATGGGATTATTTTGCTTCTTTACAATTTCTTTAGTACAGAAATATTTTATTGTTGTTTTTCTGACTGACATGGTTTGGGATGTATATGACTACCAATTATTGTATGACATTACTTCTAAAGACAAGAGCACATTTGTATCCACCTCAGATAAGAGTGTTATAATAAACCATAAACACAGACACCACCACTGCCCATCTCTTGATGAACCAATGAACTTTACTGGGGTTACTTACAGGACTTTGGGCAAAGGATTATTTACAGAAGTAAAAAATTTTGTGCAAAGAGCCCATCTAAGCTTGGGTGACAATGCATAATACCTGTGTATCTGGAACATACTGTACAGCCTGCCTCCAAGTCAACAGGTTGGAAAGTGTCCCCCACAGGAGGCTCACTTGGGTGAGCCTCTCCTAGACAGCTTAACTGGTCTCTGGGACTTCTCAGCACCTCATTGTATTTGTCTGAGCCTTTTCTTTTCTTCTCTCTCTTTTTTTTTTTGTTTGTTTAGTTTTGTTTTTGAGACAGTGTTTCTCTGTGTAGCCCTGGCTGTCCTGGAACTTTGTAGACCAGGCTGGCCTCGAACTCAGAAATCCCCCTGCCTCTGCCTCCCAAGTGCTGGGATTGCAGGCGTGCACCAACACTGACCAGCCATCTGAGCCTTTTCTATGCAGCTCAGCTTATCCAAAAGTAATTAACTGTAGTCTTTATTGTTTAAATACTCTTACTGATGTATGACTCAAGTGAATATTGTTAGTCAACAGATGGCCCACATTCCAGAACCAGATGATCTCCTATCCCCAACCCAGCCTTCAGTGACTAAGCACCAAAGGCCTTTCATCACTAATTGCCAATGTATCGCCTCCCACCCACCATTTCTCTATCCTCACCATGTACATGCTCCATCCCCCTCCCCCACAAAGTGTCGACCATGAAGACCTCGTCTGCTGCTTCTTGTCCCCATTCAGAGGCCGCCATTTTGCAGCACATACCACTCCCCAATAAACCTCTTGTGTGCAGTCTGTTGCATGGTGTGATTTTTGTGGCATTCTTTGACTGCAATCAACCTTGACATTCACATACTGAAAAATCCTTTCAAATATGGCAGTTTGGGAGACTTCCAGAAGCAATTTTGAACTTTCAACCCTCTTGACTATTTTACTGTAAATGCAGCTTTTTCTTATTCTGACTCTGAAAAGAAATGTCCTTAACTCTAAGAACTCAGGTGATTATGATGGATTCACAGGGATAATGTCATCATTTCTTAAGTCTCCACATTAATCATATCTTCTACATTATTTTTTATAATATGAACTAATGCAGCTACAGGCTGTATAGAATACAAAAGTATGTGACCATTTAAGAAAAATAGACTGATGCCTACTATTTGAAGGCTTAGAAGAAACTATAAAATATAGTTATTAAACACTCTTAAGATCTCTAAATATATGTAATAAATGAAAATATTTTATAAAATATTGCTATTTTGAAATATAATTTATCATACAATTCCTCCAAATTATATGAGTAGTCTCTCACATATGTGAGTATAATCACTCCCAAAGTCTCATTCCACAATATTTATTTTATCTTTTAAATGAATTATAATACCATTCCCTATGTCTTTTATTTTTGTCTCAGAGCCTTGCATCCTACTGTCTAGACATTGCCAGGCAGTGGCACTCGCCTGTAATCTCAGTACTCTGGGAGGCAGAGACAGGCAGATTTCTGAGTTCAAGGCCAGCCTGGTCTACAGAGTGAGTTCTAGGACAGCCAGGGCTATACAGGGATATACAGAGAAACCCTGTCTTGGAAAAAATAAAATAAAAAGCAAATCAAAAAACAAATAAACCTACTGTCTAGACATTAACTTACTATTGATGTTTTGTGAAGATTGATCATAAGAGTATAAACTTTTGTGACTGAATTTTTTCCCTTAACATAATACATGCTACATCTATGCTGAGGATGTTTCAGTAATTGATTTACTCAAAAATATTTAGAATAGCTGTGTCATACATATCCCTTCATAACAATATCAGGGGCTTTGATTTTATTCACTGAACAAATTTCAATCTGTTTTCATTTAGTGGATACTATTGGTTGTTCTTCTATAAAGAAGTTTTGTGTATCTCTCTCTCTCTCTCTCTCTCTCTCTCTCTCTCTCTCTCTCTCTCTCTCTGTGTGTGTGTGTGTGTGTGTGTGTGTATGTGTGTGTGTGTGTGTGTGTGTGTGTGTGCGCGTGTGTGTGTGTGTGTGTGTGTGTGTGTGTGCGTGTATGTATTTGGGCATTTGTTTTGTTTCCCTCAAGTGTACATGACAGCAATATTACTCAGTAATGTATTAGGTGTACTGTTTACATTTTGGTCTAAAACTGAGGAAACTCCCAATTGTCTCTGTCCTTCTATAATTGTAAGAGAAAAGAAAGAAAACTGACATGTTCTTACATGTTTACCAACAATAGAATTTTTTACATGACATTTTGATATGTATTCATTATGGGTGGCTAATTTTCAGTGCTAACTTCCTGCGTTTGGAATACCTTGGGAGACAAAGCACAATGTATATATGTATGGATGCTTCCCTAAAGTTATAAGTGAGGGTATGAATATGATTGATACAATCCCATGGGCTGAGGTTCAATTTGAATAAAAAGTTATAAAAAGGAGAAATCAGTATGAGAAACAACATTCATCTCTGACTTTACATTCAAAGAGAACAATTAATAACAACACCATCCCCATCATGATGGATTATGTCCCCTCAAATAGTAAGACAAAACAAATTCTAATTTCCCTTTTCTTATTATTTTGACACAGCAAGGAGAAAAGTAATATAGTTTCCTATTATTATAAATTCTATTGTATTATAGTGGTTTTTATTTATATTCCTCAATTAATGAATGCATTAATTGACCTAGACTTTTGTTATGTTGTTGTTGTTAATTCTGTTTGTTTGGTTCGTTTGGTATTGCCATTGTTATATAATCTTTTTCTATTGTATAGACACTAAACTGACCAACAACTCATATCTAACAGGTTGATCTTGTATTCACAAGTGTTTCATTACAGGTATCTAGGATCTTTGAGCCCATTGACAAATTCAGTGTTCTTATTTAAAATTTGTTCATATAGTAGGAATAAATTCATACTAAAAATTTTTGGCATACTTTAAATTTAATATATATTTTATTAAGTACAATATCAAAACCAAATTTAACTTATATATATATATATATATATATATATATATATTTAATGCTCATAGATAGGTAGGAGCACCCTAGTGAAAATGACCATTTTACCAAAAGCAATCTACAGGTTCAATGCAATCCCCAACAAAATTCCAACAAAAATTTTTTACAGAACTTCAAAGAGTAATCCTCAACTTCATATGAAAAAACAAAAAATCTAGGATAGCCAAAATAATCCTGAACAATAAAAGAACTTGGGAGGAATCACCACCCCAGACCTCAAGCTGTACTACAAAGCAATAGTGATAAAAACTGTATTATATTGGTACAGAAAGAAACAAGTTGATCAATGGAATTGAGTTAAAGACCCCAAAATAAACCCACATACCAATGGATACTTGTTTTATGATAAAAGCAAAACCAAACAATGTATGTACTTTCTTTATTCAGATAATATGAGATTCCTTACTCTAGTGTGTTTTTTTATTATTAATCATTGTATTTGCTTTCATTTCAAATGATATCCCCCTTCGTGGTTACCCCTCCACAATCCCCCATCCCATTCTTTTCTTCTATGAGGATGCTCCTCCGCCCACTCACCCAGTCCTGCCTCATCCTTCTATCATCCCTGAGATATTAGACCTCCCTCCCCTCCCACTGATTCCAGAAAAAGCCATTCTCTGTTACATATGTGTCTAGGGTCCTGACTCTCTCCATGTATATACTCTTTGGTTGGTGGTTTAGTCCCTGGGAGCTCTGGGTGGTCCGTTTAGTTAATATTATTCATCTTATGGGGTTGCAATCGCCTTTAGCTACAGTCTTTCCCTACTATCTCTTCCACTGGGGACCTGTACTCAGTCTTTTGTTTGGCTGTGAGTATCTACATTTTTATTGCTCAGGGGCTGATAGAATTTCTCAGGAGACAGCTATATCAGGCTGCTGTCAGCAAGCACTTCTTCACATCAGCAATAGTGTGGGGGTTTGGTATCTGCAGATGATGTGGATCCCTAGGTGGGGCAGTATCTGGATGGCTTTTCCTCCAGTCTATATTCCATTTTTTGTCTCTGTCTTTCCTTTAAACAGGAACATTTCTGGGTTAAAAGTTTTGAGCTTTTTTTGAGGACTGTACCCATCTACTGGTAGTGGTTGCTACAAGTTGTATGTCCCCTTTGTTGGATATTTCGGCTAAAGTTATCCATGTTGGGTACTGGGAGCATCTTTCTTGCATGGAATCTGGGACTTTCTAGTGGCTGCCCCCTGTTTCCCAGTCCCCACTGCTCCATGTTTCTATTCATTTTCTTGACCCTCTATACTCTCTTGTCCCTTCCAATACCTGTTCCTGCTCCTGCTTTTTCCCTCCCCATCCTCTCTCCCTCCCAGGTCCCTCCCTCCCTTTACCTCCTGTGATTATTTTGTTTTTTGTTCCCAACTCTATGTAGGATTAAAGCATTTACACTTTTTAAAAAATATTATTTAATCTTTTTTAATCCAGGTTTTATCTCCCTTCTGGTCTAACTTCCAACTGTTTCACATCCCACACTTCCTCCACCACAACTCCAAGAGGATGCCCCAACACATAAACCTACCCTACTCAACCTTCCCATTCCCTGGGGACCCAAATCTCTCAAGGGTAACATGAATCTTCTCTGACTGAGTCCAGACTCATTAGTCCTCTGCCCTACATGTGTTGGGGGCCTCATATTAGTTGGTGTATACTGCCTGGTTGGTCTGAGGGATCTAGGGGATCCAGGTTAGTTGAGACTGCTGGTCACTCTCCTCCTCAGCTTCTTCCAGCTTTTCCCTAATTCAACCACATGGGTAGGCAGTTTCTATCTATTGATCAGTTGTAAATACATGCATCTGACTTTTTCAGCTGCTTGTTGGTTCTTTGTGGGGGGCAATAATGATAGTCCCCCCTTTTCTGATGACAAGATAGCCTCAATAATACTGTCAGGGCTTGGGGCCTCCCCTTGAACTGCATCCTAAATTGGGGCTGTCACTGGACCTCCTTTTCCTCAGACTCATCTCCATTTTTGTCCCTGCAGTTTTTTCAGACAGGAACAATTATGGGTCAGGATTCTTGATCATGGGATGGTAGGATGGAGTGAGAATTTGTCCAACTTTTACTACTTTCAAAACAGCTTTGTGTTGATCCACTCTCTTGTCATATGACTATTTAGATCACCATGTCAATTGCTATAAATATAAGCCAGTGATTTGGTAGGGGAGATTTATTTTTTTAGGTCAACTTGATAATTATTATTGTACAAGAAAATTGCATTTTCCTACTCTTATTGTGTTATTTTCCAAATTATATAAATATTATTTCTCACTAAGTCTTCATGATTTTTAAGTTTTGCATATCTTTTAACTAAAGTCAATACATCTATTTTATTTTATTTATATAGTTTAGGGAATTCTTTCTTAAAGTTTACATCATAGGCTTAACTTATAATTGAGGTGCATTCCACACCAGCTTCTGGATATACAATTGAGATTTATATACTGACTTTATAGATTACAAACTAGGATATACAGTTATTTACATTCACATTTAAAAAAATGTTTGCTTGTTTTTAATCTGAAAATCAGACATACCATTTATAAGTAGTAAAGATTTGTTTATTTCACTTTTTAAATCGCAGGTGTCTTGTATTTATACCTAATGCTTAATTGCCCTGTTCAATAATAGAGTAAAATAAATGCATAGAAATGACAAGAGAGATATTTACTTTGTTATATGTGAAGGAAGTCCTAAATTTTTCAACAACAAACCTGATGCTAAGTGGACTTTGATTTTGTGGCTTGTATTAGATGGCATACACTGTCTTCTTTTTCTGCTCTTTGTAGTACCATCCGTAAAACAAAGCAGATAACATTGGTAGCAAACATGAATATACTTCCTGATGAAAAAAAAATCATACTATGTGCCTTAGTCAGGGTTTCTTTCTATTCTTGCACAAACATCGTGACCAAGAAGCAAGTTGAGGAGGAAAGGGTTTATTCAGCTTACACTTCCACATTTCTGTTCATCACTAAAGGAAGACATGACTGGAATTCACACAGGTCAGGAAGCAGAATCTGATGCAGATGCCTTGGAGGGATGTTTCTTATTGGCTTGCTTCCCCTGCGTTGCTCAGCTTGCTTTCTTATAGAACCCAAGACTACCAGCCCAGGGATGGCACCACCCACAGTGGGCCCTCCCAGCCTTGATCACTAATTGAGAAACTGCCTTACAGCTGGATCTCATATAGATATTTCCTCAACTGAAACTCCTTTCTCTGTGATAACTCCAGCTTGTGTCAAGTTGACACACAAAACCAGCCTGTACCCTATCAAAGAGTAGAATTTCAATCTGTGGGGACAAATTCAACATATCCTGTACAGAGCCATATTGGGGCAGTCATGCACTTGGTCAGAGTTTGACTTTGGTCAAGGTTAACTTCTCCCAGATAGCCAGGATCCTGCTCCACCTAGGGTGGAGTGCTCGAAGTAAAGGTTAAGTTCATTGTTCCTCCAGGTCTAGGAATTCCTGAATTAAACAGGTGACCCACCCAGCTGCCAGAGCAGTCAAGACGAGGACCTCCAAGAGAAGCTAGACAACTTCCACCGGAACTCAGCCTGGAGTCTGGGGGGAAGCGTTTGCCCAAACTGTTAAAAGGTCTGGCGCCATTAAAGTTTCTGGCTTTGATCAGTGAATATTGTCTTAGCCATACTTCTTTTCGCCCCTCTTCCCTATTTATTCCTCAGCTTCTGTTCCAGAAACCCACTTCGTAATAGCTGCAGGCAGCTATGGAACCCTACATATTGGCGCCAGAACGTGGGACAACCTGGTACGGGAGAATTTCCTGAGGTAACCCTATCGAGTGAAGCTTCGCAGAAAAGGTGATAAGGAATGGTATCCGCACGGTAAGCAACATAGAGGTCAAAACTAGCGCTAGTGGAAAATTGTTTCTATCGTTGTGAGTGCAGAGGGATACGGCTTTTGCAAGCAAACTGTGTTGACCCGGCACAGTGGCCGCTTGGGTTGAAAAGATAGGGAAATATGGGGAAGGAATTTGGTAGGCATTTGCCCAAAGCTCGTAAGAGCTGATTTCGGCGAAAAAGAAGGGGGTTTTAAAAATAGGCATATGTCCACAGCCTCTAAGAGCTGTTTAAAGAGGAAAATGGATGCAATTGCTTAACAAGCGCGCTTAACTTTCTGTGTATCTTTCCGTGTTTGTCCCGGTGCACCGACTGTTTGTCTATGTGTATGTTTATGTCCTCTCTGTGTTTTTGTGTGAATGACTGTTTCATGTTAAAAAGAAAAATTGGTTAGGATTTCATCTGCTGGTAACCTCTTGAGCCAGCCACAGTTTGTGTGGGGATTGATTTAAAGCCATGCCGCAGCAGCACAGCTCACTCACCCAAGAGGCAAGCATGGCTGGGGAAAAAGCTGCTCTTAAAGCCCAGAAGCCTCAAGATTTGGGAAAACTTTGGTTTGGCTTGTGAAATTCATGTAGTCGCTTTATACTTGTTTCTAATTGGTTTTAATGGTATAAGGCTTTACATGTCTTGACTAAAGAGTTATAAATTAATTGGTTATTATGTAAAAGGTATAGTGTTATTAAGAAAAGGTTAGTTTAAAACTGGTGATTCAGTGTTAGAGCCATCTTAACTAGCTACACGTGGCCTAACGCAACTCATGCTTTGCTCTTGTTTATAATTGGATTTAAAGGTATATTTTGCATGTCTTGACTATAGAGTATTGGCTTAAGTCACTGGACATGATTTAAAAGGTATAATGTTATTAACAAAAGTTAGGTTAAAGCTGGTAGTTTAGGGTAGTCGCCATTTTTAAACAACACGTGGCATGACGGTTAAAGCTGGTAGTTTAGGGTAGTCGCCATTTTTAAACAACACGTGGCATGATGGTTAAAGCTGGTAGTCTAGAGTAGTCGCCATTTTTAAACAACACGTGGCATGATGCAATCCAGGAAATACAGGCCTTTAAGATGCTCCTAAATTGGCCTGGTGTTTCATGTGAATCTTGGCCTAGAGATTGGATTTAATGAAGATTAAGATTTAAAATAATGTCTCTTTAATAAGTTACACTGTCATACACTTGAACATAAGAACTGGCAGACAAACCTTGTGCTGTAAATATGTGTTTGCCATTGATTTTAAAGAAAATAGATTGTTTAAAATTGGGATTTGCTTCCAAAATTGCAATTGTGCTCTAATATTGCTAGAAAACATTGAGTTACAATAAAAATCAGTGTGTCATTGGCTACAGTTTTCAGTTTGCAGGCTCATAATTCTTAACATTTTGTAATTAAGATAATTTTGAGAGTGATACAGCTATGGGTTTTAGAGGCCCATTGCCACTTTTCCACAAGTTTATAGGCTACAATGGTAGGAGCAAAATTTAACCCTCCAAGATTAAAAAGGAGATCTCAGTGGAAATGTATTTGATATCAAGTAGGTTCCTTTGACCATGGAATTACAGGTTTCTTTTGTTTAATCCTCAAAACACAGGTTTGGGTCTGGTCTTAGATAAAAGGCTCAGATCTAGTCCTTGCCAAGGACTAAAGGTGGATCCTAGGGCAGATAAATAAAAAAAAAATGTTTTGTCTCTGTTTCAATACTAGAAGTTAGGATCTTAAAATTTTCAGTGTATAATGTTTATAGAATGTTTGTTACAGGCCCTTGCTCCTATGGACTTTTAGAATTTTTAGGTAAATGGCTTTCAAAGGTTGTTAGGATATATTAATTGGCTTTATCTTATATTTACCTCATTTTAAGCTTGCCACAGAAGGTCTTAAACCTCTGTTTCCAAGGTAGGAAACGTTTGTTCCTTGCTTCAAGCAGCAATAAAATTTATTACTAATGGTTGATCTATTACATGGCAAGCATTTTTAGGCAAAATTAATAATTGTTATCCAAAAGATAATTTGTACTATCAGATCACATGTTTATTCCTTTGTTTCTCCCTGCTTCAACACAGATACCTGAATTGGGTGCTATAGCAGCTATTTTTAAGATGTTAAAAGTCAAGCTTTTAATAAGAGTAGATATATATATAGCTCATGGTTTATAATTGCTTAAAATTGGTCCATTTTTAATACTGCTAATTCTTAATATTTACAGTTTATACAAATGTGATTCAAATTTCTAAGAACAAAGGATATGTTCTCTAAATGACTGTCTTTTAGGTATTTGAAATAATTTTATATTTTGTGCACATCAAATTATAAAGATTTGTTCTTGATGTCCTCAATTTCTACCTCTACCACGTAATGGTGTTAATCCTAGAGGACTTAGTTATTATAGATAAATGATATTCATATTTCTAATTTAGAAGATTAAAAAATGTGCATGTGACTAATGATTCATTTTTAGGCTGTCTAGTTGCAACTGCTCTAACAGAAAAAGCAACTAAAAATGCTATGTTTATTTTATATAATTACATAGTTATTGCCTATGTTATGGGTTATACTTTGTGTTCCAACTTAAATTAATAAAACAATATCTTCTTGGAAGAGAGAAGAGAGGGGAAATTGTGTCCCTGTGCATATCATTTAAATTATGCTTACATGTTTTTAAGAAAATTTTAAAATTTGGATGCCAAGAAACTCCTTGCTAAATGTATATGACATCTTGTAATTAGGCATATTGATGTCTAGGTGAAATGAAGGAATTCAATTATTGACATATGCCATGATCCTGATTTAATATTGGGGGAGAAGGCATGTCCTCTGTTTTTTCCACAGAATGCTGCAGAAGATATGCTGAGTGTGCTTGCTTAATGCCCAGACCATGGTAACATAAGAGCTATATTGGGTATATGTTCTTGACTTACCTTAATTGTCAAATGTCCCAGGTTAGATAAATTGCCTAGCTTCAAGCTTTTAGACTTTGTGGGACAGAACATGGAGACTATTAAGCTAGCTTAAGAAAAATTAATCTAAAGAAGAGTTAAAATGACTCTTCTCCTTATTGTGTTCAGCTGACTCAACCATAGACTGGTCTAGAAATAATTCCAATATTGAAGATTCCAATTTTGAAGATGGCTAACAATCTTCAGCCAGCTGTGTTAATTTAACATATAGTCTCCACTTTTCCAGAGAAGTAACAGCTTATTTCTTGATACACAAGGCTACCTCTCCCACCTCAGAGGCCAAGCTTTGGGTCCTTAAAGTTGTTAATTTGCAACTGAATTGGATACTTCAGGGACAAGTTAATCCTATTCCACCTTTAACTCTTGACCTTGTTTGTTAAGCAGACTGGCTGTCTACACCCAGGCTCACCTGGATGGAGAGATTGCATGTCTGTTAAAGACACTTGCAGACCCCCCTGGCTTCAAAACTTACACAAGTGGATCTCCAAAGAGGGAGCCACATAGAACTCAGATCTATGTGTGTTTGTTTATGAACAAACATGGGTACCAGTGAGACGTGCGAGGCAAAGCACCGCATGGGGAGGTGAATTTCTGCTTCTGAGTCCCCAGGAAGTACACCTAATTGCATAGGGGTTAACGTCGAGAGGCTGTCCTTAAAATAATAAGGGAGCCTATTACCCCTCCTCTGAAAAAGATGTTATACAATTTAAGAGGAATTACGGTCAATGCTTCCCCTCCTGGTTAAGGCCCGCCTTCTTATGAAGGATATTTATCCACTTGTTTTCTACCTCCTCGTGTTCTAATTAATAAAAAAAGGGAGGGCATGTACAGAGCCATATTGGGGCAGTCATGCACTTGGTCAGAGTTTGACTTTGGTCAAGGTTAACTTCTCCCAGATAGCCAGGATCCTGCTCCACCTAGGGTGGAGTGCTCGAAGTAAAGGTTAAGTTCATTATTCCTCCAGGTCTAGGAATTCCTGAATTAAACAGGTGACCCACCCAGCTGCAGGAGCAGTCAAGACGAGGACCTCCAAGAGAAGCTAGACAACTTCCACCGGAACTCAGCCTGGAGTCTGGGGGGAAGGGTTTGCCCAAACTGTTAAAAGGTCTGGCGCCATTAAAGTTTCTGGCTTTGATCAGTGATTATTGTCTTAGCCATACTTCTTTTCGCCCCTCTACCCTATTTATTCCTCAGCTTCTGTTCCAGAAACCCACTTCGTAATAGCTGCAGGCAGCTATGGAACCCTACAATATCCAGCATAATTAACACATTTCATGATCCTTCACCATATGTGAAATTGTGTGAGTGTGTGTGTGTGTGTATGTGTGTGTGTGTATTTATGAAGGCTCAACATTGACATTAGATGTCTTCCATTATCATTAAACAATATGAATGTGGAGGCAGTATATCACTATACTTTGTAGTTTTGGAAAGTCTTGTATACTAGCTTGCTTTAGATACTTGCTGCCTCCATATCCTCTGTAGCTAGAGCAAGATTGCCTTTGGTCAACATGCACAATAAGTTCATATGATGGTTCTAGATAACTGAAGTCTAGTCCTCACACTTATGAGGCAAGAGCATTCATTTATTCCTGAAACAATTCTTTAGCATGTTACCAAACTTTTGAAGTCTACTTTTTTTTAATATTTTTATTTTCTATATTCTTTGTTTACATTCCAAATGATTTCCCCTTTCCTGGATCCCCCCTCCCCATATGTCCCATAAACCTTCTTCTCTCCATCCCTTCTCCAATCACCTCCCTCCTTTTTCTCTGTCCTTATATTCCCCTCCCATGCTAGATCAATCCTTTCTAGGATCAGGACCCTCTCCATACTTCTACATTGGAGTCATTTGTTATGCAATTTGTGCCTTGGGTATTCAGGGCTTCTGGGCTAATTAATATCCACTTATCAGAGATTGCATTCCATGTGCATTCTTTTGTGACTAGGTTACCTCACTTAGGATGATATTTTCCAGATCAAACCATTTGCCTAAAAATTTTGTGAATTCATTGTTTCTAATTGCTGAGTAGTATTCCATTGTGTAAATATACCACATTTTCTGTATCCATTCCTCCTTTGAGGGGCATCTGGGTTCTTTCCAGCTTCTGGCTATTATAAATAAGGCTGCTATGAATATAATGGAGCATGTGTCTTTATTGCATGCCGGGGAATCCTTTGGGTATATGCCCAGGAGAGGTATAGCAGGGTCCTCTGGAAGTCTCATGTCCAGTTTTCTGAGGAACGTTCAGACTGATTTCCACAGTGGTTGTACCATCTTACAGCCCCACCAGCAGTGGAGGAGTGTTCCTCTTTCTCCACATCCTCGCCAACACCTGCTGTCTCCTGAGTTTTTGACCTTAGCCATTCTGACCTTCTAAAAGGTCAAATCTCACTTTTATAGAATGATATTCAGAATCCTCCCGAAAATGTTCTTTGTGTTTTCATTTGACTGCTATTTTGAGAAATATTGCTGCATATTGCAAATATACTCTTACATTGGTATCTAGTAGAAGAACCTAAATGAATCAGTAAGTTTATCCATTATTACTCTTTGAATACCTTGCCATTTAAAGATATATTAACTGTATTGTGACAGTTGTAAAATTCCTGTAAGGGTCTACACAGTATTTTAACTTTTGAATGCCATGTGCCCATCAGGTTCTTTTTATACCAAAGTTTATGCCTGTTGTCAGTGGTCTCTTCCAGCATAGATCAAAGTAAGAATATGCAATATAGATTCCAAACAGTGAGGCAAGATCTAAGGCAGAGAATCAAAGGGGCGTTCCCCAGAGATTTCATTTGCTCATTTCTTCCTACTGTGGTGAGGAACCAAAATGTTAAATTCCAAAGTCTGAGAAAAAGATTAACAGGAAATCACACTGCAATAAATTTGATGTTTAGATTCTGATCTCCCATCACATTTGGGATTCAGTAGTCTCTAGAATGAATGTCTAGAGTTTAATTACAAACATAGTCTCTCCTTTTATGTTATGTTTCTTACCAAATAGGATTGTGTATGTTGAAAGAGCTGCTCAAAAGATCACATTATATCATCTTTCACTTTCTTACATTTGTTTATTATAAGAGTGACATATTCATTTTATATTTTACATTTGAGAAAAATGCATCATAAATACCTAAGTGTCCTTTGATAGCAAATTGCCCCAAAAGGTAGAGAGAATAAAAGTCCAATTTTGTACTTGCACTTATAATTTGTCAATTATAAATAACTCTTCACTCTAAGAGGAAGTGGTTCATATATGCAAATAATAACTATAATGTAGTTTTATTTCAAAGCATTCTTACCTGCCTATGCTGTCTTATATGCATTTGAGTACAGACTTTGCCAGTATATAAAATAGGAAAAACCAAAATATTTAACTATATCCAATATGATAATTTAAGAAACATGGATTTAAATCAAACTGAAATATTATATTTCTACTTTATACTGTCATTAAGTTCTGTCCTTAATATTTTCCTACTATAAGTTTTAAACATATAGCATTAATTTTTTGCCAGTTACTCTTGATAAACTGATAGTGACTGACTTGTACTGTTGTATCTAAATTTTTGGTTAAATCTTGCTTGACCCAAAGCAGAAATCTCTATAAATACTGTTAATATAAGTATTTAATAATGTTAGGCATTTGTTGACTGATATGAGACTTATATACCAGTAGTCAAATCAAAGGAAAAAGAACCCACAGGTTTTTTTCAATCAGTTAATTATAACAGTTCTATAAAATGTAAATTTATAGAAATTTTTTATGTATTTCAATTTCTCAATAGATAATGAATATCCATACTTCAAGCAAGCATCATATGGGAAAGGTATAAACTTATATAACAGTAAACCAAATTGTCTGTTTCCCTTAGTTTATAGCTTTGTATAAGCCTCATAATAACATAAGAAAAGAAAATTATTAATTTACACATATTGTTTGATATTCAATATTTACTTCAGTTGTTAATTAAAATCATTATACATTGTTTGATCATCTCACACAATATATATCCAGGGTCATGCCCACATCACTACCCATCCATATTCATGATCTTTATTTCTTTCGGAAATAAAATAAAACATGGAACCTGGTTTGAATTAGCTGACTATGTCTGAGCTTTGACCTGCCCTAGAGTTATAGAGAGCTTTATTGGGGTGCCCTGCCACCTGGCAGGAACTTGACATCAACCAATGTGAAGTTCCTCTCCTAGTTTTTGAATGTGAACTTCTGTGTTAGCCATAATCCTCTGCACCTAGGGTGGAGCTCTCAGACCAAGGTGAAGCCCATGGTTCAAGGACCTGCAGTTTACTGAGAAACACTAGCCACCTGTGGAGTAACCTAACAAGTTCTGTGGAGAAATTTCCAGTCTTTGGGGGAGAAGTTTCCAGCTTTTGAGAGAAGGGGTTTCCTCCGCCTATATATTTGGAGTCCTCCATCAAACTTTTTTTTTAATGTTTTTTTTATTCGATATATTTTTTACTTACATTTCAAATGATTTCCCCTTTTCTGGGCCCCCACTCCCCGAAAGTCACATAAGCCCCCTTCCCTCTCCCTGTGCTCCCATCCACCCCTTCCCACTTCCTTGTTCTGGTATTGCCCTACACTGCTACACTGAGTCTTTCCAGAACCAGGGGCCACTCTTCCGTTCTTCTTGTACCGCATTTGATGTGTGGATTATGTCTTGGGTATTCCAGTTTTCCAGGCTAATATCCACTTATTAGTGCATGCGTACCATGATTGATGTTTTGAGACTGGGTTACCTCACTTAATATGATGTTCTCCAGCTCCATCATTTGTCTAAGAATTTCATGAATTCATTGTTTCTAATGGCTGAATAGTACTCCATTGTATATATATACCACATTTTTTTTTTTGCATCCATTCTTCCCTTGAGGGAAACTTGGGTTCTTTCCAGCTTCTGGCTATTATAAATTGAGCTGCTATGAACATAGTGGAGCACATATCCTTATTACATGCTGGGCAATCTTCTGGGTATATGCCCAGGAGTGGTATAGCAGGATCCTCCAGAAGTGACGTGCCCAGTTTTCTGAGGAACCACCAGACTGATTTCCAGAGTGGTAGTACCAGTTTGCAAACCCACCAGCAGTGGAGGAGTGTTCCTCTTTCTCCACATCCTTGCCAACACCTGCTGTCTCCTGAATTTTTAATCTTAGCCATTCTGACTGGTGTAAGGTGAAATCTCAGGGTTGTTTTGATTTGCATTTCCCTAATGACTAATGAAGTTGAGCATTTTTTTTTTTAAGATGCTTCTCAGCCATCCAAAGTTCTTCAGGTGAAAATTCTTTGTTTAGCTCTGTACCCCATTTTTAATAGGTTTATTTGGTTTTCTGGGGTCTAACTTCTTGAGTTCTTTATATATATTGGATATTAGCCCTCTATTTGATGTAGGGTTGGTGAAGATCTTTTCCCAATTTGTTCGTTGCCGATTTGTCCTTTTGATGGTGTCCTTTGCCTTACAGAAACTTTGTAATTTAATGAGGTCCCATTTGTCAATTCTTGATCTTAGAACATATGCTATTGGTGTTCTGTTCAGGGACTTTCCCCCTGTACTGATGTCCTCGAGGGTCTTCCCCAGTTTCTTTTCTATTAGCTTCAGAGTGTCTGGCTTTATGTGGAGGTCCTTGATCCATTTGGAGTTGAGCTTAGTACAAGGAGGTAAGGATGGATCAATTCGCATTCTTCTGCATGCTGACCTCCAGTTGAACCAGCACCATTTGTTGAAAAGACTATCTTTTTTCCATTGGATGTTTTCAGCTCCTTTGCCGAGGATCAAGTGGCCATAGGTGTGTGGGTTCATTTCTGGATCTTCAATTCTGTTCCATTGATCTGCCTGCCTGTCACTGTACCAATACCATGCAGTTTTTAGCACTATTGCTCTGTAGTATTGCTTGAAGTCAGGGATACTGATTCCCCCAGAATTTCTTTTGTTGTTGAGAATAGTTTTAGCTATCCTGAATTTTTTGTTATTCTAGACGAATTTGAGAATTGCTCTTTCTAACTCTATGAAGAACTGAGTTGGGATTTTCATGGGTATTGTGTTGAATCTGTATATTGCTTTTGGCAAAATGGCCATTTTAACTATATTAATCCTGCCAATCCATGAGCATGGGAGGATTTTCCATTTTTTTTTTTTGAGGTCTTCTTCCATTTCCTTCTTCAGAGTCTTGAGAGCTTGAATAGCAGGTGTTATCTTGGTCTTCATATCTTTTCACTGCCTTCCCATACATTCCCAGCTTCCTTTCCATGTAACCTTTTTGATATAACTGTGGGAATATGTAAATTAATTAAATTCTTTTGGGAAAGGTATAAACTTACAAAACAGTAAACCAAATATGGATGTATGTCTGTTTTCCTTACTTTATAGCTTTGTATAAACCTCATAGTAACATAAGAAAAGGAATTCATTAGTTTACACATATTTTTTGCTATTCAATATTTACTTTAGTTGTTAATTAAAAACATTATACATTATTTGAGTATCTCACACAATAAATATTCAGAGTTACACCCACATCTCTACCCATCCAAATTCATGTTCTTTATTTCTTTTAACAATAAAATAAATCATGGAACCTTGTTTGAATTAGCTGACTATGTCTGAGCTTTTGACCTGCCCTAGAGTTTGAGAGAGCCTTATTGGGGGGTGCCGTGCCACCTGTTCTAGAGTGTGTTTGACATACTCACAATCATTTCATTTGCAAATCTGATTTTCCTTCCCTTAGTAGGTATCATATGCAAATCATATTTTGGCTACAGTTGGCATTGGATTCCTTTGACTTCTTGTTGGAGTTATGTCTGGTTTGAGCTTTTACAGGTAATTTAAATTCTATCACTTCTCTGTGACTTCATACTCTCCCTTCTATAGAGTTTCTGTAAAACAGTTCCCTTGAAGTCTTCCACCACCTCTGGCTCTAACAGTCTTTCTGTTCCCTAGTTTGCATAGATCCATGAGTCCTCCAAGGAAGGAATTGGAATAAATATCACCCACAGGGCTGGATGTTCAAAGGTTTTATTAAATTTTACATGGTAACTAGTTGTGGGACTCTGTTGTCATCTTTTGAGAGGAAAAGGTTCCCTGGTGAAGATTGAGTGGTATACTGATCTATGTATATAACAATAAATTATTTAGAGTTTGTATTTATGTTCTGTTTTCTTCAATGTAATAGGATAATAATAGCAGGGTTTTATTGAGGCCTATGACCTATCTAGTCTCATGTTCTTACATGTAATGATGGTAGAAGATATATGGTTCCAAATTTTGGACTGGATTTTATATCAAATTTTTAATAAAAGAATTTGGTTACTACAATAATGTTTGTGTTACTAGAATGAAAGATGAATGGAAGATAAGAGGGCAAGATTAGTGGAGTGAGTAACACAAAGAGCCTGCAGAAAAAGCACCATATAATGGAGCAGTTATTTCCTTACTAAAAACCATATGCTACAAAATAGCCTTTTCCAAATATCAAGCATATGCCACATCATTTAAAGATGTTATATTGTTTCTGTGCCTACATATTTCTTCTATTGTGCTTTTTCTTGGTGGCAGATGTATTTTGATTTCAATTTATATAACATACTGTCCATCAACTAAGTGGTTCATTTTTTATTTAAATACTGGACAGCATGGAAAACTACCTTTATAGTAAGGGTGTCTATGAATGGGTGGGGGCTTTCGTTCCTGACATTTTTTGTCATATTTTCACAATGTCCCTATAAATGTCTGTTATTCAGCCTGGCTTGCATGTTAGTAATTAGTTAGGCCTACACAGAACTCTAAATTACCATGTGTCACTCTCCAGAGTACAGGTCCAAAATTAGAAGATTTACCCCCAACGTGTCCTGTCTTGTCAACATAACTTAACAACATTAATGTTAAAATCTGTAATAGAAGAGAATATAAGTGAGGTAACCCAGACTCAAAAGATGAATCACTCACTAATAAGTGGATATTAACCTAGAAAACTGGAATACCCAAAACATAATCCACACATCAAATGAGGTACAAGAAGAACAGAGGAGTGGCCCCTTGTTCTGGAAAGACTCAGGGAAGCAGTATAGGGCAAAACCAGAACAGGGAAGTGGGAAGAGTTGGGTGGGAAAACAGGGGGAGAGAAGGGGGCTGATGGGACTTTCGAGGAGTGGGGGTCTAGAAAAGGGGAAATCACTTGAAATGTAAATAAAAATATATCGAATAAAAAAATTAAAAAAAGAAAGAAATCCACCCTAAAAAAAAGAAAGATAAAAGAAAAAACTCAGGTGAGAGCACCTGTTGGGGAGGAGGTGGAGAAAGATGAACACTCCTCTATTGCTGAGGGGATTGGAAAGTGGTCCAACCACTCTGGAAATCAATCTAGAGTTTTCTCAAAAAATTGGAAATAGATCTAAAAGGAGATTCACCTATACCACTCTTGGGTATATACCCAAAAGATGCCCCACCATGCTATAGGGGTACATGCTCCATTATTTTCATAGCAGCATTATTTGTGACAGCCAGAAGCTGGAAATAACCTACATGTCCCACATTGGAAGAATGGATACAGAAAATATGGTTCAACAAATGAGGTACAAGAAGAACGGAGGAGTGGGCTCTGGTTCTAGAAAGACTCAGTGTAGCAGTATCGGGCAAAACCAGAACAGGGAAGTGGGAAGGGGTGGATAGGAGAACAGGAAGGGGGCTTTATGTGACTTTCGGGGAGTGGAGGACCAGAAAAGGGGAAAACATTTGAAATGTAAATAAAAAATATATCGAATAAAAAAAAAAGAAAAAAAAAAGAAAAGGGGCAGAGCATATCCGGAAAACTACAAAACAGATACATATAAGTAGCCAGCCTCTCAGAAATGATAAGAAAACCAGGTGGCTGTTTTAAGTGGTCCAACCCACAGAATTGTGGAACCCAGGTGACATAAGCATAACAATTATTGTTCTCTTGTATGTTGGAAATTTTTATAATAAACTAATCTAAAATGGCTAATCCTCATATTAAAAATAAAGATATTCGAGGTCTAAAAAAGAAAAAAGAAAAAAAAATATATAGTGTGCATATCCAACGTAACATTTTTAACTATCTGGTAGAGATGTAATAAAGTAGAATAATCAAAAAAAAAAAAAAGATTTTGACCAAGAAGCTCCCATATACACTCTTAGTAATATGGATATTATACAGCTTTTGAGTAATCATCAACAGCTTCATGGTTAAGTTCTTATTGTAGAAAGTAGTACTTGAATGTGAGGAAATCTAGATGATACTCATGGAAGCTCTATCACCACTGCCTAGTAGTCATGGCTTTGCAATGCACTATACAGTTTAACTGAGGCAAAAGTAATTACCAGTCTCTCCAAACTAGGAGCCTGGCAGCCAAAAATAATGACATGCATCCATATCTCTTTCAAAATAAAATTATGCCACCCTAATCACTGGCTTGTCACCTTTCTTCTATATGAAAGCATGGGTATTAAATAAAATATACTTATAATATTTTCTCAATGTTTACATTTCATTTCAGATTTGGATGTTGACACATCCTACCCACCTTGATTCTTATGTAGTATTGAAACTCAAATTCAACATTAAAAGTTAACAATAGACCTAGTAAAATTATGTCTCATTAAGACCAATTCAATGTTAGCAGTATTGTAACTGTAGGACTGAAAAATCATAAGTTTATAATTGTATGAGGTGCATGAAAATTTTCAAACTTTATAAAAATTCTTTGCTTAATATATAAAATGAATAACACTGAGTTTCCATATTTGAATATTATATACCAAACTCTCACTTCTGCAATGTCAGGCGCTTCAAAATCTCTCTATTACCATGATATCTGTGTCTTAAAATCAAATGTCTGAAGTAAATGTGCTATTTTAGTTTAAACAGTCTAGAGTTTCTTATTATTTGCCATTTTTAATGTCTGTATTAATCATAATTTACTTTAGTAAAAATATTTCTCTAATGACGTTTGAAAGCTCCACTAGTCTATTAGTATAAAGTTAAGTATTTAGAAAGTAAAGCTTAATATAATGTACTTTTAGTAAAATGTTAGTAAGTTCTACCAACAGCCTGTGCACTATCCAGCTACAGAGTCATTGCCCAGTTAACAGCACTGGGCCTGAGTTTCTTCTTGTGGAGGAGGCCTTAATATAAACCAGGAAGTTGGTTGCTGCTCCTATAGCATTCATGCTGTTATTAACAAATGCACATATTTTGCCAGGCTGATCATTATTGTACTATAGTCCGCAAATGACACTATGGTTCTCTGATGGCTAGGTATTAAAGATGACTTTTTCAGGCCTGTAGCAGCATGATTTCTCCATTTTCTATAAACATACGCAAATATTTAGTAATATTTTGAAAACAATAAGTTTGCTATGGCATCTCCCAAGATCTTCAGTTTTAGATAATCTTCACAGGCCTGCTTCTTCTAAACTCTCTGTGAACTTAAATCTCCCTACTACATCATTCCTATTCTTCCTTCATGCCTTCTGAGTTCTATTGTGTGTGTGTGTGTGAGTGTGTGTGTGTGTGTGTGTGTGTGTGTGTGTGTGTGTGTGTGAAAATTAGAACACATGTAGAACTCACACACACAGAAACATACACATAAAATTCAAAGATAGGATTCATATAAGAAAAAAATAGAGGTTTGTCTTTCTAGGTTACCTCATTGAAGATGATTAATTCGAGTTCCATGTGCTTATTTGAAAATTGGATAACTTGCTTTTATGAGAGCTGAATATAACCCCATTCTACATATGTACTCATTCCACTATCCATTCATCTGTTAATGTATATCCTAGCTATTTCTATTTCCTAAATCTCATGAATAGAGGATCTAGTGTTATTTTTCTTAGCTACTGTATCTACCTAACTTTTCTAGGAAAAATAAGTATAGGAAAAAAATAAGGCCTTCTGTATTAAAGGAGAAAAAAGTGAGATCTTTCAAAACAATACATATTGTCTCTGGTATCTTGTAAAGCATGCTGAGTTTTACTTTTTATTTCTTTGTTTGTTAAGGACAGTATTTCTCTGTGTAGCCCTATCTGTGATTAAATTCCCTTGTAGAAGAAGAAAGCCTCACATTCAAAGTTCTGCTTGCCTCTGCTTCAATATTATATGAATTAAAGTTATGTACCACTAAGCCTGACTATGCTGAGTTTTAAAATATTATAAGACAACCTCATGTGCATAATGATTGATAATCTTGATTTAAATGTAAGTATAAAAATATCCAAAAACCTACCAAGATTTAGTTCTAAGAACTATGAATTTTTAAATGTTGATAAGGTTTATTTTCTTCTGCTTATCTGTGTTTATTGATAGATGAAGGTGTAGTTCTGAAAAGGATTAAGGGGCAATCTAGTCAGTCATTTAGGAAGGAACTGAACTTCACAACAATGCATCAAGTCACAGATAGTAATCAGAAATGTTTGAGAACACTACACTGACAAATGAGAACTAGAATGAAATGCATTTGTTTCTAGTTGCATTTAATCTTTTTCTCTTATTTTCTTTTTAATTCTTTTCCTCTTTATCTTTTTATTTCATATTGATTTTTTTCAAGACAAGGTTTCTTTGTATAGTCTTGGCTGTTCTGGAGCCAGCTCTGTAGATGATACTTGCCTGAAACCCAGTGGCCTGAAGACCCACCTGCTTCTGCCTGTCTATATCTGTGATTAAAGGCATGTAGCTTTAATCAGTACTATGTGGCTAAGACTTTTGATAATATTACACATGGCAATGTATGATTCTCAGGCAGAGTAACTGTTCTAATAAGTTAATTATGATTACCACATAATAGTATTTGATAGATCGCTAGGTAATTCAATTTAACAATTTTAGTTTTATTAACAAATAATGTTTGATACATTTTTCCATGATCTCATTCATTATTGCTATTTAGAGTTTTATTGGGTTTACATATTTATGGTCTTTGTAAGTGTAGCTTTGCATATTCCTTTATAACTTATCCTTTTGGTTGGCATAAAAACTTATGAGTCTTTAAACACTATGTTTTAAAAACCAAAGTAGAGATGTATGAATTGAACGTATTCATAGATTGTTTTGAAATATCACATTTCAAAATTCAAGCTGTTTTATTACTCAGTTTGTACGTATTTGTTGATATATATCCAGGAAGAATATAGTGTTGTGGAAGAGAGATGGCTTTCTGTGTTTAAACTAGTTGCAGGTACAGCTGTATGAAAATCAAATATGAGCTAAATGTATACTATCTTCAGCATTTCAACTGATAATAGATATTGGGAAAATTAAGTGAAGTATTTCATATATATATATATATGTATATATATATATATATGTATGTATATATATGGAATTTATATACATGGAATGTACTAGAGTAGCTCATAGACTGTGTTCTAGCTAGTTGAACAATGGTTGTCTACAAACAGAAAGTCCAAGAAACAAGTATTTTTAGCCCATGAAGATACCTGTTTCAGCAGGTTTTCAGTACATGCCAAAATTAATAAGGATTCAAAGAAGTAGGTTTCAATGCCAGTAAAAGAATAAACTTGCCAGCATGATTGAGGAAAACCCTACGAAGTCCAAGAGCTTTCTTTAGCCATATCCTTTCTAAGGACTCCTGAAAGAAGGTGTGCACTAGATTTAAGGTGTGTCTTGGCACTCAAAAAGATCTGAGTTAATGATGGTTCTTCCTACTTCAAAGGATTTAATTGAGAACAACCTTCTGAGTTGTAATTAATTCTAAATGTGGTCAAGTCGGCAGCCAAGAATAGTTATCACAGGTATAGTAACAGAAAGGACTTTGCTGTGTATAGGTTAGCTGATTTGAAGCAAGAAAGATACTTTGACAAAGGCCTAATGCATGAACTAACAAACAGAATTCGAGCTTAGTTTCCAATCAGGAAAGAAGGAATGGATGACAAATCACATTGACAACAATATTAAATGTGTTTTGTTCTGAAGTTAGTGAAATAGCCAGTTAGTAGCCCATGAGAATGCCCCTGTGGTTTATCCTGACACAGTGTGATCATCTGGAAAAGAATATTATCACCTTTCTATGGAAAAACTCCAGCAGGTATTACACAAACTTATCTAGCCAGTTGTTGAAAGTGAATATTTATAATTTTGTAAAACAATTTGATTTTACATTTTCTATAAGAGACATGGAAACAGCACAAGTTTAAAAACTGACCCTGGTTTTCACACTTTATTGCTGATAATTTTATTTAATAAAATGCTTTATTTTTTACATTTATTACAGTATATTATCTGATAATATATATTTGGGGCCTGTATTCTGACATGGTGGAGAAAAGTGGTAAAGATTTGACTTGAACTGGTCCCTCAGAGCTCTCTTAGGCAGGGTGTAACTAGTCCTTCGATGCACTTCACCAAGCTAGTGGATTGCATTTCAGCAGACATCCTTCTGTAAACTGAGATGTTCCAATTGAGTTACATAAAGTCTTTTCAACTGTAATCACCCATGAGTTACTGAAAATTGAATGGAATTTCCTCTTCCATGTCAAGATCCTCAGCATGAAGACAGAATTGAAATCTGTTCATTTGCAAGGATAACGCCAAGCTGATACTGCAGAAGTGATGGTGTTTTCACTGTGAGATGAATGATTCAAAGCCCTGATTTCTGATTCAGTATAATTTCAGTTGCTAATTTGGTCAGAACTGCCTCATGTTTTCACCCCCTCTTAGGAACTAATCCAGCATTTCCTTGTTCTACAAAGTCTGGAAAGAAAGTAGTTGCTATCACTTTCTCAGTGCAACATGTACAGACATATAATGTACGAACAATGACATAGAAATGTATTGTAATGCTTATCTATATAGAGGTTAGATACTCTGCATTCTTTAAATGCAGAGTAAATGTACAAAAGTACTTTTTTTCAAGAGGGATCTATAGGAACCCTTGGGACACAGTATCCACCCTAACGTTGCTAAGGTTGGCAGGAGTATCATGAAATTGATTTCCCCAACTAGAAGAATGAATGGTAACTTTTTCCTATCTGATGCAGACAATTGCACAACTCATAAGTTGTGAAAATTCTTGTGTGATTAAGATGGCCATTGTATGTTAAATCTCTGAAAGAGAAATTTGTGACAGAGAAAATAATGGACTCAGGAATCAAAGCAAATTATTGCCACAACATGTAAAACTGAGGATGGGTTCTTTTAAAATAAATGCCTGGAACCAATTGACTCAATAGGTATCTGTTTCTCCTCTTTTTTGAGGCACTGATGAATTAGGCTTTACCTACATAATATTATAACACAGTCAGTAGACATAAAATCATGACAACAAAAGAGAAGTACCTTTACTGAAACTCTCCAAAATACTGTGCAGATGATTCTGTCTGGATAACCTGCTGTTTTATGTACATCCTCAACTAACCATGCATCCATAGCTATTATATAAATAACACTAATTTACTCATCATTACAAGATTCTGCTTACTTCTTTACCAAGTTGAAGGGGGAGTAACTCCCACTGGGTCACATCATGAGATCAGAGAATTTCCATCAGATTTCATATGAGGGAGATTAATAAAACAAACAAACAAACACAAATATATATTTTATATTGCCAAAAATGTGATAGTAATCCATTCACATATGCAAATAGTGAGAATATGACAATTATCTGATGCTCTTAATAAATTTAAGAGCATCATGAATGTTCATGAAAGATGAATTGATTTTTGTTTACATTTATGTTTTTCAGATTTTTTATTAATTATTTTAGATTTCAACAATATAGTAAAAACATAATTATCTTTGT
Organism: Apodemus sylvaticus; assembly: GCF_947179515.1. Taxonomy (NCBI): domain Eukaryota; kingdom Metazoa; phylum Chordata; class Mammalia; order Rodentia; family Muridae; genus Apodemus; species Apodemus sylvaticus. The sequence goes on from NC_067487.1 coordinate 24,864,077, forward strand.
AATTCCCACATCCCTAACTTCTCCTTAACTATTGCATCATCTGAAAGTTGATTGGCACTTCTTGGCACTTTGAAATTGATTGGAAGAAGTAATGGAGGAGAGTTCATAGTGTTGTGTTAAAAATACCTCAGAGTGCTATAGATGGAGCTTAAGGGAACATTCTCATAGGAGTGGGAAATCAAGAATTCTGGAGGAAACATAGAGAGTAGAGACCTAACACATATTTCAGAAAAACAAAAGCTTATTTCAGGAAATTATCAAGAGGCAAACCCTTTCATAATATAGGAAAAAGATTAATTGTGCCCATAGCATGAAAACTTGAAAAAGGTTGAATTAAACCCTAAGTATAACTTTTTTAGTGTAGAAAATCAAGGAAATTTAGGAATCTAAGAGATGGTATGGTAACTATGCTATACTCTCATCCATATCTAAAATGACCTAGGACAAAATAGGGAGCAAAAAGTGAATATATATATATATATATATATATATATGACTTGGAAGACATAAAAATATGTAAAGTTGAGTGGAAAAATATAAAATGGTAAAGTAAAAACATAAGATGAAAGAAGGAAAGTATTTGCTGTTTCAAGGTTGCAGATAAATCGTGCACCAAAGCAACTGTAGTTTTTGAAGATATTCATGTCATTAAAAATAAACTTTGTGCTCTGAACTAGTAAAATAGAAAAGGTGGCTCCAATGACCAAATATTGAATTTATAAGTCCTCATCTCAAAAGTTCTGTTGTATGAAAATTTGAAAGGAGCAATCCTAAGGTCAAAGTGCCACCAATGGGGTCTCTTATTTAAATAAAGCCACCTACGGAAATGTTTCTCGAGAGTCTGAACAAAAAGAGAACTTTCATTGTACTTCAAAGAGGTAGCAGGATCTTTTCCTTAAAAAGAAAAAAATGACCCCTGTATCATACAGAGAGGTACAAGGAAAGAATGGCTCGGAAAGACAATTTCATTTGTGAGATAGTATGGCCAGAACCCAAGCCAGCTCTCAAGCACACCTGTACAGAGAGTTCATTTAGCTTTAAATATAAAACGGGTACTAATGTTGTCTTTCTCCATTAGCTGGGGCTAATTTCATGGTCTTTTATGATTGACTAGTTATAAATAGCAGGTACACAATAAAAGAAGACAAAAAGTAGTGTCTGAGCATATTAGTTTCTTAAGTTCTCCTAACACTGAGATCCTATGTAGAAAAAAGTTCACTGGGAGTGGGAAGGGATAAAATATTGCATAATGATTTTATAAGGAAGGATAGATGAAATAGATTTGTATTCATTTACTGCGGGCAAATTTCACTATGTTTGACACAAAAGACTAATAATGGATCTTATCAAAAATGTGTATGAAATATAGTTTTTACACATAAAACACATGTTCAAAAGGAAATGGAGTCTTGAGTTAGGTTTCCAAAAGTTACTGATGTCAGACACTCTGTGGTGGTGTATGAGTCACTGCAAGGAGATTCAGAAAAACGACCACAATAAGGAAAGAAAGAAAGGATTAACTGAAAAACCAACCCCAGCATGGTAGATTTCTAGGAATCTTAGAATGTCCTAACCATTGAGGACATTCACTGAGGAAAGATACGATGTTCTGTTTAAAGAAAAGTCATGTATGTTGTAGGCGGGATAGCTGAATGGTCAGGGCCATTGGAACATAGTTGATTCCAACAAGAGCCCACTGTATGATAAGACATGGCGCTTTGGGATAAGGAGTTTTTCATACTGGTTTCCCTTTTGATGTGATCTTATTTCTTTCTTCTCTAGTCTTCCATTTTGGAGTAGGAATCTGTTTTGACACGAGACTTTGGTCTTAAGGCTTTTACAAATTGCTCAGACTTAAATATTTTGTAAGTTTTTGTAGTTCAACTGTATTTTGAGAGTAGGAGATGCCTGGGTCTATGAAGAAAAAAAAAGTATGTATGGCTATAACTTGACAGTGCCAAGCTTGCCTGTCAAGGCAACAGTGACTAGATGTGTGTTAGTTCATATATTTATTTGCTTGGCACAATCTGTAATAACATGGAAAGAAAACACATATTCGTTCTCCCATGCTATTTTCTAGATTAGGTTAAGTTTCATGCTAACTTTTATTGGTGCAATTCCTTTGACTGGTGACCTTGACAGAATAACAGAAGAAACCAAGGTAATTCCCAATGTCTACCTTTCTCTGATTCATGACTACTGATGAAATGGAGTCAATTGCCTCAAACTCCTGCTGCCATGTCTTTATTTCAATAATGGACATACCCTTCTTCAAGTTGCATTTGTCTGGATTTTATTATATCACTGAGAAATATAATTAATATACATCAATAAGTTTTTACAAAGAAATCACAAAATGCTTATAATTATGTATTAATTACATTATTAATCATTACAAAAATAAAAACAATAATACAATTCAATAATTACCTTGCTATTATTACAAAAAACAGAAGACACTAGCTGCTAATTCAGATATAGAGCAAACAAAACCATACATACTATTTTAAGAAATGTAAGTGTAAAGCATTCCAACAAAAGGTTTTACTGTAGACCTTTTTCACCCATGCTGTTGATTGCTAAATGTAACAGTCTGATCATGATGCTGAATAAATGTGTCTTTAAAAAAAAAAAGAAAGAAAGAAATGTAAGATATCGCAACCATTATGGGAAACAAATGGAGTTTTCTAAAATAATCAAAAATAGATTAATATATGGCTCAGTAGCCATAATTTTCAATATATGGCTGAAAGAAATGAAATTAATATGTAAAGAAGACATTTAAACTATCATGGTCATTGAAACATGATAAAATAAAGTTCAGTAGAAATATTGAATACTGCTTTTAAAATGTCTTTTTAAAATGAAGAAAATTATTTCACTTGAGCCAAAATGAATAAAGTTGTTAAGCTAAATAACTAGTTACATAAGACAAACATTTTGTGATTTTACTTGTGTGTATATATATATATATATATATATATATATATATATATGTCCAGAAGAAAAAGGGATGGGAGGGAAGAAGCCAGGGTCATCATATATTAAAAATTATGCTGTCATTGGTTTACTCTCTTCAATTTGGGGGGTCCCCAAATCCCAATAAGATAATCAGAATGTGATCTGATCAATCAACATTACTAACATTTTGCTTTGATTTCTTCTCATTAGTAGGAAATATTCAATAGATAAGGCTCTTGGATGGCATCCATGTATAAATCATATAACCAGATGATAATTACCATCACATCACAAAATATCTATTAAGATATGACAGAGTTTCATATATTATACTGAAAAACAAAGCCTATCACAACAAATAGTAAAAATCAACTATAAAAACGCTCTCAAAGAGGTATTTGACATTATTAAGGTATATAAATTCTATCCATTGGAACAACTGTTTTCACAATTATAATTTCCCAGGAACTAATAATAGAAAATAAAATATTGTTACTTTCATAGGCCTTATGTGGTGATATTCTGATAGACAGAATTAGGTTGTAAAACTAATTAATTCCAGAATAATATTAAAAATAGGAATGGTTTCATAAAAAAATAAAAATCTCATGAATTTTGGAGTTTAAGGACTTTTCTCCCTTTGGTATTCAATTATATAATATAATTTATTTATTAAAGAAAATTTCTTATTATACTGCATAATGGCAGTTCTGCTATCTAGATTGCGATTTGTTCTGATTATATGACAAGAAACATAGTTTGCTATTCATCTGTCCCACACCAAGGAGAAGCATAATTGACTGTATATCATAAAACATCTTTACATGAAAGACCCTCTGCTTTCATTCTGCTCAATAAAATTGAAAAAAATCAACTCATTATCGTTTCATAAATATTAAAAACAAGTCTCAGACATTTGAAAACCTTGTGGTTTAACTGTTACATAAAATATATTTTTCCACAGTAGTTCCATCTGTAAACTCAGGCAAAATTATTTAGATTTCTCATTTAATGTGATGATACAGTAAAACTTAATGTTTTACAATATTAAGATGAATGTATTTCAATTTTATGTTGAAGAAAATCTCTTGCCTATAACTCATCTTGTTGGGCCAGTATCTGTTTACTATTAATTTACAGATATGTTTATTTGGGGCCTATATATGAAATTTCTGACATTGGTGAAATTTTCATGTATAATAAAAAATATACATATTTTGATCATTAATGAATATAAATACATCTTTATGTTGTTGATATTTTAACAATCATTTTTCTTTAATGTTGCATATTAACATTCATCTCTGGTTTTATTTTATTTTGCCTTCTATAAAGTGAGAAGCAAGTCTACTTTTCTGTTTTCCTTTTTATTTGTATCATCATTTCCCACTGTGTTTGTTATAAATATTTTGAGTCTCCATTATTTGGTGTGAAAACATTCATAACTAGGATACAGTAATATTTATCATGTCCTTCTTCGTTTCTCTGAAACAATACAGGCTATAGAATGTGTTTTGACACCAATTCTACTCTGATTTTTAGAACTTTCATTGCTTCCTTCTATGCCAACTTTATGCTGACCTCTGTCCATCTCATCCTGTTTAAACTTGCTAGGTTATATTTTTTCACTATATGCAAGTTTTGAACATATTATAATAAGATTAGATATTCATTTTATGGGCATATCCATTTCTTTGAATAAGTCTTTTGAAATACTATGTATGCGTGTATATTATTTTGGTGTTATCAAATTGTTTAATTATTCTTTGTTATATTTTTATCTTGTATGATCATCTTTATGTGAAGTACACTAAACTTCAGGTTATATTTTGTGTCTCACATATTCACTAACAACTTTCACATCATTCTCCACAGCAGTTTATTTTCATTTTATTTATAATGATATATTCAGATTATCATAATAATGTAATGTTATTTTCCTTAGCCCTTGTGAATTTTATGTTCTTCCTTAATGATATACCGTTTAGTATTTTATTATTTTTTAGTATTTTATTAGATATTTTTTGAGTAGTCAAATACTTTTCATTTTTTGAACAGATAATGTGTTTATGATCTAGAAGTGTGGCAATCATCTAATATTCTTTGGATGTTATAGCTTTAATCTGCCCTTTGAAAAACACACTTTTAATTCTTATTCTACTGTATTGTTTGCACATTGCCTTCATGCTACTATTTCTGAGCTTCTCCATTTGTATAAGCGTGACTATTCTGTACTCCTTGCTTAGCAATATAGAGGGCAGATTCACATTCAGTGTTTAATTATTTCTTTTTTTATGCATATACTCTGTGAGTAGATTCTGTCTCAGCGTTTATGCAAATATTACATATCACCACATATTTGGTCAACTATTGAAATAAATAATTGAAATGAATACAGGAGGTAACACATTTAAACTCCTTCATTCATTTATTTTTTGCTACCTAGAATTAGATAAATGATATCCACAGATAGATATTTTACATCTTGCATTACAGATAACCTTTCATAGTCTCAGTGGGAGAAATTTTATCTTGCATTTCTGAGGCCCTGTGTTCAAACTGCAGTTGCCAATAAATAAACAAACAACAAACATGTAAACAAATAATAAATCTTTCTGTCACACTGTGCAGATAAGTAGCTCTGCTTTGTTGAGTTATTGTTTATTTTTTAATGGTTATATCAGTGGCATAAGAAACTTTCAATGGAATGTTTCATTCCATTGAAAGGAAGGTAAAATTCAGTAGTATAATATTTTCAGGAATCCTCCTTCCTGAAAATATTATACTACTGAATTATAGGCTATAATTTTTGTCTATTCTGTAATTTCTCTGTTTTGAAAAATGCTAATGAAGATACTATATTTTATATCCTGACATATATATCATATAAGTGTATATGTATGTGTATGTATGTGTGCATGTAGGTTTATATATGTGTGTGTGTGTAAGAGAGAGAGAGAGAGAGAGAGAGAGAGAGAGAGAGAGAGAGAGACCTTTGGCTATTTTACATAGATGTATGTACTTTTTGAGAAGTTTATTGATTTGTAGTTTCCCTAGTGACTTTTACAAACATAATATTTATTATTTATAATCATCCTCCTATGCTGTACTCTCCCATGGGCTTCAAACTAAGCTCTTCTCATACCTATATATCCTCTTTAGAATATGAATTTAACCAAATTTCAATCAGTTCTCTTTTGAAAATTTTCAGATGTAAGTAATTTTAGATATTACTAAATTTCAATAGTAGAGATTATACCTCCTGTTTTCATTATTTTTCATGGCAAAAAGAAATGTGCATGCTATCAGATCACTTCCAAAAGTCTCTTTTCAAAAATTATCCTTCATCAAAAATTCATATTTTGTATTGAAGATAAGTAAAACAAAAGGACCATATAATAGTGGTACACTTGCACATATTTAAGTACATTCACTTTAAAAACCTATGAAATTAATACAGTTCTTATAGATTCATGAAAATGCTAAAGACTGCTTTAAAGTGTACTTCTTATTTTATTAATAATGGTATAAAATGATTAACATATGAGAAGTAAATGTCCAAGGAAAATTTTATTACAAAAGTCGACTTTAAGATTACTACTTTTATTTCATGTGGCATATTTAATACGTTTGGAAAGTAAACAATTTTGGGGAGTGAGAAAGAACAGGAGGGATAAAAGAGGAAATATAGGGAGTGATAACTAGAAGTAAAGATCATTTGATGGGTCATAAAAAAACTAATATATTTTAAGATCTTTGAACATATGTGCATATAAGAAAGCCAAACTGACTAGATAATAAGCCACTGACCAAAGAGCATATGTGGGCTGGTCCATAGCCCCAGCACATAGGTAGCAGAAGACTGCCCGTTGTGGTCTCAGTGGAAGACTTGATGCTGCAGGGAAGGGGGATGCTGGGAGAATGAAGTGGGTATGGAGCATGGTTGGGTGAGTGGGAGCACTCTCTTAGAGACAAAGGTGATGAGGTGAAGAACTCTGGGAGGAGGGATCAGGAATGGGGGCAACATTTAGAATGTGAATAAGTAAAGTAATTTAGATTAAAAAAAATAGAAAGCTAAGTTGGAATCACCAAATAGCCATGGTGATCAAGCTCCAACAAGACATCACTTTCCATAAGGAAACTACCTGTTCTGAAATGAGTTAAATCTAATGGAGCTGTTGGCCAAAGTGTCTCCTTGGGAACCCTTTAAAAACCCAGGATGTTGGCAAGACTGCACTGTGTGGATTGATAGTAAGACTCTATTTGCTGAAGATAACACCTCAAGGAACACTTCTAAGTTAAGCTGGTGCCTACCTGGAGCTTCCTCTACCTATTGACTAGTCTTTATTATACAAGGTACACAAAGCCTGTGTTATAAGAAGAGATTATCCTGCAAGATAGATGCTGTAATAAAGACTCAAATCTTGTGGGATTAACTCACCATTATCTAATTAGAATTAAGTTCCGTACCATGAGAAATTAACTACCTGCACAGGCAGATACTTGGGCCTGGAAAAGCTATGTTCTTAAGGGAAAATTAAATACTGCCGTTCCTATAAATTAAAATAGTGATCAATGACGTTTAATGACATTCTGCAATACTAATAGATCACTATCATGCTCACACATTATCAGATAGGTTTTACATGTATTAGATCTAAACAAATGCAGAAACCCACAACTGGACATTGTGCAGAGATAGATCTTTTTCTACATCCTATCAAATCCCTCTTCTTCGTGCCCCAGAGACCTCTGGGAAAAGAGGCAGAGTATAAGATCCAGTTGTGAGGAAAGACAACAATGAAAGGCCTTCAAGATACAATGGAAGAGATACACATATGAATTAACAGGGAGTGTGGCAGCATGTACAGAGCCTGGACACTTTTGTCCCAGAAGGGGGTTCCAGTGTTCATAGTGGAATAAGACACAAGCCTCCCGTCTTTAATAAAGAAGCTATCTTTAATTATCTTCAACTTATAAACACATGCAAATACATTATTAGTTCTCTTTCCAATGAAGTTTTACTGGGTATACAAATCATACTAAAGGGAAGCCCTCATGTCCACCAGGAGATAGTCAACACAAAACAAACTCAATTATGTTTGTAGGGGATTTTTTGGTATAACTACACTTCGTATATTCATTTTTTAAACTTACATATAATTTGCTTACATATTATGGCTTTCAGTTTTGTTTTTATGGGTATTCTGTGTGCATCAATGAATGGCTCAAACTAAATTTATTTCTTGTGTTCTCCCCTCCACTGGTTCTTTTTTTTTTTTTATTTGTTTGCTTTTTTTTTCTATTCAGGATTCTTTGTTTTCCTTTTGTCTTTTTTTAGATGTATGTAGATCATTCAGATTTTAGTGAAAGAGAGAAAGAAAGTTTGCATATTTGAGTGGAGAAATGGGGAAGCACGTGAAAAAAGTGGGGTAGGGAAAACTACAATCAAAATATTTTAGGAAAATAATTTATTTTCAATTAAAATCTCATTTGAATTTGATCATACTTTACAAATATTAAGGATAACTATAGAAAATTAAGTCCTCATTCCCCAAAGGCATTAAAGTGAACCCAAATAACAATAGAAATTGAAAAGTTAGAATTTTGTCTTCTTTCTCAGCCTGCTTATCCTTTGAGTATAGAAAGGCTACTGATTTGCTTGAGTTGATTTTGTAACCTGCCACTTTGCTGAAGTTGTTTATCAGCTGTAGGAGTTCTCTTGTGGAGTTTTTTTGGTCACTTAAGTAGACTATCATAACATCTGCAAATAATGATAGTTTGACTTCTTCATTTCCAATTTGTATCCCTTTGACCTCCTTATGTTGTCTAATTGCCCAAGATAGTACCTCAAGTACAATATTGAAAAGATAAGGAGAAAGGCGTCAGCCCTGTCTAGTCCCTGATTTTAGTGGGATTGCTTCAAGTTTCTCTCCATTTAGTTTGATGCTGGCTACTGGTTTGCTGTATATTGCTTTTACTATGTTTAGGTATGGACCTTGAATTCCTGTTCTTTCCAAGACTTTAAGCATGAAAGGATGCTAAATTTTGTCAAATGCTTTTTCACCATCCAATGAAATGACCATGTGTTTTTTTTTCTTTGAGTTTGTTTATGTAGTGGATTGCATTGATGGATTATTGTATATTGAACCAACCCTGCATCCCTGGAATAAAGCCTACTTGATCATGGTGGATGATCACTTTTATGTGTCCTTGGATTCGGTTGGCAAGAATTTTATTGAGTATTTTTAGTCACAACAGTATAAAGTACCTTGGGGTGACTCTTACCAAACATGTGAAAGATCTGTATGACAAGATCTTCAAGACTCTGAAGAAGGAAATAGAGGAGGACCTCAAAAAAAAATGGAAAAACTTCCCATGCTCATGAATCGGCAGGATTAATATAGTTAAGATGGCCATTTTGCCAAAAGCAATATACAGATTCAATGTAATACCTATCAAAATCCCAACTCAATTCTTCATAGAGTTAGAAAGAGCAATTCTCAAATTTATCTGGAATAACAAAAAACCCAGGATAGCTAAAACTATTCTCAACAACAAAAGAAATTCTGGGGGAATCAGTATCCCTGACCTCAAGCAATACTACAGAGCAATAGTGTTAAAAACTGCATGATATTGGTACAGTGATAGGCAGGCGGATCAATGGAACAGGATTGAAGACCCAGAAACGAACCCACACATTCATGGCCACTTGATCCTGGACAAAGGGGCTGAAAACATCCAATAAAAAAAAGATAGCCTTTTCAACAAATGGTGCTGGTTCAACTGGAGGTCAGCATGCAGAAGAATGCAAATTGACCCATCCTTGTCTCCTTGTACTAAGCTCAACTCCAAATGGATCAAGGACCTCCACATAAAGCCAGACACTCTGACGCTTATAGAAAAGAAACTGGGGAGGACCCTTGAGGACATTGGTACAGGGGGAGAGTTCCTGAACAGAACACCAATAGCTTATGCTCTAAGATCAAGAATTAACAAATGGGACCTCATAAAATTACAAAGTTTCTGTAAAGTAAAGGACACCATCAAAAAGACAAATTGGCAACCAACAAATTGGGAAAAGATCTTCACCAACCCTACATCAGATAGAGGGCTAATATCCAATTTATACAAAGAACTCAAGAAGTTAGACCCCAGAAAACCAAATAAACCTATTAAAAATGGGGTACAGAGTTAAACAAAGAATTCTCACCTGAAGAACTTATAGAGCAAAGTCAGAACAGGAAAGTGGGAAGGGTTGGGAGGGAAAACAGGGGGAGGGAAGGGGACTGATGGGACTTTTGGGGAGTGGGTGTCCAGAAAAGGAGAAATCATTTGAAATGTAAATAAATATATCAATAAATTAAAAAAAATGCTCAACTTCACTAGTCATCAGGGAAATACAAATCAAAACAACCCTGAGATTTCACCATACACCAGTCAGAATGGCTAAGATTAAAAACTCAGGAGACAGCAGGTGTTGGCAAGGATGTGGAGAAAGAGGAACACTCCTCCACTGCTGGTGGGGTTGCAAATTAGTACAACCACTCTGGAAATCAGTCTGTGGTTCCTCAGAAAACTGGGCATGTCACTTCCGAAAGATCCTGCTATACCACTCCTGGGCATATACCCAGAGAATTCCCCAGCATGTAATAAGAATATGTGCTCCACTATGTTCATAGCAGCCCTATTTATAATAGCCAGAAGCTGGAAAGAACCCAGGCATCCCTCAACAGAAGAATGGATGCAAAAAATGTGGTATATATTTATATACAATGGAGTACTATTCAGCCATTATAAACAATGAATTCATGAAATTCTTAGGCAAATGGATGGAGCTGGAGATCATACTAAGTAAGGTAATCCAGCCTCAAAAGATCAATCATGGTATGCACTCACTAATAAGCGGATATTAGCCTGGAAAACTGGAATAACCAAAACATAATCCACACATCAAATGAGGTACAAAAAGAACGGAGTGGCCCATGGTTCTGGAAAGACTCAGTGTATTTGTAATAAAAAATATACCGAATAAAATTTAAAAAAAAAAGAATTTTGTCTTCACACAATATTGAATGCTAATCCTTGAACCGATATTCTGTTGAAAATTTATATTCTCTTCTCATTTATGAACCTTTTAAAATCTATAACAACAAACTTTGAAATATTTTATTCACAACTGGGAATGAACATTAAATAGATAAATTGGAGTGGGTGTAGTATGGGGAATAAAGAAACATTTCTGTCCTACAAGAATTGTCCTGGATTTACATTTCCCAAGTGTAGGATTTAATAACTCTTTCCTCTGAAAATACACTATTGTAACCAATTCATTAAGTCTCTTTAATTCAGTAGGGAAAATGGAAGAACATAGGAAGAGAATAAATCAGGTATTCTGATAACCAATTGGGAAAAAAGAAATAACATATTAAATTAATATGCTAACAGTGTATAATTCAATTTTCAGCTATAAAAGATCATTAAACTACATAAATATTTTATAATTATAAGAAGCATAAGAGGGATCAGAGAAAATTAATTAGAGATGAGAATGTGTAGAACTGTGTTTCATTTTTTTTATATTCATGTTATAGTTACCTATGGATTCTTCCTATAGTTTATGCAAACAAAGTTAAAATCACCTACTTGCAAAAATTATTTTGTTTTTTTATATAAACAAGTTAACTTTTAATCCCTAGAAAATAAAATGAAAAAAATCATGTACACAAATACACATGAGGTAGTTTTTGGATATTTTGTCTAATGAGTAATTTATTCTATACTGAAAAATGATATTATCTTGCTCATTCCAATAATTTGTGTTTGATATTGCAATTCAATCTGTTATAACTACATTGAGACCAATTAAAATGGTAAATCAAAAAATAAATGAATTGACAAGGTGAAACATGACCATAAGGTTTAGAAGTGAATGGATTACATGTGATCTTCTCAGACCAGGAGAAAATCATAGCTATAAATCATTTGCCTAAGAAATTTTGTCTGGAGCAATACGTGATAGATAACATGGGTACAGTTTGTCAAAATCAGAATAAGAATTATCTAGCCAAAACTTAAGCTTATGTTTTCATTTCTCTAATTATGAGTATGCTACATATTTATCAACCAAAAATCTCCCTGGAGATGCATGTCAGTCACCTGAAAATGCAGCAGAAACAATAAATTGATGCTCTCCGCCATTAAACTTTAGTTTATTGAGATTTACATACTTGTGTGTGTGTATGTCAGTGTGTGAGTGTGTGTATTAGGTAACCATGAATGCTCAATTTGTTTTAAGGAAAGCTTAAAAGGAAATGCATAGGACCTTGATACATTTTTTAGAAAATATTAAGAACAACACATTATATTAAAACTTAAAATTAGCTGGAACCATGCAGACTGCCTTGTTTCTTAGACTAAAATTTCTCTAATTATTGATAATTTTATTTTTATTGAATTTGTATTTAATGCCCCTCTCAACTTCCTTAATCTCCCTGTAAGTATAAGAAAAATCCAATGGTGATATTATTGTTTCTTCCTGTAATTGACAATAATTCAATATCAACAAATTTTCTGTAAAACATCAACAAAATTGTATTCTTACATGAACCACTATGGGTTTGAAAAAATAAAATACATCATGGAAATTTTCAAATAACTAGTCATTTTTTTTCTACACAAGAATCTTTCTTAGAAACAAGCATGTCAGTGAACGTGGGGCAAGCAGCTGACTGTTAGGCAGACTCCGCAAAGTAAACTCATAAGTCCATGTCTTGATCCTACTTCTTATAGGATTGTGGACAAAGTTGTACTATGTTTTTCTCCTGGCATTATACAAGTCCTTGAAACTTTAATTTAACTCTCTTAGGTCTGTTTGCAGCTTCAGAAGGACTCACTGAATGTTTTATATCATCATTCTCCAAATCATATTATTTCTAGAAAACCATTTTTAAACTCTTCTTTATTGTTTGGATAACTTTAAATTTACTTTTTGGCTTACAAATGCTCATTATAATTGGAACCAATTAGTCCAAAGAGAACTACATTATACTTCTAGATAGATTCAGGTGCCAACCATAGCATATTAAGATGTTCTGTCTATGTGGTCTTGTGTATTTTGGGAAGGCATTGTGCATCTCACCACTAGCTATCAACTCTGTGACACTTTCATAGCACCACTGAAACTTGAGGTGTGGAAAGTCTCACTTCTCACTCTGTGCAAATCAACTTCACAATAATCAGTCTATATCAATCATTTTAGTTCTTGTTCTTAATAGAAGTTGTCTTGCATAAAATATATCTGAAAAAATAATTGCAATGTGTTGGCAAAGTGACATCTTCATTTTAATATGGATATTTTTTAAAGATGATCAAAGTTTGGAACTAGGACAAAGTGACATACTAAATTACTTCAGTGATCATTTTTTATAGTCTGGATTATGGTTTACTCTATTTCATTAATGGCTTCTTTAATCTGTGTAAGGGATTATACATTTCTTGCTATTATTGTACTTCATATGGGATGCTTTAAATAGAGCTTACATTTTAAAAATTAGTTTTTTCTTATTTGTATTTGAACTCTGGCTTCTTTCAATTTCTGATTCCCTACTTATGTACATTTTTAATCAAAAGTTGAGCCTTTTGATTAAAATACATGGGAAGGAAAACCACTGTTGTAGGCTCATTTTATGTTCAAATGGTGTGGTATATTTCCCTTAATATATGTAACTGTTTTCTAGTTACCTATAGCTTTTTATATAGTTTCTCACAGTTTCATGCACATTACCATTCCTTCATTAAAAATTTCATTCTATTCATAGAGAATTTTTATTCCTTATTCCTCAAATTAAAAAAAACTAATTTGACTTTTGTACTCTAAAACACATTGGAAAAACATGTCATATTCCACTACAGTACAAATACAAAATTTAGATTCATTGAGTTTCTACACAATCTGATCAGAAGAGTGTTTACTGGATTACTAAGAGCAAGGTAGGTGTGCTCAATACTTTGTATTACTTTACATCATTATTCTCTTGATATCACATTAGATGCTGGTTTCACTGCAAGCAGCAGCATTGGTTGGATATATATTGTATGAAATAATCTAAATTCTCAAGATTATAATGTTCCCATATGCTGAACAGTATCATAATGGGCATTCTTTTTATCTGAGTTCTAAAACAGCTGCTCTTGCTTCAGCAAGAGCTGAAAAATGTGATATTTTTACCTATAATTTATAATTGTTGAACTTCAATTATGACAGGACTTTTCCAGTTTAGAGCAAGAGATAAGTATCACACAGATACTTATTAATAATTATTTTAAAAGTTATAATTTTATTTATTATAAAAGTTATTTATTTATTATAAAGTTATAATTATTTTAAAAGTTAGGAAAGCATAAAACAAAACATGGGAGGTTCCAGAAATAGCTTATGATGACAATGGACTTGAGTGTTTTTCTGTACTTTTGCTGTTTTGTTTGTCAACTAATGTTTTAATGCTCTTCAATCTCATAAATGTACTAATAACGAAAGGCATGTTATATTTTAAGCAGTTAATTTGTATATTCCTTACATTACTTGTTTTTCACACTAGTCTGAAATGAGTACTGTTATTTAGCAAACTTTTGAATATAGAGAAGCACGATTTTATTGTGTCAGACTATTGTAGAAACACCTAACCATGTGTTACATTAAAGAGCAGTCCCTAGGAATATGACATTGCATTTACTAAGATACAAAACAACATGTCACATATGGTGACTATATAAAACTGATACATTGAAAATTATTTGAGTGTTCATGCGTGTAATATTTATCATTTCTTAATTTTTATTTTAATTGCTTTGTAATTCATATAGTTATTTCACTTTGCATACTGACTACTTTAACACCTAATTCCCTAATATATTGTCCTTTTCTCCCATTTCCATAGATCAGTCCCTTTGTTCATTTCATTCACTTTTTAGTGTCCCTGGGACATCATGGTTTTCTGCCATCTGATCCATATGTGGTGTATGCAGAAAGTACAGTTTCCTCTTCCAGTATGACTACAACTTGAGATTGCTCCTCTGTAGATACTGTGACGATAGGAATCCGAATGGTCCCCATAAGCTCATATAGTTAAATGTGTGATTCCAGGTTGGTGAACTGTTTAGGAATGATTAGAAAGTGTGGCCTTGTAGAAGGAACTGTGTCACTGGGGGGTGGCATGTAAGGTCTCAAAATGCCATGCCAGACCTAGTTCAGTCTCTCTCTCTCTCTCTCTCTCTCTCTCTCTCTCTCTCTCTCTCTCTCTCTCTCTCTCTGTGTGTGTGTGTGTGTGTGTGTGTGTGTGTCTTTATCTCTGTCTGTCTGTCTGTCTGTCTGTCTCTGTCTCTCTGTCTGCTGATGCAAGATCAAATATAAGCTCTCAGCTACTTCTCCATTGTCACAACTGCCTGCGGCCATGATCTCTACCATGATGGTCATGCACTGACCTGAAACTGGAAGCAAATCCCAGATTAAATGCTTTCTTGTTTAAGCTGACTTGGTCATGATGTCTCTTCACAACTATAAAACAATAACTAAGACAGAGAGCCCCTACCAAGATTAGCTCAACCTATCTTCTTGTTCAGTTGCATACAATAAACCCAACTCCTTGATACAAATTTATAAAATAAATACACTTACTTTCATGGTTGATGCAATGATGGTTTGTCTCCACAGCAAATGGCTAAGAAAAAAGGAAAGGAAGGAAGAAAGAAAGAAAGAAAAGAAAGCTCAAAAGCTCAACAGCTTGAATCAACATAGCTATGGATCAAAACTAGAGAGTTATTCCCTTGCAATTAGTGGCCAGTATCTCACAAGTAAAGGATAAGTCTCTATAAACTCTTCCTTTTATTCAGGGTCAGTCTTATGTGGGTCCAGTACAGGTAACTGCAGCAATTTTCATAAGTTAATAATGACTTTACCTGGAGGAACCTACAGAATAGGATCTTATTGCCCTTCATTCTATCCCTGGCCTTATTATTCGAAATTTCTCCTGAAAAGTTGTGGTATAAGGGACTTGTTTAAGATTGAGCTCACAGCTGTGGCTTGTTCTCTGCATTTTGAGTAGAGATGAGTTTCTGCATTCACCACTCTTTACTATAAGGAGACTCCTCTCTCATTAAGGCTAGGGCCTGCATATGTCTGTGCCTACCAGCACAGACACTTCACTGGCAGTTTACTGCTATTTCAATTAAACAACCATCATATATATATATATATATATATATATATATATATATATATATATATATATATATATATATATTAATATATATATATACACACATATTCATGGATTACTGTGTCTCCATGCTAAATAATAAACAGGGAGGCATTGGTCTTCCACAACTTCCACAACTTCCCACAACTTCCACAAAATTTGTCTTGAGTCCATTCAGTACTCTTTAAAAACTGACCTCTTAATGTTTCAATTAAATAATAACTGATGCTCAGACTTGTTAGTATTCATCAAAAATAAGGGATTCTTTCACTTTTGAAAAGAAGATCCTTACTATGTCACATGTGTTCATGCACATTAAAGAGAATTAGGAGAGAAAAGTTTGTGATTTCTTATTCAACATTTTACATCTTCCTTTTGCTATGATTTTTTTCTTGAAGATAATGTAACAGTTGTCTCCAAACTTTATAAACTACCTTCTGAAGAGGCGATTTTCCACAAGTGATTGGACAGAATGTTCTGGTAGCTTGTGGTATGGTAGCTTTAGGGCTGGGAGGATACAGATGGATAGTTTCATGAGCTACATGAACTCTAGTCATTATGGTTATTAAGTACAGGTGCTTCAGCTGTGCAGGCTGTGAGAGTTTTTAAAGACCATGTGGCTCTTTGTATTCTTATTCACAATTAGTTTTGAGTCAATTATTATTATTTTGTTCCAGGAGTGATTCCTCTTTTAAGTACTGTTTTATTGTTGTTGTTGTTGTTGTTGTTGTTATTGTTGTTATTCAGAGTACCTTTGTATCCTGAATGCTAGATTCTGGAGTTCTTGAGACTGATATTTCTGAGACCTTAATTTTTAATTTTTGTTTATGGACAGGAAATGTATATTATGAACAAAAGTTGGGTCTGGCATGTTGGAATGTATCCAATTATCTTATTCTAAGACATTTGTTATTAAGACTTTGAAAATCTGTAGCTGGGTGGACCATGATCATAGTTGTGAGAGAAAAGGATCCTGGGTTGATGATGTTGGTTCTATTAGTGGAATATAATACATATCTATTTATCCTGGATGTTATGATATTGAAACTTCACACTAACCATCACTAACAAAGATAGTTTGAAATTCCACAACATCCCCAGCTTTGATTCTGGATGGAGCAACAGCAAGTAACCAAGACTAGAGACCATGGATGTGACTCAGGCTCTTGTGAAGTGGGTGATCAAATATATGGTCAAAACCTGATCCTGGAGAGGAAAGGTGCTGCAATTGTTCCTTGAGGTGTGATTGGATACAACCCACATTGTTCTGTGGGAATAGAAGGAATCATGACAGCTTCACCTCAGAAGATATTCTTACATTCAGTAGCAAATGATTTCATCCAAGTAGACATGTAAACAACTGAGACTTGGGACAAGAACTTGGGAAAATAAAGCTTTAGATCTGGTTTCCAGGATGTGGCATCCTAGCCCCACCTTTCATACCTATTAAGTGCAGCTACTATCCTTGTTCCTAAGGAGACAACTTATAGAGTGAAGTTAAACACTGCTCCTAAAGACACTAGAACATATGGAATGTGGTGTCACCAAAGTTGCTCAGATGGAAATATCAAATGTCTAGTCATTCCTAGGTCTAGAGAACATATGGCTGTGGTTAAAATTTCAAATTATATAGCTTCTAGTTGCTTAGGCTGTAAGAACATGGAAGATTTAGAAAATGTGGGTACATGGACATAAAACATCTATGTCAGCTTGTGTCAGGGCCTGTTATTTCTAAAAATGTAGATAGTGGAAAAGGCTGCATGTTCCTGTGACTGTGATTGAAGCTGCAGAGATGATTCTCTTCCCTACTCCCCCCCCCACATCCCTCCAAATGCAAACTGGATATAAAGAGCTGAGTAGCAGGAACATATTTTTTTCCTGTCTTTTTCACTACTTCTATCTCTGTGTTTAACAGCATATATAATATTTTCTGCTTTGTACTTTGATGGTCTCTGTGAGTTTAACTGATGGAGAGTTGTTTTGGTATTGCTAAACAATTTTTGTAGCGGATAGGAGATTTAGAATTGTTAGTTGGTCTTATTGCTTACGTTATTAATTTATTGACTATTTCTGTACGTTCATTCAAGCTTTTGTTTCAAGAATATTCTATTGTTTCAGGATGTTTATAGATTACAAATACACATTTGAATATTTTTACACTTTTCTTCATTGATATACAAAGGAATGTAGGATATATGATCAGTATCCAAGTCACATTCTTTATTTCAAATTGATTTTTAGAGTTAACTAATTAGAAAACTAGCGATTATTCCATATTCTAGGAAAATAGACACATATGGATGATTTCTCATAGTCTGCACATTCACTTGTTTAAGAAATGTAATTTATCCAATAGTCATTTAAATAGTTTATCGATTGTTTGTGGTGATTTGTTATTTTAAATAATACTGTGGTGAATGATTCTGTTTGTAAGTTGTTTCAAATTCTTCAGAAAATAAGATTGCTCTTTCAAAGGAATATGAAGTGAACTTTTGATAAGTACTACTGCATACTTTGCAGAGCAGGATGAGGTTTAACCATGTATTCATGTGCTTGACCAGAGGACAAGATAAAACTTCCAGATTTCTTTTTTTCATAAATTGTCATCTAATGAATAATATTTCTATAAAGTCTTGTTTCCTTCATTACCGATGCTAAAATTCTGTACTCATATATATATATAATTTTTTATATTTTTCTTTTGTTTATATTTGTATCATTTGTTCATTTGTTTTCATTTATTTTTGCATTACTTTCCAGACCAGTATTAGAAGATATTTATAAATTTGATAATTTCTTTCTTTAAGTAAAGTTGAATTTTGCTCCACAGTGTTTCATCTGCATTTGTTATTACCATATGGTCTGTTTGAGATACAGTGTTTAACATAATCAGCTTCATCTTCATTAGTATTACTGGGTGTTGAATATTTATTACATACATTTTTTGCATGTATATTATTAATAATTCACTTACCACTTATACTTGATGATTTGATTTCCATGCATATGTATGTTTAATCTACTTACAAACCTGCAACATATGTTGATGTAGAGTTAATTAATTGATTGGTGTTTTACATTTTTTTCATGTGTTTGGTCAGCTCAACTACAATTATTTTCCTAAGCTATATTTTTTTTCACTGATTCGAGATACTTCTTTACTGAATACTAATTTGTTCCACATAGTATATGTATAATCAGAGGTTTTTAATATTTTGTTTAACAGTTTGTTAAAGTAGACTCTTAAACATCATATTTTTGAACTCTCTTACTACCACGGTGAATAGTTCTTACAAATTCAACTAATAATCAGCTTCTTTAGTCTGAAACATTAAACTGACATGTGATGAGTTAGATTTAATTTAACTTAGACCAAAATTATATAAAATTTTGCGTTGAGATTCCCTGTTTAAAAACGTGGAATGAAGCTGGGTGGTGGTGGTGCATACCTTTAATCCCAGCACTTGGGAGGCAGAGGCAGGCAGATTTCTGAGTTCGAGGCCAGCCTGATCTACAGAGTGAATTCCAGGATAACCAGGGTTACACAGAAAAACCCTGTCTCGAAAAAGCAAAAAACAAAAACAAAAACAAAAAACCTACCACAACAGCAAAAAACATGGAATGTGACTCCATTGTTTATCTATTTAAAAAATTAGGTAATACTTACTGGTATATTTAATAAAATAAAAAAATCAATAGATATTTTAAATAAATTTTGGAAATTGATTGTAAGATAAAGACAATGTTTTAAAGAACAAAATATTAATAAGCATAGAACACTGAAATACTGATAAAATGCAGATTCCCAAAATGATATAGGTATTCCGAGATCAAATAAGCAAGATAGAAGAGTTGGTAGCTTATAGGAATATGTGTTTAAAGAATCAAATATTTGTCAGTTATGTTTATATTGCTGTTAATAAACGCTATGACTGTAGTAACTCTTAGAAAGAAAAAAAACATGGGGCTAGATGACATCTTCGGAGCTTTAATCCAATATCAACATGGTAGAGAATATAGTGTCATTCTGGCAGATACAGTGTTGGAGAGGTAGCTGAGAGTTCTATATCTTGGTCACAAGGCACCACAAAATAAGGTCAAACCTGGCCTAGCTTGAGACCTGAGCATTTGAGAGCTCAAAGCCAGCCCCAATGTTGACATTAATTTTTCCAACAATGCAGCCCCTACTCTGACAGGGCCACAGTTCCTAATAGTGCCACTCCCTATGGGCCAAGTATTCAAATACATGAGTCTATTGGGGCCATTATTCTTCAAACCACCACAAACCACTCTTTGGACACCATAATTCTGTAGTCATGGGCATATACCCTAACACATAATAAGGCCACATGCTCCACTATGTTCATAGCAGCTTTTTTTATAATAGCCAGGAGCTGGAAAGGGACCAGATGTTCCTCAACAGAAGAATCAATACAGAAAATGTGGTGCACAATGGAATACTACTGAGCTATTAAAAACAATGAATTCATGAAAATCCTAGGCAAATGGATGGAACTAGAAAATATCATCCTGAGTGAGGTAACCCAATCACAAAAGAACACTCACTGATGAGTGGATGTTAGGGGAAAACTCAGAATATCCATTATACAACTCACAGACCACAGGAAGCTCAAGAAGAAAGAAGATCAAATTATGGATAATTTGGTCCTTCTTAGAAAGAACAAAATACCCATGGGAGGAGATACAGAGACAAAGTGTGGAGCAGAGACTGAAGGAAAGGCCATCCAGAGACTGCCCCGCCTAGGAATCCATCCCATAGACAGTCATTAAACCCAGACACTATTGTGGATGCCAACAAGTGCTTGCTGACAGGATCCTGATATAGCTGTTTGCTGAGAGGCCCTGCCAGTGCCTGCCAAATACAGAGGTGGATGCTCTCAGCCAACCATTGGACTGAGCACAGGGTCCCCAATGGAGGAGCTAGAGAAAATACCCAAGGATGAGTTGGTTCATAGACCCATCCTCCCAGAGACTTAACCACTAACCATAGAGTACACATTTTGGAACTCATGGCTCCAGCCACATGGGTAGCAGAGGATGGCCTGGTTTGACATGAGAGGAATGGACCTTGTACTTGTGAAGGCTCATTGCCCCAATATAGGGGAATGCTAGGTCAGGGAAGTAGCAGTAGGTGGGTTGGTGAGCAGGTAAAGGGAGGATGGGATAGGGGGCTTTTGTAGGGGAAATGTGGAAAGGGGATAACATTTGAAATATAGACAAAGAAAATATCTAATAAAAAATACATTCTGTCCAACTTCTAAAAACTTCATTGGGCATACCAGTCTCACCATTGTTAAAAAGTCTAAAGACAAAAGTGTATTCTGAGACTCAATGCAATCTCTTAACTGTAATCCTTAATAAAATAAACTGAAACAACATAACCCATACTTTCAGCATAAAATGGAAGATAGACATTACCATTCCAAATGTAGGAAAGTGTGCATGGTAAGGGAATACCTACTGTCTGAGCAAATGCAAACTCTGCATCCCCTCGTCTAATGCCAAAACATTCTTCTTATCTCCAAGTAGAATCTCCAAGTTTGCCGACCACAACATACTTCTTTCTCTTGGGCTGTCTTCACTTCCTTTTAAGAGCTTTTTCTGTCAGGTATCCTATGATTCTGGCATCTCTAACATCTCAGAGTCACCAAGGCAATCCAGGAACACCTTCATAGCTTCACAGAATAACTTTCCAGACCACCATACAGGGACACCCCTGCATCACATTTGGCTTAAGGTGCTTTGCTTAGTTGCATTGGAAGATTCTATCACTCTTTTCTTTGACCATTGACTCTAAAGCCAGAACTACAGGGCCAAGAAGACCATGTTTCATTGATTGCTGGGTCTGGAACATGGTCACTTCCTATAATCTGAGCTTTCTGGTTATTGTTTGTTTGTTTTTCTCTTTTGTTTTTATAGACTAATTTATGTATTTACATTTCAAATGTTATTCCTTTTCCCAGTTTCCACTCTACAATCACCATTCCTCCCCCTACCCTGTTTCTACAAGGGTGTTCCCTCTCCCACTCACCCATTCCCAGCTTACTGCCCTGGCATTCAACTACAAGGCTAATGTAGCCTTCATAGAAACAAGGTCCTCTCATCCTCTTAATGCCAGACAATACCATCCTCTGCTACATATGCGACTGGAGCCATAGGTCCGTCCATGTGTATACTTTGGTTGGTGCTTTAGTGCCTGGAAGCTCTGGAGGGGTGGGGTCTGGTTGGTTGATATTGTTCTTCCTATGGTGTTGCAAACCCTTTCATATCCTTTAGTCCGTTCTCTACCTCCTCCATTAGGGTCCTCATGCTCAGTCCAGTGAGCTTTCTGTTTTTAATTATTTCCTTCATTGTCTAAGCTTAGCTGTCTAGGAATGTTTTCTACAGAACAGGGTGGACTTAAACACTGAGGTCTGCCTTCCTCTGCCCTTGAACACAGGACTTAACTCCAATTTCACTTCCTGGTGGCCCTTGTCTCTGCAAATTGTACATTTTTGTATTTTTTCTTGTTCAGCTTATTCCTTTTCATTATAAATCTACATGAAAGTGGCACTAAAAACCACAAGGCAGAGTCAACATTAGGCTGTTGGGAGATTCCTTTGGCAAAAGCAATTAACACAAAACTCTTTACATTAGACTCAGGCAGATTTTTCAGACAATGGTCAAATGCAGCCACATTCTCAATCAAAATATCACAAGAGCAGTCTCTTAATCCATTTTGAAGAGAATCTTGTGAAAGTTATAATAGTGACACTTCTGATATGTCAATAATTCGAACACTTGAGTCTATGAGGCCTATTCCTATTAAAACCAACACAATATGAATAAAGTAATGTATCAGCTAATATGTTCACATATGCAACTCCTTTTTACTTTGTTGATTGAAACACTATAGCTCTTCATGACAGGTTCTAGCATCTCCAACATGTTGTTGTCTCTGAAAAATTCATGTCTCATGTTCACAGGGCCACCAGCTTAAGCATCTTCAAGATATCTTTTTTTCCACTGTGTGTGTGTGTGTGTGTGTGTGTGTGTGTGTGTGTTTGTGTGTGTGTGTGTTTGTGTGTGTGTGTTTGTGTGTGTGTGTGTTTGTGTGTGTGTATACAATGAGAGTTCATGACAATAATTTCCTGTCCTATTAACTCAGATACTTCTGTCTAGACACTGTTTTCAAAAATTCATCCTATTTTCATGTATTGAATTAATACTTTGGCATAACTTTTATGAACTATGTGTATCAGTCTGTGACACAAAAATCACATAATGCAAAATTGATGCATTCATTTACTTTCAGTGGTTAAAGCAGAGATTAAGTTTGCAAGACGTACATGAACATATCATATATTTGTGCAGTAAATTTTATTTTTGTGTGTTATGTAATCATCTCTCTAAAACACATGAGAACAAATAACATAAAAACTGAATATATTTGTTTTTCTTACATGCTGTTTTGTCACAAAAATATTTGTAATACCAATTATTTAATAATTTGCATATAAAGGCCAATACAGTGAATATCTCAGTATTTTGCTAGTTGTTTTTGTTTCATAATTATTGGAGATATAACACATATTTTATATGTCATATATCATATACAAATATGTAATAAATTATATAATCAAATATATAATGTAATCATATATATTATATAATATTATCACCTAGAAAATAGCTTTCAAATCTTTTATCATCCTTGAAGCTAAATTTTGAGTAACTCTTAGTAATTTTGTAGTACTGAGAAGAACAGATGCATTATGTCTTCACTCCTACACATTATAATTTTTGCCTCATCAAAGCTTCATCACAGCCATTGCAATTCTATTTCAGTATTTACTACTTGTAATTTTCCAACAGCTATTATATCAGCTCAAAAAAGTAGAGCAGTTTTACTGTAATGTTCCACATTCTTTGAGGTACACACTTTATATAGGTCTCTAGAAAGGCAAATACTATCCCTAACATTTGCTTAGAACAAATTATTTACTATCATATGATCAAGATTGCAAACCCTATCAGAATTGCACCAAATAGAGCACTACTGTTTTGAAAAATCTAAGCATTTCCCATCAGCATCAACCTACACTATTTTCTATAGGTTTGGAATTCTATTTCAATTTAAAACATATTATTATCCAGACATAGTAGGATATTATTGGGAAATAGATGGCTCAGATTATGCCTTTCACAAAGCTAATATGAACCTCTAATAGACATTTTGATTTTCCTTCAATTTTAGACTGACCTTGTTTTCAATCAGTATAAAAATAATGTTTTGCTCTCTTGTTTATCTTTTTCGTCAGTTTGCCTTAGCTGTTAAAAGTCTTGTCCAACAATAGAATTTATGTTTCTTTTGGTATGAGAAGCACAATTGGAATTTTACTTACAATTATTTTAAATTAATATTTTTATGTATTCACTATTATGTTTTAGGAGAATTAGTTATTCAAATCCACAACAAAGAATCCTTGTGGCTATGTCCTCCAGTTCATATCATTAGTGTTATATACATTGATTAGTGGTAATTCTTTGTTGAATTCTCTATCTATTACTTTTAAGATTTTTATGCAATTGAAATTGTGATTTTTCTTTTAACAATGTATTGCTAATGTATGAAAATATGATTGTTTTCTTACAGATTTTTTTTTTAATTTAACTTAGGTGTCTATTTGAGTATGTGCTTGTGATTGCCTGATGCAAGTCCTGGGAAGCAAATCTTGATCCTATGAAAGAGCAACATGTGCTCTTAACTATTTAGATATTCCAACTAGGACTTTTATGTTTACTTGTGCTATCAAATTTCATGGATATGTGTATAATTAGTTTTAGATGACTTTGTTTTTGTCCAGGTAATATCATGTCATAAGCATGCAGAGGTTTAATGTCTTCCTTTCATAATTTTTAATTATTTTTTAATTTACTTTCTCCTGCAGTTTTTGTAGTTTGACATTCCAGTAGAAGAACAGTGAAAGTTGATGACAGAGAGCATCATTTTTTCTGATATGACTAGAATTATTTTTATTATTACTGGTGAATATGACAGCTTTTGGCTTGTAGTCAGTTGTTGCATTAATTGTATTGATGTGCATTATTTCTCTGCAAATATTGAAAGTCTTTTTTTCCTGAATGGATGTTAAGATCCTCATGCAGTTTCTCCATATATAATACATTTCATTAGCAGATTTGGACAAATTTAAATATCCTTACATCTCCAAGATAAATTTCACTTGATCAAAGTGTATTAATCTTTCATGTAAAAATGGAGTTTCCTGGTTTGTTGCTACAAAGTTTTGCATCAAAGTTCATCAGAAATAATGATGTACAAATACTTTCTCAACTGAATGGTGCTAGGCTTTGCATCAGGAAAATCACAGCTCCAGTTCAACTTTAGAAGTTCTTACTTTCATTTAAATCTTTGGAGGATTTCAGCAGGGAGTTACAGGAGCATTCATTTAAACTTTCAGGAGAATTCAGTGCCGCAGATATCAGATCCTCAGTTTTGCTCTAACAGGAGATTATTTCAAATCACTTATGAATTCTTTATTTGAAATATCAATTTCTTCATATTCTCTTCTTTTTCTTATGTTTAATTTAAGTGATATGGTTCAATGTTAAGTTTCCCCAAAAGGCTATTATAGTTTTATACTTGACCCTAGCTCCTACTGATGTCTTGGAGGTTATATTCGTAGTAAGCTGTGAGGCTCAATAAAATGATGTATTAGTCAGGGTTCTCTAGGGTCATAGAACTTATGGAATGTCTCTCTATATTGAGGGAATTTATTGTGACGATTTCCAGTCTTCAGTCTAACTAATCCAACAATAATCAGCTGTGAATGGGAAGTCTGAGAATCTAGAAGTTGCTCAGTCCTGAGAGGCTGGTTGTTTCAGCTGGTCTTCTGTAGAATTAGGTTTCAACAGATTTGCTGGCTTGTAAGTACAAGCAGGAAAAAAGGAATAAATCTTCCTTCTTCGAATGTTCTTATGTAGGCCTCTAGCAGAAGGTGTGGCCCAGATTAAAGGTGTGTGCCACCACTTCTATAACAGGGACTTTTTTTGTCCCAGGCTAATCTTGAACTCAGAGATCTACTTGCTTAAGTCTCCTGGGATTAAAAGCATGTACTATCTTGCCTGGGCCTAAATTTAGTTCGGAAGGATCTTGCCACTCCCTTAATTTAGTTTAATATCCTTGAACACCGGATTCAGCTCCAATTCACTTCCTGGTTCCCTTTTAATTCTTCAGCTATGTATTTTATATTTTTCCTTTATGAGCTTCCTATGTTTATTTAAAATGCTCTTCATGAGACTTAACCAGAGAACAAAGTCTATGTTGGGCATTTCTGAGACTTCCTTTGTCAAGGTAATTAATCTGAGTCTCCTCTCCTTAGTCTCAGGCAGACTCTGCAGACAAGGGTAAAAAGTAGGCATGTTCTTTACCAAAATAATACAAAACATTTCCTAGGCCATATACTGAAGTTCTTTGTCATGGAAACCTCTTGGGCCAAGTCTACACAATTCAAATGGCTCACAGCAACAACTCTATTAGTTTGGCCCATTAACCCTTACTTAAAATATTCCATGGCTTTCCAAATCTAAAGACTCCAAATCCACATTCTTTCAAACAAAAACATGGTCAGGCCTATCACAGCAATACCCCAGTCCCTGATAACAACTTCTGTCTTAGTCAGGGTTTTATTTCTGTGAACAGACATCATGACCAAGGCAACTCTCATAAGGACAACATTTAATAGGGCTTGGATTAGAGGTTCAGAGGTCCAGAGCATTATCATTAAGGCTTGAACATGGCAGCCTCCAGGTGCAGGAAGAGCTGAGATATCTACATCTTCATCTGAAGGTTGGTAGAAGAATGATAATTTCCAGGTAGCTAGGACCAGAATATTAAAGCTCACACCCACAGTGACACACCTTCTCCAACTGGGCCACACATCCTAATAGTGCCACTCCCTGGCTCAAGCAGAAGCAAACCATCACAGATGAAACTGGCATTTGAAGGGTGGCCTTATGTGCTATAGCCCAGGCTGGCTTTTCTGTTTCCTAATTTTACCAAGTAAATGAGATTTCTCATGTTCAGATGGGGCTGCTTGCTTCATAAATATGCTGTGAGCCAACTTTATGAACTTCTTTGAATTCAATCATTTGGAAACAAAACTAATAATAATAGTAAGTTCTAAATATCTAGAAAGTTATCCATTTTGTAGAGATTATCTGGTCAAAGTGATGCTAAGGTAAATACTTTGGCATTTGTTCCTAATTTTAGTCTTCTCATTTTTGGATATTTTAGGTAAAGGTTAGCCAGTTTTTGTTTTGTTTTTCTAAAATAATTTCTCCTTCAGTATTCTCTTCTGGTTTTCTATGTTCAATTTATTTAGAACTTCTTTCTTTTTCTTTCTCTTTCTATTCTTTTCTAGTCTGTATATCCTTTGTTTCTTCTAAGAGCTATGCTGGGTGTTAAAATTTGTTCTTCAACATAAGTTTTGTGAAAGGGAGGTTCAGAAAATCTGGAAATTTATTTGGCATACATTGGTTAGCTACAAACACTCAGTGATTCTCCTGGTTCTGAGTTCTGAGCACTGAGGTCACACACAGAGATGACACCTGACTCATATAAGTTAGAGAGGATCTAACTCAGGATTTCATTCTTACTTGGCAATAATTTTATGAACTAAATCATCATCCCAGGCAGATTTCCTTCATTCTACTAAATAACTTAGGATTGTGAGCGTTTCTTTCTCATTGTTTGTGTTTTAATGTAGATAGTGTGCAATTGCTTTTTATGCCATTTAAACTTCATCCTAATGAAGCACAACAGATTACAGAACTCTATAAACCTCAATTTGCCTCACTCTATTTCTCCTCTATCATCTGATCATCTGTCTGTTGTCTTTCTATTATATACTATGTTTATAATATAATATAATATAATATAATATAATATAATATAATATAATATAATATATGAATATTATATACACATAATATTCATAGTCTTGTTATTTGCAAAGACTCTCAAAAAATCAGGTGAAATAAGAATTGTAGCATTCTATTATAACTTACATGAGAATCAATTCAAAATGGATTAAGGGATTAAATATTGAGGTTCAAACTACATATCCTAAAGGAAAATAGAAACTTTCTATTCGACATTGATCTCAAAAGTGATATTTGGGTTTGACTTCAAAAGCACAGACAACAAAGTAAAATTTGATTAAATGGACAGCAGGGAACTAAAAAAATATCTGCAGAGAATAAAGAAAAAGACAAAAATGATTCACAAAATTCAAAAGCAACCTATATAATAGATAAAATGTAACACACGTATCTCATGTTCAGTTAATACATACAATATTTAAATACTTTAAGTACTTTTAATAGCTCCATTAATCAATGCACAGAGGATCTGAGGATCTGAATACACACACACACACACAATTTTTTAAATGAAATGTACAGAAAGGATAGCAAATGTAAGAAATATTGAGCTGCACTTGTCACTAGGAAAATGAGCAACAAACCAGAGCAAAATATCACCTCATAACATTGAATATGGCTCTTGTCAGAAAGTGAGATGAAGGTATTGCTGCCTATGTGAATAAAATTGTCATTCTGAGCTTATAGAGCAGACTTAACAGGGATCATAGTGTAGTTGTTCCTCAGGACATAAATGTAACCCTGAAAATCTAGAAAACTGACTTCTGTTCCTGTCAGAAGTAAATAAAACTTCTACATTGTCAAGCTACTTACCCCTTCCTGCTGATAGAATGTAAAGCAATTATTGTCAATAGGCTATTTCCTAATGTAATATGTTTGTATGTGTGATATACTCGAATCATAATAAAAGGAAACATTTCCATTGGCAAACAAAATAGACATTGACAACAATCTCCAGGAAGTAAAATAGCCAGAAATAGGCAAAGACTGTAAGATTTCACATGTGTTAAAAACAGAGTATGTAGCATAAAAAAGTGTAAATGAAGTGTTGGGAAAGATGGAATTACAATGTAGGTTAAGACATGCAAATTTCAATCGCAAATGTATAATACTTGTGATATATCAGGTATGTTAGGTGCATGGAAAGCTGACTGGAAAAAATAACATTGCATGCTTAAAATTTCTTTTGAGAAGTATTCTCAATACATAGATTAAAAAGTTGTAAATATATGAGGTGAACCATTTGTTAGATTATAGTTGTCACTTTACAATTGAAGAATAAAATGGACGTGACATATAACTTAAATATAAAAAATGCCATAATATTTTGAAACAGTATAATTGTGTGAAATATTTTTGAGCTATTACACAGTATTATGATTATCTATTGAGTGTCTAATAGCTATTTTCTGAAGTAAGTATTGCTTTCTTTATAATTTATTAGTGAGGACAGTAGGCATTAACATTTCAAGTTAATTATAAGTAAAGCAATGTATTAATAAATCGGAGTTCTATGTTTCAATAACAATTTGAAAACATTTTAGACATACTGTTATTTGGAAAATTACTAAAGTCTTAGATTTATAAAATGGCTATAAAATAGTTCTGAGTATATTTTAAGTATGTATGTTAATAGTGCAAAATGTGAAGAATATAGACTTTCAGATATGAAGAGAACGTGAAACAAACCAAATAACTGAAATATGCAGAATTCTCAGCAGTGTTCATTAACTTGAATAGTGAGTATACTTAATATACAACAATGAAAAAGGTGACCCTCTACAAAGACCTCTAATCTTCAGTCAACAATGTTTGAAGCATGAAGTTCTCTCTTCAGAGAAGTGATTAATTAATTCAATGAATTAATATTGTCATATAAGTTATGTGAATAGAAGAATAATTTGAAAATGACTATCACTACCCATGATGTGAAATTAGTATTTCTATATCTACTTGACTATTAAATAAAAATAAAATTTTAAGCTATCATCCCAAAATTGTCCCCTTTAGATGACAAAGCAACAAAACTACAATAACTATTGTTTTCATGTTGTTTTTCTTAATACTAAATTTGGGATATGACATGACTATAACCTTTCAACTCATGGTGACTGAAACAGTTTAGCTTGTGTTCATAAACTATATACTTGGGAAGGTTTCTACGTCTAAATAGATACTAATTATGTTTGCTATATTTTCTTGTAGGAAAATATTTCTAGTTCCTTAATGACATTAATGTATAAATACAACAATACCAACAGACAAGCTAACCTTGACGGAAAACCTCACAAAGCTCCAATACTAGGCAAAACTGTTGACAGCTAATAACTTCTGAGGGCAGAAAATTTATTCTTTCAGAGGTGGTGAGTCCATAATGGGCTATCTGAAAGGATATGCACACAAACAACACTAAAAAGATACATTAAGTTGTTTTTTTAAATATATGTATGCAAATATGTAACAGTAAAATTTCAGTATAAAAAGGCAATTAACCTGAGAGGGAAGGAGTGGGAGAAGGAGAAAGTTCAGTAGAAGGGTACCTGGGAAGGCTAGAGAGGGAAAGCAGGAGGAAAAATTGTGATTATTTTTTATTAACATTCTAAAATATTTAAATAAATAGAATAGAGAACTGGAAAAATAAGTTTATTATCATGAAGTGTAAACCACACGACTGCCTTAGCATGAGCTGCACAAGGAGGAACAAATAAGACATGTCAAAGTTTAAGCAGAAAAAGCACATGTGGCTTCCATCCTACAGAATTACATGAATCTAAGTTATGCTGAGAGCAGGAGGAACATATACCGATTGTGTTTTCAAGAGCACAGCCCTGAAAGAATAAATAAAAGTGGCATAGCCTTGACAGGTGACATTTAGGAATATATATATATATATATATATATATATATATATATATATATATATATATATGAGTATGGATTTGAAAGAGAACAAGGCTGGCTATGTGAGAAGTGGTGAAAGGAAGCGAGAAATTATATTGTAATCTCAAAGCTAAAATTAGTCTATGTACAATAGTGAGAAACTAGGATTCATATAATATAGAGTGCTTGGAAACCTGTATAATTTTAAATATTTTTTTATTATTGTTTTTCAAAATAATGTTTATGTGTGGATGTGTCTGTGTACATATGCGCATATGTGCCCTAGAGGCAAAACGGTTTGGTCATCCCATGGAGAAGGACTTACAGGCAGTTTTGAATAATTTATATGGATGTTAGGATCTACACTTGAGTCCTCTTCACGTGCAAAACAAGCACTTAGCTGCTGAGCCATCTCGGTAGGCCATGTAAAATAATATTTTAAGACTAGCGTTCTGTGACCAAATTCTTCAAAAGTTGCCTAGAGAAATGAAACATGATGTATTGTGGTACTCATTTGATTTCATTTTATTTTAACATTTAAAGCAGAACACATTTTAAATTGTTATGAAAACTATGCAGTAAATGCCATCA
The DNA here is from genome assembly GCF_947179515.1 of Apodemus sylvaticus. Taxonomy (NCBI): domain Eukaryota; kingdom Metazoa; phylum Chordata; class Mammalia; order Rodentia; family Muridae; genus Apodemus; species Apodemus sylvaticus. The sequence continues at coordinate 24,895,729 of NC_067487.1, forward strand.
AACCAAACTACTACTAATAAAACTAGAGCCCATAAAAGCAGCTATTAATTCAAACTTTTTAAATAATGTATGCTATTATCATCTTCACACATGTTTAGTTTTTTGAAAGAATTTTTAACTGTTTTATAGAAAACAATATTACACTCACTTCCCATAATTTGTTGTTATATTTTGTTAATTAATGCAAAATCTTAAATGTTCTCTATATAATTTCATTTGTGGCTTATTAATAATGTTTTACTTAATTACGTGAGGATTTCATACAATGTAATTGCATCAAATGCACCTTCCTTCCCCAGCCTCTCCCTGACTCATCTCAATTTCAATACTCATCTAACTTTCTGTTCTTTTTTTTTTTTTTTTTTAATACTCAGGTCCAATTTCTGCTGTTCATATACCTTTGAAGTGGACCCTTCATCTGAAACTTGAGTGACTGGGTTTAGCAACTCCTAACAGGTTTTCGGGTAAAGCTAGGACATTTTGCCGCCTTCCTCCTTTCCTACTGGGACACTGTCACGTTGAGCCTTGAGCACACCTTATGGATGCTCTTATCACCATTCTGAGATCATTCCGGCAACTGCCATATAATGTCCAGAAAAACCTTTCAACTCAAAATAGTTCATTGCCTCTGGCTCTTACATTATTTTTCCCCCTTCCCCCCCAAATCTATGAGTCTTGTAAGGAAGGGGTGTAATTTGCCTATTCCATTATGGAGAAACACTCCATTGTCTTGTTATTTGTATATTGTTCTATTATGGTCTTTGCATTAATCACTCTCTTCGAGTTTTCTATTGCTGTGAAGTGACACCATGATCATGGAAACTCTAACAAAAGAAAGCCTTTAATTTGGTCTTGCTTACTGTTTCAGGGGTTAAGTACCTCATCATCATGTTGGGGGCAGTCGTGGTTTCATATCTTTGATGATGGCACTAATTTCTGCAATTCTTCTAGGGGTACAGTAATATTTCTCTTTCTTGATTTCATCATTCTTTTTTATTAAATATTTTCTTTAATTACATTTCAAATATTATGCCCTATCCTGGTTTCCCCTCCAAATCCCCCTTTTACATTCCCCTTCCCCCTGCTCACTAACTGGCCCACTACTGTTTACCTGTCTTGGCATTCCCCTACACTGTCGCATCGAGCCTTAACAGGACCAAGAGCCTGTACTCTCATTGATGTCAGACAAGGCCATCCTCTGCTACACATTTGGCTGGAGCCATGGGTCCCTCCATGTGTACTCTTTGGTTGGTCATTTAGTGCCTGGGAGCTCTAGTGATACTGGTTGGTTCATATTGTTGTTCTTCCTATGGGGAAATGAACCCCTTCAGCTGCTTGGGTCCTTTCTCTAACTCTTACATTGAGGACCCTATTCTCGGTCAAATGGATGGCTATGAGCATCCACTTTTGTATTTGTCAGGCTGTGACAGAGCCTCTCAGGAGGCTGCTATATCTGTCTTGTCAGCAAGCACAGTTGGCATACACAATAGTGTCTGGGTTTGATAACTGTATATGGGATGAGTCTCCAGGTAGGGCAGTCTCGGGATGGCCTTTCCATCATTTTCTGCTCCACACTTTGTCTCTGTACCTCCTCCCATGGGTATTTTGATCCCCCTTCAAAGAAGGACTGAAGTATCCACACTTTTGTCTTCCTTCTTCTTGAGCGTCATGTTGTCTATGAATTGTATCTTGGATATTTCGAGCTTTTGGGCTAATATTCACTTATCAGTGAGTGCATACCATGTGTGTTTTTTAATATTGGGCTACCACGCCCAGGGTGATATTTTCTAGTTCCATTCATTTGTCTAAGAATTGCATGCATTTATTGTTTTTAATAGCTGAGTAGTACTCCATTGTGTAAATCTATCATCTTTTCTGTATTCCTCTGTTGAGTGACATCTGGGTTTTCCCGGCTTCTAGCTATTAGTTCACTGTTTTTTCCTAGTAGATTCTACTGTAGAAGCTTGTTTTTATTATATATTTTTATGTTCTATATACTTTGATTACATTCCAAGTGATTTCCCCTTTCCAGTCCCCCCCTCCCCATATGTCCCATAAACCTTCTTCTCTCTACCTATTCTCCAATTACCTCTCTCCTTTTTCTCTGTCCTGATACAACCCTCCAATGCTAGATCAAGCCTTTCCAGGATCAGGACCCTCTCCTTACTTCTTCATGGGAGTCATTTGTTATGCTAATTGTGCCTTGGGTATGCAGGGCTTCTGGGCTAATTAATATCCACTTATCAGAGATTGCATTCCATGTGTATTCTTTTGGGATTGGGTTACCTCACTTAGGATGATATTTTCCAGATCCAAACATTTGCCTAAACATTTTGTGAATTCATTGTTTTTAATTGCTGAGTAGTATTCCATTGTGTAAATATACCACATTTTCTGTATCCATTCCTTCATTGAGGGACATCTGGTTTCTTTCCAGCTTCTGGCTATTATAAATAAGGCTGCTATGAACATAATGGAACATTTGTCTTTATTGCATGCCGAGGAATCCTTTGGGTTTATGCCCAGGACAGGTACAGAAGGGTCCTCCGGAAGTGTTATGTCCAGTTTCCTGAGGAACCCCCAGACTGATTTCCAAAGTGGTTGTACCATCTTACAGCCCCACCAGCACTGGAGGAGTGTTCCTCTTTCTCCACATCCTCACCAACACCTGCTGTCTTCTGACTTTTTAACCTTAGCCATTCTGACTGGTGTGAGGTGAAATCTCAGGATTGTTTTGATTTGCATTTCCCTAATGACTAATGATGTTGAACATTACTTAAGGTGCTTCTCAGTCATCTGAATTTCTTCAGGTGAAAATTCTTTGTTTAAATCTGTACCCCATTTTTAATAGGGTTTTTTGGTTCCCTGGGGTCTAACTTCTTGAGTTCTTTATATATATCGGATATTAGCCCTCTATCCTATGTAGGGCTGGTGAAAACCTTTTCCCAATGGTCACTTGATCTTCAACAAAGGAGTGGAAAACACCCAGTGAAAGATGGCCTTTTCAACAAATGGTGCTGGTTCGACTCAAGGTCAGCATGTAGAAGAATTTGAATTGATCCATTGTTATCTCCTTGTACTAAACTCAACTCCAAGTGGATCAAGGACCTCCACGTAAAACCAGACACACTGAAACTAATAGAAAAGAAACTGGGGAAAACCCTTGAAGACATGGGCACAGGGGAAAAGTTCCTGAACAGAACACTTATAGCTTATGCACTGAGATCAAGAATTGACAAATGGGACCTCATAAAATTACAAAGTTTCTATAAGGCAAAGGACACTGTAGAAGCTTTTTAACCTTTTCAAGCATAATATCCCTCACTCCACCTGTCAGGAACAAATGTGAGAATTCTGCCAGTTTCTTTTTTTTTTTTTAATTTTCATTTATTTTTGTTTTTCTCTTTTAATATTTTTATTTTCTATATTCTTTGTTTACATTCCAAATGATTTCCTCTTTCCCAGATCCCCCCTCCCCATATGTCCCATAAACCTTCTCTCCACCCATTCTCCCATCACCTCTCTCATATTTCTCTGTCTTTATATTCTCCTCCAACGCTAGATCAATCCTTTCCAGGATCAAGACCCTCTCCATACTTCTTCATGGGAGTCATTTGTTATGCGATTTGTGCCTTGGGTATTCAGAGCTTCTGGGCTAATTAATATCCACTTATCAGAGATTGAATTCCATGTGTGTGAAGCACCTTAAGAAATGTTCAACATCATTAGTCATTAGGGAAATTCAAACAAGACAACCCTGAGATTTCACCTCACACCAGTCAGAATGACTAAGATTAAAAACTCAGAAGACAGCAGGTGTTGGCGAGGATGTGGAGAAAGAGGAACACGCCTCCACTGCTGGTGGGGTTGCAAATTGGTACAACCACTCTAGAAATCAGTCTGGTGGTTCCTCAGAAAACTGGGCATCACACTTCCAGAGGACCTTGCTATACCACTCCTGGGCATATACTCAGAGGATTCCCCAGCATGTAATAAGCATACATTCTCCACTATGTTCATAGTAGCCCTATTTATAATAGCCAGAAGCTAGAAAGAACCCAGGTGTTTCTCAACGGAGGAATGGATATAAAACATGTCGTATATATACACAATGGAGTACTATTCAGCCATTAGAAACAATGAATTCATGAAATTCTTAGACAAATGGATGGATCTGGAGAACATCATCCTAAGTGAGGTAACCCAGTGTCAAAAGAACACTCATGGTATGTACTCACTGATAAGCAGATATTAGTTTGCAATTTCTCTAAGCTTTGAATTCCTTTCATCAACACTAGCACAATTGTTATCATGAGTGTCCAACTTCTTTTCAATAGCTTATCTTTAGACAAATGCTTCAGCAAACCATACAAATAAATTTTTGACCTTTTTTAAAACTGTAAGTTCCATAGTAACCGAGAATCTCCTTTAAGAGGGCCCATATCAAGACACTCTGACTGATTATTATGGTCCTTCCACCTGTAGACAACCTTGAAGTCAATTCAACTCACCTAAGCAACTCAGTGAAGACTTGATACTCATGAACACTAGGAATTGGTTTTCTAGATCTCATGCAGCTCTTCTGCATATAGTCACAAGCTACAAGTTCATATGAGCAAGGATTTTGTCATGTACAGGAAATATTGTTTCTCTGCAGACTTCTACTACCCTTGTCTATTATAATCTTTCCACTTCTTCTTCTGTAATGAACCCAGAACATTTACTCGTGTTGTGTAACTGATAAACCATTATGGAGAGTATCATCGCTTAGTCTCTGAACTTCAACCCTCTTCTGCAAAAAAGGAAAACCTCTCTGTGTAGTGTTCTGGGTTCCTGAGATTTTCACTTGGGCATGTCCACTGGTGTCAACCTTCTTTTAGTTTTTGCTTTTAAACTTTACATATTCATGATGAAATATTGGCCCAATTATAATCAACCTGTCCATAGTAGAAAAACTCTGTTCAATCCTGTGCCACTGAACATCTGACTTTGTTTACATTATCTGAATGAAAACAGAACGATTTTATTATCTTGACAAATACACACTTGCATACAGATTCCCCACCATAAGGATAACTATTTATACAGTTTTTGTTATATTTCCAAAATTGTACATATCATCCTATTTTAATACATAATTTTTAAACACATTCTGCCTTGAAAATGAATTGCAATTCTTTCTCTGTCCTACTATCAGATACCTTAAAAGGCTTTTTCCTAGAGTACGAACTCTTTTTTTTTTTAGTCTTAAAATGTTCCTACTTTCTTGCCCATGTATTTTCCCATTATTCTTTTTTTTGTTCACTTATGGCCATTCAATATATCATCCAAAATCATCAATATGTCATGCTGAGCTTTGCCATGACCTTGCATTTTTCTTTTAAACATGCATGGTATTTGGTATAATAGATAGGACAGGATATTGTGCCACAAACTGTCCCCATTGTTTGTTTCTTAACTTAATGGTTTACTTAAGTTATATAATGAGTATGTATGCATGTATATTTGGTTAAAATTTAAATATAAAATGTATTCATAAAAATTACTGACAAATGTATTTTACTATCATCACAGAAATATATGATAACAAAAATTTACTTTATTCATCCTTACTAAGATATACAAATATCAGCCTGTCACACTGTAAGTGGCAAATGTATGCATTTTGTTAATTAAAATTTTCTATTGGCCTAGAGAGTTGGCCCAGCAGTTACAAGCACTGACTGCTCTTCCAGAAGTCCTGAATCAATTTTCAGCAACTTCATGGTGGCTCATAACCACCTGTAATGAGATCCAATGCTTTCCTCTGATGTGTCTGAAGACAGCTGCATGTACTCAGATACATAAACTAAATAAATACTTCTGCTTAAAAGTGCAAAAAGTATCTTATGCATTTCTTAGGTGCCAAAAAGTATCTTAAGCATTTCTTTTATACCCTTCACAATCATCTATGGTCCTCTTACAGTCAAGGCTACCTGCAACACCTGCATATACAATGCATATCATTGTATATTTCTTTTACCTAGAGTATCATGACATTCCTATTACTTAAGTAAAGCCAAAGAGCAATCATCATACTTGTCTATGATATTCTTTGTAAGAATCCATATCTTTGAACTATAAGATGCATGAAACTATTCTCTCCAGTTTCTTAGTTACCTTATTTCTTCTATCATCTGGACAGTATTTATTTTTACTTTTAATATAAGTTTATTCTTTACTTTTATACATGTTAGATATCTAATTGGGCATGGTGTAATAATCTAAGACCACTTCTGGTACACAGATTTTTTTGTCTGTTTGTTTAATAAATGTTTGGATACTTGTAATTTCTGAATAGCTAGGAGACTATTATTAAAAGCATAAAAGCTGATGAAAACTTATAGACTTATTTTCTCTTAAATGGTCTGACATAGTAATAATCACTAATTGATTTATGAAATATTACATTGATTTATCGATGCTGTCATGAATGGAAATAGGAAAAAAACTGTACATCAAAATGGAAATGTACATTCTAGAATTTCACATGAGACAGATCTCTGGAGTTGATTTATCTAATTTAACTGAAACCTGCTTCATTTAAGCCATATTTCCTAATCTTTCCCTTACTTTTCTGCACTTGATAGGCATTATTTTATTCTGTGCAATTGGAAGCTTGGTAATGTTTATTTCATTTATCAGGCATTCTTGAACTTGTATTCAAATCTAGCTCTTTGGATAAAGACTGGAGATTAAGTGACTAACCTGTAAGGAGACAGCATGCAACACTGATGAACTTCACTGATCAACAATGGTTTCCTCTGTGCCCAGAACCAGACTTAAGGCTCAATATCCCCCTGAGATGATATAAATTGTGTAGTCTATGTGGTACATTGCTATAACACTTAAAAGCTTATTTAATTTTAAAAGTCTGCGATAATAATGGAAAGAAAAATAAACTGGATAAAGCTGAGTTTATTTTTATTGTTTCTCCAATTAGAGATTCTAATTTTAATATGCAACTGTAAAAAATGATACAAAGGTTTAATCCAGTTTTTTTTTTTGTCTAAAAACTTACAAATGCTGTTGAAATGATTATGTGTCAATTGAGGAAGATGGGATATTTGATCGCTAACCTTGGCAATCAATTAAATCTCAAGCAGTGGTCAATCATGTGAGAGACATCCTTGATTGGATCATCTGAGATAGGAGAGGATACAATCTAAATCTTGGACATTACTTTTGGTAGCAGCACATATAAAAAGTAATTGAAAGAAGAAGGCTTTGTTTCTGCCTGCTTGCCTTCAACCTAGCTGTTCAGGTCATGTATTCTGTTTTTGAAGATTTTTTTTCTCCTGTTATTAGAAACTATTTATTTGGAATTCTCATGGAGGGAGAAAACCAGAAACTTTCCAGGTATTTCCAGGGACTCCAGCATCAGGTTAGAACTGTTGAGACATCCACTCTCCTGGAATGAGCATATGTGATTTTTTTCCCTTTTAGTTAAGGGAAAACCATTGTTGGATTACATAACATACTGTTAGGCAGCCTTTAAAGCACACTAATAAATTTCATATATATATATATATATACATATATATGAGACATTTATATATATATACACTATTAGTTTTTTCTCTTCAGAAAACTCTAACACACACACACACAGACACACACACATATATATATATATATGTATACATGCTTCAAGCACATACAATGACTCCATCAAAGCCACATATATAATTACATATACTCATTTATCATTCATTCCAGAAATAACACACAGCTTTTGCTCTACACACCAGTGCAGTAAATATCTTGCAACTTAATCAAAGTCTAAAAGTTGTATTTCTACTTTTATGATAGGGAATGCTTCAGGTGACTTTACTTACTTGCTTATTGCTCAGTAGGTATCATATCTTTACCATTTAACTGGCTGTTCTTACAGCATTAGAGGCAAGGCTGCAGGCTGCCTAGGTTGCTGAAGTCCACACAAGCATGGCTTTATATTGTTGTCAGCACTTCAGTCTTGACTGGGATTATTCAGTTTAATCTCATGGTTAACTTTAAGCTCCCAGGTTATCCAACATTCTTTACAGACACCTTGAAACAACACACCACTGACATATCTTTACCCCAGTATAATTTAAAACCATGACTATCAGAGTTTAGCAGAAGCCCAATTATTACTTTCAAAACCTGAGGCCATGCTCCTTCTGAGCAAGTTGAAAGAGCTTTGTAGTGGACCAAAGGGAAATATATTCAAGAACAAACAAAATAGCAACTTTGCCTAACGAGATGCTGTGATTGCCCAAGTGAGTTTTAAAAATATGAATATGTAAAAATAAGGTACTTGTATATGTATATATTCTCTGTGAATTCACACACATCTAGATCACATGCCCGGAAGGATGTAGAAAAGAGTGATTAAATCAGCCAACTTCAGGGATATATACATGTGAGTAAGAGTAAAAGCCTAGAGCTTTGGACATTTTACCTTATATTCCTTATAGATTTTAGGATTTTTGTACACTCATGTGCATAAGGTATTTAAATATAATTTTGCATCTTTAGAAAACTAAATAGGAAAAGAGACAATAAGAATATTGAATTGGAATATGTTAAAGTTCATCATCATTGCATTGTATAAAAACTTAATCTTAATGAAAGCTAAACTGTTTTTATATATTAATATTCTATTCAAGGTTGAATAGCTTGGGTATTCACCATAGAAGACATTGTCATTGTTAATGGATAATGAAGAAATAATTTATTATATTGTACATATTGGTAAATGTCCAATGACTGTACTAATGATTATATGACATGAAAATACCTTTATACTCTTTGTTACTAATGGGATCATTTTAAGGTTACAATGTTAGTCCAATGCACATTACGGTGTGCACTAGAGATGTCTAACTTGAACGATCTCAATTATTATTATCCTGTTTGTAATGAATTTCTTAATCCAAAATAACAAAATATTATGTTATTTCTTTGTGCAAAAATGTAAAATGATTCTATTGTCATTTCTTCCACTGTATGCTCCAAATGTGCATCCTTTCCAAAAAGAAAAAAAACTCACATTTTAATAGTATTTTGTATGGAAATTTGTCACCCCGGATTTCAACTAAGTATGGATGTAAAATGCCAGGGGTGAGAGAAATCCATTAACTCTTCTGCAGATTTGTTTCAGGCAACACTTAAGGAACATTAGCTCATTCTTAACTGAAAGACTGAATGCAAATTTGTCAGAAAAAAGAAAATGTAACTTTCAACCATAATAATGGTAGAGAAATGAATTTGTGATTCTTGGCGGGATGGCTTAGCTGAATATGGTGCTTGTTACCAAGAAAGTGATCAAATGAAGAATTCTTGCTGATCTTTTAGAAGACCTGCATTTAGTTACCCGATGCCATACTAGGCATGTCATAATCACCTTCACTGAAGCACTAGGGCATAAAACCTCTGTTCTAGAATTCCAGTGTATATGTCCACACACACACATGCACACACACTAAATAAACTAACAAACAAATAAGTACTTGTGATAAAATTAATTTAGGACAAGGTATGATCAAACTATATTTCTTTAAAACTTTATCTAAATTATATCCATAATAAACTCTCCATGCTCAAATGCAAATCTAATAACATATTTTCTTAAACTAAAGATGTAACACTATAGTACTTTAAGGAATATACAAATGGAGAAATGTTTGTGATAATATTTGTTTCATTAAAGCATTATTTTGATTGCAAATATTTTTAATAATTGCATACATTTCTAATATATTTTTATCCATATCCTTTATTATAATTATCTTAAATTAATATTCTAAATTTATCATGAATTCAATACTAATTTGCCTTTAGCTTTGGAAAAAAATTATTCTTCTCCTTCAGGGTCTCACCCAGTATTTAGTCTTCATGAATTCTTAGGTTTCTATTGCAAATACTTATCAAATTGTTTTGTCTTATTGAATTTGGTAAGTTTAAGAATTATTGACCACATAATTCTAGACTCTATAATTAGAACTATTTCCCATTGACTAAAGTTGTAAACACTGGAGGAAGACACAGCAAAGCTTAAAGAAGTTTTCTCATATCACAATATTAGCATGGATTTTCTCCATTTGCAAAAGTTCTGTAAGTTTCCATACTCTTTGGGAGAGTGTTACCATATTATTTAAACTTGTTATTACTGTCACACAATTATGACCAAGTAAATTTTAAGGGAGAGGAATCTTTTGGTGCTCACAGTCACACAGATTTATCTCATCATGGTGTAAATGCTTGACATAATATTGTTCTTTATTGACCTATGGGGATCATTGCAAAAGGTTGAAGCACTGTAGTAGAGGATTTCTCTTTTCTGCTCTTATTTTCTTAAAGGTGTTAGTCTTAAAATAGTGCTCTCTTAGAGAACAGGTGTCCCACACACGCAGCTCTATGTGGAAAACCCTAGTAATATTTAGCAATACTTCACTAATTCCCCAGATACTTCTCAGTCCAGTAAAGGAATGACCATAAAACCATATGCATTCAACATCTAATGATTGAGAAGCTACACCGTCTGTCTGAAATAGCTACATAAATTCTTTGCGTATGATTCAAAGAATTTATGTACTTCCACTTATTTTCCAAATTATTTTATGAGAATATCTTTGTATTTTTATACTTTTGATTATAAACAAGCATTCAGTCTTTCTTTCCTTAAGCTGGTCATGTTTCTCTCTTTATCAGCTATTGACATTCTTGATTTTCTGACTTGTAGGTTGGCTGCCGAGTAGTATTTTGCTTTCTCACACAGCCCAAGGCTTTGGAATCAATTTTTATGTTTTCTGCTCCAGCCTTCCAGCCAGCTTCTTCTGTAAGAGCCCCAGTCTTCACTTCACTTCTTGTAGAGATCTATGTTTAATTTCATTAACTTTAAAACTAAGTTTAACAAAATAGCATCATTTAGTTTATCAAACTACATTTCAAATATTAATTAATACTGAACATAGGTACCACAGTAGAGAGACAAGTTCACCAAGATGCTAAACTTTAACTTTCCAAAGGAGCAGGTAGGTTTAGCCTTCTTAGAAAAGATTGTCACCCAGATAACTAACTCCAGTTACTATATTTAAACATTATACAAGGTAAATTGGGGCTGAGAAAGGTTCTAACTACCAAAGTTATCTTGCCCTTGTGCCCATGAGAGTGAACAAACCAAATCTCTGTCCCTTTGATGATAACAGACCCTAATCAAAAGCCATAACTCTGGGTGTGCCAGGAGTGTCTTAGGACCAAGGTTGGTGCAACTGCAAGTTCTCACATAGCAACAAGTGCTGACTTCCCAGAGAGACATTTTGTTAACATTCAGTCTCAAAACAATTCCTGAGCCTCTACTGATTGACCCCAAAATAGTAAAGGCTTTTCTGAAACATTTCCCTCAAGGCTAGACACAAAGATTTTACTATAAAATCCATTTAAAGCCAGACATAAAGGCTTTACTATACATTTTAATACATTAAGTGCCTTTTAAAAACCTCCTATGACTCATTTTGATGATATTAGACAGGCTGGCCGTAGAACATTTAAATGACTGCAAACTAGTTTTCTGTTGGATAACACCAATGACCATTCTAATAAATACATTTCTTATTTTATACTGTATATTCTACTAAACTGAAGGTCACATAAAAACTGTACTGTCATAAAATATTTGCTCATTTAAAAGTGTAGTATGATTTATGGTTTTTTAAATATGTATTTTCATGTTATTGTCTGTTAGAAATATGTCTATTCAGCCATTAGAAACAACGAATTCATGAAATTCTTAGGGAAATGGATGGAGCTGGAGAACATCATACTAAGTGAGGTAACCCAGACTCAAAAGATGAATCATGGTAAGCACTCACTAATAAGTGGATATTAGCCTAGAAAACTGGAATACCCAAAACATAATCCACACATCAAATGAGGTACAAGAAGAACGGAGGAGTGGCCCCTTGTTCTGGAAAGACTCAGTGAAGCAGTATAGAACAAAATCAGAACAGGGAAGTGGGAAGGGTTGGGTGGGAAAACAGAGGGAGGGAAGGGGACTGATGGGACTTTCGGGGAGTGGGGGTCCAGAAAAGTGGAAATCATTTGAAATGTAAATAAATATATCAATAAATTTAAAAAAAAAGAAAAAAAGAAATATGTCTCAGGTTATTAATTGCTTTAGTTTGATGTTTTATAATATCTGCAGCAAATTGTTTTACCAATTATTAATTTTTTATCACATTGTCACTTGCAATTTGGGACCACATCTATCTGTAGAAATTTAGCCACATCAGATGTTATTGAGAATACAAGTTCTATAGGGAATGTGATGCTCTGTTGCTCTTGCACTTATGAGATAATACTTTTTAGCATAGACTTTATGTATGGATTTTATTTTTAGTTCTCTTCTATTTTTAACAAAACTTAAAATTTCTAATCTAAAATGGATTGGAGAAATTTCTATTACATCAAGTCATGCAAACCAGGACACACACCTTTAGTAGACAGTACAATTATTTGACAAGCCCAACAACTATAGGTGGTTTTTAACTTCTTGGATACTTCCCAGGGGTTCTCTTTCTCAATTTTTCCATACATGGAACTAGATACCTTTTAATTCAATTTGACTATTTTTAATTTAATACACAAGGGTAGTCATTTTCCTATTGACAAAAATTATTTCCAATTATCAGTTATTCTCCAAATTATGCTATATCCACTATTAATTATGTTACCACAATTGTATAAAAAGGCCCCTGATTTTATAATTCCAAATACATCTTCCTTTTATTTCAGAAAACAGTATTGTCTTCATCATTGGATTAGCCTTATGACGTCAGTTGTGTTTTCTCTATGAAGTTAATCCATGTTAATTTTTATGTATATATTTCATTGCTTTTTAAATTTTATTATTACATTTTAAATCAATTATTACTTTTTAAATTTTATTCAAAATAGATTATTTTCTTACCTAACATATCTGTTTTTCTCTTCAGAAAAATACAGGGTTCTATGGGGAATATATACATATATATATGTATATTCTATGGGGAATATATATATATATATATGTGTGTGTGTGTGTGTGTGTGTGTGTATGTGTGTGTGTGTGTGTGTGTGTGTGTGTGTATACCTGACATTAGTACTAGGATGTATCTTATATGTCACTCCGGAAGACAATGGAATTCATCAAGCATTAATCTTTTCTCCCTGTTCTCTCTCATATATATATAAGCTATCTCAATAGAGTTGTACAAGACACAAACAAAAGAAAAACAGTCAAAGGTGAGGCCCAAGAAATCAGTAACCCAAACATCTGCATACTCAGGAAAACCATAAGCACTAAACCTGAAACTGGATTATGTAGGCAGAGGATACTTGATGGTTCTATCTCTGTGAGCTCATAAAAGTGTTACTAATGTTGAGTTTCCAAGGCCTTATTTTGTGTAATCAACCCTCTCTGGCTTTTAGACTCCTTATGCATTCTCTTCAGGCAGGTTGTAGAAGGTGAGGGGGAGGTAGTTCCCGGTGCTCTAAGGGGAGGGGTTTGAGGGAGGCATCCTTTTTAGGGCAGAGTGTTTAAATAATCTCAATTTTTCTCCATAATATCTAGTTATGGGCTCTCTGTTTTTGTTCTCTGTGCTGCAGAAGGAAGCATTTCTCAAGGCAGCTGAGGAAGGCACAAATCAAATTACAAAAATCACGAATCTGTGTTTTCTGTTGGCAAACTTGTAATCTATGTTGAATTAAATATTTTCATTATCCAATTCAATTACTTTCCTTACTCACATATAATTTCAGTATTTTAAAAATGAGGTGTAACATGTGTTTTATTTTTAAGACATTTAAACCTTTAGAGTGAAATGTTGAAGATATATAAAATAAATTGTGGGTGGGCATATAATTACATTACTTCAGTGACAACAGCTATTGAAATTTAATTATGCACTTCAAAGTGTGTACGTTACTTGTGCAAAGCTTGAGTATTACGACTTCAGAAGTCTATTATAAAACACATTTCATCTCCTCATTGACATTAGGCTTTGTTTCTAAAGCACTTCTGAGATTATTATTCCTGACTTTAGTATTGGGATGTTCTTATATGTCACTCCTGAAGACAATGGAATTCATTAAGCATTAATCTTTTCATCATGTACATATATCTTTTGTAACTTACAAATCCTTAAGGTTATTATTACACAATGAACTATTCCACATAAAATATTTGAATGTATTTATGACCAAATAAAATGTAGTAAAAATTGCATCCATTGAGTAGGTGTGTATTATTATCCTTAAGGCTAATATCATTATTCCTTTATAACATATTTTAATACTTTTAACATCTAACACATAATATATCAAATATAATTTGATTATGCACATAATGTCTTGCAAACTGAATTTATCTGATAACATCTACAATAACTTCTTGATATTTTAGATACTTAAAATATTTTAAAGTTTTTATGGTAAGGAAGTAACTGCTTTCTTTATTCTTACTTTCTTAAGAGAAATCCCTAGATTATCACTCCACCATCATGTTTAAGACTTTTGATATGCATTGTTAATTGCTAAAAATAAGTGCATTATAAAGGCAACCTATGGTGGAAATAATTGCATGTTGTTGTCTACTTTATTTGGAACACCAGATTGGAGATGTTAATAATAGTTCTTAAACAGAGTGTGCGATTGAAAGATCGTGACAAATAAATTCACATAAATGGAAGTTGATTTTAATCATTTTCATTCTTTCTCAGTACAAGTAGGAAATTTTATGATGTTTTTGATTAGTTTCTGCTATCATTGCTTTACCTGGAACAGCATACCTTGAATTATTAAGCATTCAATAGTCAACTCTTATTATTCTTACCGAAATTAACTTTGATCCAAAAGTAGTATTTCCTTTAAGAGCAGAGCTATGATTTTTTATCTACTAATTTATCCAGTTCTTAAATTATTTAACAAAATGCCTGGAAGCTCTCAAGTGTTCTTCCAATGGCTAAGAGTTGTATACAAACAATAGGAAACAGGATAGACTTCTCCTGTCCTAAAAAAGCAGACATTACAGACATTTATAATAATTTTTAACCTCCCTCGCTCATGATACTGCCTCAAGACCAGCACATCTGAAGATACAAGGTCACTTTTGCCCAGTTACATATGGGAAAGATTGCCTTATAGCAGAAGCTGTTCAACATGACTTACCAACACACCCAATTCCCATATCAGCACATATAACAAGTAATTTATGTGTGGGCACTAGCCCTGTGAATCATGCCTGTCCTTTTTTCCTTTTTATTTTATTAGATATTTTCTTTATTTACATTTCAAATGTTACCCCTTCTTGATTTCCTCTCTGAAAAACCCTGGCCCCCATCACCCTGCTCACCAACCCACCCACTCCTGTTTCCCTGTCCTAGCATTCCCCTATACTGGGGAATCCATGACTACATGTATATTTGACATGAGATTTTTACATACTTATTTGGTTGGAATAAAACAAAAATGATAGGAAATTACCTTGGTGAAAATTAATGCCTGATTAGTAGGACCTATTTAATTTGTAGATGACCAATAAGTTTATAGCGTGTTTTGGGCATCTGTGCCAATTATTTCTTTTTGAATATTTCTATATTCTTCATAGAAAATGAAAATACTTCATCAGCATCCTATAAACAAACACTCATCCATTAATGACAAAAAATATAAATATTGGAATTATTTAGATGTCCTCCACACATGTGCAATGTCATGTGACAAGATTAATTTGTTATATGAACTTGTATGCTGATCGAATACAGAACAGATATATATATATATATATATATATATATATATATATATATATATATATATGTCAGAACAAAACAGAATATATATATATATATGTGTGTGTGTGTGTGTGTGTGTGTGTGTGTATAGTTACAAACATAAATTCTATGAAAGGTTGCTATCTGACAATATTAAATTCTCACGCATTTAAGCAAACACATAAAATAGATGTGCTTAGGTATCTATTAGCATCTCCAAGGGAGTACAAGATAATATTACTGTTAAGGTAAGTAACAATTTTCCAGTAGTTTAACTTAATATCTTGATTATATTTAAAAATAAAATGCATAAAAAAATCCAAGGCTCCTAACTTCTTTACGGATGAACAAGAACAACAAATACTATGCCAACATACTTTGCGAAAGTGTTTGCTCTAGTGGCCCATATTGCATCAGTAAACTGAAACTACTGAAATGCCTTGTTCCTCCATTTTGGTATACTGAACAACAGGAGAACTTAAAGAAGATGGACTGATCCACCTCTTTAGCTCTAAGCTGCTACTTTAGCAGCTTTTATGTTTCACTCTTAATTTTCTCTGGAAAATAACACCATTGAATATCTTTTAAATCTATACTCACATTTTTATTTGAGTAAATCATTAAATAAGAAAATAGAAAGATTAGTTGCTGGCTTTAAATAAATTGGATACATTCATAAAATATTTCAGCATTTATTTCAAGGAAGAAAACAAAACTAAGAACTCTAAATTACTAGCAGTGTACTACAATTCAATTAGGACTTCCTTAGTTGGCTTATTTATTTTGGTCTAAGTTTTGTAACTTTTATTCAAGGCATAGATAATTCATTATCTACAACTACTACTGTATAAGTTTACAAGTACTATAAGTTTAACATAAGACAGAAATTAAATACTGACCTATGAAAAGCATAAACATATCTCCATTTTGAGAAACTGTCTACATTTTAATTTCTCATTAATGGCTACAATATTAGTCACTTTAGAAGTGAGTGCATAAAGGAATTGATATTGAAACACTACAGACAGATGTATTTTGTATGGATGTGTAATAGTTTGTGTCAATTAGAATGGGGACATCCTCCTGGAGACAAAGGGGCAGGGAGGAGGTATGGGATGTGGAACAGTCAGAGGGTAGACTGGGAGGGGAATAAAATCTGGAGATTTAAGTAAATAAATGAATAACTCTAAAGCAAACAGAATAAGAATGTCCACAGCCCCATAGGCTCACGAACTCGCATGCTTTGTCCCGTGCTGGTAAACTGCAGGGCTTAGTAGTTGTAACCTTGTTGGTGCAGGTTTGGCCTTGTTGGAGAAGGAATGTTGCTTGGGTGGTAAGGATTTTGAAGTTTCAAGCATGTACCAGGCCCAGTATCTTTTTCTGGTGTATCTGCTTACCTGCTTGCTTCACATGAGTCAGAATATCAATCTCTCAGCTGCCATTCCAATGCCAATCATGTCTACACTACTGTTCCAATGCCAATCAATTATGTCTACATTCTACCATGATAGCTGATCAATGCTCTGGAAATGAAAGCAAGCTCCCAATTAAATACTTTTGTTTTATAAGATTTGTCTTGGTACTGGTGTCTTTTCACTGCAATATAGTAGTAGCTAAGACATTATTTCTTACTTAAATGAACATTTACATTTACAACAAAATCATTTAAATATTTTTCCTGTAGTAACTATTTAGTTAATCATATTTTTTTTTGGCTATCTCATCTCTCGTACACAAAAGTGTGTTCCTTGTAATTAGAAATATGTGGAGGCTGCTGAATAATAGGAAATACTTGAGCTTTATCCACTTGTTGATTAGAAAACTGAAAGGAAAATGTGCTCTAATGGATTAGTGTCTCCATTAGTATTCCAAAACTGACATAAAATATTTCTCATAATTTATTAAGTCATATACTTAAATTCTTACTCCATAATAAATGCTTTTACTTGGACATTGTTCCATTTGTCATCTTAAATTGTGCAAATCATAAACTGTCAAGAAACAAACACATTAGAGGATGTTCTTGGATTCCTGAAAATTACACATTTAAATTATACCCCCAAGTCATTTTTTTTACCTTCCTTTGTATTATCTAAATTTCATGATTTCCTAATGTCCTACAAAAATTTGCTTGCCACTGAATTTATGACCAAGTACACAGATGAAAGATATTTGAAAGTGAAGCCTTTGTAATATAATGAAAATTCCAAGAGATGATGAATGTGAGGTCCCTACGGTAGCATTCATGAACTGGTAAAAAATAAAACCCTGGGAATGTATCTTGAGGCATACACACTGACCAATTTAGTAGCCCTCTGGGCCCAGATCAAGTGCTTTGACTGAGCCTACCAGAAGAACTAGACCATCAACATCATGCTGGAATAAATGGAGGAGCGAATCCTGTACCTTCTCATTTCTGAATAAGGCCAGGTGGTAATAGACCCACTGGCCTGCCCCCAGCATGAGACCAAAGTTGTTCACTCAAACTGTTTTCCCTGCTGGGTGACAGAGAATAGGGTCCCTAGAAGCCTGTCCAGTCTCTGGACAGATGACATAGAGAGCAGGGAGATTCGCTGCCTCCTGGAGCTCTCACAAAACCTGTCTAGTCATAAGCACACCATGTTTCTAGGCAGCAGCAAGATGTCCAAATGATTCTCAGATACTCTCGCATATATGATGTGTCAGGAACCAGAATACTTGAACCACCCCAATGAATGACTTGTTGCAATGAATATTCAACATAGACCTGTTTTTACAAAAGATATACTGGGTGACACAATGCAGTATTAAGTGCCACTATGCCAAATGAGTATGAAATGGAGTGTCAGGAAAGATGGAAGAACAACACAGTGACTGAGCAGTGGAGAGAGGTGGAACTTGAAATATACTGGTTGATAGGTGTGAGATAGAATTTCAGGTACAAGAAGAACGTAGCATTGAGATATCAGGGCCAATTGGGTACTCTTCATTCAGCCTGGGATTTACACTCAGACTTCAGCCTGCAAAAATGCTGCCAAGCCTCATGTTGCCTTGGTTCTGAGCAACAATAGCATGTTCAAGATGAAGAATGGCTCATTTTCTGGATTTGACATCCCCCAAAAATTCTCTATCGTCTAAGCTGCCCCTGGATCAACTTTGGTATCCATTATCCACTGCCTTAAGCTGTGTTGAAGCTAGAGAGGCTCAGAGGATGGCCTTGATCCCACAGCAGCCTGGAACCATGCTGATGTTCCTGATCCAAGTACACCCTATGACCATAAGAATGTCCTTGGTCCAGGCCGGTGTTTGACACCATCTTGATATTCATAGGAAGTGTTTTCACAGGGAGCCATAGTGGTGTCTATGCTGCTGCCAAAGCCATGTGTAGGGTTCCTAGTCCTGCTGCATCAAGAGTTTTTTGTTGATTTTCTTTCTTGGCCCTTAAGAATGTGTAAAGATGGACATGGTCCGTAAGGTATTTCAAACCCATATTTATGTCCTTAGCCTGTGCTTCCAATGCATCTTGGTGTTCATGACTCGTGCAGCAGCAGAGGACCATGTTGATCTCTGTATGTACTTCTAGAGTGGACTATGCTGAGGTCCATGGAATGTGATGACCATGTGGAGGATGTGTGTAGTCCATACAGTAACCAGAAACTACTTGTAAGTCCATGATTAGTGTTTGCTCTAAGAAGGGCAAAGAAGATACTCTGTTATGGTATTTTTGTCTGATCATCCACAATTAAGAAAGAAGGTCATAGAAGGCTTCTATGACAACCCTTTCCTCCAAACCAAACAAGACAAAACAAAACAAAACAAAACAAAACAACTCAGAGCATAAGCAGATAACCACAAAGAGAACTCTTAAAAATTTTTGATAAAGATGCTAAAGTGTAGCACTCCACAATTGATGGCTTCTGGCGGGTGCCAGAGGGTAAGGACTCAGTTTTCTTTAAGGGGCTGGTCACTGGGAGTTTGAGTATGTTCCAGTGAGTATATGAGCGACACAAACTGTTTTCCTTTTCTTCTTCTTCTTCTTCTTCTTCTTCTTCTTCTTCTTCTTCTTCTTCTTCTTCTTCTTCTTCTTCTTCTTCTTCTTCTTTCTCCTCTTCCTCTTCCTCCTTCCTCTTCCTCTTCCTCTTCCTCTTCCTCTTCTTCTTCTTCTTCTTGGGAGAGGTGCTAAGGAAGAGAGGTACTGGGAAGATTGGGAAGTGCAGGTTCTGGAGTTCATCATGTAACATTCCCAAATAATCAAATAGAGAAAACTGGGAAGTTTGTTATAGTTTACTACTTTGGGCTAAGAAATAAATAGATAGCAAATTATTCAGACTGATAAAAAAATCTATTGTAGCAAACCAACAAAAAGAAGTTTCATCTATAATATTTGGTACGTCCTAACAATTTAAAATTATAAACACTAAGACCTTTTATTTACTTATATATTTAATTTATTTATTCCCCTCTGGGTCCACCCTCTGACTGCTCCATATCCCATACATTTTCCCTACATCCCTTTCTCCAAGAGGATGTCCACACACACCCCCACTCCCACCCCACCACACCTCTAAACTCCCTGGGGCCTCCATTCTCTTGAAGGTTAAGTGCATATTCTCTGAATAACCCAGACCAGCAGTCTACTACTACATATGTGTTGGGGGGCCTTAATTAACGTGCTGTATTCTGCCTGGTTGGTGTTCCAGAGGTCTCAGGGGTCCAAGTTAATTGGGACTGCTGGTCCTCCTACAGGGTTGCCCTCTTCTTCAGCTTCTTCTAGCTTTTCCCTAATATAACCACAGAGGTCAGCACCTTCTGTCCATTGATTGGGCTCAAATATCTGACTCTTCCAGCTCCTTGTTGGGCCTTTCAGAAGGTACTGATGATAAGTCCTTTTTAATGAGTGCTCCATGGCCTCAGTAATATTGTCAGGCCTTGGGGCCTCCTCTTGACCTGGATCTCACTTTGGGCCTGTTGCTTGACCTCCTTTTCCTCAGGCTCATCTCCATTTTTGGAACCTCCAGTACTTTCAGGCAAGAACAATTGTGGGTCAGAATTTTGACTGTGGGAATGTAATCCCATTCCGCACTTGATGCCCTATCTTTCTGCTGGAGGTGGGCTCTACAAGCTCCTTCTTCATAATGTAGGGCATTTCATCTAAGGTCCCTCTCTTTGAGTCATGACTGGCTCTCAACTCCCAGGTCTCTGGTACATTCTGGAGACTCCCCCAAACCTCCTACCTCCTGAGGTTGCCTTTTTTTATTCTTTCTGCTGGCTCTCAGGGATTTTGAGGGATAAGCACTATATAGAGTAAATAAATAAGGCAAAAAAGAGCTGTTAAGGAAACATGTAAATAAAAGATTGAAAATTAAGTTCATCTACTGTATTTCTGTTATGTTAGAAGACCTTTAATTTAGCAACATGCCTGCTCTTGTATGAGATCACATTCAAAGACCTAGGTCTGTGTCACCCTGTTGGATCATGCCTGCTACCTCATACCTGTAATGCCTCTGTCTAGAGTACAGACACTCCTTTAGTAAATTCTTTTAAGACAAACTTAGTTTGTAGAAGGAAGAAGTCATGTTTGAAGGTGGCATCTAATTAAGAGGCTGACATATGAAAGATTTGACAGAATGAGTCATACTCAAAACAGCACAGGCAAGAGTAGATATTTAAGAGCAGTGCCAGAAGAGTCAGTTAGTTGGAGTCAGTGCACTATGTGCAGTGCAGAGTAGTTCAGTTCTTTTGCTAGCTATTACATTTCAGTGCAGGTCAGCAGAAGCAGTTGAAGCCAGAGAAGAAGGAGTCAGATTAGAACATGGTGCCAGAGTTAGTTTAAACCAAGAATAACAATGCAGTGAAAAGCTGAGAGGTGTCAGCGTGAATTTAGTCAGCCTGAAGAGGAATTCGAACTAGAAGAGCTGATTTGAACCAGACAGTCAAAGTTCAGGAAGAGCTAAAAAGTGAAAGCTTCTTCAGCAGTCAGCCTTTGAGATGACATTTACCTCAGGTGAATAACAGTTATTTTTACATGATATGGAATATCACAGCATCCAAGTTATTTTATTAATTTCTACTTTAGTTTCTATTCTGTATATTCTCAGTTGAGGACTTTGATGAACTTCACTTCCTAAGTTTTAGTTGCAGATTTTAAAAAGTTAGGATAATATTTAAGTGGGAAAAGTAATTCAAAAGTAATAGAAATAAACACTATTTTCTATAAGCTAATGAAATAGTAACATAAAATAGAATAATATAAGAATTATATTAAGGTTGTTTAACAAAAGTTTCTAAAAACCAAGTACTTCATAAAATCCATTTAAAAATTCAATATTAAAGTGACTTGTAGGTTATGAACACACAGACAAAGCTCTGTGTGCTGTAGAGAGATAAACATCCTTCTATTTCTTTAAGCAGTTAATTAGTTCATATGGACTAAATTGTATACTATCTAGAAAGTTCAAGATGTGGGATGGCTTGTACTATATAATAAGTTCTAGTAGTAGTCAGTCACCTAGTATAAAACTATAAAAATACTAATGCTAATTCCTTGTGAAGATAGTGTGTCATTCAATCCCCTAATGTAGAGGTTATAAATATTCTGGATACCCATGTTAGTTACAACATGAAACTTACTTAGTCCTAAATAAACGCAATGCACCTTGACAAAAAGGTTTAACTGACACAGATGGGGGCAGGTGCATGCAAAGAATAGGCAATAGCAACAGAAAGGTTCAGAAAATGTGTGGATTTGTTTCCTTACTTCATATACAGGAGTGAATTTCCTGAATATGCTCAAATCTTGAAAGGCTACTATTGTAAAATCCAATTCAGTAAAATATGGTTTCTCCTAGGCCTGTTCAAATAATAGAATACATCCAAAATAAGTGAAGAATGGCTGATATCAGAATATTATGTGTGCTGTAGATGTGAAGTGGTATGAATTCTAGGAGCTGGATTTCCTCCTGGAAATCCATGGAGGAGTTCTAGCTCATGGAGATGTTTGTAGGATGTATATTTCACTTGTTACCATTTGGCTTTTGATATATTAAAGTCAACAAGTGGAGTATTTACAAACCGACCCCTGTCTTAGCAGAACTCCGGAATGACTTGGTAATTATGGATATATCATGCTTATTGATCCCACACTTTTTATTCAGGCTATTTATTATGACCTTTCCCTTGTCACTTTCTGTTCTGGTTTTGATTAACTGTTTTATGAGTTAGGCATTAGCAGTGCATACCTCCAATCCCAGTGCTGAGGAGACAGACAAGAAGATCTATCCTTCTTGCTGATCTAACAATCCAGCTGAATCTCCAAACTTGAGGTTCAGAAATTCACAATCAAAAAATATGGAGACCTATTGATATCAACCTCTGGCTTCCAGGTGCAGACACAAAGGTATGTACAGACAAATGAACAAACCAAAACCGAAAGGCTCTATTCAGGATGAATTCTCAAGCATTCCTTCCTTTCGTGATATTGCCTCTACATACTGATGCTTTATATGTTTGTATTCTATATTTTTCCATACAGTTTCATTACAAACACACACACACACACACACACACACACACACAAACGCACACAACTTCTCAAAAGTTGATATTCAAACAAATTAATTTTTAATATTCTTTTAAAAAACAAATTCTAAATTATCTATGCATAGACCAGCATTTAGGTATTTATCTTCTGCCTTTCCTTGTTTCACTTTAAATGAGGATAGCACAAGTCAATGCTAATCACCATTCTATTTATTAATAAAGAATATCATTCCTGTAATGGTCTATGTAGTTTTCTAGTTCACTGCTTTCCAAAAATCCATGTTAGCCATTTTAGTAAAAAATTCACCCACAATTGAAATATTCTTTGTACTGTTATGTAATGCCCCCTTTCTCTAATCTCCTAAACAAGCAAATGTACAAATGACAACAACAACAAAACCAAAAATGAAGGAACAAATCTTCCTTATGATGACTTCTACTGTAGCACTTAAATTCCTCCTTCTGTTTTCTGCTGTAGGTTTGATATGTCCTCTGGCTTCACTAACGTCCAGAAAATGCAGCTTGATATCTGTGGTTGTTTGAATTAAAGTGCACCCTACTGGCTCATAAGGAGTAGCACTATCTTAGAGGATCTGGACTTGTATCCTTATTGGAATAGGTGCAGTCTTAGAGAAAGTGTGTCATTGGGGATGGGCTAGGAAGTTTCAAATGCATAAGTCTCCACCAATGTGTCTCTCTTCTTGGTGCCTACCAATCCAGATGTAGAACTCTCATCTACCTCTTCAGCACAATTTCTGCCTGCATGCTGCCATGACCATATGAACTTAATCTCTATATTGTAAGGCAGCTCCAATTAAATGTTTCCTTTCCTAAGTGTATCCATGGTGATGGTTATCTCCACAGTAATAGAAAACTGACAAAGACAATATCTTTACTTTTCATAATATTTTCAACTCTAATCCTTTTATCACAATGATACACCTACTTGAAAACATCTCTTGACCTCTCAAAAGACTGAACTTTTCACAGACCTCACAGCAAAGCAAATTACAATCCTTGAGACAATTTATACGTATGTACTTAACTTATTATCCAAATAGGTGCTCAGCCTGTTTAAGTTATCCTGCATTTAAAAGAAAACTGTATTCACTTTTCTTTGTCTTGGTTTTTTCATGAAATTTCATGGAATTATATATTTTTAACATCAAAAATTATATTTTTGGTAGTTAAATATAATCACATAATTGTCCTTCTTCCCCTTCCCTTCATCCTCTTCCATGTACCCATCCCATTGCTTTTTCTCAAAGTCTGCAGTGTAGACTTCCAGCTTTCATCATCTCTGGTGAGAAGTCTAGTATAATTCTAAGTCTGCCTTTATAAGTTACTTGCCCTTTTTACTTTACTCCTTTTAATATTCTTTATTTGCTTAGTGAATTTGGTGTTTTAATTATTATGTGCCAGGAAGACTTTCTGTTCTGGACCAATCTGTTTGGAGTTCTGAAAGCTTCTTGTATGTTCATGGGCATTTCTTTCTCTAGGTTAGGGAATTATTTACTGGGTCTTTAAGATGTAAATCCTCACTTTCTTCTATTCCTATACTCCTTAGGTTTTGTCTTCTCATTATGTCCTGGACTTCCTGGATGTTTCAAATTACCAGATTTATGCATTTTGTATTTTCTTTGACTTTCTAGTCAATATTTTCTATGGTATCATGAGCACCTGAGGTTCTTTTTTCTATCTCTTGTATTCTATTGTTGTTGTCTATGACTCCTGGATTCTTTCCAAGGTTTTCTATCTCCAGAGATGTCTCACTTTGTGATTTCTTTATTGTTTGTACTTCCACTTTTAGATCCTGGATGGTTTTGTTCAGTTCCTTCACTTGATTGTTTGTGTTTTCATGTAATTCTCTAAGGGATTTTTGTGTTTCCTCTTTAAGGGCTTTTAACTATTGACCGATGTTCTCCTGTATTTTTTAAAGGGAGTTATTTAAGTCTTTCTTGAAGCCCTCTATCAGCATCATGAGACATGATTTTAAATCCAACTCTTGCTTTTCCTGTGTGTTGGGGTGTCCAGGACTTGCTGTGATGGAAGAACTGGGTTCTGATGTTGCCATGAGGCCTTGGTTTCTGTTGGTAGGGTTCTTGTGCTTGTCTTTCGCCATCTGGTGCTAGTTGGTTTTCTTGTCTCTGGCTGGAGTTTGTTCCTCCTGTGGTCCTGTAACCCTGTGTCCCTACTTCTCTGAGCTCAAAAGTGAAAGCACTGCTGGGAGATCTCCCTCATGGTGGGCTATGCACAGAAGACTGTAGAGTTTCCTGGCTCCCGGGTTCAAATTGAGGTGGGCCAGAAGACTGTTCCACTGATCTTAGGCCCTGTGTGCTCCTAGCTCAGTCCTCTCCAGAGAGAAGATGAGCTCAGTCCCCTCCAGAGAGAAGATGAAGATCTAACCTCTCTGCTCAAAAGTGAAAGCCTGTTGGGAGATCATTCCCTCCTGGTGGGCTATGCACAGTAGGATGTGGAGTCACCCTGCTCCCTGGTGCAAATGCTGTCTAATCTTTTCTACAGATACATCTCTTTCATCATTTGTATTGCTCTTTTGTCAATATACTGGCAATTCTCATATTGCATAGTTTATATTACTTGAGCTTCTTTTCAGAAAAATACTCATATTAAAAAAATTCTACCATAGTTATAGATTAGTCACATTAAGCCCAACAAATCCATTTACCTTAATTTGGTCCGTTCAGGATACTTTTCTGACCTGCAAATGTATCTAATCATGTCCTCCAGTGATTGTCGATTATACCCCAATGAAACTGATAATGAATTGCCATGTAAATACAAATGTGTACACTGGTCTTAATACAGATTTTGTAAATTTATGTATAATGGAACCCATAATATCCCATGATCATCCACTGGTAAATAAATACATGTAAGTGCACTAAATGCTCCAGAATTACATTGTAAGTATAACTATTTAAAATTATTTGTATTTTTCCATCCATACTTTGATTACTAGAAGTGTATTTGACTTAAGGTTCCAGCTGTCGTCATATGTAAGTTATGGTTGTCACATTTCACAGTAATCACATTTCCCATAAGACTTTAGTGAAACTTGCAACATATAAAGTATATTTAGTTCTGCTTTTTGGAGAGTTGAGTTCAGCTCAAAGTTAACTTCAATTTAAGAATGGTTTTATTCTTTTCTTAGAGCTATTTCTCACTCTGGATAGCTTTCCTTTGCTCTTTGGTTTTCTCTGACCTACCCAGAATCAAATATACATTATGTATGCTTGGTTCTTCCAATGTTTTGTCCCTCTCTTTCTTATTTTTCTCAGATAGTTCTTATCCCAAAAGAATGGTACAAATAATCAATTCAGTGTCAATATCTAATTCATTATCAAAGATGTAAAAACAATGACAGCTATATCAGTCTTACACATGATAGGAAAAGGAATAACTCAGCATACATTAGAAGTGGGGTACAGTCAGTTGGTGAGGGGCAGATTGCCTGGCATATGACAGCCCATCGACTATTAAATATTACACTTGAAATTACCTTGGAAATGTTCCAGAGGAGCAGACTGTTGGAGCAGATGTGATGATAAGACATTCACAAAAATGGGAGTCAAGGTATTGAGAACTATAAAAAGAGCAGAAGAGGCAGGTTACTTCTAAGTCATGCTGACACCATCAGGGAGACATTAAGAAACTGTAGTGCTCCTACTGGCCATTAAAAGCTGATGATAAGAAGGGGGGTCTCTATACAAGCTGCTTTATATCTTGTGCTTAAAACAGATGTTGAAGGTGAATAAGCACAAAACTTTAATTCTCATGCTTGGAAACTTTGAAAGCCTTTACAAGCCTGTCACTATATGACAGCCATAGCACTGTAAATAAAAAAATAAACAACAAACACAACAGAAAATGTGAGACAGCAAATCATGTCCCAAGTGTAAGGTAGTATCAAAGAGTGTTTAATGCAGCCTCTACTGAACTATGCAGGCTTGTGAATGCTGTCTCCATTTCTTTATGGTTGCCATAATTAACTAGTGCTGTGTTATGCTAGATGATATTGTTTTAAAAGGGGAGAAATTTTCCATAGAATACACCAGCATCTTTCTCTTTTGACTGCCAACACAATTGCTGTAGATCTAACATGAAGCTGGATAGGTGTAGAATAAGTCTAACGTCAGAAAGAGAATAGCAAGAGTTGTAAGAGTATATTGACTGTAGCTAATGTATTATTATTAGATTGAAAATTGAGGGTGAATAATAAAGAGAGGAAATATATGAAAATAAGAAAAAATTTATTAACTGAATTGGGGACGCTTTTCCGAGGTCATAGGATTGAATGCCCAAAGAATAATCTAAGGAAATGAGAAACATTTCTATTGAAAGTGACTTGCAGAGCCTTGAAAAGCCATGTCAAAACAACAAATAGTGGGGAAATATTTCCATTGCCTAGTACATGATAGAAAAGTAAATAAAAAAGTTAAAGGAAAGTGATTTTCTACAATGAATATATAAGATCAGGAAAGAAAAACAGAGATACATGCTGATTTACAATTTATTCTAAGTATTTGCAATGAAAGCATTAAAGTCACTAAGAAGGTCCTTCTGCATACTTGGTATGGTGAAGGAAGGCAGATGTAAGACTGTGTGATAGTACATCAAAACACATATGCATCAGAATGAGTACTCCTCTTCCAGGAAGATGCTATTAGTCCTGGACCAGGAGAGTAAGGGATAACCAGTTTATCTGGCATTTTGTGAAGGTGGTTAACAGAACTGCTTTCTAGGATGGAAAGAGAAGGTAGCATGTAAGGATGCTGCTTGCCTGCTGGGATTGGACCCATGAGTAGCCTTTAGAGCTGATGAATAAACTATTGAGAACATAGTATGAGTGGAATCACAGCAGGCAAGACGGTGGGAGGACACAGACGCCTTAACTGGAGTCTTGAATCTTCTAGTTCAGTCTGTGAACTTAGGTATATCATGGCCATCCCAGCTTCCTTAGAAATTTCATTTTTACCATACAGAGGCGAGGAAAGGATTTAAGGATTCATGAGTTCATGTTGATATTTTAGTTCATACTTAATAATAATGTTACAAACGATGTATCAGAGGCTTGCATTTTGGGATTCTCATACACCAAGTTTTAACAGGATAGTCACTTAGTTCGCCTGTGTGCATGATGGTATACATGAAGAAACAGTACTTTCTAAGTAACAAAGGTATTACTTTGAGCGAAATAGTTACAGAAAAATATAATATATATGTACTTACACTTTTAAATTTATACTTCTGAGAATAAGATACAGTTAACAAAGAATAAACTATAAAATATGGGATTCAAAGACACTTGAAATATCTTCTGATTTGGCATGGTTCATAAACTACTTCATACACAGAATCATATACTTTGATTTTATTTAAATTGTAAGATTGATTTTTATTTCAGATTGATTTAATTCTCGGCAGATTCATAAACTATATCTTCACTGTTCATTGTATGAATTTTTTCATATAATGAATTTTATGAATTTTATTTCTTAATTATACACATAAATTTTAAAAACCTATAGTCATACATGGGTGTAAATATTTTTCACCTACTACTAGGTGAATAATTTAAAATATTGTTCACTCTAGATGAGTACAAAACTAGGTATGCAAAAAAACAAACTGGTCCAAAAAAACACTAGGACCTCTGAGAAATGCTCAAATGCTTCATGTCTGAATATTTTTCATTGTCTTTATATATTTAATTCCATAGAAAAGTCATAATTTTCATATTATATTACAAAGAAATAATCTTTTAAGATAGGAATAATTGATATGCTTCTTCTGTTTCATACATTTATTTTGATTTTAGTTGTTGGAGGGCTGTGTTTTGATAAAGGAATTTTTCCAGATCTTTGTCTGCTGTCACATACATAAATTTAACTTATGTAAAAAGTTTTAGTGAATGATCAAATATATAGACAAATGTATACTCTCTAAAACTGTACTTTATGTCTTTTCCTCTACTGCACATTTTTCTTTAATAGTTAATTTATAAGTATTTACAAAGTCAAGAAATCAGTTAGCTGTGACCTGCATTTGCTAAAACTGTTTTCTCTCCACACTATTGGTAATAAAATCTGGAGACACAGTACTTCAGAGCTAGATTTGATTTATTACCAAATACATAGGAGATAGCCTCAATATTCAGTGACTACAGTTTAATATTTCAGAGAGAGAGAGAGAGAGAGAGAGAGAGAGAGAGAGAGAGAGAGAGAGAGAGAGAGAGAGAGTCATAGGAAACCCAAATTATATTTAAGTGGCCAGACTCTGAGTTTTCTGTAGAGAGCCTTATTGAGGTGCCATGCCA